>NC_044034.1:290645879-291245879 GCF_901765095.1 Microcaecilia unicolor
CCCCTTCTTCGTGGTCTGGCATCTGTATCCTTGGCTCTATTTTCTTTCCCCCCCCCCCCCCACTTGCTCTCTGTACTGCTGCTCTCCAATTTTCTGAGACACCGGCAGGGGCATTGAGGTAAGCACAGTACCTTCAGCGTCCCTCCTGCTTTCCTCTTTGCGGTGTTGGGCAGGCATATTCAGTTCTGGATCCTGCTGTTCAGCCATGCCACCTTCATGACTTTCTCCAAGGTGTGATGATGGTGGCCTTCCAAGATGGTGTCGCTTCAGTCCCAGGGCTGGTTGATTAACTTTTCCAAGAGATCTGGTCTTTGAAGCCCATTTCAACACCCTGTCTGGGAAAGTTTTCCTTCCCTACTCCAGGATCTGCAAGCTTCAAGCCTAGGTTCAGCATCTGCCTCCTGTCCTTGGATGTGGGACTACATGCAGGTGCTGGGCTCCATTGCGGCAATGTTGGTCATGGTGGTGTTTCAGGCACCCCTTAGTTGGTCACCGCAGAATCCCTTGGACTCATCAAGCAAGGAGGAGCATGTCATAGTGGCTTGCTCCAGTTGACTTTTCAGAGAAGAAGCCTCTAGCAGTTTCCAGACTGGATTATAGTCGCCAAAGACGGCAGTCTTTCGGGCCGGGGAGCTCATTGTCAGTCTGTATCTCGTGGCCCAAAGTAAGTGGTCTGCAATGGAGGACTGCAGACCAATCAACTCTGGAGCTCAAGGTGATTCCTAGGACTCTGGAGGCATTTGCACCTGTGCTTTGTCTGCAGCCTGTCGGGGTGCTTTTGGACAATGCAACTGCATTCCATAGCGTCCCACAGATCAATCCAGAGACGATTTGTGGGTTATATCCCTCCTGCCAGCAGATAGAAATAAAGAACTTCAGAGGTTTGCTATATGTGGTCATGTGCAGTAGCGTCCCACAGATCAATCCAGTGATTTTATGTCTCTCCTGCCAGCAGGTGGAGTATGTGGTCACATACAGCAGTCTAAACCTCGGTATATTCTCTATCTAGCAGTTGGAAGGTCATACCTGTGCAGCTCTGTCTTGATCTGGTTCCTATCCCATCCCTCTGCTTCTGTTAAGCCTGGATCTGGGGTTGAGGTCTCACTGAGCGGAGATTACTAGGGTACAACCAGTGGGGTCAGGTCCCTCCCTCTCCTCTCCCCAGCTGTGGGATGTGGGCGCAGCTTAGTGTGCAGGACCAGGTGCCGCCAGAGTCGGCAGAGAGGGTTGCTGCGGGCAAAACCACGGCAGCCTCTGTTTCTATTTTGGCAGGAATATTTGGCCTGTTGACTGCATGCGCCCCTGCTAGCGCCATCTTTTTTCCACACACCGGTTGCTTGATGCTCCGGCGGGGCAGTCGCGAGCTGAGCTGCACTTCGTTTCAGGGTCAGCTGAGGTGTTGGGGGATGTTTTGGAGGCTGCAGACCTGGTCTTGTCCCCATTTTCCTCTGAGCTTGTGCTTTTAATGTGCAAAAGCTTTTTTTGTTTAAAAAAAGGTTGAGGGTATGGCAGATTTTGTCTGAGCTCCCGTCTTCCCAGGGGCCCCTGCTGGTCCCACCTCTGTTTTTGCCTAAATGACCATCTTGAGGTGCTATGGGATTCAGATGAGGTCTCTGTGATCATGGAGGTGGGTGACAGCCATGGTTCTGGGGAGTCTGTTCTAGCGGCCTCCGATATGCTGGAGGATGGGGAGCTACTTTCGGAGGAATGGAATGACTCCATTGTGGCTCGCCTAGTACGGAAAAAAGAGCTGCCGTCTCATTGTCCAGGCATTTGAGGTTCTAAATATCTCTTCCCCAGATTCCACCTCTGGAACGCTGTCTGCCCCTTCTAAGTTTGTTTTATTTACACATTGTTCGATGTTTTTATCTATAGACTCCTGATGTAGGCCACCAGGCCGAAACACAACGTTGTGTCGAGTCATTTCTAAGGAAACATTAATAAACTGTGTTGATTTTATTATTAATTATTTGTTTGGTCCCAGTTCTTTGGACAAGCCAGGTTTACTTTTCCCACTTCTTTTATCTCTGTTTGCTGCCCCGTGGGATTTATTGAGTTCTCCACGTACGTGGATCCTCTTTACCTTCTGTCATATCCAGTACAAGGAGCCACCCCCCAAAACGTTTCACATTCATGAGGCCATGAAAGTCCTCATTTTGGCACAATGGGATTTGCTGGTTGCTGGTCTACAGGTGGTGTTGGCTACGGTGCGCCTGTACCAGCTGCAGTCAGTGGAGCCATACAGTTACCCACAGTAGATTTTGATCACGGCAGTCACTAAAAAGACCACCTTACCTGTGGAAGGTGGCACGGAGCTTAAGGACCCCCAGGACTGTAAGTTGGAATTGTCCCTTAAGATGTCTTTTGAAGTGGCGGCATTGTGTCTTCAAGCGTCAGTGAGCTGGTCTTATGCTGCCCAGGCTTGACTCTCATGGGTTCAAAAGGCTTCCTCTGTGGAAGTCCTTGTGGCGTCTTTGCCAGCCCTGGAGTCTGAACTGGCATATTGTAGCAGACTTGCTTTATGATCTCCAGGTATCAGCCAAGGAGGTGCTGTTGGCTGTCACAGTTTGCTGCTGGGTTTGGCTACGTCATTGGGCGGTGGATATAGTCTTGAAGTCGTGTTTGGCTTCGGTACCCTTTTGAGGTAAACTCTTCGGGGAGGACCTGGACAAGATTGTAAAGACCCTTGGTAATTCTAAGCAACAGTGACTTCCTGAAGACAAGTCCAAAAGGGTAGGGGGTTCTGGAGCCTTTCAAAGACCTTGTTTTCAGCAGAAGGCACAGCCCATTCAAGAGGAGTGCCATGCTGCCCCCTCCACATTGAGTGAGCAGCCCGCAGCAAGGGGTTCACAATGATAAGGCCCTGGCCCATACCCCAGTCACCAGGGGATAGCTGTGTTTTGAGGGATTGGGCAGGGTTACTTCAGACGAATGGGGGAGGTCGCCCAAGACGGTTACAAACTTGAGTTTGCTTCGTCCCTATTGGACTTCTTGGAACTGCCTTGCAAGGCCGCTGCCAAAGTGGTGGCGGTTCAAAGAGACTTTCGCAGAGTTGTTCCATCTGGGGGCGGTTTGTCCTGTGACCCCCTTGGACTTTGGGCTCGGCCGCTATTGCATCTATTTTGTGGTGCCCAAGAAGGGCGGGTCTCTCCGGCCTGTGCTTGACCTCAATTCCTTTAACAAGACTTTGCGGGTTCAACATTTTTGAATGGAGACCCTATCTTCTATCACTGCGGCAGTTCACCCAGGGGAGTTCTTGACCTCTCGATCTAATGCCTATTTGGACATTCTCATTTGACCACCACCGTTTTCTCAGCTTCGCAGTGCTGGGTCAGCACTTTCAGTTCCAGGCAACGCGATTTGGTCTGGCAACGGTGCCAAGAACTTTCTCCAAGGTCATGGGGGTCATCACTTCTTTCTCCAGAACGAGGGCATACAGGTTCACCCGTACTTGGACAACTGGCTGATTTGGGCGTTGTGCTACATGGAAAGCATCCAAGCGATAGAGTGGGTGATCAACCTCTTGTAGTCTCTCGGTTGGGTGATGCTACCTGACTCCTTCACAATCTCTGGAGTACCTGGGGGTAATTTTCAACACCTGGCAAGGGATGGTGATCCCTCCCGACTACTTGCAGGCTATGTCTCCAGAGCCAGTTGGAGAGTAGCCCCCACTGGGGACTACATGCAAGTTTTGGACTCCATGGCAGCCGCATTGGATGTCGTCCCATGAGCCAGGAGCCACATACGTCCCCTTCAGTTGTCCCTATTCAGCCATTGGTCCCTTTTTTCAGAGGATCAGATGGCCATGCAATAGTGGCTTGAACCAGTGAGACTTCTTAAAAAGGGATTGCCCCTAGGGTCACTGACCTGGGTGGTGGTGGTGATAGTGAGCGCCAGCCTGTTGGGCTGGGGCGCGCATTGCCTCGGATGGATGACACAGGGCACTTGGTCTAAGATGGAGGCCTCCTGATCTATCAACCGGTTGGAACTGCATGTGATTTAATTGGAGCTCAGTGAAGTTGTTCTCTGGGCTCGGCCATTCTGTGTATTCTCTGACAGTGCAACGGTCACATATGTCAACAGAATGGGCACTAGGAGTGCTCCTCTAGCGAAAGAGGCAGCTCTACTATGCCTCTGGGCAGAGAAACACTTCTTCCTACCCTTGGCAGTCACATTGCGGGATCCTTGACTGTCCAGGCAGACTTCCTCAGCTGGATCCAGGAGAATGAGAACTCTCGTCGCACACCTTTGCGCAGATCATGCAGCACTTTGGACTCCCAATCCTCCATTTCATGGCCTTCAGGGTCAGTGCAAAACTTCCCCACTTTTTCAACAGGGGCAGGGAGTTTGGCTCAGAAGGGATTGATGCGCTTCTTCAACCCTGGCCCTCTTTCCTTTGTTTTCACTGTGTTGGGAAAGATCATGGGGTGCATTGCGAGGCACCCGGGGCTGGTGATCTTGGTGGCCACAGATTGACCCAGGCGTCCATGGTACTTGGACTTAATCTGCCTGCTGATTGACCGGCCCCTGCGACTGCCCAGTCACCAAGGGCTGCTGATGCAGGAGGTGAAGGAAGCTATTAGAGATGAAAGAAAATCCTTCAGAAAATGGAAGAAGGAACCGACTGAAAATAATAAACGGCATAAGGAATGTCAAGTCAAATGCAAAGCGCTGATAAGGAAGGCTAAGAGGGACTTTGAAAAAAAGATTGCGTTGGAGGCAAAAACACATAGTAAAAACGTTTTTAGGTATATTAAAAGCAGGAAGCCGGCAAAAGAATCGGTTGGCCCGCTAGATGACCGAGGAGTAAAAGGGGCAATCAGGAAAGACAAAGCTGTAGCCCAGAGATTAAATGAATTCTTTGCTTCGGTCTTCACCGAGGAAGATTTGGGAGTGATACCGGTGCCGGAAATGGTATTTGAAGCTGATGAGTCGAAGAAACTTAATGAATTCTCTGTAAACCTGGAGGATGTAATGGGGCAGCTCTACAAACTGAAGAGTAGCAAATCTCCTGGACCGGATGGTATTCATCCCAGAGCACTGATACAACTGAAAAATGAGCTTGCAGAGCTATTGTTAGAAATATGTAATTTATCCTTAAAATCGAGTGTGATACCGGAAGACTGGAGGGTGGCCAATGTAACACCAATTTTTATAAAAGGTTCCAGAGGAGATCCGGGAAATTAGAGACCGGTGAGTCTGACGTCGGTGCTGGCCAAAATGGTAGAGACTATTAAGAACAAAATTACAGAGCATATTCAAAAGCATGGATTATTGAGACAAAGTGAACATGGATTTAGTGAAGGGAAATCTTGCCTCACCAATCTACTACATTTTGAAGGGGTGAACAAAGATGTGGATAAAGGTGAGCTGGTTGATATTGTGTATCTGGATTTTCAGAAGGTGTTTGACAAAGTACCTCATGAAAGACTCCAGAGGAAATTGGAGAGTCATGGGATAGGAGGTAGTGTTCTATTGTGGATTAAAAACTGGTTAAAAGAAAACAAGAGAGTAGGATTAAATGGTCAATATTCTCAATGGAGAAGGGTAGTTAGTGGGGTTCCCCAGGGGTCTGTGCTGGGACCGCTGCTTTTTAACATATTTATAAATGACCTAGAGATGGGAGTAACTAGTGAGGTAATTAAATTTGCTGATGACACAAAGTTATTCAAAGTTGTTAAATCGCGGGAGGATTGTGAAAAATTACAAGAGGACCTTACGAGACTGGGAGACTGGGCGTCTAAATGGCAGATGATGTTTAATGTGAGCAAGTGCAAAGTGATGCATGTGGGAAAGAGGAACCCGAATTATAGCTACATCATGCAAGGTTCCACGTTAGGAGTCACGGACTAAGAAAGGGATCTAGGTGTCGTCGTCGATGATAATTTGAAACCTTCTGCTCAGTGTGCTGCTGCGGCTAACAAAGCAAATAGAATGTTAGGTATTATTAGGAAAGGAATGGAAAACAAAAATGAGGATGTTATAATGCCTTGTATCACTCCATGGTGCGACCGCAAGTCGAATATTGTGTTCAATTCTGGTCGCCCTATCTCAAAAAAGATATAGTGGCATTAGAAAAGGTGCAGAGAAGGGTGACGAAAATGATAAAGGGGATGGGACGACTTCCCTATGAGGAAAGTCTAAAGCGGCTAGGGTTCTTCAGCTTGGAGAAAAGGCGGCTGAGAGGAGATATGATAGAGGTCTATAAAATAATGAGTGGAGTTGAATGGGTAGATGTGAAGCGTCTGTTCACGCTTTCCAGAAATACTAGGACTAGGGGGCATGCGATGAAGCTACAATGTAGTAAATGTAAATTTAAAACGAATCGGAGAAATTTTTTCTTCACTCAATGTGTAATTAAACTCTGGAATTTGTTGCCAGAGAATGTGTTAAAGGCGGTTAGCTTAGCAGAGTTTAAAAAAAGGTTTGGCCGGCTTCCTAAAGGAAAAGTCCATAGACCGTTATTAAATGGACTTGGGGGAATGTGTTAAAGGCGGTTAGCTTAGCAGAGTTTAAAAAAAGGTTTGGCCGGCTTCCTAAAGGAAAAGTCCATAGATCGTTATTAAATGGACTTGGGGAAAATCCACTATTTCTGGGATAAGCAGTATAAAATGTTTTGTACTTTTTGGGGATCTTGCCGGGTATTTGTGACCTGGATTGGCTACTGTTGAAAACAGGATGCTGGGCTTGATGGACCTTTTGGTCTTTCCCAGTATGGCAATACTTATGTACTTATGTAGTCAGTGCATACCTTTTGTGAGGCAACTACTGGTTGGATGTGGTGGCTTGGCAGAATGCTTCCTTTGGGGCTTCGGTCCTTTTTCTGGGAGTTTTTGGTTCCCACCTTATGTGAGAATTGCTTTTGTACATCCTATCCTGCCTGTCCTGGATTGATCTGTTGCCAGCTAAAGAAGGGGCATTAGATCTTACTGGATAATTTTTCTTTCCTTTAGTACAACGGATAAATCCAGGAACCCTCCCTTGGAATATTTTTGCTAGTTCACTGTAATTGTTCGTTCTTGGTTCCACAGACTTCTCTGTTTTACATGTGGAAATTGCAGTTCCAGTTGTTTGCATTCTTCTTGGTCTCCACCTGCTGGTAGATGGGCATAACCTACTTGGTCCTGGATTTATCTGTTGCACTAAAGGAAAGAAAATTAGCCAGTAAGAACTAGTTTTCACTTCCTTAGTACATACTATCCCTTCCTGCCACTAGAGGAGAGGTAGGTTCAAAGACATGCTTAGTCGAAAGCCTCAGTATTTCTGTTCCATCAGCAGAGGGGTAGGTTGGTCAAGCTTATTGCTACTGGTCCCTGGCCTATCTCCTAGCCAGAAGCAACAGAAAGGATAATTGGGATCGACAGGTGTTTGAAAATGCAGCAACAGCAGTTCACAAATAAGGAATAAAGCCTTCTTACTAAAAGGGAATTTCACTTAAAAAGACCCAACCACTGGGCTGGAGCAGGGGTCAAGAAACATAATTCACATACTTGAATATAGTAATCTTAACTATAACAATAAGAAAAGAATAATATAAAATACAAACATTTTTGTAATAAATTGGACCTGGTCGAGTGCATTACTTTCTAGGGAACACTTGGTGAGGCTTATGACTTTTCTCCTCAGGGCTCTGCCACATTGTGCGGATTCCCATTACTTCCTCCTTGCACCTGCTTGGTGCTCAAGCCAAACAAATTGGTTTAAGTTTACCTGGTTTTAGCTTCCCCTTGTAAAGCAAGTAAAGCTTGGGGGGGGGGGGGGGGGGGGGAGAACTTAAACACTGTCCACCCAGAGGAGTAAGCAGGGAGACTGCAGGAATCCCACACTGCAGTTAGCCCGTGTGGCAAGCAGATCTTGGCACTCTGGCCAGGCTTGCTAACTGCATGACCTGCGAGAGCTGGTTGCTCTATACAGCTGCCAGATCCCTGTACTGGTTTGTGTCTTTGGAAACAACCCTTGGGGGGGGGGGGGGGGGGGCAGTCAGCATTCACATGTCCAATTCTTTCCTCAGTTGGTGGGACCTGTGGTTTTTGGTGGAAAACGTGTCTTCATTTGTAGACAGTGTTTTTCCTGATGCAGCACCTGCACAGCCCTCATTAGGACTTGAGGGTCAGGACTAGTGTCTACTGCCTCACCCCAGGAGTTAGGGGGGGGGGGGAATTGGAGAATATTTTTCTCTGCAGTTCGTTTAAATGTGTTTATTGGCCAAACATCATCCCTCATCAGGACTTTGGGGGTCATAGTAACATAGTAAATGACGCGGCAGATAAAGACCTGTACGGTCCATCCAGTCTGCCCAACAAGATAAGCTCATTTTACATGGTATGTGATACTTTATATGTATACCAGAGTTTGATTTGTCCTTGCCTTTCTCATGGCACAGATCGTAAAAGTCTACCCAGCACTGTTCTTGTACTAAGTTCTGAAGCTAACGTCGAAGCCCCTTAAAATTTACAATCCAGCCCATCCCAATCTATTCAGTCACAATCAGGGCATAGACCATAGAAGTCTGCCCAGCTCCCATTTTGTTTAGGCTTCATATTTTTTGTTCTGGATCTAAAGTATTGGTAAATAAAACTTATATTTGCCAGTTCATTAGATCCTGGACAAAGATATCTATATAACTATAAAATAATACATTTACCATAACGTAAGATTTTATTTTGAAGCTGGAGTCGGAGTTGGAACATTTTTATCAACTCAACCTCCACACAACTGATTTCACAGCCCTGTTTGAAAAAGGCCTCATTTCTAGTGAGCTTTTTATTTTATTTTATTTTTTGTTACATTTGTACCCCGCGCTTTCCCACTCATGGCAGGCTCAATGCGGCTTACATGGGGCAGTGGAGGGTTAAGTGACTTGCCCAGAGGCACAAGGAGCTGCCTGTGCTGGGAATTGAACTCAGTTCCTCAGTTTCCCAGGACCAAAGTCCACCACCCTAACCACTAGGCCACTCCAAATGAATTTCTCACTTACCCCCCAGAATTTATATATGGTGCCCAAAATTGTGCGCCAAAGTTTGGTGTGCTTTGGGCACATTCCATAATCGCATGTGCAACTTAATTGACAAATGAGCAGTTAATTGGCAATAATTGAGCACTAAATTACTGGTGCTAATCTGCAATAATTTAAATGTATGCACAGATCTGAAAAGGGGGCGTGGTGTGGCCATGGAAGGGGCATTCCTGGAATTTGCGCACAGTGTTACAAAATTAGGCAGATCCATGTCTAATTTAGGTGCAAGGATTTACACCAGGTTTCAGTTGGAGTAAATTCATGCACCCATTAACAAACACTATTCTATAAACAGCGCCCAATAATAATGTTTTCTTCCAAGAAAAAAAATATTTTTTTTGTTTGAAGTGTCAGGACAAGTGTCTACTGCCTCACCCCCAAACATCAGCAGTGCAAAAATAAAATCACAAAAAGTGCAGTGAACAAAATGCACCATCGTTCAAAATGAGAACCAACTGTGCTAAATCCCCTAACCCCCCCTCCCTGATCTGGTTACATCCCCTTCTCAAACCACAAAACAAACAAGCAAACCGTAGTGTCTGTGAATAGTAGCAATAGGTTGGAGAAAACGGGAGCAAAGTTTGGCCCATTCTGTGGTCAGAAGCCAGTAGGCGGAGCTTACAACCATATGGTCGCCCAAAACAATAGGAAACGCTTATTAGAAATAACGGACTGCCTATGCGTGATCCATCTGTCCATCTGTAAAAAGTCTAAAGGTGTTCCAGTTGGATAGGCAGTGCCTTGAAAGGTGAAGAATAAAGGACTTTGACACTTATATCCCAAGCAAACTTGCCTGATGGGTAGTTGTTGCAGCTCCTGAGGCGCTGCATTTTGCCAAAATATAATTCCAAATGATCTTGGCTTACTTACATGCACACAGGAATCTCATTAGATATTCAGGTTTACCAGTAAGGAAGTCATAGAGCATCAGTAAACTACTAAAGTAAACATCCAGTTTCAAGAACAGAAAATCTAGTTTCCTTGTCATCAAGCAGATGAAGCCATTACGTATGGGTTATGTCCATCAACCAGCAGGGGAGATAGAGAGCACTCAAACTTTCACAGTGCCCTCTTGGCCAGCTAGCTCCACTGCCTCTTCAGTATTCTCTATCTCCCTTAGCAGGGTGGCTGCAGCTTGTTCGAGCTCCAGAAAAATCTGCCGGGAGGTGGTTCCTGGCTTGCCAGTTGTTAACCGGGGTGTTGGAGGCTATAGCAGCTTCACTTTAAAGGCACATAGGTTAGCCCTTTCCCTGCCTTACCCATACCTCTGTGGATGTGGACATATTGCCTTGCTTTCCCTGTCCTTACCCACCAACAGTGGATGCAGGCATATAGGTTCGCCCTTTCCCTGCCTTTTCCACTCATCTGAGCCTCCGGAGTCTTCAATACCTCTGCTTTCCTCACAGCTTTAAAAAAAAAAAAAAAAGTCGCGTCACGTTTTTAAACGCAGAGACGTTGGAACAGAAGTTTTTTTGACCTGATTTTCAGCAGGATCGTAGTTGTACATTAGATCCTTTGAGGTAAGAGTGTTTTCCAACTCCTCCGGGGTGGGCCCGCAATCGGGGCGATTTTGGCACGAAACCGCCATTTTGGATTTTACCGCCGTTTTTCGGCGATGGCTGCGGACAATGTAAAGCGCTGTTCCACTTGTGGCAAGCGCAAATCAGCAGCAGGGCTCTGTAAATCGTGCTGTATTGGCGTAGGAGCCGGCCTGAGCATGGCGAGCGATGTTTCTTCCCGCTCTGAGCTGGCAGCGGGCGCCATTTTGCTTACACCGCATGGCGCGGCCTCCGTGGACACGGCGAGACCTGAGCCGGGTGGGGCACCTCGAGATGAGGTTATTTCAGGAGTGGCTAGCACCGGACAGGATTTGGGTGCCCAGGGTGAGATTTTCTCCCCGGATTTTGTGCATTTGCTGCATAAAGCATACATGATGAAAAGAGCCCTTCCTCAAGGGTCGCCTGAGGCTCCTCTGATTGCCCCCCCGATGGATTCTGGCCTGGGACTGCCCAGTGAGGCTTTTTTCCCGGATGCTTGGCCTAAAGATAAGCGCAGAAGGGTTAATTCCCCTTCAGATTGTGGTGCACCTTTTTCCCCCCCGTGGTCGGGGTGTGAGGATTCGGAGAACTCTGACAGATGTTCTTGGTCTGAGGAACCAGAGTCAGGTGCGGATTTACCACAGGATCTGGATGATCCCTCCGCGGTGAGGATTTTCCACCGTGATGAGCTGCCAGCGCTTATTTCAGATACCCTGCAGGCCCTCTCGATTGAAGATCCTGACAGTGGCATGGCCTCCTCGGGTAATCCCAGGATGGCTAGTACCAAGAAAGCTGCTCGGGCCTTCCCTTTGCATGACTCCATCCTAGAGCTTGTTTCGGCTCAGTGGGCTGACCCCGAGGGACCTTTGAGAGTTTCCAGGGCTATGGGGCAGTTATACCCTCTGCGTGAGGGACATATGGCTCGTTTTCAAATGCCTGCAGTGGATGCCCTAGTCACTAAGGTGACAAAGAGAACTACCCTCCCTGTTGAAGGAGGTGTTGCCCTGAAGGATGTTCAAGACCGTAGGCTGGAAACAGCGTTGAAACGGTCCTTTGAAATTGCAGGTCTCACTGTTCGGGGCGTCTGCATGCAGCTGTTATGCTGTGAGAGCCTGCCTGGCTTGGCTGCAACAGGCAGTGGCTCAGCCCGGAGATGGAGCGGAGCCCTTCTTGGATGTGGCTCCGCGGATGGAGGTGGCCTTGTCCTTTCTGGCTGATGCCCTTTATGACCTTGTCAGAGCTTCGGCTAAACAAATGGCAGTAGCAGTGGCGGCTCGCCGTCATCTGTGGCTACGACACTGGGCAGCGGACATGGCCTCTAAGCAAAGGTTGGTGAAGTTGCCTTTTCAAGGACTTCTCCTATTTGGTGAGGAGAACATTGTGAAAGGCCTGGGTGATCCATAACCCCAGCGCTTGCCCGAAGATAGGCAGAGGCCTTCCTCTAAGGGCCAGGCGGTCCACTCCTCGTACAGACCTCGCTTCCGTGAAGCTAGAAGGTACCGCCCGGGGCGTTCTGCTGGGTTCACTTCACGTGCCCGTGGTCAGCAGAGGAACTCCTTTCGCTCGGACAAGCGTTCCGCAGCCGGTGGCTCAAGACCAGGAGTTCAGGGGCGACCCTCTCAATGATGGTGCGCCGGCCCTCTCCTCGATGCCTGTCATCGGAGGACGGCTTTCCCTCTTTGTCGAGGAGTGGGCCAAGATTTCCTCAGATCAGTGGGTTCTGGACCTGATCAGAGATGGATACAGAATAGAATTCAACGCCCCAGTAAGAGACGTGTTTGTGGAGTCCCGATGCGGTTCTGCCGTCAAACGGGCGGCGGTGGAGGAGACTTTACAAGGTCTGATTCAGTTAGGGGCAGTGACCCCGGTGCCTCCCGCCGAGCAAGGCTGCGGCCGATACTCCATCTACTTTGTGGTGCCGCGAAAAGGTGGGTCCTTTCGCCCTATTCTGGACTTAAAAGAATTAAACAAGTCCCTGAGAGTGCGGCATTTCCACATGGAATCCCTGCGCTCTGTCATTGCGGCGGTTCAGCCAGGAGAGTTTCTCACGTCTCTAGACCTGAAAGAAGCTTACTTGCACATACCGATTTGGCCCCCGCACCAGAAGTTTCTGAGGTTTGCGGTGTTGGGAAAACATTTCCAGTTCAGGGCCTTGCCTTTTGGCCTCGCCACAGCTCCCCGAACCTTTTCGAAGGTAATGGTGGCAGTAGCTGCTTTTCTCAGGCGAGAAGGTATCAGGGTTCACCCGTACCTAGACGACTGGCTCATCAGAGCAGACTCTGCAACAGAGAGCTTACAAGCTACAGCCAGAGTGGTCTCAGTACTGCAATCTCTAGGCTGGGTCGTCAATATGGCCAAAAGTCACCTGTCCCCTTCACAATCTCTAGAGTTTTTGGGGGCCAGGTTCGACACAGTCTCGGGCTATGTGTTCCTACCCGAGCTAAGGCGGTGCAAGCTTCAGAATCAGGTCCTTCTGCTCCTGAGGATGCCCCGCCCGCGAGCTTGGGACATTGTCCAGCTGCTGGGATCGATGACAGCCACGATGGAAGTGGTACCCTGGGCGAGAGCGCACCTGAGACCTCTACAGTATTCCCTACTCCGGAGATGGTCTCCTATTTCTCAGGATTACCAATGCAGACTTACTTGGCTCCCTGCGGCCCGTCTCAGCATGGAGTGGTTCTCGGACAGCATGCTGCGGCGAGGAATGCCGCTGACGCTCCCCGTTTGGTGCCTAGTGGTAACAGATGCCAGCCTGAAGGGCTGGGGCGCACACTGCAAGGGGAAGCATGCCCAGGGTCTATGGACACCCGAGGAGTCGGAGTGGTCCATCAACCGCCTAGAGTTGAAAGCGGTGTTTCAGGCGCTTCTGGCCTTTCAAGTGACCCTGGAAGGATTGGCTGTCAGAGTGATGTCGGACAACACGACAACGGTGGCCTATATAAATCGACAAGGCGGAACAAGGTGCAGAGCACTAGCCGCGCAGGCCGAACTGATTTGCCACTGGGCCGAGCTGCATCTTCAGTGTCTGTCGGCAGCTCATATTGCAGGTCAGAGCAACGTGCAGGCCGATTATCTGAGCAGGCATCAGATTGATCCAGCAGAATGGAATCTGGCAGACGAAGTATTCCTGCAGATCTGTGCCAAATGGGGCAAGCCCGTGATGGATCTAATGGCGACAAGTGCCAATACCAAAGTCCCGTGCTTCTTCAGCAGACGGAGAGATCCTCGCTCGGCGGGGTTGGATGCCTTGGCTCAACCCTGGCCTCCGGGCCTACTTTATGTGTTTCCCCCATGGCCCTTGATAGGGCGCCTGCTCTTGCGGATTCGGCTGCACCCAGGAGAAGTGGTCCTCATCGCCCCGGATTGGCCAAGGAGATCTTGGTATGCAGACCTCCGACAGATGCTCCTGGAGGCTCCTCTGCCGTTACCTCTGGTACCGAACCTGTTGACTCAGGGACCGGTAGCCATGGAGGACGCCGGCCGCTTTGGTCTTATGGCATGGCGATTGAGAGGGCGCAATTGAGGGACAAAGGCTATTCAAACACAGTCATTTCCACTCTCCTGCAGGCCCGCAAGCGTTCCAGTTCCGTGGCTTATGCCAGGATTTGGCGCCAGTTTGAGTCTTGGTGTGCCTCAAAAGCGATCACACCCATGCGGGCTCCTGTCTCGCCAATTCTGGACTTTTTGCAGGATGGTGTACAAATAGATTGTAAGCTCCTTGAGCAGGGACTGTCCTTCCATGTTAAATTGTACAGCGCTGCGTAACCCTAGTAGCGCTTTAGAAATGTTAAGTAGTAGTAGTAGTAAATAGGCTTGGCCTATAATTCCCTGCGGGTGCAAGTGGCAGCGTTGGCCTCCCTTCGTGGTAAGTTGAAGGCGTGTCTTTAGCTGCTCATCCAGATGTTTCACGGTTTCTTAGTGGGGTGCTCCGGCCTTCCGTGCGAGCACCCTGTCCAGCTTGGAACCTGGGGCTAGTTTTGAGGGCCCTGCAGGCTTCTCCTTTTGAGCTGCTTCGGCGAGCATCGGAGAAAGATTTGACACTAAAGGCCGTTTTTCTTGTGGCCATTACTTCAGCGAGACGGGTGTCAGAGCTCCAGGCGCTGTCCTGTAGAGACCCATTTCTGCAATTCTCAGAGTCCGGGGTCACGGTTCGGACCGTGCCTTCCTTCATGCCTAAGGTGGTTTCAGCGTTTCACCTAAACCAGCCTATTTTCTTGCTCTCCTTTGATAAGGAGGAGTTTCCAGAATCTTTTGGGCAGTTGCACCTGTTGGATGTGCGCAGGACTCTGCTGCAGTATCTGCAAGTTACTATCTCTTTCAGGATCTATGATCATCTGTTTATTTTGCTATCAGGTCCTCGCAGAGGGTCTCCAGCATCTAAAGCCACTATTGCCCGCTAGCTCAAAGAAACTATCTTTTCAGCTTATCTGCTTGCCGGCCGGTCTCCACCTGTAGCCTTTAAGGCACATTCTACCAGAGCGATTTCTTCCTCTTGGGCTGAAACTGGAGTACTCTCTCGTCAAGAGATATGCAGTGCAGCAACATGGGCTTCTAAGCTCTCTTTTGCCCGACATTACAGGCTGGATGTGGCTGCTAGGAGGGATGTGCGTTTTGGAGCACAAGTGCTAGCGCGTGGTGTGACCTGTTCCCACCCTATATAGGGATTGCTTTGTTACATCCCATACGTAATGGCTTCATCTGCTTGATGATAAGGAAGGGAAAATTAGGTTCTTATCTTGGTAATTTTCTTTCCTTTAGTCATAGCAAATTAAGCCATGAGCCCTCCCTGTATGATTGTCTGTATGCTGTGAATCTGTTTCAGGTTCTGTTCTTGTTTCCTGAAGTTCCTTCCTTGGGAGAAAGTTGGAAAACAGTCTTCAGGATTCATGTTCACTTATAGGAGGATGAGTCCATTCCCTCCAGTTTATGTTTTGGGAGGATGAGTTTATTCCCTCCAGGAGGTTGCGTGTATCCCCTCCAGTTATACAATAAGAAGGATGAGTTTATTCCCTCCAGGAGGATGTGTTTTCCCTCCTTTTGAGTTCATGCCCTTGTTAAGAGGCCATCGTTCGCTGTGAGGAAAGTTCATGTTATTCCCATTGCGGTTTGCCATACTGCTTTGGAAGCTTCAAATACTGAAGAGGCAGTGGAGCTGGCTGGCCATGAGGCACAATGAAAAGTTGGGTGCTCTCTATCTCCCCCTGCTGGTTGATGGACACAACCCATACGTAATGGCTTCATCTGCTATGACTAAAGGAAAAAAAAATTACCAAGGTAAGAACCTAATTTTCCCATTTTTATAATATACCATTGCATCCCACAAAACAAAAGGAGCATGTTGCCACATACTATCTTTCTCTTGATCTATGCACAGGAAAGATTTTAAATGCTCAAAAAATGCCTTTGTACTTAAAAAAATAAAAACTCAATGTAGAGTACCTGATTTTCATAACGCGTCTATTTTGGTGGCTCTTTACTAGGTGAAAAAATCTCAGTACCAATACAATGCCTGCTACAGTGTCCTTATAACAAGCCCCTACGAATGACACAATGATTACTTTTTAGAACTAATTACTACTCTAACCGTTGAAAGGTTATTTTTATTGTGATAGTTCATCTGTATGCTGCACAAGCTGGCATGTTTCTAAATATAGCTGAGATAAAATAACGACAACATGGATGTAGCAGCTAATTGTTTTGTTTTGGGTGTACCAACATGGTGGCTGCCGTAGTGGGGGGGGGGGGGGGGGGGGGAGAGGGCTTCAGCCTTGTGATAGAACAGGAGAGGGGTCCTGATTACCTGTGGAGGTTTCAGTGGATTCCATTGTTGTGAATACAGGAAACGTCTTGGATCTTTCACTTCAGGTTCTGGCTTTGTGTCCAATTTCCTTCATTGCAGAGAGTAAGAATGTTTACCTGTAATTCATCTTTTCTGCAGAGGAAGAACTTCACCTTTTGGATTCCATGTCAGGGGTGCTTAGTCTCTCCAAGGCCCAGGGTGGTGATCCTGTCAGAGCAGGTCTGGTGGGGCCCTTGATGCCTCTTTTTTTTTTTTTTTTTTTGCTTCCTTAAAATCTAACCTGCATGATGCTAGTGGATTGTGAGGCTGCTGCTGGGGCTTCCAGGAGGTCCAAGCTATTAGACCAGTTGGATCCCTTTGTCCCCCATGGATGTAGATATCTCCTGGGGCTCCCCCCCAGGTGGATGCCCTGGTCATGGTATAAAAAAAGTCCAGGGTGACAGCTCTGAAGGAGCTTCACAAGGAAAGTGGTGTGTCAGTTCGTGTTTGGACTTCATCTCTGCTAGTGTGCAGTCTAATTGTGTTGGTTATGTAGCATGGGCCTTGCATTTGCCCTTTCAGGACAACTTTGTTTATTTTCTAAACGTCTATACTGCTGAAAACTAAGTGGTTTACAAAATACAGACAAAATATATATTAAATACAAATTACAAATACTCCCCCCCCCCCAAAAAAAAAAAAAAACCCACTGTTAATACTTCATACCACTTCATTTGCCACTGTTCCAATTTAAAATTATAGAAATGCCTAAACAAATAGAGGTCTTCAAGTTGTTTAAATTGTGAAGCTTCTGTACACAAACGTAACTGCTCCTTCAAGGACTTCTACATGGAAATCCCAGCTATAGAAAAGGTTGAGAGCCTTGTATCATTGTATCTCACACCAACAGCTGAATCAAGTACAAGCCGCATTGCTGCCTGTGACCTCAATAAATGCAAAAACAATCCTTCAAATATAGCGCAGCCGGCAAATAAATCGCCTGATGAACAAAACGGAGTACTTAAAACTGTATATGAAAATAGACTGGCAGCCAATGCAATTGTTTTAAAAGTTGCTGTTTGGTGAGCATTTGATGGTTGGTTAAGGTCATGGGGAGAAGCATGTGCCTGGCAGCTGAGGGCTGTGCAAGTGAGGGCCCTAAAAAGAAAGGAACTTGGTACCCATGGCTATCTAGTTGAGGGTATGCAGGGTCCCTTGGTGACTCGTGTAGGAGGCTGTTTCTCTTCTGCCTCAAGTGAGCCCATGTCATTGAGTCAGAGGTACACTGATAGGTGTTCTTTGTTGTGGCTAGAAAATGACACAAGGATGGGGACAAACTTTGTTCCCATGTTGTTCTCCAAAAGCTTAAGAGAAGCCTTAACAAGGCTGTTCGATTAAATGGAGCAGCATCTATAAAATGCTAGTATCAATATGTAAAAACTCTTCTTTAGGCAACTGAATTCAATGATAAATCAAAAAGCAGCTTCTACTACTACTACTACTATACATTTCTAGAGTGCTACTAGGGTTACGCAGCGCTGTACAAATTAACAAAGAAGGATGGTCCCTGCTCAAAGGAGCTTACAATCTAAAGGACGAAATGTCAAGTTTGGGTAGCCTAGATTTCCTGAGTAGAGGTGTAGTGGTTAGGTGCCAATGATTTGAAGTTGTTTAAATGAAGCACTGTTAAATGACATTATTTGCCTTCTCTGGCTTTGATGTGGCAACAAGTCTAGCCTGCTGATCAGACTCCTACCATCTGCTGCAATGTCCTATCATGTGCCCAGTTGCTCAAGCATCTTTACTGTTACTGCAATAGATTCATCCATTGTTGGCTGGCCTCCAGGAAAATTTCTAACAATTGACACTCAACGTTGGCTCAACCGTTCTGCACAAATGGGTTGTTATCCCTTCCTACTAGCAGTTGGGAGGTAGAGAAGACTGAATTCTACTGGTAATGTAAGCTGTGGTGCACTGGTACCTTCAGGAGTAGATTGGGGGGGGGGGGGGGTTCTGACTCCCTTACCTTTCATCAGAAGAGGGCTCAGGCTTGCTGCAGCTTCTAGGCGTTCTAAAGAGACAGGTCAATTTTGAGTGTGCGGTGCTCCCCTGCCCAAGGGGGGAGGGGTCAGGGCAGGCCCTTAAAGCAGTACTCTTTCATGATCCTTGTGGATATAGATGCCCTCAGCAGTGACTAAGAGGGTCTTTCTTCTATGTGTGGGTTTTTTTCCCTCTGTGGCCCACATCGAGTGGAGTGATCAGAGGATCCTGGATTATCTGAACTTCAGTTCTTGTGGCCCCAGAATGTCCAAGATGCCTCCGGTGTGCTGAACTGCTGTGACTCAAGAGTGGGGAACCCTTAGCTATTGATAGGTCAGACCTTTATCAGGATCTAGTCCTCATGGGTTGATGCTTGAGAGGATAAAGCTGTGAAAGGGTATCATAGCTAAGGAAATGGTTTTCTGGAAAGTTGCTACATCAGAATAGGGAGAGCCTACAAATCCCAGTGTTGAAATTTTTCTTAATGTGTATCAATTGCTGATATCCCATTTTATCTAAAAGGTCTAAATAAGTGATTTTGAACCAACTTTCAAGGTGCACACAGCAACCATTTCCTGTTTCAAAGAATTTAGGGCTTTATGCTGGCTTCTTATCCAGATGGTCAGATTTCTCAAGGGATCAAAAGCATCAGGTCTGCATAAAATGGGCGGTAGCACATGGGGAACTAACTTGGCCCTCAAGGTACCCAATGGCTTTAAATATTTTTTTATATTTATAAAATCTTTTACCAGCAAAAATCTTCTTACAGAAATAAGTGAAAAGTAAAATCATAAGGTACAGAAAATAAATAGCAGTACAAATATATAATACTCTCTCAGCCCACAATATGTGGGGGAGGGGCAACAAATTTTAGGAAGTTAAAATTAAGAAAACAATGAAGTTTATAATAATAATAACAAAAAAGTCACATACAGTTTATGCACCCAAATACTTAAACCCAGTGGTAGTAACCAGAAGTCTAGGTGGCAATGCCTAATTTGTACAGGAAACGTCTCTTGGAAGACACTAAACATTAATTTTATCATTTCACAGGAAATGTCAAAGAATCACCATTTTGTTTATTAAAACTTGCTATACTGCATATGGATCTAAGCAGTTTTACAATTGTGCTAAAATAATACAGAAAGAAAGGAATGCCATAAAAAAGACAGACAATCATCCAGATACAACCACTCCATCAGTACTGACATCCCAGTAAAAACGTTCACTGCCAGCTGCAGCATCCCAGGCCAAACTCCCAGCAGAAGACTTGCTAAGGATTATTATGAAAAGCCAAAGTGAAATAATGTGTTTTGAGAAGTGCCTTAAATTAGGGGAAAGACAGATCGGTGTGAACGTGTGCAGGAAGAGAATTCCAAAGAGAAGGAGCTAGAAAATAAAAACTGCCGTGTTGATTCAAGATGGGCCAGTCTAGGGCTTGGGAGGATCATACAGTTAGCATCAAGCTAACGGAGTAGTTGAAGCTGAGAGATGAAGGACACCAAAATAGAAAGCTTTATGGGCAAGAATTAGGAAGCCAGTGTAGTTGAATGAGAAGAGGAGTAACGTGATCATGTGTACCAGCCTTACAAAGAAAACGTGCCACGCAATTCTGAAGAGTTTGAAGATGTTTAATTTGTGACAGATGAAGACCTGCATAGATGGAATTGCAGTAGTCCAGTCTTGATATGAGAAGAGCATGTAGTGCAGTGTGAAGGGAAGAAGTCCAGAAAATTGTGGAAACAGCGTGTCAGGCCTCTCAAGGGAAAACTGGATTTGTGAGCCCTTGGACCACTGCCGTAGAGCGGCAGTGGCAGGCAAAACCCCCCAACCAGCACTGGGCTAAACACACCAACAAGACAGGGGCTGCAGATGTAGATAAGCAAAGCAGGAACACACTGGACTAGAACACTCGGACTGGAACACAGGACTCGAACAAGACTTCACCTGCACATGACCGCCGTTCCCTAGGGGTTGAGCCCCTAGGTGCAGGCAGCCGGCAGGACTTACAGGACACAGGAACTCACACAGGGAATAAGACTCCAAAGTAAGCTTGACTAAACAGGGACCAGGAAACAGGACTCAGAACTGAGGGAACTTCCTCAGGTAACAAGGTACAACAACAAGCTTGCACAAACTGAGACTGAGGGAAAAGGCAAAGGAGAACTAGAGACACAAAAATAAGACAGACAAGGCAGAACATAAAGCTAGGTTACAACCACAAACTAATACCAGAGCATAACAGAAGGCTGAACACAAGGCAGCCACAAAACACACAGAGAAACACTAGAGAATCAGGCTCACCACAGAGTTCTCCAACCGGAGAGAACAATCCCAGGTGTAGTATGGTGAGGTCTAATTACACACCCACTGGCAGCAGCCAGCACAAGGAGACAGAACAAGAACTACAAGTAAAAGGAATATAACAAACGCCACTGACCCAAACAGACTTACTGAAACAGAAGGCAGAAATGCCCACAGACAGAACCAAGCAGAAGTGCAACAGCACACCGACAGACCTATAGCCATGCAAAGGCAAACTTAGGAAGTTCCCAGGTGGTAATAAAGGCACTACAGGTGAGGTCACCAGCAGGGTGGGGCTTAGCAACACAACAGCATAGCACGGCTTGGCTGGAACAGGATCCCGGAATGGACTAGACTGGACCGGAACGGATTTCAGGATTTTCACACAGGCTTCAGGATGTACAAGTAGGCTTGGCTGAAGGAACCCCAAGGCAAGTCCGACAGGGAATATAGTCGCAATCGTGACACAGCGGAGCATACAAGGAACTGAAAAGTCAAACTTTAATGATCTCAAGAGATTTGCTTAGTGATTGTTAAACGAGAATCAATTCAAGTGCCTAAGTAGCAAAAAGATGAAACGGGAGTGATTAGGAATATTTCTTAAAAATCAGGGTAATAGCCAATTGAGAGCGAGAGATCCAAGAACCCAGCAGGCAGTCATCTGGATTCAGTTTTGGCTTATAAGAAGTTAACCATGACGCAACTGCATAGAGGCAGTTTTGGAGGGGTTGGAAATTAATATTAAGGGAGGAAACTGGGAACAAAAGCATTCTGTTACTACTTGAGTACATGGAGCCAGGAACTGCTGACGTCATTCCTGGGACTACCTAGAAACACAAAACCTTTTTTTTTCTCAAGAAAAAATCAGCTTATTGAAAAAATAAGATCAAAACAAGATCCAATTCAAATACAGAGGAAACAAGGAGTCGCTATCTTCAGTGCTCTCAATAGGTCTCCAAAATATTTATCAAATTTAAACTAATCAGGATACAGTTGGCACCACCCCTTTCTCCCACAGAGTCAACATTTCTTGTATGGAAGATAAGTATATTTACTGGCGGAACTGCTTCCTCGGGAAAATTTTACTATCCTTTTCAAATAACTTCTTTTTTTTAAAATTTATTTATTTAAATTTTTTACAATTATTACAAGCATTAAACTTGATGAGAAAACTGGCTAAATCAGAATTTACATCAATTCAAAGAAAATATCACAACACAAAATTTAAATTATTTGCCAGTTAATAGTCCACAATTTGGAGTTCAAAATATCAGATGTTGAAAACTTAACAATCCTTTAGGAAGAGTTTAACATATCGTGCGTTTGATCCTATTACAATAGTAAGTCAAGAGCTAATTACTGCCGAAACTTCAACTTCGACAGCCTTTCTCGATGTAATAAATGTCTCAAGCTGGGAGGGATCAAAAAAAACAAATTTCTCTGACTGGTAGGTAACTAAACACTTACATGGGAATTTAAGGAAGAAAGTTGCTCCCATGTTAATCGTTTCTTGTTTTTTCTGAAGGAATCTTTTGCGTCGAACCTGTGTCTCCCTCGAGATGTCAGGGTAAATTGAAATCTTTAATCCTTTAAATGGTTTATCACGATTTTTGTAAAAAATTTTCAATATCCATATCTTATCTGGCATCAGCGCTACTGTCGCTACCAAAGTAGCTGGGATAATTAAGTCTATGTCCGATGTTTCTAATAGCGCTGTAACATCCAAAGGCTGAGTTTCTTTTATTTGCAAATTTTTAGGAAGCAAATAGAAAACTTGAGCAAAGGGAGGGATATGTTCCTCTCCAATCTGGACTATATCTTTGAAGTAGAGTTTTAGCATCTCTCGTGGAGATCCTGTTGAAGAATAAGGAAAATTTATAAAACGTAAGTTATGACTTCTCGAATAGTTCTCCAGATTCTCAGTTTTTCGTCTTAAGTTTGTCAAATCTTTTAACATTGTATTTTGTATCTCACGAACTTGTTGAAGCTCAGTCTCTTGTTTTTGAACTTGTACTGTCAATAATTTCACATTTTCTTGTGTTAAACCAAGATCTTGTTTTATCTTATGCGTCTGAGGTAACAATGCCTTCCCCAAATCAAGAATCAGTGTCCAAAGATTTTCTAATGTTACTTCAGAGGGTTTAACTGTCTGTAACAAAGGAAATAAAGTAGTTTCTACCTCCGTTTGTGGTAAAGTGAGGCCTGCCAGAATTGAGGCATTACCTTCCTCCATTGTTGCTCCAATGACCATGGGTAACACTGCTTCCGCCTGTTCTTGCCTTGCCTCTTGCCTACCGACTCCTGAAACCTCTTCGGAATTCAGGTTCAGAGGCTCCACCTTCGGAGAGCTGGCTCCACATGGTTGAGGAGGAAGGGGAGGTGCTGTATTGTCAGGGCTTAGCGAAACTTCCAGCCCAGGACTCTCCTGCAGGCCTTCAACTGCCGCGGAGACCATCAGTGGGCCGCACACTGACACGGTAGGATCAGGAGTTACCCGTAAAAAAGTATCCATTGGGCCAACTAGAGTAGGGGGATTTGGCCGCTGGGAGGCTGGGGCCGCAGTTTTCCCCCGTCTCTTAGGCATATATAAATCCCTAGGTAGAATATGGGCCACCTGAGGAAAGCTTTAAGAATCTGTCAAATTATGTTTCCTTAAATTGTTCTTTTCTGTTTCCAGGGCAGCTTAACAGTTTTGCACAATTTTATGTTGTGTATATTCTTTACCATTTCAGTTTTTTCTTCTCTGTATTAGATGTTTTGGTGGTTAAATCAGTTTCCAGAGACATTTTAGAAGTGACCACTGTCAAATTCGCTCTACAAGATTTAATTCTTTTTCATTGTTCTGAACCAGTGGGTAATATCCCTACTTACCAGCAGATGGAGGCAGAGAACTGAATTCCTTGTCGACAGCAGATGAATCTAGGACCTTGTGAGTTATGATTATCTACCAGCAGGTGGAAATACAGAACGTACTGAATAACTGAGGACCATACTGGCCTACATGACAGTTCAGTGCTGTCTATGTCCAGCAGACGGTGGACGGTCTGTCACAAGCTCCTGGTCTCATCCTGGGCCATTGTTCCTCTTCTGACTTGGCTGGTTCCGGTGAACTGGGAGTGATTAGGCTTCTGGAGTGCCTTCTTTAGGGGTACACCTGGTGGTGCCCCTGCTCTTCTCCCGCCTGCTGCATTATTTTCTCTCCCTCACAGTTAAAAAAAGAAACCCACAGCTCAGTGGCTTTGAGCGCTGGGGAGGGCATCTGAACCCAAGGCTGTGTGGCTGTAACAGGAGGAAGTTGTTTGGGCACTACAGGCAGTCTCTGGATAGAGAAACTAGCAATTTGGGTCTGTGAGTACTCCTTTAAATTTTCATCGTTAGCACTGTGGTTCAGATGTCTCTCAGAGGACCATGGTAGCAGAGGCCGTTAAATACTGCTCGCACTGTGGGAAGCATAGAGCAGCATCGGGCCAGTGTGAAAACTGTCTGGAAGTGTCAAAATGGACAGATTTTGTGCCACAGATTGCGGGGCCATTGGGTTCCTTCACAGGGGACGTTTTGGCACACACCATGCTCCCTACTGTCTCAGGCTCTTCAGGCTCTTCACTGTTGCTGTCACCCATGGCCATTTTGGATTCCCGTGGCACTGTTTCTGCAGCTGAGTGCAGCTCTCGGGAAGATCCAGTGTCTTAACAGTGTAGGGGCTTATTCTCTTGCAGCTGCTTCTTTGGGAACTGGGTCCCAGTCAGCTTCTCAGGTGCCTTTTTTTCACCCGAGTTTGTTTTGCTAATGCATCTGGAATTTCTACTGAAGGTCTCACATAGTCTCAGAGTTCCTACTTCTTACTTGGCCTCAGCAGTCAGACTTCTCCCCTTCCAAAAGGAGATGGATGGAAGCACTTGGAGCTGGATGCGGTCTCTCCCCCTTCTCCTGCTCCCTCTGAGGGAGAAACTAGCTATGGCTGCATCTGTAGTTTCTCGTTTGCCTGAGCAGTTGAAGGGGGAGATTTTGTCTGATGATTCTCCCCCTCCCCCCACCCCCCACTATAGTATAGGTCTTTTATAAGGAGGAGTTGTGCTCATTCATCACTAAAGCTCCGGTGGTCCTGAATATTTCGGCTCCTGACTCTCAGCCGGCAATTACATGTAATCCTAAGGTAAAGTCCATTGAACATTATTTTTTTTTTGGGGGGGGGGGGGGGGGGGTTGCCAGGTTCTTGAAGCCTGGATTGGCCGCTGTCAGAGACAGGATGCTGGGCTTGATGGAACCTTGGTCTTTTCCCAGTATGGCGGTGCTTATGTGCTTATGGCCAGCACGAAGAAGCTTCTTTCCAGCACTGGAGCTGTTATCGCACAGTGGACCACTCGGATGCCATCCTTTGCGTGGCAAGTGCTATGTATTTTATCTCGCAGGAGGAATTGGACCACTTCAGGTTGCATTAAGTGGGTGCCTTGGTGGCTGCAGTGATAAAACTACCCTGCCTGTGGAGGGTGGCATAGCTCTTAAAGACGTCTAGGATCTGTGGGTCTTCTTGAAGCTGTCCTTTGAGACTTCTGCTCTCCCTCTCTCTGTAGGCAGCAATTTGCAGTCCTTATGCAGCTAAGGTGTGCTTCAGCTGGACTCGGCAGGTGGCAGAGGTTCACTCCCGATACTGTGGAGGTCCCAGCTGTAGAGATAGGATTGGCCTGTGTCTGAGTCCTTTTATGATCTCATCAGACCCTCGGCTAAGTAGATGGCGTTGGTTGTCACGACTAGACTTTTACTCTGGTTCAACTGTTGAGTAGATGCTGCTTCCAATCAGCTTCTCACTAAGTTGCCCTTTCAAGGGAAGCTTCTGTTTGGAGCACCTGGAGAAGCTGGTCAAGGATTTGGGGGATTCTAAGGCTCAGCTTTTCTGAAGACGAGACTAAATGCTCCTTTCAAGTTGGGCTCGCTTGAGGCTGAAGTACGCCTGACGTTACCAGCCTGGCGCTCTGCTGTGTTTCAGAGTTCCAGAGAGCACCTTTTGTGGGGACAAGTGAGGCTATACCCAGTCCTCGCCGGCCACTAGCCCCTTGCAATGTCTCTGAACAGCACCAGGGCCCCGCTATTCCATCTACTCGTGGTTCCAAAGAA
This sequence comes from Microcaecilia unicolor, assembly GCF_901765095.1. Lineage (NCBI taxonomy): Eukaryota > Metazoa > Chordata > Amphibia > Gymnophiona > Siphonopidae > Microcaecilia > Microcaecilia unicolor. Next base: position 290,671,669 of record NC_044034.1, read on the forward strand.
AGGAAGCTCATAGCGCCCTATCTTGGACCTGAAACATGTCGACAGATTTTTTTTGTGAGTCAAGCATTTTTGCATGGAAACCTGCAGTTGGTGACGGCCGTACTGCTGCCAGGAGAGTTCCTTACGCCTCTGGATCTTAAGGAGAAGTACCTGCATGTACCCATCTGGGCTCTACATCAACGCTTCCTGCACTTTGCTATTGTGGGACAACACTTCTAGTTCAAAAGGATACCCTTTTGGGCTGGCTATGGCTCCCTGGACCTTCTCCAAGGTTATGGTGGTGGTAGCATTATCCTTGAAGGAAGGGATCAGTTCACTCATATTTAAATTGATTTCAGGCCTCTTCCATCCAGCGGAGTCATCAGGCTACCTCCAGAGTCATTCAGCTGTTGCAGTCTCTGGGTTGGGTAATTCCATCACAAACCCCGGTGTACTGGGGGAGGGGGGGATTTTGACGCTCTAAAGGACAAAGTTTTTTTTTTTTTTTTTGTCCTCTCCTACCGGATGGGACCAGCTATAATCACAAGTCTACAGTCTGTTGTGAAATCTGTGCCCTCATGCATGGAATTAAAGTCCTGGACTCCATGGTAGCAACTCTTGATGTTATTCCCTGGGTCAGAGCTCATATGCGCCCATGGCAGTGGTCTCTTCTGGCCTGGTGGCCTCACCTGTCTCAGGACTACGATCTTAGCTTGTCCTGGACCCAGCGGGCTAGGATCAGCATGGTGGCTGCATTCAGTCTATCTTCAGGAGGTGTTATGGCCTTTGCTCCATGGATAGTTGTGGTGACTGACACAAGTTTGTCAGGATGGGGAGCTCACTGTCTCAATTACAATGCTCAGGGTTGTTGGAACACAACAGACGTGCATTGGCCCATAAACCATTTGGAACTGCAGGTAGTCTGCAAGGCCTTTGTGGCATTTCAGCCTCTTCTAGAGGGGAGGCTGGCCTACTACTAGTACTACTTGACATTTCTAAAGCGCTACTAGGGTTACGCAGTGCTGTACAATTTAACATAGAAGGACAGTCCCTGCTCAAAGGAGCTTACAATCTGAGTTCCTTTGGACAATCTCACTGCAGTACTTATATCAACAGACAAGTGGGCACTCACAGCTGTCAGATGACGGTGGAGGCTCGTCTTTGATGGACTCGTCAGAATCTCATCTGCAATAGTTGTCAGCAGCTCACATTGCCGGAGATCTCAATGCTCAGGCAAATTATCTTAGCAAGAACATCCTGGACCTGGGAGAATGGGAATTGTCCCAGGAAGTCTTCCAGTTGGTCACAAGATGTGGGGAGCTCTGTCGATGATCTGATGGCTTCTCATAACAATGTGAAAGTTCCTGTGTTCTTCAGAAGAAGTGTGGTTCAGAGGGGATAGATGCTCCTCTGTGGGAATGGCCAGTAGCAGGTCTTCTGTCTTTTTTTCCTCTGTGACTGATAGGTCAGTTCAGGTCCTTCATCCTGGCCTAGTTACTCTGATTGCACCAGATTGGCCCAGGAGGCTGTGATAATGTATATCTGGCCCATCTCTTGGTGGACGAGCCTATGCGGCTTCCACTCTGTCAAACTCCTGGTGCAAGGAACGATTTTTCAAATGGAAGATCCATCCTGCTTTGGTCTTAATGTTTCTCTTGAGAGGTCAAAGCTGAGGAGGAAGGGCTACTCTGAGGAGTTATTGCTACGTTGTTTCAGGCCAGGAGGTGGTCTACCTCTTTGGCTTATGTTCAAGTTTGGCAGGTATTGAAGCTTGGTGTTCAGAGAGCTCTCTCCATTCCAGTTTTCCTTGCCTCAGATTTTAGCCTTCTTGCAGGAGGGTCTTGCAAAGGGGGCTTGGCCTTGAATTCCCTGTAGGTGCAGGTAGCAGCTTTTGCTTGTTACAGGGGGCGTGTTCAGGGTTTCACTCTGGCCACGCATCTGGATGTGGTGTGTGTGTGTATGTATATATATGTATTATATATATATATATATATATATATATATATATATACACACATACATACAGGAGGAGGTTGTTGAATTTCGTCAGCATGTGCCTTGCTGCTCATTTCATCATCTGTTTCATCATCAGCTGTTGTTGCCTGCGTGTAGGCGCATATCTCGACATCAGTGCTGTCGTCAGCCGTCTGTAGATTGTAATCAGCAGCTACGTAGCGATGAAACTCCTCTTCAGTAACACCAGCTGGGATGTCAATAACTTGTTCATCTGACGCATTTGCAACAGCTGCATCTATTTCATCCCTCTCCACATCCTTAACAAAGCTTGCCCGCTTTTAGCAGTTCTCAATGGTTGCCTGTGTAACATGATTCCAGGCTTCTTTCTGCATATGTAGGGAATCCAACAGTGATAGATTACGAGCCACTTCAACAGCACGTTTATCCTTGCCAGTCTGGTCATCCATAACGCTTATCAGGCGACGTTGCACAAGAGCCCGATAATGTTGTTTGAAATTAGCTATTATGCCCTGATCCATAGGTTGGATCAAAGAGGTGCTGCTGGGTAAGGCTCTGGCTTGGTCCTGAGGGATCTTGCCTGAAGGGTGGAACTCCTCATCCTCTTGCCTGTTCACCCACAGGCTCCCTCTGCAGCTCCCAAGTGCCTAAATTCACCTCCCCCCCCCCCCCTTTCAAATTGCCCTGGGAAACCTTTTTCCCTGTTCAAGGGCATAAGGCTTTATTTATTGATTGACTGATGCAGCTGTCTCTTTAAGGGGGGGGGGGGGGGGGGAAGAGCAGCCTTGAACAGGGAAATCCCCCCTAACTTGCAATTGAGGGATTTCCTTTAATTAGCACCTCCAGAGAGCCTGGGCCATGCAGGAGTTGGATCCCCTGGCTGAGGCAGGTTTGGGCAGCGTGTCAGGCCCACACCATCTGCCTGACACATGACCAGAGATGCCCTCCGGGAAGCAACACTGTGTGCCAAAAACTGGAAACCCAGTATGGCTGTTGGCTATATGTGCATACAGTGCGATGAGCCGTTTCTGAAACTGGATATGGCCCAGGGAGCCTCCGGACTTGATGTGCCCTTCTGTCAATAAGACATTTGGCAGCCATTTTGTCTTCCTTGTGGGATTTATTCTCCTGCTTCTAAAACAGCAGGAGCCTGTCCAACCTCGGGGGCTGGGTTGGGGGGGGACCTACCTCCTTCCCTCCTCTTGCCCCTTGGGGGCCCTGGCGCTTTTTAGGTACAGAGTTTAGCACAGTTGGTCCGACTGCAGTTGGATGGGGGAACCTCTTCCCCTGGTGATATTCTAAGAGGCGTAGAACTGAGGGGAGGGTGCCAGGAGGCACTGATTTTTTTTTCCTTGGAGGAGATGGGGAGGATGCCTTTTCTCAGACTCTCAGCCCACAGAGGCTTCCAAGTCTGGTAATATTATTTTCTTTAGTTGGCGACACTGTAAGTCCCTCCCTTGGAAGACCTCAGCCTGGGGTTCTGGGTGTGCTCTGTGCTTCCCTTCAGTGCTGCAAAGAAAAACAAAATTTGGTTTGGCAGCCATACAGGTTCCCATGATGTGGTTATATCCTGGTTGTACTGTTAATACTTCAGTTTTGAATTTGCATTTTTGTTGTGCTTAATGTTCAGATTAAAAAAATTTTTTTGTACTGTTTGCACCATATGAGCCAATCTGTACTTATCATTCTATTAATGGTGATCGCCATTGCGGCATAATGTAAGCCACATGGAGCCTGCAAATAGGTGGGAAAGTGTGGGATACAAATGCAGCAAATAAATAAATATGTTCATATTGTTGCAATAGATCTGCTTCACAGAAATTAGGGCAACTGCATGTGCCAGCTCTTTCAATTTGTATGCTGTTAACATTTGTTTCATGGTTGTAAACCATACCTGATTTTTACAAACATGTCTATAGTCTTGAGCTCATATTGATTGTGGTACACTGCGTTCTATAACTGTATAAGTTTGAATTTCTTTTTCAGGCTGGTGGCAAAGCTGGGAAAGACAGTGGAAAGGCCAAAGCAAAGGCAGTTTCACGCTCACAAAGAGCTGGTCTGCAGGTAAAACTTCTTGTTAATGCCCTGCCCTCCCTTCCAATTATGGTCCTAAATATTTAGGTATTGAGAATGTATGTATGTATATATGTGTGTGTGTGTATATATATATATATATATATATATATATATATATATATATATATATATATATATATACACACACACAAGTAGCTCAAGCAGCTTAGATAAATTCTGTTATCAAGAATCTTTTTATTAGCTGCATTCTAAAAGCAAAACGTTTTGAGCTTTTGAGAACTATTAAAACTTGGGGCAAGAAATTCAGAATTCTGTAGTCCAATAGATTAGTCCAGACTAATGGGTTATGCTCACCTTATCAGCAGATGGAGGCAGAGGATTGATTTTTGGTAGGCACTAGAGGAACGATGACCCTTTTAAGACTAAAGGGCATGGGCTTTGGGGAAATCTGTCTCGTACATTTGGTCCTGGGGGCCCCTAGTGACCTCTAGTCTCCAAAGCAGTTGGTCCGTAGAGGTGGTGGTAGCTGCTGGCCTGTCCAAGATTCCTCTGTCTTCCCTAATGGCACCTCTGGTGGCTTGCAAGCTTCTCTGACTCTGCAAGGGGATTCTTTAGCCAAAAGGAGATTGTTGGATCCAGTCCCTGAAAGTCTATGACTTCTACATCTCCTCATTCAGAGGCAGGGTTGTCTTTCACTTCCGTTCAGGCTCACATTGCTGAGGACCTTGAAGAAGGGGAGTTGCTCCACGATAATACTGGTGATCCTACAGCAGTTCAAATTTTCCATAAGGAAGAGCTGCCTGCCTCTAAAACAAAAGCTTTGCAGGCTCTTATTGACACATCTGAAGAGAGGGGGTCTGCAGCTGCCAACCCTAAAATGGCTAGCATGAAGTAGCCGTCTAGGGCATTTCTGATCCATGAATCTATTTGGGAGCTAATAACAGCTCGATGGGCCTTCCCAGATGCGAATTTGAGGGTCTCCAGGGCTCTGTCTAGACTTTATCCCATAGTGCTAGCTGAGCTGGAGAAGCTCAAATTGCCTAAGGTGGATGCCTTGGTAGCTGCAGTCACAAAGACTACTTTCCCAGTGGAGGGTGGCATAGTGTTGAAGGGTTTACAAGACAAGAAGTTAGAATTTTCCTTACTGATAGCTTTTGAAGTCTCTGCGCTTCATCTACAAGCAGCCGTTTGCGTCTGTTAATGCTGCTATGGCTTGCCGCAGCCCTCTTTTAGATTGTCAGTTGCGCTCTCGCCCAAAGATAATAGAAGGTATCGCTTAGGCAAACTTGTTTTTTCATCTTCTTCCTCTTTTCAAATCCCAATATTAGCAGAAACAAATGGGCTACAAACCAGGTTTTGCAGGTTGCGACCACCTCCAGACCTTCGCAATGATGGTCAGCTAGTCCACTCTTCAGTACTCAATTGGAGGATGGCTGTCTTTCTCTTATGAGGAGTGGGCCATTCCTTATACTCAGCAGCAGATGAATCCAGGAACTGGTGGGTTAGATCTGTCTACCAGCAGGTGGAGATAGAAAACACTGAAAGAAGGCAGTGATCCTGGATGTCCAGCTCCTTCCCCCTTCAGTATATCTCTTATTTCCAGCAGGTGGTGGACGGATTTCTTCCAGCTCCTAGATTCTATCCTTTGGGAGGCTCCTGGCCTTTGCCAGTTGAGCAGGGGGTGTGTGGCTGAAGGTGCCCACTTTGGAGGCATACTTAGATTCAGATCCCTGCCTTACCCCATCTCTTCCTTCTCCCAGTTGTCCCAAGGTGTCCTGTGCTATTTCCCTCCTATCTGCCTCCATTGCTTTCCTCACGGGGGGGGGACAGTTTCCCCTGCTCCTTTTGTTATTGGACACTGGAGGCAAACCCAAGCTATAGTAGACCGGGTGTTGGGAAGTTGGAATGCTGTTTTGGGCTCCTCCTGGGAGTGACTGCGGGGGAGTCTTGCTCTGTGCTCTGTGGCTTTTCCCCAAACTCTAGCGCTTCTTTTTCATGGCGGCAGAAACAGTTAAACGATGCTGCCATTGTGGCATAGAGGCGAACCGCAGCGGGACTGTGCAGCATGGGCTGTTTGGATAGCTTGGGGTCTGTACCTGTGGCGGCCGCCGACATAGAGTTTTCCCACACTCCAGGTCTCAGCGCTGGCACCATTTTGGACACGTCGGGGGATGTGGAGTTCTTGGCACGTTAAGCAGGGGAACTAAGAAGGCATGCCAGCTCTCTTACGGAGGGAGTTTCACCAGTGAGGGACTCACGGGGAGGGGAAGGGCTTGCAGGAAATTTTGGGACAGACAGGCAAGGGGAATTGCTTTCCCCTTAGTTCATTTTACTCATGCACCGGACCTTCTTAATGAAACGGCCTCTCTCGGTTGTACACAGTCTGTCCCTGCCGCCTCCAGCTTCCTCGGGCCAGGAGGTCTCTGTCTCTGGGGAGACTTTGCCTGCAGTACCTTTTGGACACTCCTGCCCTTAAGTGCAGAAGGTTTCTTTGGTGTCCGAAGCAGGCTCAGTGGGACCTCATTCCCCTCTCCAGTCGCTCTTTGGGGGCTCGGGGGAGTTTTCTAGACCTTTGAGGGTGGAAGACCTAGAGGAAGGGGAGATTCTGCAGGAGGAGCAGGACAACCCCAAGGCTGCCCGCATTTTTCTTTGAGACGAGCGCCCCTCCCTCATTACTGACGCGTTACAGGCTCTAAATGTCAAGGATCCGGAAGTAGGGGTGGCCTCTATGGTTAACCTCAAAATGGCCAGTACTAGAAAGCCTGCTTGGGCTTTTCCCATTCACGAGGCGATACAAGAACTTATTACAGCTCAGTGGTCGGATCCCGATGGGAGCCTGAAGGTGACTCGAGCTATGGCTTGCCTCTACCTGGTAGGGGGAAAACTCATCTGGGTCTTTTTGCGCTACCGAAGGTGGATAGGTGGATGCTCTGGTAACTGCGGTTACCAAGAAGACCACTCTCCCTGTAGAAGGGGGCTTGCACTGAAAGATATGCAGGACCACCGTTTGGAGGCTTCTTTGAAATACTCCTCTTGGACCTTGCGCTACAGGCAGCCATATGCAGTTCGTATGTGGCCAGGGCTTGTCTCTCCTGGCTACAACAAGCGGTCGAGGAGGCTTCTGCCTTTCTGTCAGACTTGGCTCCTCATGTGGAGTCGGGTCTAGCTTATTTGGCTGATGCCCTTTTTGATTTGGTGAGGACGTCTGCAAAGCAGATGTCCTTGATGGTGGCAGCGAAACGTTTGATGTGGCTTCGCCGTTGGTCGGCGGATATGGCCTCTAAATAGCATCTTTTGAAATTGCCTTTTCAGGGGAAGCTGTTGTTTTGGGAGGACTTGGAAAAGATTGTTTAAGGATTTGGGAGATTACAAGTCCCAGGGTCTTCCTGAGAACAAGCCCAAGTCTTCAACCAGGAGCTGCTCCTCGAAGCCCTGTTTTCGGGAAGCCTGCCAATACCGTCCAGGGTGAGCCTTGGGCTCCTTTCAGCGTTCCAGATTTCAGCAGCGTTCCTCCCTTCGCTCTGCCAAGAGATCTGCGGGTTCTGGCCAGAGACAAGGAACCCAAGGACGTTCGGCGCAATGACGGGCGTCGAGACGGGCCCGGTTTCGGACTGTAGTTCGCGAACTCTTGTCCGATACCAAGGACAATGCCTCCTGGGATGAAGGGGAAGACCCCAGATATTTCTCTTCCGAGGAGTCTTGTGGTCTTCCTTCTGATCCTGTTCCTTCACCTGAGAGGAAGCTTTCTCCACCGGAGAGTCTGTCCTTCTCCTCCTTTGTCCGGGAAATGTCTGTGGGCATGAGGATGAGCCCAGGACTGAGATGCTCAAGGTCCTGGACTATCCTTCGCCACCTAAAGAGTCATCCACTGCCCCTCTGCATAATGTCCTCAAGGAGACATTGCTGAGGAACTGGATGAAACCTTTATCTAATCCCACCATCCCCAAGAAAGCAGAGTCCCAATATCGGATCCATGGGGAACCTGAGTTGATGAGGTCGCAGTCACCTCAGGACTCTGCGGTTGTGGATTCCGCTCTCAAGAGAGCCAGAAGTACTAGAGATTTTGCCTTGGTGCCCCCTGGGCGAGAAGCTAGGACTTTAGACTCTTTAGGGAGGAAGGCCTACCAGTCCTCTATGCTCGTCTCCAAAAGTCAGTCCTACCAGCTCTACACGAGCATCCACATGTGGAACAATGTTAAGCAACTGGCAGAGTTGGTGGATAAGCTCCCTCCGGAGCACGCCAGGCTTTTCAGGAGGTGGTCAGGCAGCTGAGGGCGTGTCGTAAATTCCTGTCCAGGGGCGCTTATGACTCTTTTGATGTTGCATCCAGATCCGCTGCTCAAGGTATAGTGATGCGCAGACTCTCATGGCTGCGTGCCTCTGACCTGGACAATCAGATCCAGCAGCGGCTTGCGGATGTTCCTTGCCGGGGGGATAATATTTTTGGTGAGAAGGTCGAGCAGGTGGTAGAGCAGCTCCACCAGCGGGAAACCGCCCTCGACAAACTCTCCCACCGGGCGCCTTCAGCATCTACCTCAACAGGTAGACTGTTTTTCAGGGGAAGGAGGAATGCTCCCTATGCTTACAATAAGCGTAGGTACAATCCACCTTCCCGACAGCCTTAGGCTCAGCCCCAGCGCGCTTGTTCACGTCAACAGCGTTCGCCCAGACAGGCCCCTGCAGCTCCCCAGCAAAAGCAAAGGACTGGCTCTAGCTGAGCATAGCCGCCATAAACGTACCTGTGCCGGACGATCTCTGACTCTGCTTGCAATGTATTATTTTGTCGTTGCATTGTGTTGTATTTCTCCACAGCTAGCCCTCTGAAGCTGCTACCGTCAATTGCTCATACCAGCTGTCACGTTCTAATGTGCTCTCTCCCAGAACGTGACAGCCAGTATGAGCAATTGATGGTAGCAGCTTCAGAGGGCTAGCTGTGGAGAAATACAACACAATGTAACGACAAAATAATACATTGTAAGCAGAGTCACAGAACATCGAATAAGATGTGTACGGCTGGCTGTGAGTTAATGAAAAAGCCAAATGTTAGAACTTTCAAACTAGTGGTTAACTATTGGACATTTGGATATTTGAAATCATCTGTATAAAAGAAAGCGGTTGACAGATTTCAATTGGTTTAAGAATTGAGTATTGTTCTCCCAGCATTGGTGTATATATACTACTCGGGTCGTAAGGCTTATGGGCCAAAGATTTTTCTCCTATTTTGGAGTTCTTTACATTGGCTTATGAATACTTGGTCCTATGAAGATTGAAAAAAGAAATAGGACCAGTGATAAGACTAGCTCCAGTGATTGTGTTGGCGCTCATATACAAATACTGAGCAACCTTCATCTAATGGAGATTTGCCAAGCCTGGAAGCATTGAGGTCCATTTAGATAAATTAATAGATATAAACACAAGCTGGGAGGAAAATACTTATATACCAACTGGCAAGAGTATTAAGAAATAGAATTTAAACCAGTGGTTCCCATAATTTAGATTATGCTTAAATCAATACAATATAGTGACTGACTAAACAATAATTAAAAATATATATTAGAAAATAGTCATACTACATGTATAAAGAAATAAAGAAGACAACTGTGCATACCAGAAACATTGTTGAGAACTGGACACATCCCAGCGTGCTGTGCACATTATCACCACCACGATTTGACTGAAATAAAAAGAAATCTAAAGCCTTCAAAGCCAAGTTTAAGAAAAAAAATTAGAAGATGGCAGCAAAGAATAAAGTGCAAATATTACCAGAGAAAGCCACTCGATGGCAGTGTCGGTCAGACAGTATCTGGGCTTCAAAGCATGAAACCCTTACTAAACAAAGGAACCAATTTATAAAGTGCTGAAAGGTCTAAGGTCAGAATATAGCGATATCAAGTCACCCGCATTGCTACTTAACGCAAAATAACATGATCAATGCATTTAAATAGGATTATCATGTTCTCATTAAAAATAATTTAAAAAAAAAAGGGGGGGTAGAAAACAATATGATTCTCAGTGACGTGCCGCATTTTTAAAAAAATGCCCAAAAATAAAAATATATATATGATTGCATACACCAAACTAATAGAAGTCACGGTCTAATATAATATTAATGGAAAAAAGTAAATAAAAACTAGACTTCCAAAATGGGTACACGGACATCAATGCATTCCAAAGGGATCATGCGTTCAATGGTGGTGCAACGTATACAGAACTCCAATACACACACTCAGTTTCCTGCTAAAAACAACTGAATGTCATAAATGTAATATGACCAAAACACAACTAAAATACTAAAAATATTGATAACCATATTTCTCCGAGGACAAGCAGGCTGCTTGTTCTCACAAATGGGTGACGTCCACGGCAGCCCCTCCGATCGGAGATCTTCCTAGCAACAGAGTTTGCTAGTTCTCGCGCGCGCGCCCGCGCGGCCGTCTTCCCGCCTGAAATCGCTCGTGTTTGCTAGTCTCCTTTTTTCCACGGTTCGGGACGGCTGTTTTTTCGGTCGCTCCGCGCCCCTTGGAGATCCCTCGCGATTCGCGGTTTTTTTGCTAAAAAATTTCTAACTTTTTCCTTTATCTCTAGTGTTGGCCCGTAAGTTTTCTTTCGTGGTCGATTGCGGCTTTCTTCGCCGCTCGTTCGTTTTTTGGTGAGCTTTTGGTGCCCCTTTTTTCACCATCGCGGACTTTGATTTTGCCGGCGAGATTTTTCCGCCCATGTCATCGAAGCCTTCCAGCGGCTTCAAACCGTGCACCCAGTGTGGCCGGATAATCTCTCTCACTGATAGGCACGCTTCTTGCCTTCAGTGTCTGGGGGCTGGGCACCGTCCTCAGGCCTGTAATCTCTGTCTTCTTTTGAAGAGGAGAACTCAGGCGGCGAGATTAGCCCTGTGGAACAGTTTGTTCGGGGCTTCATCCGGCGCATCGACATCCTCAGTCCCGCGGTCCTCGGCATCGGAGCCTTCGGTACCGTGCCCAGCATCGACTTTGGTACCGCGTCCATCGGTATCGACATCGAGGCCTTCGGTATCGAGGTCATCGTCGGGTGCAGCTACGAGATCGGGATCGTTCCTCCTGAGGATGTCGTCGGAGGGTGCTTCGATGTCTGGAGTGCAGGTGAGGGCTGTCCATTCCCCTGCTGGTGGCGGTGAGCCCATGAGCAGGTCTCCGCCTGTCTCGAGGGCTCCCGCGGTAAAGCCCCCCCGGAATCGACCCTCTTCAGACCCTGACCCGAGGAAGCGTCTGGATTCGACGTCTTCCTCTTCAGTACCGGGGGGGGGGTACCGATGCCATGCGTCGTATGAAGGCAAAGAAGCACCGGCATCGGGCACCCTCCAAGCGTGGTACCGAGAGCTCTGGGTCGCCGGTACCACCAGCACCCAAGCGTCGACATTGGGAGGACCGCTCACCCTCCATTCAGGAGGTGTCGATGCGTTCCCCTGTGGACAGCCCGGTACCGCCTCCATCCCCGGAACAGGTTCGCAGCTCGACGCCGGTACCGGCCCCACCGCCTTTCTCCACAGCCTCTTTGAACGAGAGCCTCAGGGCCGTCCTTCCGGGGATCCTGGAAGAGCTGTTTCGCCCTTCTCCTCCGGTACCGGGGGTGCTTACGCCGCCGGTGCCGTTGAGTGAGGCGATGGCTGGGCCCTTGTCTGCAGTGAGGGCCCCCGCCCCGGTACCGCTTGCGGTGCCAGTACCGGCCGCCTCCCAGGAGGGCTTCCCGGCGACGTCGATGGAGGGAGCTCCGTCGCCCCCGCCTCGGGAGTCCTCTTCTCGACGCTCCCACCGTGGCCATGTTTCCACGGAGTCGAGGCAGGCGCAGCTTCGGACCGAAGTCCACCAGCTGGTGTCCGATACTGATGAGGAGGCCTCGTGAGAAGCAGAGGAAGACGTCAGATATTTCTCTGACGAGGAGTCTGACGGTCTTCCTTCTGATCCTACTCCCTCGCCTGAAAGATAGCTTTCTCCCCCGGAGACTCTCTCTTTCGCAGTCTTTGTCCGGGAAATGTCTACGGCAATTCCCTTTCCCGTGGTCACGGAGGATGAGCTGAGATGCTGGAGCTCTTGGACTATCCTTTGCCACCTAAAGAATCGTCCACAGTACCCATGCATCATGTCTTCAAAAAGACGTTGCTGGCGAACTGGGTGAAACCTTTAACTACGCCCCACATCCCCAAGAAGATCGAACCTCAATATCGGATCCATGGGGACCCGGAGTTGATGTGGACTCAGTTGCCACACGACTCTGGTGTGGTGGATCTGGCCCTCAAGAAGGCCAAGAGCTCTAGAGAGTATGCTTCGGCGCCCCCGGGCAAAGACTCTAGAAACTTGGACTCTTTTGGGCGGAAGGCCTACCATTCTGCAATGCTCATCGCCAAGATTCAGTCCTACCAGCTCTACATGAGCATACACATGCGGAACAATGTGCGACAGTTGGCGGACTTGGTCGACAAGCTCCCTTCTGAGCAGGCCAAGCCTTTTCAGCAGGTGGTCAGGCAGCTGAAGGCGTGTAGGAAATTCCTGGCCAGGGGGGGTCTTTGACTCTTTTGATGTTGCATCCAGGGCCGCTGCGCAGGGTGTGGTGATGCGCAGGCTCTCATGGCTGCGTGCCTCTGACCTGGAAAATCGAATCCAGCAGCGGATTGCGGATGCCCCTTGCCGGGGGGGGCAATGTTTTTGGGGACAAGGTCGAACAGGTGGTTGAACAGCTCCACCAGCGGGATACCGCTTTCGACAAGTTCTCCCGCCGGCAGCCTTCAGCCTCTGCCTCTTCGGGTAGACGTTTTTATGGGGGAAGGAGGACGGTTCCCTATTCTTCCGGCAAGCGTAGGTACAGTCCTCCTTCCCGCCAGCCTGCTGCTCAGGCTAAACCCCAGCGCGCTTGCTCTCATCAGCAGCGCGCGCCTCAGGCCCCTGCGGCTCCCCAGCAAAAGTCAGGGGCGGGCTTTTGACTGGCTCCAGCAGAGCATAGCCGACGTTCCAGTGCCTGTGCCGGACGGCCTACCGGTCGGGGGGAGGTTAACATTTTTTCACCAAAGGTGGCCTCTTGTAACCTCCGATCAGTGGGTTCTCAAAATAGTCCTGCTAGGGTACTCTCTGAATTTGACCTCAATGCCTCCAAATTGCCCACCGGGAGCTCAATCCTTCAGCTTCCAGCACAGGCAGGTACTTGCAGAGGAACTCTCCGCCCTTCTCAGCGCCAATGCGGTCGAGCCCGTGCCACCGGGGCAAGAAGGGCTGGGATTCTATTCCAGGTACTTCCTTGTGGAAAAGAAAACAGGGGGGATGCGTCCCATCCTAGACCTAAGGGCCCTGAACAAATATCTGGTCAAGGAAAAGTTCAGGATGCTTTCCCTGGGCACCCTTCTTCCCATGATTCAACAGGACGATTGGCTATGCTCTCTGGACTTAAAGGATGCCTATATGCACATCCCGATTCTGCCAGCTCACAGGCAGTATCTTCGATTTCGTCTGGGAACACGGCATTTTCAGTGGGGTCCCGCAGGGGTCTGTGCTGGGTCCGTTGCTTTTCAATGTATTTATAAATGACCTAGAGATGGGAATAACTAGTGAGGTAATTAAATTCGCCGATGACACAAAATTATTCAGGGTCGTCAAGTCGCAGGAGGAATGTGAACGATTACAGGAGGACCTTGCGAGACTGGGAGAATGGGCGTGCAAGTGGCAGATGAAGTTCAATGTTGACAAGTGCAAAGTGATGCATGTGGGTAAGAGGAACCCGAATTATAGCTACGTCTTGCAAGGTTCCGCGTTAGGAGTTACGGATCAAGAAAGGGATCTGGGTGTCGTCGTCGATGATACGCTGAAACCTTCTGCTCAGTGTGCTGCTGCGGCTAGGAAAGCGAATAGAATGTTGGGTGTTATTAGGAAGGGTATGGAGTCCAGGTGTGCGGATGTTATAATGCCGTTGTATCGCTCCATGGTGCGACCGCACCTGGAGTATTGTGTTCAGTACTGGTCTCCGTATCTCAAAAAAGATATAGTAGAATTGGAAAAGGTACAGCGAAGGGCGACGAAAATGATAGTGGGGATGGGACGACTTTCCTACGAAGAGAGGCTGAGAAGGCTAGGGCTTTTCAGCTTGGAGAAGAGACGGCTGAGGGGAGATATGATAGAAGTGTATAAAATAATGAGTGGAATGGATCGGGTGGATGTGAAGCGACTGTTCACGCTATCCAAAAATACTAGGACTAGAGGGCATGAGTTGAAGCTACAGTGTGGTAAATTTAAAACGAATCGGAGAAAATTTTTCTTCACCCAACGTGTAATTAGACTCTGGAATTCGTTGCCGGAGAACGTGGTACGGGCGGTTAGCTTGACGGAGTTTAAAAGGGGGTTAGATAGATTCCTAAAGGACAAGTCCATAGACCGCTATTAAATGGACTTGGAAAAATTCCGCATTTTTAGGTATAACTTGTCTGGAATGTTTTTACGTTTGGGGAGCGTGCCAGGTGCCCTTGACCTGGATTGGCCACTGTCGGTGACAGGATGCTGGGCTAGATGGACCTTTGGTCTTTCCCAGTATGGCACTACTTATGTACTTATGTACTGTGTGCTACCCTTTGGGCTCGCCTCCGTGCCCAGGGTATTCACCAAATGCCTAGCCGTAGTAGTGGCTTCTCTGCGCAGGCTGGGAGTGTATGTGTTCCCTTACCTCAATGATTGGCTGGTAAAGAACACCTCCGAGGCAGGAGCTCAGCAGTCCATGCAGGTGACTATTCGACTCCTGGAGCTGCTAGGGTTTGTGATAAATTATCCAAAGTCCCACCTTCTTCCAGTTCAGAAACTCGAATTCATAGGAGCTCTGCTGGATTCTCCGAGGACAAGCAGGCTGCTTGTTCTCACTGATGGGTTGACGTCCTCGGCAGCCCCCTCCATCGGAAAGTTTACTAGCAAAGGCCTTTGCTAGTCCTCGCGCGCCCATGCGCACCGCGCATGCGCGGCCGTCTTCCCGCCCGAAACCGGCTCGAGCCGGCCAGTCTTCTTTCGTCCGCGCTCGGTACGGTCGTGTTACGCCGTTCGTGCCCCAGAGAGTTGACCTCGCGCGTCCTTTTCGACGTGTTTTTTCCTTGTTTTTCTTTCAAAAAGTTCGGGAAGTGTTCCGGAAGACCCTTTCGGGTTTTCTGCCCTTCCCGTAATTTTCACAGCTTTTGCCCCGTAAGTTTTCTTTCGTTGTCGGGGTAGGCCTAGTTTGGCCTCGGTCGAGATTTTTCTCCCTTTAAATTTTGGTGCTTCAATTTTCGCCATTTCGGCCTTTGATTTCGCCGGCGCGATTTTTCCGCCCATGACATCGAAGCCTTCCAGCGGCTTCAAGAAGTGCACCCAGTGCGCCCGGGTAATCTCGCTCACTGATAGGCACTCTGCGTGTCTTCAGTGTCTAGGGGCCCAGCACCGCCCTCAGAACTGCAGTCTGTGTTCCCTGTTACAAAGGCGGACTCAGGTAGCGAGATTAGCCCAGTGGAACGTTTTGTTCTCGGGCTCTTCGTCGACATCGGCACCGGAGGCATCGAGTGCATCGACGTCGTCAGCGTCCGGACCATCTTCCTTGGCTGCCGCTCCATCGACTGCATCAAGGCATCGGACCTCTGCATCGGCGCCGAGGCATCGGGCGACTGCATCGACGTCGGTGGTACCGAGACTTCGTCTGCAGATGTCGTCGGACGGAGGTGCATCGTCAGGAGTGCAGGTGAGGGCTGTCCATTCCCCTGCTGGTGGCGGTGAGCCTTCGGGTGGGTCTCCTCCTACCCTGAGGGCTCCTGCGGTACAGCCCCCCCGGGATCGACCTTCTTCGGTCTCGGCCCCGAGGAAGCGACGGATGGATTCTACGTCCTCCTCGTCGGTGCCGGGGAGCTCCAGTGACATGCTTCGGAAGAAGTCGAAGAAGCATCGACACCGGTCTCCTCCCCGTGTCGGCACCGAGAGCTCTGGGTCGCCGAGGGATTCGGCACCCAGCAGGCATCGGCACCGAGAGGACCACTCACCCTCTGTTCAGGAGGTGTCGATGCGCTCCACTCTGGACAGCCGGGAACAGCCTCCTCGCCCGGAACAGGTTCTGACGTCGACGCCTGCATCGACCTCTCAGCCTTTTTCTGCAGCCACTCTGAACGAGAGCCTCCGGGCCGTTCTCCCAGAGATTCTGGGAGAGCTGTTGCGCCCTACCCCTCCGGTACCGGCGGTGCTTGCGCCTCCGGTACCGTCGAGCGTGGCGCCGGCTGGTCCATCGCCCAGGTTGAGGTCCCCGACGTCGGTACCGCGTGCGGTGCCGACCGCGGCCACCTCCCAGGAAGGCTCCCCGACTACGTCGGCGGAGGGAGCTTCGCCGATGCGGGCGAGGGAGTCTACCTCTCGACGCCCCCATCGTGGACGTGGCTCCACGGAGTCGAGCCGGGCGAGGTTGCAGACACAGGTCCGTGAACTTGTGTCTGACACCGAGGGTGAGGCCTCGTGGGAGGACGAAGAAGACCCCAGATATTTCTCTGACGAGGAGTCTGAGGGTCTTCCTTCTGATCCCACTCCCTCTCCTGAAAGGCAGCTTTCTCCTCCTGAGAGTCTGTCTTTCGCTTCCTTTGTCCGGGAGATGTCTACGGCCATCCCCTTCCCGGTGGTTGTGGAGGACGAGCCCAGGGCTGAAATGTTTGAGCTCCTGGACTATCCTTCTCCACCTAAGGAAGCGTCCACTGTTCCCTTGCATCATGTCCTGAAAAAGACATTGCTTGCGAACTGGACCAAGCCATTAAGTAATCCCCACATTCCCAAGAAGATCGAGTCCCAGTACCGGATCCATGGGGACCCAGAGCTGATGCGCACTCAGTTGCCTCACGACTCTGGAGTTGTGGATTTGGCCCTAAAGAAGGCTAAGAGTTCTAGGGAGCATGCTTCGGCGCCCCCGGGCAAAGACCCTAGAACCTTAGACTCCTTTGGGAGGAAGGCCTACCATTCTTCTATGCTCGTGGCCAAGATCCAGTCTTACCAGCTCTACACGAGCATACACCTGCGGAACAATGTGCGGCAGTTGGCGGGCTTGGTTGATGCTCTTCCCCCTGAGCAAGCCAAGCCTTTTCAGGAGGTGGTCAGGCAGCTGAAGGCGTGCAGAAAATTCCTGGCCAGAGGAGTTTATGACACTTTTGATGTTGCGTCCAGGGCCGCTGCTCAAGGTGTGGTGATGCGCAGGCTCTCATGGCTGCGTGCCGCCGACCTGGAGAATAGAATCCAGCAGCGGATTGCGGACTCGCCTTGCCGTGCGGACAACATTTTTGGGGAAAAAGTCGAGCAGGTGGTAGAGTCTCTCCACCAGCGGGACACCGCATTCGACAAGTTCTCCCGCCGGCAGCCTTCAGCATCTACCTCTACAGGTAGAAGATTTTTCGGGGGAAGGAAGACTGGTCCCTATGCTTCTGGTAAGCGTAGGTACAATCCTCCTTCCCGACAGCCTGCGGCCCAGGCTAAGCCCCAGCGCGCTCGCTCTCGTCAGCAGCGTGCGCCTCAGCAAGGCCCCGCGGCTCCCCAGCAAAAGCAAGGGGCGAGCTTTTGACTGGCTCCAGCAGAGCATAGCCGACGTCCAAGTGTCAGTGTCGGGCGACCTGCCAGTCGGAGGGAGGTTGAAAGCTTTTCACCAAAGGTGGCCTCTCATAACCTCCGATCAGTGGGTTCTGCAAATAGTCCGGCAAGGATACACCCTCAATTTGGCCTCAAAACCTCCAAATTGTCCACCGGGAGCTCAGTCTTACAGCTTCCAGCACAAGCAGGTACTTGCAGAGGAACTCTCCGCCCTTCTCAGCGCCAATGCGGTCGAGCCCGTGCCATCCGGGCAGGAAGGGCTGGGATTCTATTCCAGGTACTTCCTTGTGGAAAAGAAGACAGGGGGGATGCGTCCCATCCTAGACCTAAGGGCCCTGAACAAATATCTCGTAAAAGAAAAGTTCAGGATGCTTTCCCTGGGCACCCTCCTCCCCATGATTCAGCAAAACGATTGGCTATGCTCTCTGGACTTGAAGGATGCCTACACTCACATCCCGATACTGCCAGCTCACAGACAGTATCTGCGATTTCAGCTGGGCACACGCCACTTCCAGTACTGTGTGCTACCCTTTGGGCTCGCCTCTGCGCCCAGGGTGTTCACAAAGTGCTTGGCTGTAGTAGCAGCGGCACTTCGCAGGCTGGGGGTGCACGTGTTCCCATATCTCGACGATTGGCTGGTGAAGAACACTTCCGAGGCAGGAGCCCTGCAGTCCATGCAGATGACTATTCGCCTCCTGGAGCTACTGGGGTTTGTGATAAATTATCCAAAGTCCCATCTTCTCCCAGTGCAGAAACTCGAATTCATAGGAGCTCTGCTGGATTCTCGGACGGCTCGCGCCTATCTCCCAGAGACGAGGGCCAACAACTTGTTGTCCCTCGTCTCGCGGGTGCGAGCGTCCCAGCAGATCACAGCTCGGCAGATGTTGAGATTGCTGGGCCACATGGCCTCCACAGTTCATGTGACTCCCATGGCCCGCCTTCACATGAGATCTGCTCAATGGACCCTAGCCTCCCAGTGGTATCAGGCTGCCGGGGGTCTAGAGGACGTGATCCACCTGTCCACGAGTTTTCTCAAATCCCTATATTGGTGGACGATTTGCTCCAATTTGACTCTGGGACGTCCCTTCCAAATTCCTCAGCCACAAAAGGTGCTGACCACGGATGCGTCCCTCCTGGGATGGGGAGCTCATGTCGATGGGCTTCACACCCAAGGAAGCTGGTCCCTCCAGGAACGCGATCTGCAGATCAATCTTCTGGAGTTACGAGCGATCTGGAACGCTCTGAAGGCTTTCAGAGATCGGCTGTCCCACCAAATTATCCAAATTCAGACAGACAACCAGGTTGCCATGTACTATGTCAACAAGCAGGGGGGCACCGGATCTTGCCCCCTGTGTCAGGAAGCCGTCAGCATGTGGCTCTGGGCTCGCCGTCACGGCATGGGGCTCCAAGCCACATATCTGGCAGGCGTAAACAACAGTCTGGCCGACAGGTTGAGCAGGATTATGCAACCTCACGAGTGGTCGCTCAATTCCCGTGTGGTACGACAGATCTTCCAGGTGTGGGGCACCCCCTTGGTAGATCTCTTCGCATCTCGAGTGAACCACAAAGTCCCTCAGTTCTGTTCCAGGCTTCAGGCCCACGGCAGACTGGCATCGGATGCCTTCCTCCTGGACTGGGGGGAGGGTCTGCTGTATGCTTATCCTCCCATACCTCTGGTGGGGAAGACTTTGTTGAAACTCAAGCAAGATCGAGGCACCATGATTCTGATTGCTCCTTTTTGGCCGCGTCAGATCTGGTTCCCTCTTCTTCTGGAGTTGTCCTCCGAAGAACCGTGGAGATTGGAGTGTTTTCCGACCCTCATCACACAGGACGAAGGGGCACTTCTGCATCCCAGCCTCCAGTCGCTGGCTCTTACGGCCTGGATGTTGAGGGCGTAGACTTTGCCTCTTTGGGTCTGTCAGAGGGTGTCTCCCGCATCTTGCTTGCTTCCAGGAAAGATTCCACTAAGAGAAGTTACTTCTTCCATTGGAGGAGGTTTGCCGTCTGGTGTGACAGCAAGGCCCTAGATCCTCGCTCTTGTCCTACACAGACCCTGCTTGAATACCTTCTGCACTTGTCTGAGTCTGGTCTCAAGACCAACTCTGTAAGGGTTCACCTTAGTGCAATCAGTGCTTACCATTACCATGTGGAAGGTAAGCCGATCTCAGGACAGCCTTTAGTTGTTCGCTTCATGAGAGGCTTGCTGTTGTCAAAGCCCCCTGTCAAGCCTCCTACAGTGTCATGGGATCTCAATGTCGTTCTCACCCAGCTGATGAAACCTCCTTTCGAGCCACTGAATTCCTGCCATCTGAAGTACTTGACTTGGAAGGTCATTTTCTTGGTGGCAGTTACTTCAGCTCGTAGAGTCAGTGAGCTTCAGGCCCTGGTAGCCCAGGCCCCTTACACCAAATTTCATCATAACAGAGTAGTCCTCCGCACTCACCCTAAGTTCTTGCCAAAGGTCGTGTCGGAGTTCCATCTAAACCAGTCAATTGTCTTGCCAACATTCTTTCCCCGTCCTCATTCCTGCCCTGCTGAGCGTCAGCTGCACACATTGGACTGCAAGAGAGCATTGGCCTTCTACCTGGAGCGGACACAGCCCCACAGACAGTCCGCCCAATTGTTTGTTTCTTTTGATCCCAATAGGAGGGGAGTGGCTGTAGGGAAACGCACCATATCCAATTGGCTAGCAGATTGCATTTCCTTCACTTACTCCCAGGCGGGGCTGGCTCTTGAGGGTCATGTCACGGCTCATAATGTTAGAGCCATGGCTGCGTCGGTAGCCCACTTGAAGTCAGCCTCTATTGAAGAAATTTGCAAAGCTGCGACGTGGTCATCTGTCCACACATTCACATCTCATTACTGCCTGCAGCAGGATACCCGACGCGACAGTCGGTTCGGGCAGTCAGTTCTTCAGAACCTGTTTGGGCTTTAGGATCTAACTCCACCCCCCGAGGGCCCTGTTTGTTCTGTTCCAGGCTGCACTCTCAGTTAGTTGGTAAATTTTTTAGGTCAATTTCAGTTATGTCCTCGCCGTTGCGAGGCCCAATTGACCATGGTTGTTGTTTTGAGTGAGCCTGGGGGCTAGGGATACCCCATCAGTGAGAACAAGCAGCCTGCTTGTCCTCGGAGAAAGCGAATGCTACATACCTGTAGAAGGTATTCTCCGAGGACAGCAGGCTGATTGTTCTCACATACCCGCCCGCCTCCCCTTTGGAGTTGAGTCTTCCCTTGAAGTGTATTGTCTTGCTACATACTGGACTGGCCGGCTCGAGCCGGTTTCGAGCGGGCAGACGGCCGCGCATGCGCGGTGCGCATGGGCGCACGAGGACTAGCAAAGGCCTTTGCTAGTAAACTTTCCGATGGAGGGGGCTGCCGAGGACGTCAACCCATCAGTGAGAACAATCAGCCTGCTGTCCTTGGAGAATACCTTCTACAGGTATGTAGCATTCGCTTTCCCAGTGGGCCCGTGCCTACCTCCCAGAGACCAGGGCCGACAATCTGCTGACCCTTGTCTCCTCGGTGTGGGCATCGCAGCAGATCACAGCTTGGCAGATGTTGAGATTGCTCGGCCACATGTCCTCTACGGTTCACGTGACTCCCATGGCTCACCTTTTTATGAGATCTGCTCAATGGACCCTAGCCTCTCAGTGGTGCCAAGCTGCTGGGAGCCTAGAGGACGTGGTCCGTCTGTCCACAAGGTTTCTCCTCTCCCTTCATTGGTGGACAATTCGATCCAATTTAACCCTGGGACGTCCCTTCCAGATTCCTCAGCCGCAAAAAGTGCTGACCACGGACGCGTCACTCCTGGGGTGGGGAGCGCATGTCGATGGGCTCCACACCCAGGGGACTTGGTCCGCCCAAGAACAAGATCTACAGATCAACCTCCTGGAGTTGCAAGCAGTATGGAACACTCTGAAGGCTTTCAGAGATCGGCTGTCCCATCAAACTATCCAAATTCAGACAGACAACCAGGTTGCTATGTATTACATCAACAAGCAGGGGGGGCACCGGATCTCGCCTCCTGTGTCAGGAAGCCGTCAGCTTGTGGCACTGGGCACGCCGGTTCGGCATGTGGCTCTAGGCCACGTATCTGGCAGGCGTAAACAACAGTCTGGCCGACAGATTGAGCAGGATCATGCAACCGCACGAGTGGTCGCTCAGTTCCAGAGTGGTTCACGAGATCTTCCAAGTGTGGGGCATCCCCTTGGTGGACCTCTTTGCCACTCAGACCAATCACAAGGTCCCTCAGTTCTGTTCCAGGCTGCAGGCCCACGGCAGACTAGGGTCGGATGCTTTCCTCCTGTTTTGGGGGGAAGGTCTCCTGTAAGCGTATCCTCCCATTCCTTTGATAGGGAGGACTTTGCTGAAACTCAAGCAAGACAGGGGAACCATGATTCTGATTGCTCCTTTTTGGCCTCGTCAGATCTGGTTCCCTCTTCTTCTGGAATTGTCTTCCGAAGAACCGTGGAGATTGGACTGCTTTCCGACCCTCATCACACAGAACAAGGGGGCGCTCCTCCATCCCAACCTTCGGTCTCTGGCCCTCACAGCCTGGATGTTGAGAGCGTAGACTTCACCTCCTTGGGTCTGTCAGAGGGTGTCTTCCGAGTCTTGCTTGCTTCCAGGAAAGATTCTACCAAGAGGAGTTATTTTTTCCTGTGGCGACGGTTTGCTGTGTGGTGTGATGGCAAGGCCTTAGATCCTCGTTCTTGTCCTACACAGACCCTGCTTGAATACCTTCTACATTTATCGGAGTCTGGTCTTAAAACCAACTCTGTAAGGGTTCATCTTAGTGCGATTAGTGCATACCATTACCATGTGGAAGGTAAGCCGATCTCGGGACAGCCTTTAGTTGTTCGCTTCATGAGAGGTTTGCTTTTGTCGAAGCCCCCAGTCAAACCTCCTACAGTGTCATGGGATCTCAATGTCGTTCTCACCCAGCTGATGAAACTTCCTTTTGAGCCACTGGATTCCTGTCATCTGAAGTACTTGACCTGGAAGGTCATTTTCTTGGTGGCAGTTACTTCAGCTCGCAGAGTCAGTGAGCTGCAAGCCTTGGTAGCTCATGCTCCCTATACCAAATTTCATCATAACAGAGTAGTCCTCCGCACTCACCCTAAGTTCTTGTCGAAGGTGGTGTCGGAGTTCCATCTGAACCAGTCAATTGTCTTGCCAACATTCTTCCCCCGTCCTCATACCCACCCTGCTGAACGTCAACTGCACACATTGGACTGCAAAAGAGCATTGGCCTTCTATCTGGAGTGGACAAGCCCACACAGACAGTCCGCCCAACTTTTTGTTTCTTTTGATCCCAACAGGAGGGGAGTGGCTGTGGGGAAACGCACCATTTCAAATTGGCTAGCAGACTGCATTTCCTTCATTTACGCCCAGGCTGGGCTGACTCTCGAGGGTCATGTCACGGCTCATAGTGTTCGAGCCATGGCGGCGTCAGTGGCCCACTTGAAGTCAGCCACTATTGAAGAGATTTGCAAGGTTGCGACGTGGTCATCTGTCCAAACATTCACATCTCACTACTGCCTTCAACAGGATTCCCGACACGACAGTCGGTTCGGGCAGTCGGTGCTGCAGAATCTGTTTCGGGTTTAGAATCCAACTCCACCCCCCCTAGGCCCATTTTTATTCTGTTCCAGGCTGCACTCTCAGTTAGTTGGAAAAGTTTAGGTCAATCTCAGTTATGTCCTCGCCGTTGCGAGGTCCTATTGACCATGTTTGTTGTTTTGAGTGAGCCTGGGGGCTAGGGATACCCCATTTGTAAGAACAAGCAGCCTGCTTGTCCTCGGAGAAAGCGAATGCTACATACCTGTAGAAGGTATTCTCCGAGGACAGCAGGCTGATTGTTCTCACCTACCCACCCACCTCCCCTTTGGAGTTGTGTCTTCCCTTGTCTTGTTTTTGCTTGGTATGGGACTAGCGAACACGAGCGATTTCGGGCGGGAAGACGGGCGCGCGCGAGAACTGGCAAACTCTGTTGCTAGGAAGATCTCCGATCGGAGGGGCTGCCGTGGACGTCACCCATTTGTGAGAACAATCAGCCTGCTGTCCTCGGAGAATACTTTCTACAGGTATGTAGCATTCACTATATAGTTATAAGATATAATATACAATTTATAAAATATATAAACAGGACAGCAGTACAAAGTGAACAAATATACCAAGTGTTCATATTCAAACTGGAAGATGGTATACCAACCTAAAAATTTGGACATCAGTAGAAAAGAACTAATATGCAGATTAAAGGAAAACAGATAAATCGGTCCCTTAATTGTATGTTCAACTATAGGTTTTTCTTTAATTCCCCTTTTTAAGGCACTTTTATGTTCAATAATTCTAATATTAAACTTTTCTTTTAGTCTTCCCTATATATGCGAGGATACAGGGCAACATAAACCACAGACTCAGTCTTACAGTTTGAGAAGTTTTGTTCAAAAACACTCTTTTCCTCAGAAAATGGTGTAGTAAATACTTTGTTTTTCATATTCACGCAGCAAACTGACCAATTGGTAATCTTCTTATGTCAGTTCTATCCTGTGGTAAAGGCAGCTGATGGTACAAGTAGATCTCTCAAATTCCACTCACATTTTGTAAGTGATCATAATGTCCTTATCTGTAAATAGTTCCAAACCTTGAATCAGATACCAGTGCTTTGTTAAGATTTTTACAATGTCTTTTGCTAAATGTGTAAATGAAAGTTTATATACTACTCTACTCTATTCTTATTAACTACCTTTTGCTGCAGGTTTTAATCAATCAGTTCTTGTACACTTAGATGCTCTTTGATAACCTTCACAGGATACCCTTTAGCCTTAAAATGTTTCTTCATCTTGTCTGATCTTACTCTATAAGTATTGGAATCTGAGCATAATCTTTTCAAATGCAAAATCTGACTGTAAGGGAGATTATTTTTGAGTGAAGAACTGTGACAGGTATTTAATATTCAAAAGCATATTGACATCAGGTTTAAGATAAATGTCAGTACAGAAAACCTTATCCCTAATTTGAATACTGATGTCCAAAAATGAAATGCTCACTGTATCATAACTCATTTGAAATTTGAAATTTTCACATTGATTCATGAAATCTCTTCATCTCCAAAACTGTACCTCTCCGTATCATGAAAATGTCATCTATAAACCTCCTCCAGAAGTACACATGTTCTTTGAAAAGAGGAATTTTTTCAAACTGGACCATATACAGGAGGTCGCCATTGTAGACTCCTGGCCGTCCCTTTAATCTGTTGTAAAATTTACCATTAAGCGAAAAATAATTCCTCGCCAGTGCACTATTAGTCAATTCGACTACAAATTCAGTTAGAATTCTTGACAAAACTTCTATGTATCGCAGATAGTTAAGTGCTTCTTTCTGAGGTATGTTGGTATAGAAGCTTTTGACATCTAATGTCACCAAAATCATTTCATGGTACTCCGTGTTAATATCAGCTGAATCACGAATATAAGATGGAATCGTACTAATGAAAGATGCAAAAATTTGTCTATAAAAATGGATAATGGCTTAAGAAGCGATCTTTTAGCCAATACAATAGGTCTGCTTGGAGGGGAGGTCAATGATTTGTGTATTTTTGGGAGTATGTATATAGTAGGAAGAACAGGTTCCTCATCAAGTTAAAAAAAAAAAATCAGCTTCTTTCTGAATAATATATTGGGCCTCTTTACCTTTAGTAGTAAAGTCTTGATCTCTTCCTTAAGTACATATGTAGGGTCTTGTTTCAGTTCTTCATAACTTAACCTCAAGTTGTCTCTGTGACCATAGTCCACCTTGACCATTACAACTACTGCTTCCCTCCCCTCCCCTTGATGATACTACTAGCATTACATAATGCTTTCAAGGCTTCGTCTTCCTCCCTTGACATAAAAGAAATCTTTTTACTATCACATTGCTCAAGCTTAGATACATCCTTCAATACCATAGTCTCAAAGGTCTGTATCACTTGATGAGTGTTCCCTAGGGGCTGCCACCTACAATTCTTTCTGACAGTAGACATGTCTGCGGCACTACTATTATTCCTAGCAAAAAATATATATAATTTTCTTAAAAATGTAAACAGTTCACCCTTTGTATTAAACACATTATACTCTAATTGGGGGATCTTGGGAGGGGGCAAGATGGCGGCTGAGTAACAAGCTAGGAAGGCTGCTCCATTCTTATTTGCTCGTAACTCCCTTTTTCTTTGTTACCGGACATTTCTAAAAACATGCCTAAACGGAGAGGTAAATCGCGAGGAGGACCCGCTACCCCCCATTTACCTGGAGCTGTGACTATGGAGCGCTTCCTTCTTCCGGGCACACCGACGGGGTCTGGTTCGCTGCTTGAGGGTTTGGGGAGAGGTCTCCCGCTCCCTCAACTTGAACAAGAAACATCCTTCAGCCCCGAGATGAGGATCCCTCCTCCTATGCCGGCTGCGGCGTTGAACTCAGTCCGGAGACTTCCAGAGGCGCAGGACGCGACGGGGTCTCCTGGAGCGGGTGCTGGGTCGACGCCTGAAACGCCGATGAATCCTGCTGTGCAAACAGCAGAGGTGGGGGGAGGAGAAGCAGCCTCTGAGGAAGAACACGGAGCAGTGGCAGCTCAACCAGCTTTTTCTTCGTTTCTTACTTTGGATACTCCAAATAGATCACTTTTGCCTGAAAAACCTCAACAAATTTCCTTGGATAACATTTGGGAAGCTCTTGTAAGTTTAGAAACTTTATTTATACAAAAGTTTTCTCAATTAGATAAGAAATTTAACTGTGATAATGAAAAGATTCTTGAAATAGATAAGAAAGTGACGTCTTTGGGCAAAGAGGTGGAAATTAATTCTTCAGCAATAAAAAATTCTCAGCAAATTCAATTGAATTTAATTAAAGAAAACTTGTATCTTCAAAACAGAGTGGAAATACTAGAGAATTATCAACGCTCAAATGCTCTTAGACTGATAAATTTTCCTAAGCAGATTGCCATCTCTCCATTGATAACCTTCAAACAGTACTTAACAGAAGTTCTAAAAATTCCAGAAAAATCACATCCACCAATTTCAAAGATTTTCTATGTAGAACCATTTCGGAAGAAAGAACTATTACAAAAAGAAGATGCAAATGTTCAATCTTTGGACTTAAATTTGACTCAAATTATTGAGGGAGACAATGTGGGTCTGACAACTGCAACACTCAAAGTGATTTTCATACTTCAACCGGATAGAGACTGGATACTTAAACAATTTTTTCTTAATAAAAGACCAGGTTTCCTTAATTGTAATATTAGAATGTACCCGGATGTCTCTAGAACTACTCAGAAAAAAAGACAGGAATTTCTTAAATTGAGACCAAAAGTAATGCAACTTGGTGCATTATTTTGGCTGAACTTTCCTTGCAAATGTGTGATAAAAATAAATTCAATTAAGTATGTATTTTTTGAGGCAAGTCAACTGAATTCCTTTTTAGAAGTAAAGCTGGGAGACCTGCCTCAGCCATTACCAGAGACAATAATAACATCAACCCCATAGATAGTTTATATTGTCTGGATAGCTTAAACCGGCCACCATGATTTGATTTTAGAAGTTGGCTTCTGAAATTTACAGATTTTCCTAAAAATGTGGAAACCCCCTGTTAATTGTGGACTATAGATGAGTAATGGATCTTTTTTCCTATTTTCTGAATTGCCTTAAAGTTTATGTTTTGATAATCTTTGTTTTAAGATACTAAATCATCTTTATCTGTATTCAAGATGTTCTTGATGTAATTAAAATATAAATAAATAAATAAAAAACACATTATACTTAGGAGTAGGTACAAAGGATAACCCGTTATCTAATATTTTAATCTCAGTATCTGTTAAGGCCCTGTGGGAAATGTTATATACATACTCCGAGAACAAGCACACTTACAATTCTCACAGCTACTACTACTACTACAAATCATTTCTATAGCACTAGTCGTACAAGTGGGTAGATGCCATCCCTGCGTCACCTGGTTCGGCAATATGCAATAGAAAAAAAATGAGAGCTTTCTGGACCGCGAGCAGTGCTCCGATGTGCATGCGCCAGTGCCTTCCCACCCGCAGTGTAATCTCGCTGACTCAGTTTTGTTTTCTCCATGTGAGAAGCTGCGTTTCGCTTGCTCCTCCCATGTCTGGGAAAAAGCTCTTTTTAGTGCCTTTTCGGCGGTGTTTGTGCCTACCTGTTCTTTTTAATATATATATCCCTTAGTGTCTTTAGTTTTTTTGCTCACATCTAAGTTTCTTTTCCTTTTCGGCACAGGCTGTTCTTTGGTCTGCTCGGTCGGGTCTCTGTTTTTTGTGCCTTATTCCACCTTTTTTAGGCGCCATCGTGACTTTTAATTTAGCCAAAGCCATTTTTCCTTCTATATCCACGAAGACTCCCAGTGGCTTCAGGTATTGTACCCAGTTCATCCGGACCATCTCTAGGAAAGACACCCATTCTTGGTGTCTTCAGTGCCTTGGGTCCGACCATAGCCCTGCCAACTGTGTCCGTTGTCTTCGTATGAAGAAAAGGACCCAGATTTCCCAAGAGGTTCAACGCGAGAAGATTTTTGGAGCCAGGTTCTTCGGCATCGAGGTCGGAGGTGTTGGTGTCGACATCAAGTGCTGCACCGGCATTGGGAGTCACGGTAGGGATGGCTGCTTTGTGACCCATCGCTGGCACCGCATGCGGCCCCAGTGTCCACTGCCACCCAGGCCAGCACCCTTTCGTCGTCAGTGGATGAAGCTTCTCCGGAATCAAGACAGGAGCCGGTTTCTTGACACTGTTCTCGAGGACATGGGTCCCCAAGAACGAGGTGGGGTCGGTCTTGGGCATCCCTTCGGGAGGTGCTCTCTGACACGATGAGGCGCATTCATGGGAATCAGAAGAGGATCTTCTGATGAGTCCTATGGGATTCCTTCTGAGCCCTCCCCAACACCTGAGAGGAGACTCTCCACCTAAAAAGCCTCTCTTTCACATCTTTTGTGTGGGAAATGGCTGAGGCCATTCCATTCCTCTTAGAAGTGGAGGATGAGCCCAGGACCAAGATGCTCGTAGTCCTGGACTATACCTCCCCTCCTAAGGAAGCAGTAACTGCTTCTCTCCATGAGGTACTCAAGGCAATCCTCGTCAGGAACTGGGCGTCCCTTCTGTCCTGGTGGTCCCCAAGAAAATACTTGATATCGGATCCACAGGGAACCTGGTTTGGTGAGGTCTCAGTTACCCCAGAATTCCATGGTGGTAGATGCCGCTCTCAAAAAAGCCAGGAGTTCTAGGGACTATGCCTCGGGGTCCCCCAGACAGAGAAACTAGAACCCTGGACTCTTTTGGGAGAAAGATGTATCGGGCCTCTATGCTCATTTTCCGTATCCAGTCATACTAGCTCTTCATAGCTCTTCACTTTCAGAACTCGGTGCGGCAGCTATCAGACTTGGTCGATGTGCGCCTTCTGGAGAAGGCCGAACTGTTTCACCAGTTGGTCAAGCAGCAGAAGGCGTGTTGTAAGTTCTTGGCCAGGGGCACTTACGACACTTTTGACGTGCCATCCAGGATCTCTGCCCAAGGTATAGCAATGTGCAGACTCTCATGGCTGCGTGTTTCTGATCTGGAACATTCTGTTCAGCAGAGGTTGGCGGATGCCCCTTGCCAGGGGGATAACCGTTTTGGAGAGAAGGTCGAATAGGTCGCTGACCAAATCAAGAAGCACACTGATGCTATGTTTTCTGCTCCCACCAGGCGTCTTCTGCAACTGCTTCCTTATCCAGGAGTTATTTTGGTAGGTCGCAGAGCGCTCTCTATTCCTTCTCTAGGCATAGGTTCACTCCAGCAGCTCACCAGCCTGCTCAGGCTCAGCCCCAGCGCGCTTGTTCTTGTCAACAGCATGCGCCCAAAGCCCCTGCTGCTCCCCAGCAAAAGCAAGGGACGAGCTTTTCACTGGCTCCAGCAAAGCATAAGTACAAAGTCACAAAGAAGGAGACAAGGAAGATGATGCCCAAAACAAACTTCTACTGGACTCGAAAAAGTTCACAGCAAAAGTTTATTGAAACAATCTGGACTCGACATGAATTGTGTTTCGGCCGCTCAGGCCTGCCTCAGGTGTCCCTAAAACAATATATAGCATATATATAAAAAATAAAAGATGTATAAAAATATAATCTAACATACATATAAAATGAAACTATATCATAAAGTGAAATACCAAAATTTAAACATTTAAATTAATTTTGTATATATACAAAAGAAGTACATATATAATCCTACTGAAGTTATACAGAAATGACTTTTTCGAGTCCAGTAGAAGTTTGTTTTGGGCATCATCTTCTTTGTCTCGTTCGCTGTGACTTTGTACTTTGGTTCCCCAGTGCGGAGGTTAGTTTTCTTCTGTGTTTGTCCAGCAGAGCATAACCACAGTTAAAGTGTCTGTCCCAGATGACTTGCCGGTTAGGGGGAAATTATGAGAGGCCACCTTTGGTGAAAAAACATTAATCTCCAACTGGTGGGTTCTTCAAATAGTCCGGTTCGGATACACCCTCAGTTTGCTTTCCAAACCTCCAAATTGTCCACCGAGAGCCCATTCTTTCAGCTCTTCTTTCAGCTCTCAGCACAAGCAGGTACTTTCAGAGGAGCTCTCCAACCTTCTCAAGGCCCATGCGCGGTCAAACCCATTCCACTAGGGGAAGAAGGGCAGGGATTCTATTCCCGGTACTTCCTTGTGCAGAAAGACAGGGGGGATTCATCCCATCCTAGACCTAAAGGCCCTGAACAAATTTCTAGTCCGCGAAAAGTTCAGGATTCCTTAGCATCCCTCTGGCCCAGCCCAGAATGTGACTGATGGGTTGTGCACGCCTTCCAGCAGGTGGAGACTGAGAAAAAAAACTGTGACTCTAGCGAGCCAATAAGAGCCCCTGCCAGCCACAGAAAGATCCAGTAATCTCTGTTTCCAGCAGGTGGAAGGTGGTGAGTCCTTCAGTCTCATTCTTTCTCTATTCTGTATTATTTAATTTTTGTCTGGTAGAAGGTTCAGGTTATTTCTGTGCATCTTTAAAATCTTAAAAAAAAAAAAAAAACCTGCTTTGAAGAGGCTGAGGCCCATGGGGGTCTCTGTTTGCCTTGGGGGTGTCACACTCGGGTGGCCGAGTCCCTCCCCCCTTAACCTCCCTAGGAAAAAAATTCGGTGTTTTGTGAAGCATTCTGTTTGACAGGAAAAGCCTTGCTAAGGTAAAGTTTCCTCCAGCTCTTCGTGGGAAGAACTGTAGAGGCAGGGAGAGGCAGCTGCTTTAAAAAAAAAAAAAAGAAAGAAAATCCGGGCTTTGTGCTGTTCTTGGCTGGATTTAGGCAAGCAGGGCAACTCCTCAAGTGTTTGTTTTTAAAGGGCGCTTTTACTTTTGCTTTGACGTTTGTTTTGCTCATCAGCTGTTCCGATGTCGGAGAAGCTTCGGCAGTGCTCTGTGTGTCAGTGTCGGGGCCTTGGGACGAGCGGGGGGGTCTGTAAATTCTGCACCGAGGCATAAATTTTTGAGGAGCAGGGTGCAGGACCAGCTAAATCGTTTGCATCCATGGTACGGGGGGGGGGGGGGGGGGGGGGGGGGGGGGGGGGGGGGGGATTCGGGTGTCTGTAATGCAGTCGCGTCTCCCTCTTCCTCGATGCCGGTTTTGGCGGGAATTTCCGCCATTTTAGATGTTTCCTTGTCAGACACCCCACGGGCCTCTCTGCCTTCTCTGTCTGCGGCTTCAGCTCCTGTTTTGCCTCAGGGGGAAGCTGGTTTCCCTCCTGAGTTTGTGGTACAGATGTACCAAGCCTTCTTGTTACACAAAACGGCTCCTGCTGAACCTCCAGCAAAGAGATCGTTGGAGGGTTCTTCTGTTCCTTTAAAGAGGGTCAGGCAATCTGTGGAGGCACAGCAGGATGATTCCTTTGGTCTTGAGCAGGAGCTGCCTTCTTTGGCAGAGGAGGCATGGTTTCCGGAAGAGGTTTTTCCTGAGGATCTTAATCAGGCAGTAGATGGAGAAGAATCTCTTCCTGTGGGGGAGGATCCTTGTGGTAAGAATTTTTCATAAAGATGACCTTCAGGCTCAGGCAGCTTCTTGGCGGAACGTTGTCTGGTTCCTCCAGAAGACATTTGTAGGGCGGCGACCTGGTCGTCTTTGCATTCTTTTTCTAAGCACTACCGTTTAGACGTCCTCAGTCGTCGACAGGTTGCTTTTGGGGTGCGAGTTTTGTCGGCGGGGCTGCTAGGGTCCCTCCCATAATTTCACTGCTTTACTTCCCATCAGTCACATTCTGGGCCGGTCCAGAGGAACGCTAAGGAAGGGTAAATTAGGCCTTACCTGCTAATTTTCTTTCCTTTAGTCCCTCCGGACCGGTCCAGATCCCTCCCTTCAGATATCTGTGTTTTCAGAGGTTAAAAGTTATTTATTGGAGCTGTGTTGCAAGTTTATTTCTCTATTAAAAAAAAAAAAAACAAGGAAAATGTTTTCTGGCTGTGTAATGTTCTGTTTATAGGACTTTGATATGTTTGGAGGCACTCACCCTTTGCTGGCAATGTGCCGGTGGCTGCTCAGGTTTTTTGGATGCACAGGTTATGTATTTCTTTTCTGGCTTTATTTCTGCTTTGGTACTTTATTACTGGATCTTTCTCTGGCTGGCAGGGGCTCTTATTGGCTCGCTAGAGTCACAGTTTTTTTTTCTCAGTCTCCACCTGCTGGAAGGTGTGCACAACCCATCAGTCACATTCTGGGCCGGTCCGGAGGGACTAAAGGAAAGAAAATTAGCAGGTAAGACCTAATTTACCCTTGGCTATGCTCTCTGGACTTGAAGGATGCATATACATACATCCTGATACTTCTAGCCCATTGGAAATATCTTCAGTTTCGGCTGGGAACACATCAGTTTCAGTACCGCGTGTTGCCTTTTGGCCTCATGTCAGCTCCCAGGGTCTTCACCAAGTATCTAGCAGTAGTCACTGTGTTGCTACGCAGACTGGGAGTTCATGTGTTCCCTTATCTAGACGATTGGCTGGTGAAGAGCACCTCCGAGGACGATGCTCGGGAGACAATGCGGATGACTATTCGGGTGCTGGACCTACTAGTGTTCGTTATCAACCACCCCAAGTCCCATCGCCAGCCGGTCTAACAATTGGAGTTCATAGGAGCCATGCTCGACAAGAGTGTTCAAGCCTACCTCTCAGAGACACAGGCAGACAATCTTGTCTCCCTGGCATCCAAGGTTCAAGTATCACAGCAGGTCACAGCTTGGCAGATGTTGAGATTGTTGGGCCACATGGCTTCCACAGTGTACATTACACCCATGGCACGCCCTAGAGGGTGTCATCCAAGTGTCCTTGGAGCTTGTTTGCTCTCTTCAATGATGGACAATTCGGTCCAGTTTGACCTTGGGGCTTCCATTCCAAATTCCTCAGCAATGAAAAGTGCTGACGATGGATGTGTCTCTCCTGAGTTGGGGAGCTGATGTAGATGGGCTTCACACACTGAGCCTGGTCCCTCCAGGAAACAAATCTTCAGATCAATCAATCTGGAGCTCCGAGCAATTTGGAATGCTCTAAAGGCTTTCAGAGATCAGCTGTTCAATCAAATTATTCTAATTCAAACAGTCAGGTTGCAATGTATTACATCAACAAGCTGGGGGCACTGGATCTCACACTCTTTTGTCAGGAAGCCGTCCAGATGTGTCATTGGGCTTGCCAGCACTGCATGTTTCTCCAAGCCAGTTATCTGGCAGGTGTAAACAACGAACTGGCCAACAGGCTGAGCAGGATAATGCAACCTTATGAGTGGTTTCTAAATATGGGCGTAGCCCACAAGATCTTCCGAGTGTGGGGCACTCACTCAGTGGACCTTTTTGCCACTCTTATCAACCACAAGGTCCCTCAGTTCTGTTCTAGGCTTCAGGCCCACGACAGACTAGTGTCGGATGCTTTCCTTCTTTATTGGGGGACAGGCCTTCTGTATGCATATCCTCCGATACCTCTAGTGGGAAAAACTTTGTTGAAACTCAAACAAGACTGCGGAACCATGATTCTGATTGCGCCCTATTTGGCCATGTCAGATTGGTTCCCTCTCCTTCTGGAATTGTCCTCCGAAGAACCATGGAGATTGGAGTGTTTTCCAACCCTCATCACTTAGACTGAGGGATTGCTTCTACATCCCAACCTCTGGCTCTCACAGCCTGGATGTTGAGAGCCTAGAATTCGCTTCCTTAGGTTTTTTGGAGGGTGTCTCCCAGGTCTTGCTGGCTTCCTGGAAAGATTCCACTAAGAGGTGTTATTCTTTTAAATGGAGGAGGTTTGCCATCTGGTGTGACAGCAAAGCCATAGATCCCCTTTCTTGTCCTACACAGACTCTGCTTGAATACCTTCTACACTTATCAGAGTCTGGTCTCCAGATCAACTCCGTAAGGATTCACCTTAGTGCAATTAGTGCTTATCATCAACGTGTAGAAGGTAAGCCTATCTCTGGACAGCCTCTAGTTCACTTCATGAAAGGTTTGCTTTTGTCAAAGCCCCCCCCCCCCCCCCCCCAACTCCCCCCTGTCAAACCTCCACCAGTGTCATGGGATCTCAGCGTCGTTCTCACCCAGCTCTTTTTGAGCCACTGAATTCCTGCCATCTGAAGTACTTGACCTGGAAGGTCGTTTTCTTGGTGGCTGTTACTTCAGCTTGTAGGGTCAGTAAGCTTCAGATCCTAGTAGCTGATGCATCTTATACTAAGTTTCATCACAACAAAGTAGTCCTCTGCACTCACCTTAAGTTCCTGCCAAAGGTGGTGTCAGAGTTCCATCTGAACCAGCCAATTGTCTTGCCAACATTCTTTCCCCGTCCTCATGCCCATCCTGGCAGAAGCAGCTTGCACACCTTGGACTGCAAGAGAGCGTTAGCCTTTTACACGGAGCAGACAAAGCCCTACACCAAGCTTTTTGTTTCATTTGATCCTAACAGGAGGGGGGGGGGTTGCCATCGGGAAATGCACCATGTCCAATTGGCTAGCCGATTGCATTTCCTTCACTTATGCCCAGGCCGGGTTGAATTTGGAGGGTCATTTCACGGCTTGTAATGTTAGAGCCATGGCTGCTTCGGTAGCTCACTTGAAGTCAGCCTCCATCAAAGAGATTTGCAAGGCTGCAACGTGGTCTTCAGTCCACACATTCACATCTTGCTACTGCCTTGAGCAGGATACCCAACATGACAGTCTGTTTGAGCAGTCAGTACTGCAGAATCTGTTTGGGGTCTAGAATCCAATTCTCCCCTCCTTTCCGTTTTACTCTGTTCCAGGCAGCGCACTCAGCTAGTTGTATATAGTTTCAGGTTAATCTGTATTAAGTCCTCACCGTTGCAAGGCCCAATTGACCAATGCTTGTTTTTTGGGGTGAGCCTAGATGCTAGGGATTCCCCATTTGTGAGAATTGTAAGCCTGCTTGTCCTCGGAGAAAGTGAAGATACTTACCTGTAGCAAGTATTCTCAGAGGACAACAGGCTTCATATTCTCATAATCCTGCCCACCTCCCTTTGGAGTTGTCTTTCGGTTTTTATAATGTTTAGTATTTTGCTTTTGTATTAAACTGAGCTGGTGTGGCGCTGCGAGTGGGAAGGCACGAGCGCATGCGCATTGGAGTGCTGCTCGTGCTCCAGAAAGCTCTTGGGTTTTTTTTTTCTATGGCATATTTCCAAACTGGGAGATGCAGGAATGGCATCTACCCACTTGTGAGAATATGAAGCCTGTTGTCCTCCTGAGAATACCTGCTACAGGTAAGTATCTTTGCTGTACTAAATACATTCTTTGGCTCTCTTGTCTCATTTTGTAATGTTGAAATCTCCCCCGGCCTTTCCCTCTTCCTGTGCTGCTGTTTAAGCCTCTCACATTCTTGACAAAATTTTTGCCTGTAAGGAATTCCTTTTCTATAACTGATCTAACTGGAAAACCATTTTTCTTTAATTCTTCCTTTACCTTTTGTTCTTTCTCCTTACTAGTCGTAAATCATTAGTGAGCATTTATTGAAGATTGCTTCCCATTGCAACATTATCATCATTAAACATGGTCTGAGGCTTAGTCATATGCAGACCTCTAGGGGAATCCTCATATCTACAGTAGTCCAATAACGATGATCCATGTAGCTCTGTCTTCTTACACCTTTTTCCAAGTTTCACAGCTTTCTCCCAATGTACAAGATGTCTTCCAGTTCTTCTGATGCTTTTTAAAAAAAAGGTTCAGATAGTAGGAGGCTATTCAAATAGTCCTCCAAAATGGCCTTTCAAGGTGAGAAAGACATCTCTCAAGGCCGGCGAAATCGGTATAATCGAAAGCCTATTTTGGCCGGCGCCAACTGCTTTCCATCACGGAGCCGGCCAAACTTCAAGGGGGCGTGTGTCGGTAGGGTAGCGAGGACGGGGCATGCTTTGAGATGGCCGGCTTCGCCTGATAATGGAAGAAAGAAAGCCGGCCTTGACTAGCATTTCGCCGGCTTCATTTGGTCCCTTTTTTTTCACAACCAAGCTTCGAAAAGGTGCCCCAACTGACCAAATGACCACCGGAGGGAATCAGGGATGACCTCCCCTTACTCCCCCAGTGGTCACCAACCCCCTCCCACCCAAAAATTTAAAAAAATATATATATATTTTTTGCCAACCTCTATGCCAGCCTGAAATGTCATACCCAGCTCTCTGACAGCAGTATGCAGGTCTCTGGAGTAGTGGGTGCAGTGCACTTCAGGCAGGTGGACCCAGGCCCATCCCCCCTACCTGATACACTCCAACCCCCCCCAAAACCCACTGTACCCACATGTAGGTGCCCCCTTCACCCATAGGGGCTATGGTAATGGTATACAATTGTGGGGAGTGGGTTTTGGGGGGGCTCAGCACCCAAGGTAAGGGAGGTATACACCTGGGAGCAATTTTTGAAGTCCACTGAAGTACCCCCTAGGGTGCCCGGTTGGTGTCCTGGCATGTGAGGGGGACCAGTGCACTACAAATGCTGGCCCCTCCCATGACCAAATGCCTTGGATTTGGCCGGGTTTGAGATCGCCGACCTCGGTTTCCATTATCGGCGAAAACCGATGCTGGCCATCTCTGACATTTGGCCGGCCCCAACTGTATTATTGAAACGAAAGATGGCCAGCCATCTTTTTCGATAATACGGTTCGGGACTGCTCTTTGTGGCGCCGGCCAAATAGATGGCTCGCCATCTATTTGGCTGGTGCCGTTCGATCATGCCCCTCATAGTAACATAGTAAATGACGGCAGATAAAGACCTGTATGGTCCATCCAGTCTGCTCAACAAGATAAATTTATTTTACATGGTACTAAAAATATTTTGAGTATAAAAGCCTGATACGTTGTTCTGTTTCAGTTTCCAGTGGGCCGTATCCACAGACACTTGAAGACTCGCACCACAAGCCATGGCCGAGTAGGGGCTACTGCTGCAGTGTATAGTGCAGCAATTCTCGAGTATCTTACTGCTGAGGTAAGTTCTTCAGTGTGCATCTGAAGGGAAGAAGCTGTACTAACAGCCTGTTTCTAATTTTTTTACACTGAGGGATAGATGTCTTAAGTGCACATATTTTCAGTTATTTTTGTATTCGTACTTTACATGACTCTGGGCAAGTCACTTAATGCTCCATTGCCCCAGGTACAAAATAAGTACTTTTATATAATATGTAAACCGCTTGGTTTGTAACCACAAAGGCCATATGTTGGTGTGATAATTCTGCTAAATGTCAGTACAGCAATATTTCAGTATTTGATTAAAGTGGGAGCTTATGAAAACTAGTCAAATTTAACTGACCAAAATGGATTACTTTTTCTAACTAGAAGAGACCAGGCTAAATCCTACTATATAAATGAAGAGTGACCGATGTGCTGCGCATGCGCAGAACAGCGCAGCACGTCACAGGTCTCTGCCATCAGGAGAAGGAAGTGCTGGCGAGGGAAAAGCTGTTCGCAAGGAACCGCGCTCTTGGCACACGGATGCCAGCAGCAATTACAAATCCCCCGAAGGCCAAAGGGAGGAGCGAAGTGGCTGGCAAAGATGAAAATACAGGGCGGTAGAGCTAAGGCGAGTGTAGTGAAATCAAGCGGTGGGGGCGGGGGTGCTGAAATGTTCGCTGTCCAGCCTGCCACTGCCTCTGGGCTCCTTCCCTGGAGCCCATGAGCTCGGCGCCGCACGCTGTGACTGACGCACTGAACATGGTGTTTCCACAGAACGATGTCTTTGCAAGTAACGACATCGTTCACAGATGAAAGGGGAAGTGTTAAAAACCTTGCTCTGACTTTGGATGTGCTAAACGTCAGACTATGATGGACAACTCTCCTCCCCCAGGTTGCAGTTGGCAGATGTGTGCAGCCTGCTGCTTTCCTATCACCGCTGTACGGGGCTGGCACTGGCAATTTTTTTTTTGTGGCTGTTTAGAGCACAACACCTCTCCCTTGCCACCACAGCTGAACTTGTTTGCCTTTTTTTTCATTCTCTCTTCCCCCCTCCCCCTCCACACACACACACACTCTGTCTCTCTCTCTCTCTCTCTCTCTCTCTCTCTCTCTCTTTGAGACACACGCACACACGCTTTCTCTCTCTCACACACATGCACACACATACACAGAATGTAGTATATAAAACTGTACTGTACACATCCACTCTCATTTCTTCAGCAGAGAGGGGGGATGAGGGGGAGGGGTCCTGAGACTAGGGGGGAGGGGGTCATGAGACCAGAGAGGGGGGGAGGTATCTCTTTCACGCACACACTCTCTCACAGTCAGTGTCTTTCTCGCACTCTCACACAATGTCTCTCTCACACTCTATGTCTCACACTGTATCACATTCACTCAATGTGTCACACAGTCACTCTCATACACTGTCTCACACACTCACACACACACACTGTATCTGGGTGAAACACACTCTCTCACACTCACTGTGTCTCTCACACACACACTTTCTCTCTTACAGACACACTCGCACTCAGTCTTACTCTCTCTCTGTCACACACACACTCGCACATTCACTCTCTCTCTCACAGAGTCACTCTCACACACACTCTCTCAATCATACACACTCCAAGGAACTCTCATTTCTCGCTTTGGCTATTTCATTACATTTTTCACAACAAAAATGTTGCCCGTTTTAATGGGCTTTACGACTAGTATTAAGAGATTTCTTAGTATCCAGCCACACCATTCTGAACAGGTAGGATTGTGTTCCCTTTTTACTAGCAGATGGAGTTAAAGAGCGGAGACTTCCAGTGACATCACTGGGATATAGGTTGGTGCTTTTCCTGGTACTCCCCTGGTCTACCTCAAGCAGATGGGTAAGGGTGTTCAAGCTAGTGCTGGTCATAGGCTTATGCCATGATTGAACCTAACTGCCTTGCTCCTGCTCCTTTTCCATTACTGAGGCCAGTCAAGTGCAGAGCTGATGGTTGCCAACCTTGGTCCCCATAGAGGTCTTGCCTACATGTCCCTCCCCACACTGCAGAGTTGGATCACCTAGACCCACTTTTGCCTTAAAAAGTTAAATAAATGCAAATTTAAATGCTGGAGAATTTGTGCTTTCCAGCAGGGCTGTGGAGTGTGAGTCAAAGGTTTGGTGTACTGATGACACTATTTTTCTACTATCAGACTACTGATATTAGGCTTTATATTTTTGCCCTGAATCTACAGTAGTGGTAATTATATGATATAAGTTTACCACATTAAATTTTTCTTTTTTTTTTTTTTTGAAGCTGGAGTCAGTGCATTTTTACTGACTCCAACTCTACCCAAAATAACTTCCAACTCCACAGCCCTGCTTTCCAGCTATATTTTGATTTCTCTGAAAGTAGGGAAAAGCATGAGAGGTTTGAGCTGAAGTGGTGGAGGGGGAGAGCCATTCTGCAGCCCATGTGGATCTGAGGAATTGGCCACAGTTGTTCAGGGCATGGGCAGGAGCACACTAATGTGGACAGACTAACCAGATGGGATTGGATTGGATTGGGCATTTTTTTTTTTAAATTCTCCGAGGACAAGTAGGCTGCTAGTTCTCACATGTGGGTCAACATCCGCATCGACCTGGGAATTCCATATCATCATGCTGATCAATCCATAGACTGGTGGGTTGTGTCCATCTACCAGCAGGTGGAGATAGAGAGCAAAGCTTTTGCCTCCCTATATGTGTTCATGTGCTGCCGGAAACTCCTCAGTATGTTCTCTATCTCAGCAGGTGGTGGTCACACACAGCAGCAGCTCTGGCTAGGTCTCCAAGCCTAATTTTTAGGTTTTGTTGAGTACCTGGGGTTGAGGGCTCTTCTTGAGCAAGTGCAAACCTGGTGGTGCCAGGTCCCTCCTTTTCTCCCCCCTCCCGCTGGCTCCGTTGAAAAAAAAAAAAAATTTTTGGACGTCCTTAAGGGCGTTTATTTCAACGTTTATTGCAGCTACTCACTGGGACACCAGTTCGTTACAGCTCGGAGCGAGAAGCAGGTAATTTTTACCTTTTTGTAGCGGGCAGGGGGTTCCCCGATCGATCTCCACGTGGCCTATGGCGTCGGAGGGCGAGGGCGCGAAGAATCGCTCCCCGGACCGCGTGTGCGCTTCTAGCGGGGATGCGGGGGTCTTAAAGTCTGATTCGCCCTTGTTGGGTGTCAGTTTGGAGGCCGGTCAGTGTCCCGGTTCTTCCTCCGGTGTGGCGGTTTTTCCCGCCATAAACGCCCATCCCCCGCTGCTCGCCTCCGCCATCTTGGCCGGCCACTCTGCTCGGACGGCTTCTTCTTGGGCCGCCCTTGAGGTGGGAGACGTTAATGCCATGGCCGCCCTTGATTT
Source organism: Microcaecilia unicolor (assembly GCF_901765095.1). Taxonomy (NCBI): domain Eukaryota; kingdom Metazoa; phylum Chordata; class Amphibia; order Gymnophiona; family Siphonopidae; genus Microcaecilia; species Microcaecilia unicolor. Next base: position 290,712,030 of record NC_044034.1, read on the forward strand.
GGGCGACGGCAAAAAAGCGGCTAAAGTTAAGCGCAGTTCTTCCCGCGCGGCTCCTTCGCGGAGTGTCGCGCCGGACGCCATCTTGGATGCGCAGCATGTTTCTCCCCCGCTCTTGCGAGCGTCGGTTGAGGGTGCGTCTAGGGCTGTGGCCCAGGCTGCTGAAGTGCACAGTCTGGGGGGTTTCTCCCCCGATTTTATTTTGCTGCTGCATCAGGCCTTCCTTATGCAAAATGCTGCCCCTGCTCCCTTGTCCGATAAAGGGGTTGAGGCCCCCGGAAGTAAACGCCCTCGGGTGGATTCCCAGGCCTTAGAGGACTCTGTCTCCTCTGATGTAGATGAGGGCAGCGTATCTGAGTTCTCCCAACGGTCCTTTGGGGATTCCTTGGAGGAGACGGATTCCCGCTCAGATGGAGCGGATGACCCCTCTGCAGCGCTGATCTTTTAGTGTAGGCCATGAGCATTTTGAAGATTTCCTCTCCGGAGGACGTCTCTCCCTCAGCCCCTGTTGGCTCCGCCATTATGCTGGGGACGAAGCGCCCGCCTAGAACCTTCCACGTGCATGATGCCATGCACACCTTAATTTCGGCTCAATGGGATGTCCCGGAAGCGAGCCTCAAAGTGGCTAGGGCTATGTCCCGCCTCTATCCATTGCCTGAAAGTGAACGGGAGGCCTTTCTTTGGCCTACCGTGGATTCTTTAATCACTGCGGTGACTAAGAAAACGGCGTTGCCGGTGGAAGGTGGCATGGCATTTAGCCAGAGCAAAAATAAACAAAGTTTTGCCAGAGTCTTCTGCCGCATGTGCAGCGTGCATCGACTTCCCACCCGCTGCATGAGCTTGTCTCCTCAGTTTTTCTTCCTCTGCGACGTGGTGCGGCAGGTTCCTCCTGTGCTCCTCGTTGAGGCTTGGGAAAGAGTTTTCTGGAGAGCGAGTTTTTTCATTTTGTTTTCTTTGTTTAAAAAAAAAAAGTAGTAGTTTACCCGTAGTTTTTTTCTTTAGCTTTTTTTTCCTCCTCATTTTAAGTTTACTTTGTTTTTCGATAGTTGGGTTTCTCCCCTCTTTTATTATTAATATTTGTATAGCGCTACCAGACGCACACAGCGCTGAATACCTGACATAGAGAGACAGTCCCTGCTCAATAGAGCTTGCTTTTGTGTGCCCTTCCTTTTGGCACAATCGCGTCTTTTGATTTCGCCATGGCCGTTTTTCCTTCCATGTCATCGAAGACACCCAGCAGCTTGAAACGTTGTACTCTGTGCAACCGGACCATCTCGGGTACCAATACCCATTCCTGATGTATCCAGTGCCTTGGGCCCAACCATAGCCCAGCTGCTTGTAGTCTGTGTCTTCATATGAAGAAACTGACCCAAGTGGCTCGAGAAGCCGAACAAGAAAAACTTTTTGGGGCTCTGTCCGGTCCTTCGACATTGGTACCGAGGTCGGCAGCGTCGACATCAAGGGAGGCATCGATGTCAGGAGCAGAGGTAATGGCTGCTGAGAGAGCAACTCGAGCTGGGAGCAGTGAGGCATCGAGTGGGTCTCCACCTGATGTGCTGGGTCCGTTGCTTTTTAATGTATTTATAAATGACCTAGAGATGGGAATAACTAGTGAGGTAATTAAATTCGCCGATGACACAAAATTATTCAGGGTCGTCAAGTCGCAGGAGGAATGTGAACGATTACAGGAGGACCTTGCGAGACTGGGAGAATGGGCGTGCAAGTGGCAGATGAAGTTCATTCTCCGAGGACAAGCAGGCTGCTTGTTCTCACTGATGGGTGACGTCCACGGCAGCCCCTCCAATCGGAAACTTCACTAGCAAAGTCCTTTGCTAGCCCTCGCGCGCCCGCGCGCACCGCGCATGCGTGGCCGTCTTCCCGCCCGAAACCGGCTCGAGCCGGCCAGTCTTCTTTTGTCCGCACTCGGTACGGTCGTGTTTTCGCCGTGTCGAGCCCCGGAAAGTCAACCTCGCGCGTCCAATTTGTTTTGAGCGTGTTTTTTTCCTTCGGGAAAGCTTTACCTTAGTCGGGAAGTGCTCCGGAAACCCCCCGCCGGGTTTCGTGTAAATCCTCCCCGTACTTCCAGCTTTTTTGCCCCGGTAAGTTTTCTTTCGTCGTCGGGGAAGGCCTCTTTTCGGCCTCGGTCGAGATTTTTTCTCCCTCTAAATTTTGGTGCTTCAAATTTCGCCATTTCGGCTTTTGATTTCGCCGGCGTGATTTTTCCGCCCATGACATCGAAGCCTTCCAGCGGCTTCAAGAAGTGCACCCAGTGCGCCCGGGTTATCTCGCTCACTGATCGACACTCGTCGTGTCTTCAGTGTCTGGGGGCCTGAGCACCGCCCTCAGAACTGCAGTCTGTGTTCCCTGCTTCAAAGGCGGACTCAGGTAGCGAGACTAGCCCAGTGGAACGTGTTGTTCTCGGGCTCTTCGTCGGCATCGGCACCGGGATCTTCGAGTGCATCGACGTCGTCAGCGTCCAGACCATCTTCCTCGGCCGCCCCTGCATCGAGTGCATCGAGGCATCGGGCCTCTGCATCGGCGCCGAGACATCGGATAGCTGCATCGACGTCGGTGGTACCAGGACCTCGTCTGCTGATGTCGTCGGACGGTGGTGCATCGGGTGGAGTGCAGGTGAGGGCTGTCCATTCCCCTGCTGGTGGCGGTGAGCCCTCGGGTGGGTCTCCTCCTACCCTGAGGGCTCCTGCGGTACAGCCCCCCCGAGATCGACCTTCTTCAGTCTCGGCCCCGAGGAAGCGACGGATGGATTCGACGTCCTCCTCGTCGGTGCCGGGGAGCTCCGGTGACATGCTTCGGAAGAAATCGAAGAAGCATCGACACCGGTCTCCTCCCCGTGTCGGCACCGAGAGCTCTGGGTCGCCGAGGGAGTCGGCACCCAGCAGGCATCGGCACCGAGAGGACCGCTCACCCTCTGTTCAGGAGGTGTCGATGCGCTCCGCTCTGGACAGCCCGGAACAGCCTCCACGCCCGGAACAGGTACTGACGTCGACGCCTGCATCGACCTCTCAGCCTTTCTCTGCAGCCACTCTAAACGAGAGCCTCCGGGCCGTTCTCCCAGAGATTCTGGGAGAGCTGTTGCGCCCTACCCCTTCGGTACCGGCGGTGCTTGCGCCACCGGTACCGTCGAGCGTGGCGCCGGCTGGCCCATCGCCCAGGTTGAGGTCCCCGACGTTGGTACCGCGTGCGGTGCCGACCGCGGCCACCTCCCAGGAAGGCTCCCCGACTACGTCGGCGGAGGGAGCTTCGCCGATGCGGGCGAGGGAGTCTACCTCTCGACGCCCCCATCGTGGACGGGGTTCCACGGAGTCGAGCAGGGCGAGGTTGCAGACACAGGTCCGTGAGCTTGTGTCTGACACCGAGGGTGAGGCCTCGTGGGAGGAAGAGGAAGATCCCAGATATTTCTCTGACGAGGAGTCTGAGGGTCTTCCGTCTGATCCCACTCCCTCTCCTGAGAGACAGCTTTCTCCTCCCGAGAGTCTGTCTTTTGCCTCCTTTGTCCGGGAGATGTCTACGGCCATCCCCTTCCCGGTGGTTGTGGAGGACGAGCCCAGGGCTGAAATGTTTGAGCTCCTGGACTATCCTTCTCCACCTAAGGAAGCGTCCACTGTTCCCTTGCACCATGTCCTGAAGAAGACATTGCTTGCGAACTGGACCAAGCCATTAACTAATCCCCACATTCCCAAGAAGATCGAGTCCCAGTACCGGATCCATGGGGACCCAGAGCTGATGCGCACTCAGTTGCCTCATGACTCTGGAGTTGTGGATTTGGCCCTAAAGAAGGCTAAGAGTTCTAGGGAACATGCTTCGGCGCCCCCGGGCAAGGACGCTAGAACCTTAGACTCCTTTGGGAGGAAGGCCTACCATTCCTCTATGCTCGTGTCCAAGATCCAGTCTTACCAGCTCTACACGAGCATACACATGCGGAACAATGTGCGACAGTTGGCGGGCTTGGTTGATGCTCTTCCCCCTGAGCAAGCCAAGCCTTTTCAGGAGGTGGTCAGGCAGCTGAAGGCGTGCAGAAAATTCCTGGCCAGAGGAGTTTATGACACTTTTGATGTTGCGTCCAGGGCCGCTGCTCAAGGTGTGGTGATGCGCAGGCTCTCATGGCTGCGTGCCGCCGACCTGGAGAATAGAATCCAGCAGCGGATTGCGGACTCGCCTTGCCGTGCGGATAACATTTTTGGCAAAAAGTCGAACAGGTGGTAGAGTCTCTCCACCAGCGGGACACCGCATTCGACAAGTTCGCCCGCCGGCAGCCTTCAGCTTCTACCTCTACAGGTAGACGATTTTTCGGGGGAAGGAAGACTGTTCCCTATACTTCTGGCAAGCGTAGGTACAATCCTCCTTCCCGACAGCCTGCGGCCCAGGCTAAGCCCCAGCGCGCTCGCTCTCGTCAGCAGCGTGCGACTCAGCAAGGCCCCGCGGCTCCCCAGCAAAAGCAAGGGGCGAGCTTTTGACTGGCTCCAGCAGAGCATAGCCGACATCCAAGTGTCAGTGCCGGGCGACCTGCCTGTCGGAGGGAGGTTGAAAGCTTTTCACCAAAGGTGGCCTCTCATAACCTCCGATCAGTGGGTTCTCCAAATAGTCCGGCAAGGATACACCCTCAATTTGGCCTCAAAACCTCCAAATTGTCCACCGGGAGCTCAGTCCTACAGCTTCCAGCACAAGCAGGTACTTGCAGAGGAACTCTCCGCCCTTCTCAGCACCAATGCGGTCGAGCCCGTGCCATCCGGGCAAGAAGGGCTGGGATTCTATTCCAGGTACTTCCTTGTGGAAAAGAAAACAGGGGGGATGCGTCCCATCCTAGACCTAAGGGCCCTGAACAAATATCTCGTAAAAGAAAGGTTCAGGATGCTTTCCCTGGGCACCCTTCTCCCCATGATTCAGCAAAACGATTGGCTATGCTCTCTGGACTTGAAGGATGCCTACACACACATCCCGATACTGCCAGCTCACAGACAGTATCTGCGATTTCAGCTGGGCACACGCCACTTCCAGTACTGTGTGCTACCCTTTGGGCTCGCCTCTACGCCCAGGGTGTTCACAAAGTGCCTAGCTGTGGTAGCAGCGGCGCTTCGCAGGCTGGGGGTGCACGTGTTCCCATATCTCGACGATTGGCTGGTGAAGAACACATCCGAGGCAGGAGCCCTGCAGTCCATGCAGATGACTATTCGCCTCCTGGAGCTACTGGGGTTTGTGATAAATTACCCAAAGTCCCATCTTCTCCCAGTGCAGAAACTCGAATTCATCGGAGCCCTGCTGGATTCTCGGACGGCTCGCGCCTATCTCCCAGAGGCGAGGGCCAACAACTTGTTGTCCCTCGTCTCGCGGGTGCGAGCGTCCCAGCAGATCACAGCTCGGCAGATGTTGAGATTGCTGGGCCACATGGCCTCCACAGTTCATGTGACTCCCATGGCCCGCCTTCACATGAGATCTGCTCAATGGACCCTAGCCTCCCAGTGGTATCAGGCCGCTGGGGGTCTAGAGGACGTGATCCACCTGTCCACGAGTTTTCTCGAATCCCTGTATTGGTGGACGATTTGCTCCAATTTGACTCTGGGACGTCCCTTCCAAATTCCTCAGCCACAAAAAGTGCTGACCACGGATGCGTCTCTCCTGGGATGGGGAGCTCATGTCGATGGGCTTCACACCCAAGGAAGGTGGTCCCTCCAAGAAAGCGATCTACAGATCAATCTTCTGGAGTTGCGAGCGATCTGGAACGCTCTGAAGGCTTTCAGAGATCGGCTGTCCCACCAAATTATCCAAATTCAGACAGACAATCAGGTTGCCATGTACTATGTCAACAAGCAGGGGGGCACCGGTTCTCGCCCCCTGTGTCAGGAAGCCGTCAGCATGTGGCTCTGGGCTCGCCGTCAAGGCATGGTGCTCCAAGCCACATATCTGGCAGGCGTAAACAACAGTCTGGCCGACAGGTTGAGCAGGATTATGCAACCTCACGAGTGGTCGCTCAATTCCCGGGTGATGAGACAGATCTTCCAGGCGTGGGGCACCCCCCTGGTGGATCTCTTCGCATCTCAAGTGAACCACAAGGTCCCTCAGTTCTGTTCCAGGCTTCAGGCCCACGGCAGACTGGCGTCGGATGCCTTCCTCCTGGATTGGGGGGAGGGCCTCCTGTATGCTTATCCTCCCATCCCTCTGGTGGGGAAGACTTTGTTGAAACTCAAGCAAGACCGAGGCACCATGATTCTGATTGCTCCTTTTTGGCCGCGTCAGATCTGGTTCCCCCTTCTTCTGGAGTTATCCTCCGAAGAACCGTGGAGATTGGAGTGTTTTCCGACCCTCATCACGCAGGACGAAGGGGCTCTTCTGCATCCCAACCTCCAGTCCCTGGCTCTCACGGCCTGGATGTTGAGGGCGTAGACTTTGCCTCTTTGGGTCTGCCAGAGGGTGTCTCCCGCATCTTGCTTGCTTCCAGGAAAGACTCCACTAAGAGAAGTTACTTCTTTCATTGGAGGAGGTTTGCCGTCTGGTGTGACAGCAAGGCCCTAGATCCTCGCTCTTGTCCTACACAGACCCTGCTTGAATACCTTCTGCACTTGTCTGAGTCTGGTCTGAAGACCAACTCCGTAAGAGTTCACCTTAGTGCAATCAGTGCATACCATTACCAAGTGGAAGGTAAGCCGATCTCAGGACAGCCTTTAGTTGTTCGCTTCATGAGAGGTTTGCTTTTGTCAAAGCCCCCTGTCAAGCCTCCTACAGTGTCATGGGATCTCAATGTCGTTCTCACCCAGCTGATGAAACCTCCTTTTGAGCCACTGGATTCATGCCATCCGAAGTACTTGACCTGGAAGGTCATTTTCTTGGTGGCAGTTACTTCGGCTCGTAGAGTCAGTGAGCTTCAGGCCCTGGTAGCCCAGGCCCCTTACACTAAATTTCATCACAACAGAGTAGTCCTCCGCACTCACCCTAAGTTCCTGCCAAAGGTCGTGTCGGAGTTCCATCTGAACCAGTCAATTGTCTTGCCAACATTCTTTCCCCGTCCTCATTCCTGCCCTGCTGAACGTCAGCTGCACACATTGGACTGCAAGAGAGCATTGGCCTTCTACCTGGAGCGGACACAGCCCCACAGACAGTCCGCTCAATTGTTTGTTTCTTTTGATCCCAATAGGAGGGGAGTGGCTGTAGGGAAACGCACCATATCCAATTGGCTAGCAGATTGCATTTCCTTCACTTACGCCCAGGCGGGGCTGGCTCTTGAGGGTCATGTCACGGCTCATAATGTTAGAGCCATGGCTGCGTCGGTAGCCCACTTGAAGTCAGCCTCCATTGAAGAAATTTGCAAAGCTGCGACGTGGGCTTCTGTCCACACATTCACATCCCATTACTGCCTGCAGCAGGATACCCGACGCGACAGTCGGTTCGGGCAGTCAGTTCTTCAGAACCTGTTTGGGCTTTAGGATCCAACTCCACCCCCCGAGGGCCCTGTTTGTTCTGTTCCAGGCTACACTCTCAGTTAGTTGGTAAATTTTTTAGGTCAATCTCAGTTATGGCCTCGCCGTTGCGAGGCCCAATTGACCAATGTTGTTGTTTTGAGTGAGCCTGGGGGCTAGGGATACCCCATCAGTGAGAACAAGCAGCCTGCTTGTCCTCGGAGAAAGCGAATGCTACATACCTGTAGAAGGTATTCTCCGAGGACAGCAGGCTGATTGTTCTCACCAACCCGCCCGCCTCCCCTTTGGAGTTGTGTCTTCCCTTGAAGTGTATTGTCTTGCTACATACTGGACTGGCCGGCTCGAGCCGGTTTCGGGCGGGAAGACGGCCGCGCATGCGCGGTGCGCGCGGGCGCGCGAGGGCTAGCAAAGGACTTTGCTAGTGAAGTTTCCGATTGGAGGGGCTGCCGTGGACGTCACCCATCAGTGAGAACAATCAGCCTGCTGTCCTCGGAGAATACCTTCTACAGGTATGTAGCATTCGCTATGTTGACAAGTGCAAAGTGATGCATGTGGGTAAGAGGAACCCGAATTATAGCTACGTCTTGCAAGGTTCCGCGTTAGGAGTTACGGATCAAGAAAGGGATCTGGGTGTCGTCGTCGATGATACGCTGAAACCTTCTGCTCAGTGTGCTGCTGCGGCTAGGAAAGCGAATAGAATGTTGGGTGTTATTAGGAAGGGTATGGAGTCCAGGTGTGCGGATGTTATAATGCCGTTGTATCGCTCCATGGTGCGACCGCACCTGGAGTATTGTGTTCAGTACTGGTCTCCGTATCTCAAAAAAGATATAGTAGAATTGGAAAAGGTACAGCGAAGGGCGACGAAAATGATAGTGGGGATGGGACGACTTTCCTATGAAGAGAGGCTGAGAAGGCTAGGGCTTTTCAGCTTGGAGAAGAGACGGCTGAGGGGAGATATGATAGAAGTGTATAAAATAATGAGTGGAATGGATCGGGTGGATGTGAAGCGACTGTTCACGCTATCCAAAAATACTAGGACTAGAGGGCATGAGTTGAAGCTACAGTGTGGTAAATTTAAAACGAATCGGAGAAAATCTTTCTTCACCCAACGTGTAATTAGACTCTGGAATTCGTTGCCGGAGAACGTGGTACGGGTGGTTAGCTTGACGGAGTTTAAAAAGGGGTTAGATAGATTCCTAAAGGACAAGTCCATAGACCGCTATTAAATGGACTTGGAAAAATTCCGCATTTTTAGGTATAACTTGTCTGGAATGTTTTTACGTTTGGGGAGCGTGCCAGGTGCCCTTGACCTGGATTGGCCACTGTCGGTGACAGGATGCTGGGCTAGATGGACCTTTGGTCTTTCCCAGTATGGCACTACTTATGTACTTATGTACTTATGCCTTGAGGCCTCCTGCTATGCAGACTCCCCGGAACCGACCATCATCGGACCCGACCCTGAGGAGACGTGAGGATTCCACGTCATCTTCATCGGTACCAAGGAATCTCGATGATGGGCATCGAGCAAAGGCGAAGAAACACCATCATCGATCTCCTTCCACACACGGTGCCGGGAGCTCCGGGGCGTCAAGGGATTCAGCATAAGTGTTGGACATGAGTTGAGGGGGAGGAAGGGGTGAAATCTTGTATATGGGGGTCGAGGGGAGGGTGAGATTCTGCATGGGGGCCAGAGAGGAAGAATTGTTGGACATAGGGGTGGAGGGAAGAGAGAGAGAGTGCACGGGGGACAGAGGGAGAAATACTGGACATACTGTGTAACGGAGGGGGGGTGGGGGTGCCGCAAAACGTGCCTTGAACCCAAAAGATTTGGGAACCACTGTCTTGGGCTTCACAATGTCCAGGCATTTATGAAAGGATTTCATGTCGTGTCACAAAATGAACATCCTGTGGTGCACTTAAGAGGTACTCTGTTGTATTGAAATTATCTAATAGTATTCCCTTTTGATCTGTGGGCTGAACAGAGGATTTCTTGAACTGGTTTGGTTGTTGGCAGAAACTGCTAAGTGATCTATAATCTTTTCTGTATCTTTAAATTCCTTCTCCGAGGACAAGCAGGCTGCTTGTTCTCACTGATGGGTGACGTCCACGGCAGCCCCTCCAATCGGAACAGTTTACTAGCAAAGGCCGTTGCTAGTCCTCGCGCGCCGATGCGCACCGCGCATGCGCGGCCGTCTTCCCGCCCGAACCGGCTCGTGTTCGTCAGTCTTCTTTTGTCCGTGCTCGGGACGGTCGTGTTTGCGCTGTTCGCGCCCCTTAAGTTGACCCTCGCGCGTCTTTGAGCTTTTTGCTTTTAAAAAAAAAAAAGGGATTTTGGAGAAAGACCTTTTCGGTCTTTTTCCCCTTCCCGTACTTCTAGTTTTTTGCCCCGCTAAGTTTACTTTGGTTTTCGGGGTAGGCCCTTTTGAGGCCTCGGTTTGAGTTTTTTCTCTCCCTCTTTTGGTGCCTTTACCGCATTTACGAGTTTTGATTTCGCCGGCGTGATTTTTCCGCCCATGTCATCGAAGTCTCCCAGCGGCTTCAAGAAGTGCACCCAGTGCGCCCGGGTAATCTCGCTCACTGATAGGCACGTGTCGTGTCTTCAGTGTCTGGGGGCTGGGCACCGCCCGCAGGCCTGTAGTCTTTGCGCCCTTTTACAGAAAAGGACTCAGGTAACGAGATTGGCCCAGTGGAACATGTTGTTCTCGGGCTCTTCATCGGCAACAGCACCGGGGGTATCGAGTGCATCGACAGCGTCAAGACCTCCGACCTTGGCATCGACTGCATCGAGGCATCGACCCTCTGCATCGTCGGTACCGAGACATCGGAAGGCGGCGTCGGTGGTACCGGGACCTCCACTAGTGCTGATGTCGTCGGACGGTGGTGCTTCGACCGGAGTGCAGGTGAGGGCTGTCCATTCCCCTGCTGGTGGCGGTGAGCCTTCGGGTGGGTCTCCTCCTGCCCTGAGGGCTCCTGCGGTACAGCCCCCCCGAGACCGACCTTCTTCGGCCTCAGCCCCGAGGAAGCGACGGTTTGATTCTACGTCCTCCTCGTCGGTACCGGGAAGTTCCGGTGACATGCTTCGTTTGAAAAAGTTGAAGAAGCATCGACACTGGTCTCCTTCCCGCATCGGTACCGAGAGCTCTGGGTCGCCGAGGGAGTCGGCACCCAGTAGGCATCGGCACTGGGAGGACCGCTCACCCTCTGTTCAGGAGGTGTCGATGCGCTCCACCTTGGACAGCCCGGAACAGCCTCCACGCCCGGAACAGACTCTGACCTCGACGCCTGCATCGGCTTCTATGTCTTTCTCCACAGCCGCCCTGCACGAAAGTCTCCGGCCCGTTCTCCCAGAGATCCTGGGAGAGCTGTTGCGCCCTTCTCCTCCGGTACCGGGGGTGCTTGCGCCACCGGTACCGTCGAGTGAGGCGCCGGCTGGCCCCTTGCCCGGGGTGAGGTCTACGACATCGGTGTCGCTTGCGGTACCGACTGCGGCCGCCTCCCAGGAAGGCTCCCCGACGACGTCGGCGGAGGGAGCTTCGCCGGTGCTGGCGAAGGAGTCTACCTCTCGACGCTCACACCGTGGCCGTGTTTCCACGGAGTCGAGCCGGGCACGGCTTCAGACACAGGTTCATGAACTTGTGTCTGATACCGATGGTGAGGCCTCATGGGAGGAGGAGGAGGACATCAGATATTTCTCTGACGAGGAGTCTGATGGCCTTCCTTCTGATCCCACTCCCTCCCCTGAAAGGCAGCTTTCTCCTCCCAAGAGTCTGTCTTTTGCGGCCTTTGTCCAGGAGATGTCTACGGCCATCCCCTTCCCGGTGGTTGTGGAGGACGAGCCCAGGGCTGAAATGTTTGAGCTCCTGGACTATCCTTCTCCACCTAAGGAAGCGTCCACAGTACCCATGCATCATGTCCGAAAAAAGACATTGCTGGCGAACTGGACCAAGCCTCTAAGTAATTCCCACATTCCCAAGAAGATCGAGTCCCAGTACCGGATCCATGGGGACCCAGAGCTGATGCGCACTCAGGCCTACCATTCTGCAATGCTCATCGCCAAGATTCAGTCCTACCAGCTCTACATGAGCATACACATGCGGAACAATGTGCGACAGTTGGCGGACTTGGTCGACAAGCTCCCTCCTGAGCAAGCCAAGCCATTTCAGGAGGTGGTCAGGCAGCTGAAGGCGTGCAGAAAATTCCTGGCCAGAGGGGTATATGATACCTTTGATGTTGCATCCAGGGCCGCTGCTCAAGGTGTGGTGATGCGCAGACTCTCATGGCTGCATGCCTCCGACCTGGAGAATAGGATCCAGCAGCGCATTGCGGACTCGCCTTGCCGAGCGGACAATATTTTTGGAGAGAAGGTCGAACAGGTGGTAGAGCAGCTCCACCAGCGGGATACCGCTTTCGACAAGTTCTCCCACCGGCAGCCTTCAGCTTCTACCTCCACAGATAGACGTTTTTATGGGGGAAGGAAGACTGTTCCCTACTCTTCTGGTAAGCGTAGGTACAATCCTCCTTCTCGACAGCCTGCGGCCCAGGCTAAGCCCCAGCGAGCTCGCTCTCGTCAGCAGCGTGCGCCTCAGCAAGGCCCCATGGCTTCCCAGCAAAAGTAGGGGGAGAGCTTTTGACTGGCTCCAGCAGAGCATAGCTGACATCAACATGTCAGTGCCGGGCGACCTGCCGGTCGGGGGGAGGTTGAAAGTTTTTCATCAAAGGTGGCCTCTGATAACCTCCGACCGTTGGGTTCTTCAAATAGTCCGGCAAGGATACACTCTCAATTTGGCCTCCAAACCTCCAAATTGCCCACCGGGAGCTCAGTCTTACAGCTTCCAGCACAAGCAGGTACTTGCAGAGGAACTCTCCGCCCTTCTCAGCGCCAATGCGGTCGAGCCCGTGCCATCCGGGCAAGAAGGGCTGGGATTCTATTCCAGGTACTTCCTTGTGGAAAAGAAAACAGGGGGGATGCGTCCCATCCTAGACCTAAGGGCCCTGAACAAATATCTGGTCAAGGAAAAGTTCAGGATGCTTTCCCTGGGCACCCTTCTTCCCATGATTCAGGAAAACGATTGGCTATGCTCTCTGGACTTGAAGGACGCCTACACGCACATGCCGATACTGCCAGCTCACAGACAGTATCTGCGATTTCGTCTGGGCACACGTCACTTCCAGTACTGTGTGCTACCCTTTGGGCTCGCCTCTGCGCCCAGAGTGTTCACGAAGTGCTTGGCTGTAGTAGCAGCAGCGCTTCGCAGGCTGGGAGTACACGTGTTCCCCTATCTCGACGATTGGCTGGTGAAGAACACATCCGAGGCAGGAGCTCTACAGTCCATGCAGATGACTATTCGCCTCCTGGAGCTACTGGGGTTTGTGATAAATTATCCAAAGTCCCATATTCTCCCAGTACAGAGACTCGAATTCATAGGAGCTCTGCTGGATTCTCGGATGGCTCGTGCCTATCTCCCAGAGACGAGAGCCAACAACTTCTTGTCCCTCGTCTTGCGGGTGCGAGCGTCCCAGCAGATCACAGTTCGGCAGATGTTGAGATTGCTGGGCCACATGGCCTCCACAGTTCATGTGGCTCCCATGGCCCGCCTTCACATGCGATCTGCTCAATGGACCCTAGCTTCCCAGTGGTTTCAGGCTGCTGGGGACCTAGAAGACGTGATCCACCTGTCCACGAGTTTTCTCAAATCCCTGTATTGGTGGACGATTTGGTCCAATTTGACTCTGGGACGCCGTTTCCAAATTCCTCAGCAACAAAAAGTGCTGACTACGGATGTGTCTCTCCTGGGGTGGGGAGCTCATGTCGATGGGCTTCACACCCAGGGAAGCTGGTCCCTCCAGGAACGCGATCTGCAGATCAATCTCCTGGAGTTACGAGCGGTCTGGGAGGCTCTGAAGGCTTTCAGAGATCGGTTGTCCCACCAAATTATCCAAATTCAGACAGACAACCAGGTTGCCATGTATTACATCAACAAGCGGGGGCACCGGATCTCACCCCCTGTGTCAGGAAGCCGTCAGCATGTGGCTCTGGGTTCGCCGTCACGGCATGGTGCTCCAAGCCACATACCTGGCAGGCGTAAACAACAGTCTGGCCGACAGGTTGAGTAGGATTATGCAACCTTACGAGTGGTCGCTCAACTCCCGAGTAGTGCGACAGATCTTCCAGGTGTGGGGCACCCCCTTGGTAGATCTCTTTGCATCTCGAGCCAACCACAAGGTCCCTCAGTTCTGTTCCAGGCTTCAGGCCCACGGCAGACTGACATCGGATGCCTTCCTCCTGGACTGGGGGGAAGGTCTGCTGTATGCTTATCCTCCCATACCTCTGGTGGGGAAGACTTTGTTGAAACTCAAGCAAGACCGAGGCACCATGATTCTGATTGCTCCGTTTTGGCCGCGTCAGATCTGGTTCCCTCTTCTTCTGGAGTTGTCCTCCGAAGAACCGTGGAGATTGGAGTGTTTTCCGACCCTCATCACACAGGATGAAGGGGCACTTCTGCATCCCAGCCTCCAGTCTCTGGCTCTCACGGCCTGGATGTTGAGAGCGTAGACTTTGCCTCTTTGGGTCTGTCAGAGGGTGTCTCCCGCATCTTGCTTGCTTCCAGGCAAGATTTCAGTAAGAGTAGTTACTTCTTTCTATGGAGGAGGTTTGCCGTCTGGTGTGACAGCAAGGCCTAGATCCTCGCTCTTGTCCTACACAGACCCTGCTTGAATACCTTCTGCACGTGTCTGAGTCTGGTCTCAAGACCAACTCTGTAAGGGTTTACCTTAGCGCAATCAGTGCATACCATTACCGTGTGGAAGGTAAGCCGATCTCAGGACAGCCTTTAGTTGTTCGCTTCATGAGAGGTTTGCTTTTGTCAAAGCCCCCTGTCAAACCTCCTACGGAGTCATGGGATCTCAATGTCGTTCTCACCCAGCTGATGAAACCTCCTTTTGAGCCACTGAACTCCTGCCATCTGAAGTACTTGACCTGGAAGGTCATTTTCTTGGTGGCAGTTACTTCAGCTCGTAGAGTCAGTGAGCTTCAGGCCCTGGTAGCCCAGGCCCCTTACACCAAATTTCATCATAACAGAGTAGTCCTCCGCACTCACCCTAAGTTCTTGCCAAAGGTTGTGTCGGAATTCCATCTGAACCAGTCAATTGTCTTGCCAACATTCTTTCACTGTCCTCATTCCTGCCCTGCTGAACGTCAGCTGCACACATTGGACTGCAAGAGAGCATTGGCCTTCTATCTGGAGCGGACACAGCCCAACAGACAGTCCGCCCAATTGTTTGTTTCTTTTGATCCCAACAGGAGGGGAGTGGCTGTGGGGAAACGCACCATATCCAATTGGCTAGCAGATTGCATTTCCTTCACTTACGCCCAGGCCGGGCTGGCTCTTGAGGGTCATGTCATGGCTCATAATGTTAGAGCCATGGCAGCGTCAGTGGCCCACTTGAAGTCAGCCACTATTGAAGAGATTTGCAAGGCTGCGACGTGGTCATCTGCCCACACATTCACATCTCATTACTGCCTGCAGCAGGATACCCGACGCGACAGTCGGTTCGGGCAGTCAGTGCTTCAGAATCTGTTTGGGGTTTAGAATCCAACTCCAGCCCCCTAGGCCCATGTTTGTTCTGTTCCAGGCTGCACTCTCAGTTAGTTGGTAATTTTTTTAGGTCAATCTCCGTTATGTCCTCGCTGTTGCGAGGCCCAATTGACCATGGTTGTTGTTTTGAGTGAGCCTGGGGGCTAGGGATACCCCATCAGTGAGAACAAGCAGCCTGCTTGTCCTCGGAGAAAGCGAATGCTACATACCTGTAGAAGGTATTCTCCGAGGAAAGCAGGCTGATAGATCCCCTTTCTTGTCCTACACAGACCCTGCTTGAATACCTTCTGCACTTGTCACGAGTCTGGTCTCAAGACCAACTCCGTGTGGGTTCACCTTGGTGCAATTAGTGCTTATCAATGTGTAGAAGGTAAGCCTCTGGACAGCCTTTAGTTATTTGCTTCATGAGAGGTTTGCCATTGTCAAAGCCCTTTGTCAAACCTCCTCCAGTGTCATGGGATCTCAACGTTGTTCTCACCCAGCTGATGAAAGCTCCTTTTGAGCTACTAAATTCCTGCCATCTGAAGTACTTGACCTGGAAGGTCATTTTCTTGGTGGCTGTTACTTCAGCTTGTAGGGTCAGTGAACTTCAGGCTCTAGTAGTGGATGCACCTTATACTAAGTTTCATCACAACAGAGTAGTTCGCATGCACCCAAAGTTCCTGCTGAAGGTGGTGTCTGAGTTCCATCTGAACCAGTCGATTGTCTTGCCAACATTTTTTCCCTGCCTTCATGCCCACCCTGGTGAAAGCAGCTTGCACACCTTGGACTGCAAGAGAGTATTGGCCTTTTACATGGAGCGGACGAAGCCTTTCAGACAAGTCCGCCAAGTTGTTTGTTTCTTTTGATCCCAACAGGATGGGATTCGCCATTGGAAAACGCAGAAGCTCCAATTGGGTAGCAGATTGCATTTCCTTCGCTTATGCCCAGTCTGGGCTGACTCTGGAGGGCCATGTCACGGCTCATAATCTCAGAGCCATGGCTGTGTCGGTAGCTCACATAAAGTCAGTCTCCATTGAAGAGATTTGCAAAGCTGCAACGTGATCTTCAGTCCACGCATTCACATCACACTACTGCCTTGAGCAGGATACCTGACGTGACGGTTTGGGCAGTCGGTGCTGCAGAATCTGTTTAGAGTTCGGAATCCAACTCCACCCCCCCTAGGCCCGTTTTTATTCTGTTCCAGGCTGTGCACTCAGCTAGTTCTATATAGTTCAGATTAATCTACGTTGCTTTCTCCGAGGACAAGCAGGCTGCTTGTTCTCACGACTGGGTTGACGTCCACGGCAGCACCCACCAACCGGAACAAAAACTTCACGGGCGGTCCCGCACGCAGGGCACGCCCACCGCGCATGCGCGGCCATCTTCCCGCCCGTGCGCGACCGTTCCCGCTCAGTTTTTTTCGATTCCGCGCTGGAGAGAGACGTGTTATCGTCTCTCTCTTTGTCAGCCCCGGAAACCGGAGTTTTTTTCTCTTTTCGTGCGCGTTCGCGCCTCTTTTCTTTATTTCTTCTGTTAAAAAAAAAAAGAAGTTTGTCCCCTCGTCGTCTTTAGCCGCGGGAGCACCTTGTTGCGGCCTTGTGGCCGCGCGGTCGTTTCTATTTGTGGGTGTGCTTTTCACCGCCACCATCGACGCTTTGACTTCGCCGATGCGATTTTTCCGTCGATGTCCTCGAAGGTCCTGAGCGGATTCAAAAAGTGTGGTCGGTGCGGCCGGCAGATCTCGCAAACCGATACCCACGCTTGGTGCCTCCTGTGCCTTGGCCCGGAGCATAATACCAAGACGTGCACCTTGTGTCTCGGCTTGCGGAAGCGGACACAGGTGGCGAGGCAAGTTCTTCGGGGACCGTCTTTTTGGAACTTGCGCCGGCCCCTCGACGGCATCGGTGTCGACGGCCGGATCTTCGGTACCGGTACCGATGTCGACGAAATCGGCACCGACGATGGCACGGACCCCAGGAGTACAGGTACCGTTGGCCCGCCGGTCCACCGGCGGTGGTGAGCGGCCGCGCGGGCAATCAGCCCTGGCCACTCCCTCTACCCAGGGCCATCGGGACCGAACCCTGTCAGATCCGATCCCTCAAGGCCGGGGGGGTTCTACCTCCTCTTCATCTCTGCCGCCGAGCGCCGATGATGGGCACCGAAAGAAGATTAAAAAGCACCGTCATCGGTCGCCCACGGCTCACGGGACTACCAGCTCCGGCGCCTCCAGAGATGATTCGACGCCGAGGAAGCGGCAGTGCCGAGAGGAGCGTTCCCCCTTGGTCGAAGAGGTGTCGCTGCGTCAGTCCATGGGTACTTCGGTACCGTCTCCTGGACACGAGCAGCTTCCGGCACCCACACCGGCCCACCTGCCTTTCCCGACAGCGGGCCTTGACGAGTGCCTCCGAGCCATCCTACCAGGGATTCTGGAAGGGCTGATGCGCCAGGCTTTGCCGGCACCGGGGGTGCTTGCGCCCCCGGCGCCGTTGATGGAGGCGCCGGCGTGCTCTAGCCCGATGCCGAGGCCTCCGACACCGACACCGCTTGCGGTACCGGTGTCGACAGCCACGCAGGTGGAATCCCCGTTGACGTCAATGGAGGGAGCTTCATCCCCGCCGGCACGGGAGTCCACCGCTCGACGCCACCATCGAGGACATGGTTCCTCGCAGTCGAGATGGGCCCGGTTCAGGTCTGAGCTGCAAGAGCTCATGTCCGACACCGAGGAAGAGGCCTCGTGGGGGGAGGAGGAGGACCCTAGATATTTCTCCTCAGAGGAGTCTGAGGGCCTTCCCTCCGACCCCACTCCTTCACCGGAGAGGAAGCTCTCGCCCCCTGAGAGCCTCTCCTTTGCCTCCTTCGTCAGGGATATGTCTATTTGCATTCCCTTCCCCGTGGTCTCTGTGGATGAGCCGAGGGCTGAGATGCTCGAGGTCCTCGACTATCCATCACCACCTAGAGAGTCTTTCACGGTGCCGTTGCACAATGTCCTCAAAGAGACACTGCTTCGGAACTGGCTGAAGCCCTTATCTAACCCCACCATCCCCAAGAAAGCGGAGTCCCAATACAGGATCCACTCTGACCCAGAGTTGATGCGGCCCCAGTTGCCTCATGACTCGGCGGTCCTGGACTCTGCTCTCAAGAGGGCACAGAGTTCGAAGGATACCACCTCAGCGCCCCCGGGGTGGGAGTCTCGCACTCTGGACTCGTTTGGGAGGAAGGCCTACCAATCTTCCATGCTCGTGACCCGCATCCAGTCGTACCAGCTCTACACGAGCATTCACATGCGGAACAATGTGAAGCAACTGGCGGACCTGGTCGACAAGCTCCCTCCGGAGCAGTCCAGGCCCTTTCAGGAGGTGGTCAGGCAGCTGAAGGTGTGCAGAAAGTTCCTGTCCAGGGGTATCTACCCTGTTTCCCCGAAAGTAAGACATCCCCTGAAAATAAGACCTAGTAGAGGTTTTCCTGAATTAGTAGATATAAGGCCTCCCCCGAAAGTAAGACCTAGCAAATTTTTGTTTGAAAGCAGGGCCGCTGAGAGCCGGACAAGGCCGCCCCCCCCACCCGAGGTCGTCGGGCCCCCCCCTCCACCCACCCTCCGTCGCTCTCGGAACTAACCTTAAACACCTCCTTTCACCTTCTCAGCAAGCAGCAGCAGGGCAGATCTCTCCTTTCTTCCGTGCCCCGCCCTCACGGACGTTACATCAGGCGAGGGCGGGACACGGAAGGAAGGAGTGGCCTGCCCTGCTGCTGCTTGCTGCGAAGGTGAAAGGAGGTGTTTAAGGTTAGTTCCGGGAGCAATGGAGGGCAGGCGGGCCAACCCCGATGTTTCCCCGAAAAATAAGACAGCCCCTGAAAATAAGACCTAATGCATTTTTGGGGGCAAAAATTAATATAAGACAGTGTCTTATTTTCGGGGAAACACGGTATGACACCTGTGATGTGGCATCTCGAGCTGCGGCCCAAGGTATAGTGATGCGCAGACTCTCCTGGCTGCGTGCCTCTGACCTGGACAACCGCACCCAGCAATGACTGGCGGATGTCCCTTGCCGGGGGGATAACATCTTTGGCGAGAAGGTCGAGCAGTTGGTGGACCAACTACACCAGCGGGAAACCGCCCTCGACAAGCTCTCCCACCGGGCGCCTTCAGCATCCACCTCAGCAGGTGGACGTTTTTCCTGGGCCAGGCAGGCTGCACCCTACGCCTACAACAAGCGTAGGTACACCCAGCCGGCCCGAAGGCCTCCTCAGGCACAGGGACAGTCCCAGCGCGCTCGTTCCCATCAACAGCGTGCGCCTAAGCAGCCCCCTGTGCCTCCACAGCAAAAGCCGGGGACGGGCTTTTGACTGGATCCATGGGAACATAGCCGCCATCAAACTGTCCGTACTGGACGACCTGCCGGTCGGGGGGAGGTTGAAAGTTTTTCACCAAAGGTGGCCTCTGATAACCTCTGACCAGTGGGTTCTCCAAATAGTGCGGTGCGGATACACCCTGAATTTGGCCTCCACTCCACCAAATTGCCCACCGGGAGCCCAATCCTTCAGCTCCCATCACAGGCAGGTACTTGCAGAGGAACCCTCCGCCCTTCTCAGCGCCAATGCGGTCGAGCCCGTGCCACCAGGGCAGGAAGGGCAGGGATTCTATTCCAGGTACTTCCTTGTGGAAAAGAAAACAGGGGGGATGCGCCCCATCCTAGACCTGAGAGGCCTGAACAAATACCTGGTCAAAGAGAAGTTCAGGATGCTTTCCTTAGGCACCCTTCTACCAATGATTCAGAATGACGATTGGCTATGTTCCCTGGATTTAAAGGACGCTTACACTCACATCCCGATACTGCCAGCTCACAGACAGTATCTCCGATTCCGATTGGGGACACGGCACTTTCAGTATTGTGTGCTGCCCTTTGGGCTCGCCTCTGCACCACGGGGGTTCACGAAGTGTCTCGTGGTGGTTGCGGCGTATCTATGCAAGCTGGGAGTGCATGTGTTCCCGTATCGCGACGATTGGCTGGTCAAGAGCACCTCAGAGGCAGGAGCTCTTCGGTCCATGCAGTGCACTATTCAACTTCTGGAGCTGCTGGGGTTTGTGATAAATTACCCAAAGTCCCATCTCCAGCCGGTCCAATCTCTGGAATTCATAGGAGCTCTGCTGAATTCACAGACGGCTCAGGCCTTTCTTCCCGAAGCGAGGGCCCACAACCTCCTGTCCCTCGCTTCCCAGACCAGAGCGTCTCAGCAGGTCACAGCTCGGCAGATGTTGAGACTCCTGGGTCATATGGCCTCTACAGTTCATGTGACTCCCATGGCTCGTCTTCACATGAGATCTGCTCAATGGACCCTAGCTTCCCAGTGGTGCCAAGCCACCGGGAATCTAGAAGATGTCATCCGCCTATCCCTCAGTTGCCGCAATTCACTGCACTGGTGGACACTTCGGACCAATTTGACCCTGGGACGTCCATTCCAAATTCCGCAGCCCACGAAGGTGCTGACGACGGATGCATCTCGCCTGGGGTGAGGAGCTCATGTCGATGGGCTTCACACCCAGGGTCTGTGGTCCCTCCAGGAACAGGATCTTCAGATCAACCTCCTGGAGCTCCAAGCGGTCTGGAACGCACTGAAGGCCTTCAGAGATCGGCTGTCCTACCAAATTATCCAAATTCGGACAGACAATCAGGTTGCAATGTATTACATCAACAAGCAGGGGGGCACCGGATCTCGCCCCCTGTGTCAGGAAGCCGTCGGGATGTGGCGTTGGGCCTGCCAGTTCGGCATGCTTCTTCAGGCCACATACCTGGCAGGCGTAAACAACAGTCTGGCCGACAGACTGAGCAGAGTCATGCAACCGCACGAGTGGTCGCTCCATTCCAGAGTGGTACGGAAGATCTTCCGAGAGTGGGGCACTCCCTCGGTGGACCTTTTCGCCTCTCAGACCAACCACAAGCTGCCTTTGTTCTGTTCCAGACTACAGGCACACGGCAGACTAGCGTCGGATGCCTTTCTCCTCCATTGGGGGACCGGCCTCCTGTATGCTTATCCTCCCATACCTTTGGTGGGAAAGACCTTACTGAAGCTCAAGCAAGACCACGGCACCATGATTCTGATAGCGCCTTTTTGGCCCCACCAGATCTGGTTCCCTCTACTTCTGGAGTTGTCCTCCGAAGAACCGTGGAGCTTGGAGTGTTTTCCGACCCTCATTTCGCAGAACGACGGAGCGCTTCTGCTCCCCAACCTTCAGTCTCTGGCTCTCACGGCCTGGATGTTGAGGGCGTAGACTTTGCTTCGTTGGGTCTGTCTGAGAGTGTCTCCCGCGTCTTGCCTCTAGAAAGGATTCCACTAAAAAGAGTTACTTTTTTAAGTGGCGGAGGTTTGTCGTTTGGTGTGAGAGGAAGGCCCTAGAACCTCGCTCTTGTCCTGCACAGAACCTGCTTGAATACCTTCTGCACTTATCAGAGTCTGGCCTCAAGACCAACTCAGTAAGGAATCACCTTAGTGCGATTAGTGCTTACTATTATCGTGTAGAGGGTAAAGCCATCTCTGGAGAGCCTTTAGTCGTTCGATTCATGAGAGGCTTGCTTTTGTCAAGGCCCCCTGTCAAGCCTCCTGTAGTGTCATGGGATCTCAACGTTGTCCTCACCCAGCTGATGAAACCTCCTTTTGAGCCACTGAATTCCTGCCATCTGAAGTACTTGACCTGGAAGGTCATTTTCTTGGTGGCAGTTACTTCAGCTCGTAGAGTCAGTGAGCTGCAAGCCCTGGTAGCTCATGCTCCTTATACAAAATTTCATCATAACAGAGTAGTACTCCGCACTCACCCTAAGTTCCTGCCAAAGGTGGTGTCGGAGTTCCATCTTAACCAGTCAATTGTCTTGCCAACATTCTTTCCCAGACTACATACCCGCCCTGCTGAACGTCAGTTGCACACATTGGACTGCAAGCGAGCGTTGGCCTTCTATCTGGAGCGGACACAGCCCCACAGACAGTCCGCCCAATTGTTTATTTCTTTCAACCCCAATAGGAAAGGGGTCGGGAAACACACCATCTCCAATTGGCTAGCAGATTGCATTTCCTTTACTTATGCCCAAGCTGGGCTGGCTCTTGAGGGTCATGTCACGGCTCATAGTGTTAGAGCCATGGCAGCATCAGTGGCCCACTTGAAGTCAGCCACTATTGAAGAGATTTGCAAGGCTGCGACGTGGTCATCTGTCCACACATTCACATCACATTACTGCCTCCAGCAGGATACCCGACGCGACAGTCGGTTCGGGCAGTCGGTGCTGCAGAATCTGTTTGGGGTTTGAATCCAACTCCACCCTCCAGGACCCGAATTTATTCTGGTCAGGCTGCACTCTCAGTTAGTTGTTCTTCGTAGGTCAATTTCTGTTATGCCTTCGCCGTTGCGAGGTTAAATTGACCTGGGTTCTTGTTTTGAGTGAGCCTGAGAGCTAGGGATACCCCAGTCGTGAGAACAAGCAGCCTGCTTGTCCTCGGAGAAAGCGAATGATACATACCTGTAGCAGGTGTTCTCCGAGGACAGCAGGCTGATTGTTCTCACCTACCCTCCCTCCTCCCCTTTGGAGTTGCGTATTTACTCATTCCTTTGCTTGTCATTCAACTGAGCGGGAACGGTCGCGTACGGGCAGGAAGACGGCCGCGCATGCACGGTGGGCGTGCCCTGCGTGCGGGACCGCCCGTGAAGTTTTTGTTCCGATTGGTGGGGGCTGCCGTGGACGTCAACCCAGTCGTGAGAACAATCAGCCTGCTGTCCTCGGAGAACACCTGCTACAGGTATGTATCATTCGCTTTCTCGTCGTTGTGAAGCCTAATTGACCAGTGTTAGTTGTTTTGAGTGAGCCAGGATGCTAGGGATATAACCCACTTGTGAGGATTATTTCAGCCTGTTTGTCCTCAGAGAAAGCGAAGATAGCTGTAGCAGGTATTCTCCAAGGACAGCAGGCTGATAATCCTCAAAAACCCGCCCACCTCCCCTTGGAGTTGTCTTCTCTATCTCTCTTGTACTCGTGACTGAACTGAGGTGTGCAGCGGGCAGGAAGGCACTCGGCGCATGCACAGTAGTACGTGTGGCGCGCTAAGAAGGCTCTAGCAAACTTTTTTGCTATTTCAAATGCTGGTTCCTGGGCCGGAGCAGATTGCCAACCCACTTGTTAGGATTATCAGCCTGCTGTCCTTGGAGAATACCTGCTACAGGTAAGTATCTTCGCTTCATTGTTTCCCAGTATGGGAAATGTCTGAGATGCAGGTTTTCAAAAATACATGTTTCCTCCTTTTCCCTCTTGTACTCAGGTACTGGAGCTGGCAGGCAATGCTTCTAAGGATCTGAAAGTAAAGCGTATCACTCCTCGGCACTTGCAGCTGGCTATCCGTGGTGATGAGGAATTGGACTCTCTTATTAAAGCTACTATTGCTGGTGGTGGTATGTATATTCTTCATCTACTGTAAATGAGGACAAAGGACTTGGCTTAAGAATCTTTAGGAATTAGCTTATTTATAGCTGAAAGTCATGATCTGTAAACCAAACTGCAACATAGCTGAGGAATGATAACCAACTGCTGCTTTCCCAAGTTATACCTGGTGCTGCCTCTGGGTATGACTCAAAGACTAGGCATTCTCTTTTCAACGTACAGCAATGGTTCTCAACCCAGTCCTCAGGACATTTGGTCGGTAAGTCAGGTTTTTAGGATATCCACAGTGAATATGTAAGAATTTCATACACTACCTCCATTATCTTCATGCTATTCTTGTGGATTTCTTGAAAACCTGATGGGCCCAGGTGTACCTTAGATTGAGAACCCTTGATGTACCTAGAAACTGAATACTGTGATTCTCAAAGGACATGCAGGCCTTTTCTCACTTGTGGGTAAACGCGAGCTGTGTTGCCCAGTCCGGAACTTCTAATCAGCTAGTAAAAACTGTGTGGCGTGCAAGTGCCTTCTGGCCCGCCAGTTCTCCTCCCCCCCCCCACCCCCCCACCCCCCCACCATGATGGGGAGTGGACACCATTTTTTCTTTGCTCCTCACAAGCCTGGTTTGTAAAGAGCTATGAGTGCTTTTCAGCATCTTCTTTTTTTTTTGCTGTGTTTTTCTTGTTCCTGTGTTTAGGTTCTTCCTTTTCCCTTCCTTTATTTGACCACGGAAGTTTTTTTTTTTCTTTCCATGTCCACAAAAGTTCCCAGTGGCTTTAAGTTCTGTTCCCAGTGAGGACCATCTCTGGTAAAGACACCCATTCTTGGTGTCTTCAGTGTTTGGGGCCTGATCATACCTCTTACAACTGTGTCCTGTGCCTTCACATGAAGAAAAGGACTGTTGGCCAGAGAGGCTCAATGTGTGAAAATCTTTGGAGCCCTGTCCAAATCCTTTGCCTCGGGTGTTGCATTGGGGTCATCTGTCTGTATAGCTACTTGACCTGTAGACACTGGGAACAGTAATGCATCGAGTGGGTCTCCACATGCCTCTGCACCGACTGCTGTGCAGAGCCCCTGGGACTGACCTGCGTGTGACCCGATCCAAAGGTGACAGGAGGATTCGTCGGCACCGAGGAGCCTCTGACGGCATCAGGTGAAGACCAAGAAGCATAGGCATCGATCCCCCTCAACACACGGTGCTAGGAGCTTTGGGGCACCGAGGGAGTCAGTACCTGAGAAGCATCAGCACTGGGAGGACTGCTCCCCCTCCATACAAGAAGTGCTGGTGCAACAGTTCCAGAATCGAGAGTGCTTATCCCTGCCATGCCTCTAGTTGCAGCTCTGCTTGGTCCTCAGTTTGCGGTGAGGTCTCTGATGCCGGTATTGCATGCGGACCCGGTGTCAACTGCCGCCCAAGCTGGCACTCCCTCAGTGTCTGAGGAAGGTTTGTTGGAGTCAATGCAGGAGCCAAATCCTTGACTCTCAGTGACATGGTTCCTCTAGGTTGAGGCAGGCTCGGTCTCAGCCTTCTCCAGAGGAGGTTTTGGGTGATACTGATGATGAGTGCCCTTGGGAGCCAGATGATGCCTCTCGGTACTTCTCGGAGGAAGAGTCTTCAAAAGAACATAAGAGTAGCCATACTGGGTCAGACCAATGATCCATCTAGTCCAGTATCCTGTTTTCCAACAGTGACCAAGCCACATAACAAGTACCTGGCAGAAACCCAAATCATGCCAACACTCCATACTAAAAATCCCAGGGCAAGCAATTGCTTCCCAGTATTTCCATGTAGCTTCCTCAAGGGTACTTTTGGAATGAGTGAAAAATTGATTTACTTCTACTCGTTCTACACCTCTCAGGATTTTGTAGACCTCAGTCATATCTTCCCTCATCTGTCTCTTTTCCAAGCTGAAGAGCCCTAACCTCTTTAGCCTTTCCTCATACGAGAGGAGTTCCATCCCCTTTATCATTTTGGTTGCTCTTCTTTGAACATTTTCTAATTCTGCTATATCTGTTTTGAGATACAGTGACTAGAACTGAACGCAGTACTCAAGGTATAGATCCACCATGGAGCGATGCAAAGGCATTATTGTATTTTCGGTGTTATTCGCCATCCCTTTCCTAATAATTCCTAGCATCCTATTTGCTTTTTTGGCCGCCGCCGCTGCACACTGAGCAGATTTCAGCATATTATCTACAACGACACCCAGATCTTTTTCTTGAGCGCTGACCCCCAAGGTGGACCCTAGCATCAGGTAACTAGGATTCGTATTATTCTTTCTAATGTGCATCACCTTGCATTTGTTGACATTTAAATTACATCTGCTATTTGGTTGCCCAGTCTTTCAATTTTGTAAGGTCTTCCTGCAATATTTCACAGTCCGCACATGTTTTAACAACTTTGAATAGTTGTATCATCTGTAAATTTGATCACCTCGCTCTCCATTCTGATTTCCATATCATTTATAAATACGTTAAATAACACCGGTCCCAGTACAGATCCCTGCAGCACCCCCACTGTTCACCCTCCTCCATTGAGAGAAATGACCATTTAACCCTACCCTCTGTTTTCTGTCCAATAACCAATTCCTAATCCACACCAGAACCTTGCCTCCTATCCCATGCCTCTTTAATTTTCTCAGGAGTCTGTCATGAGGAACTTTTATTAAAAGCTTTCTGAAAATCTAGCTACACTACATCAGTCGGCTCACCTTTACCCACATGTTTATTCATTCCTTCAAAGAAATGAATCAAATTGGTGAGTCAAGACTGTCCTCGGCTGAACCCATGCTGACTCTGCCCCTTTAAACCATGCTTGTCTATGAGTTCTGTAATTTTATTCTTTATAATAGTTTCCACTGTTTTGCCCGCACCAACATCAGGCTTTACCGGTCTATAATTTCCTGGATCACCCCTAGAACCCTTTCTAAAAATCGACATCACATTGGCCACCCTCCAGTCTTCAGGTACTATGGACTATTTTAACGTCAGATTACATGTTACTAACAGCAGATCAGCAATTTCATGTTTGAGTTCTTTTGAGTACCCTTGGATGTATGCCATCAGGCCCAGGTGATTTACTGCTCTTTTATTTGTCAGTTTGGCTCAGTACATGTTCCAGGTTCATCGCGATTTCTTTCAGTTCCTCCGCATCATCACCCTTGAAAACCATTTCCAGTACAGGCATACTAAACTAGGTCCTGCTTTGCCTGCTAGAGGCTGTCTGTTAATGCTCTGGTACAAAGTTCAAGTTTTAAACCTAGGGGGAAAAGAGTATGGAGATTAGTTGATAAAGGTTTTTTATATTTGTATTCTGTCTATCAGTAACTGCATTTCCTTCTTTAAACACCAATCTTTAAGTTCCCAAAGCACAAAGCAAAATAATGTTCACTTACCAGAGACGTGTCCTCTTCTCTCAGAACTTCTCGGAAAGAATGTTAAGTGGGACCTTTCCTCTTTATATAGTTTTGAATCTAAGGGGACTGCTTCAAACAGACCCTTTTAAGCTAATTTAGTAATCAGATTGCCTTTAATAACCTCTGCAAATATTCCACTTCCTCACACCTTAACACCTAATTGAGGTCAGTAGCAGTGCTACCTCTCCAGCAACCAAAGAACAGAAAATAATTGTCTCTTAGAATAAGATTTGAGTCTTCCTACTATCCTTTTTATTTTTTTTAAATATTTTATTTATCGTTTTTATACATAGTAAACAAGTATAAACTTGAAAAGAAAAATCCACTATTACAATTAAATCTAAAGATATTATTCATAACACAAATTAAATATTATAGCTTCATTTAAAGTCCACAACAGGAGTCCAAGATTCCTAAATAGGAGAAAACAGGTAATAAACTTTATAAATCAAATTTTGAGATACAGACGAGTTTCTATTCGACTTTATTTAACTAGGAGCTCTCTTAGATGTTAAAAAAGATGACAATTGGTCAGGATCAAAATAAACATATTTCACGGCTTGATAGGAGATTAAACATTTACAAGGATATTTAAGGTAAAAAGTTGCGCCAAGTTGAAGTGTCTCCTGTCTCATCTGTAAAAACCTTTGTCGTCGCCTTTGCGTTTCCCTCGCTAGATCTGGAAAAACATGAGTTTGCAAACCACGAAAGGTTTTTTCTTTATTCTGAAAAAACTTCTTTAAAATCCAGATCTTGTCCAAAGGTAACGCTACTGTGGCCAACATAGTAGTTGGTGTTATCTGTTCTGAATCCGACATTTCAAGAAGGGCAGAAACATCCAGTGGTTGTGCATTCTGAATATTATTCCTTTGTAAAGGATCCAAACCCTTCACAGGTATATAAAAAACCTGTGAAAAGGGTGGCATATCTTTATCTTCTATCTCTAGAATTTCTCTGAGGTAATTTTTTAGCATCTCCCAAGGGGAGATAAGTGGTTGTCGCGGAAAATTTATAAAACGCAGATTATTAGATTTTGAAGTATTTTCCAGCATTTCTGATTTTCTCCTTAAATTAACCAAGTCTTTAAGCGTTGTTGTTTGCTATGATTTCAACTCTAAAACATCCTTTTCCTGTTTAGCCAAATCTGCTTTAACTATTTTTCCATATCATCAAGCTGATCAATCCATAGACTGGTGGGTTGTGTCCATCTACCAGCAGGTGGAGATAGAGAGCAATCCTTTTGCCTCCCTATATGTGGTCATGTGCTGCCGGAAACTCCTCAGTATGTTCTCTATCTCAGCAGGTGGTGGTCACACACAGCAGCAGCTCTGGCTAGGCCTCCAAGCCTAATTTTTAGGTTTTGTTGAGTGCCTGGGGTTGAGGGCTCTTCTTGAGCAAGTGCAAACCTGGTGGCGCCAGGTCCCTCCTTTTCTCCCCCCTCCCGCTGGCTCCGTTAAAAAAAAATTTTGAACGTCCTTAAAGGCGTTTATTTCGACGTTTATTTAAACGTTTATTGCAGCTACTCACTGGGACACCAGGTCGTTACAGCTCGGAGCGGAAAGCAGGTAATTTTTACCTTTTTATAGCGGGCAGGGGGTTCCCCGATTGATCTCCACGTGGCATATGGCGTCGGAGGGCGAGGGCGCAAAAGAGTCGCTCCCCGGATCGCTTAGGCGCTTCTAGAGGGGATGCGGGGGTCTTAAAGTCTGATTCGCCCTTGTTGGGTGACAGTTTCGTGGCCGATGAGTGTCCCGGTCCTTCCTCCGGCGTGGCGGTTTTTCCCGCCATAAACGCCTATCCCCCGCTGCTCGCCTCCGCCATCTTGGCCGGCCACGCGGCTCGGACGGCTTCTTCGTGGGCCGCCCTTGAGGGAGACATTAATGCCATGGACGCCCTTAATTTGGGCGACGGCACCAAAGCGGCTAAAGTTAAGCGCCGTTTTTCCTGCGCGGCTCCTTCGCGGAGTGTCGCGCCGGACGCCATTTTGGATGCGCAGCATGTCTCTCCCCCCGCTCTTGTGAGCGCCGGTTGAGGGTGCGTCTAGGGCTGTAGCCCAGGCTGCGGAAGTGCACAGTCTGGGGGGTTTCTCCCCCGAGTTTGTTTTGCTGCTGCATCAGGCCTTCCTTATGCAAAACGCTGCCCCTGCTCCCTTGTTTGGTAAAGAGGTTGAGGTCCCCGGAGGTAAACGCCCTCGGGTTGATTCCCAGGCCTTGGAGGACCTTGTCTCCTCCGATGTAGATGAGGGCAGCGTATCTGAGTTCTCCCAACGGTCCTTTGCGGATTCCTTGGAGGAGACGGATCCCCGCTCGGTTGGAGCGGATGACCCCTCTGCAGCGCGGCTCTTTAGCTCAGAGGATTTGCCCAACCTGTTAGTGCAGGCCATGGGCATTTTGAAGATTTCCTCTCCGGAGGACGTCTCTCCCTCAGCCCCTGTTGGCTCTGCCATTATGCTGGGGACGAAACGCCCGCCTAGAACCTTCCACGTGCATGATGCCATGCACACCTTAATTTCGGCTCAATGGGATGTCCCGGAAGCGAGCCTCAAAGTGGCTAGGGCTATGTCCCGCCTCTATCCTTTGCCTGAAAGTGAACGTGAGGCCTATCTGTGGCCTACCGTGGATTCTTTAATCACTGCGGTGACTAAGAAAACGGCTTTGCCAGTGGAAGGTGGCACGGCCCTAAAGGACGCCCAAGACAGAAGATTGGAGGCGGCCTTAAGGTCGTCCTTTGAGGCGACTGCTTTAAGTTTGCAGGCCTCGGTTTGCGGTTCCTATTTGGCCAGGGCGTGCCTGACTATGGTGCAGCGGGCTTCCCCCTCGGATCATTCCTTGAGGGCTGATTGGCCGGCCCTGGAATCGGGCTTAGCCTATTTGGCAGACTTGCTGTATGATGTCTTGAGAGCCTCAGCTAAAGGCATGGCTCAGACAGTCTCTGCGCGGCGGTGGCTTTGGCTGAAACATTGGTCTGCTGACCACGCCTCTAAATCCCGCCTGGCTAGATTGCCTTTTAAAGGCAAGCTGCTCTTTGGGGTCGAGCTGGACAAAATCGTGACCGATCTCGGCACGTCTAAGGGCAAGAAGTTACCAGAGGTCAGGGCTCGGGCTAGTACTCGTTCCGGTACCTCCAGAGAACGGTTTCAGGAAGCCCGTCGGTACCGCCCGGGCAGGTCGGGCTCCTCTGCCCCCTCTTCCTTCAAGAGGACTTTCTCCCCCAAGCAGCATTCCTTTCGCAGAGACCGCCGTCCCGGAGGTGCTCCCTCCGGTCCTCCCCCAGGGTCTCGTACCCAATGACGGGGCCTTGGTCCACGCCCCAGTGCAGATTGGAGGACGGCTGTCCTCGTTTCTGGGCGAGTGGACCACAATAACTTCAGACGCTTGGGTGCTGGAAGTCATCAGAGACGGCTACAAGCTAGAGTTCTGCTGACCCTTAAGAGACGGGTTTGTACTCTCTCCCTGCAAGTCTCCGGTCAAAGCTGTGGCAGTGCAGCAGACCTTGGTCAACCTGATCCGCCTGGGTGCGGTCGTTCCGGTGCCAGAAAATCAGATTGGCAAGGGACGTTACTCCATTACTTTGTGGTACCAAAGAAAGGAGGTTCTGTCCGGCCTATCCTCGACCTCAAAGGGGTCAATCGGGCCTTGAAAGTGCGGCACTTTCGCATGGAGACTCTCCGCTCTGTTATAGCGGCAGTGAAGGCAGGAGAGTTCTTGGCTTCCTTGGACATCAAGGAAGCTTACCTGCATATTCCCATCTGGCCTCCTCATCAACGCTCCCTGCGTTTTGCAGTCCTGGGACGACACTTCCAGTTCAGAGCCCTCCCTTTCGGGTTGGCTACTGCTCCGCGGACCTTTTCCAAAGTAATGGTGGTCATCGTGGCCTTCCTGCGAAAGGAAGGAGTACAAGTCCATCCTTATCTGGACGACTGGTTGATCCGAGCCCCCTCTTATGCAGAGTGCGGCAAAGCTGTGAACCGGGTGGTTGCTCTTTTGAGCTCCCTGGGGTGGATCATCAACTGGGAGAAGAGCCAGCTGCGCCCGACTCAGTCCCTGGAGTATCTGGGAGTTCGATTCGACACCCAAGTGGGCAGAGTGTTCCTGCCAGACAATCGGATTGTCAAACTTCAGGCTCAGGTGGACCAGTTCCTAGTAGCCTCTCCTCTTCGGGCTTGGGACTATGTGCAGCTGTTGGGCTCTATGACGGCTGATGCTATGACGTGGTCCGAGCAACAGCTAGACAGATGGCCTGGCAGTGTCTGCTCGATATCTGCTTTGGTTGCGTCACTGGTCAGCGGATATGGCGTCCAAGCAGTGTCATACGAGACTTCCCTTTCGAGGGAAGTTACTTTTTGGTGAGGATCTGGAGAAGATTGTAAAGGATTTGGGTGATTTGAAGTCCCAGCATCTTCTGGAAGACAGACCTACTACTACTACTATTTATCATTTCTGTAGCGCTACAAGGCATACGCAGTGCTGTACACCATACACAAAAAGACAGTCCCTGCTCAAAGAGCTTACAATCTAGATAAGACAGGTAAACAGACAGAACAATTAAGGGGAAGGGAATAAATAGGTGAGGTTAAAGGACAGGGCAAGTGAGTAGTGGTTAGGAGTCAAAAGCAGTGGTAAAGAGGTGGGCTTTAAGTTTGGACTTGAAAACGGCCAAAGACAGGGCTAGACGCACAGGCTCGGGAAGTCTATTCCAGGCGTGAGGTGCAGCAAGACAAAAGGAATAGAGTCTAGAATTAGCAGTAGAGGAGAAGGGGACAGATAAGAGAGATTTATCTACAGAACGGAGTACCCAGGGGTGGGGGGGCATAGGGAGAGACGAGAGTGGAGAGGTAATGGGGAGCGGCAGAGTGAATACACTTATAGGTCAATAAGAGAAGTTTGAACTGAATACGGAAACGGATAGGGAGCCAGTGAAGTGACTTAAGAAGGGGGCTAATGTGAGCATAGCGACTTTGGCGAAAATAGAGTTAATTCTAGGCCAGGTCCTTCTAGATCTCATTTTCGCGATGCCCGCCAGTATAGACCTGGTCGCTCCTCTTTTCAGCATACTAGATTTCATCAGGCTCTGGGTCCAGACCTCAAGCTGCAGGTCGCACTTCCCAATGATGGGGCGCAGGCCCACTCTTCGACTCCTGTCATAGGGGGTTGACTGACCCTCTTTTATGAAGAGTGGGCCAAAATTACTTCAGACCAGTGGGTCTTAGCTCTCATCAGAAAGGGGTACATAAGAACATAAGAGTAGCCATACTGGGTCAGACCAATGGTCCATCTAAGCTTAGTATCCTGTTTCCAACAGTGGCCAAGCCAGGTCATAATACCTGACAGAAACCCAATTAGAAGCAACATTCCATGCTACCAATCCCAGAGCAAGCAGTTGCTTCCCCATGTCTCTGTCAATAGCAGACGTTGGACTTTTCCTCCAGGAACTTGTCCAAACCTCTTTTTATACCCAGATACGTTTACTTCTGTTACCACATTCTCCTGCAAATAGTTCCAGAACTTAACTATTCGTTGAGTGAAAAAATATTTCCTCCTATTTGTTTTAAAAGTATTTCCATGTAACTTTGAGTGTCCCCTAGCCTTTGTACTTTTGCAATGAATTTATTTTTACTCATTCTACACCACTCAGGATTCTCCCCTCATCCATCTCTTTTCCAAGCTGAAGAGCCCTAACCTCTTTAGCCTTTCCTCATACGAGAGGAGTTCCATCTCCTTTATCATTTTGGTCACTCTTCTTTGAACCTTTTCTAATTCCGCTATATCTTTTTTTGAGATACGGTGAACTGAATGAAATACTTAAGGTGAGGAGAGTCATTATAGTATTTTTGGTCTTATTCACCATTCCTTTCCTAATAATTCTTAGCATCCTGTTTGCTTTTTGGCCGCCACCACAAACTGAGCAGAAGATTTCAGCATATTATCTACAACGACATCTAGATCTTTTTCTTGAATGCTGACCCCCAAGTTGGACCCTAGCATCAGGTAACTATGATTCAGATTCTTTCCAAAGTGCATCACCTTGCATTTGTCCATATAAAATTTGATCTGCCATTTGGATGGCTAGTCTTTCAATTTCCTAAGGTCTTCCTATAATATTTAAGTCCACACGTGTTTTACAGGCTAGAATTTGTGCTTCCTGTCGGAGAATCATTTTTGGAATCTCATGCCACAGTCTCCAGAAGACAGGCAGTGCTGTCGACGTTGCACTCGTTGCTGGACCTCAGAACGGTGGTTCCGGTTCCTCAAGCTGAATTACGCACCGGCCGCTATTCAATTTACTTTCTAGTTCCTCAGAGAGGAGGAGCTTTTAGACCGATTCTCGATGTCAGGAAGGTAAAGGAGTGCCTCTGGGTTCGTCACGTTCGCATGGAGAACGTCCGATCAGTGATAGCGTTGGTTCAGCTGGGGGAGTTTCTCACGTCTTTAGAATTGAAAGAGGTGTATCTACACATTCCCATTTGGCCGCCTCATCAGAAATTTCGATTTGCCGTGTTAGGCCGTCATTTTCAGTTTCGTGCTCTGCCTTTTGGTCTGGCTATGGCACCCTGCACCTTTTCCAAGGTAATGGTAGTCACCGCAGCCTTCCTTTGTAGAGAGGGGATCAGAGTTCATCCGTATCTCGACAACTGGTTGATTCGAGCAGATTTGGAATTGGACAGTCAAGTGGCCACCTCTTGAGTGCTGGAATTCCTTCAATCCCTCGGTTGGGTAATTAATCTTCCCAAAAGCCGTCTTGTTCCTTCCCAGTCCCTGGAATATCTGGGAGGTGCTCTTCGATACAGCTCAGGTTCGGGTCTTCTTGCCAGAAAACAGGAGACTCAAACTCTGTTCTCAGGTTCGCGATCTGTTGCGTTCCTCTCAACCTCGAGCCTAGGATTACATACAGGTTCTGGTTTCTATGATGGCCACTTTGGAGGTGGTTCCGTGGGCCAGGGCACACATGTGGCCTCTTCAGAGCGCTTTGTTGAGTCGTTGGTCTCCGGTATCCCAGGATTATCAGTGTTGCCTACAGTGGCTCCTCATTGCGAAAGACAGCATGACTTGGTAGCTGTTTCCTCCCAATCTTTGGAAGGGAATTCCTTTAGTGTCCCCTCAGTGGGTGATGTAGGTCACGGATGCAAGCCTCTTGGGGTGGGGAGCTCACTTTCTCCACCGTGTGGTGCAAGGATGTTGGTCAGAGACGGAAGCGAAGTGGTCCATCAGCCGTCTAGAGCTGAGGGCGATGAGGCTGGCACCCAGGTCTTTTCAAGATCTCCTGGTAGGTCAAGCAGTTCGAGTCCTCTCGGACAACATCTTGGCGGTGGCTTATATCAGTCATCGGGGGGGGGGGGGGGGGGGGGGGGGGACGGACACCCAGCGCAGCATTGGCCTTGGAAGCGTCCAGTCTCTTGCACTGGGCGGAGGAGCACCTTCTCTGTCTCTCGGCGGCTCACATTGCAGGTCAGACCAATGTTCAAACACATTTTCTCAGTCGTCATCTCCTGGACTCGGCGGAATTGGAGCTGGTGGCGAAGGCCTTCCAACTGATCTGCCAATGATGGGTCACACCGGTGATAGACCTGATGGCGACCAGCTGCAACACCAAAGTCCCCAAGTTCTTCAGCAGAAGAAAAGAGGGCGGTTCTGCAGGTCTAGATGCTCTATTGCAGCCGTGGCTGACGATGGGTATTCTCTATGTTTTTCCTCCTTGGCCTTTGATCAGACGCCTGTTGCATCGGGTCAGGTTTCAACAGGGTCTCGTACTGTTGGTGGCTCCAGACTTGCCACGCTGGCTCTGGTACGCGGATCTCATGCGTCTTCTATTGGAGCCCCCATTTCACCTTCCTGTCTTGCTCGGTCTTCTGCATCAGGGTCCAGTGCAGATGGAGGACGTCTCCTGCTTTGGTCTTATGGCTTGGCTCTTGAAAGGGCAAGCCTAAGGAAGAAAGGATATGATGATTCGGTCATCGCCACTTTATTACGTGCTTGGAAACATTCCACCACTACAGCTTATGCCAGAGTATTGCACACTTTTGAGGGGTGGTGTGCCGAGCGAGCTTGGTCTCCTCTTTCGGCCTCTATTTCCCAGATTTTGTCTTTTCTTCAGGACGGTTTGCAGAAAGGGTTGTCTTATAACTGTGTTTGAGTTCAAGTGGCGGCTCTAGCTTGTTTCCAGGAACGCGTGACCGGCTCTTCCCTTGCAGCTCATTCAGATGTGGCCCAGTTTTTGAAAGGCGCTCTTCATCTGTGTCCTCCACTTCGGTGTCTGTGTCCTTCATGGAAGTTGAATTTGGTTCTCAGTGCATTGCAGGATGCACCCTTTGAACCCTTGCGGCTAGCTTCAGATAAAGATCTCACTCTGAAGACAGTGTTTTTGGTTGCTATTGCCTCAGCCCTCTCGTGTTGAGAGCCCTTTCTTCAATTTTCCGAATCTGGCATAACTTTGGACGGTTTCTTTGTTTTTGCTTAAGGTCATGTTGGCCTTTCACCTGAACCAGCCACTTTTTCTTCCCTCTTTTTCGGAAGTTGGATTTTCCAGGCAATTTTGCGCTTCTGCGTCTTCTGGATGTTCGCCGGTCTCTTCTTCGGTATCTTGAAATGACAAATGAGTTCCATTGCTTGGATCATCTGTTTGTCCTTTTGTCTGGTCCCAGACGTTATGTGGCTTCCAAGGTGACCATCGCACGGTGGTTTAGGAAGCCATTGTTTCGGCGTACATGGTGAAGGGTGTTGTTCCTCCTGCTGATTTGTGTGCTCATTCGACCCGAGCGCAGGCTACTTCCTGGGCGGAAACAGGCATGCTTTTGTTGGAAGACATTTGCCGAACGGCCACCAGGACCTCTTGACATTCCTTTGTTAAACACTATAGGTTTGATGTAGCAGCTAGGCGCATTTTGGAGCAACAGTGCTCTCTCGGGGAGCTGTGGCTGCCCACCCTATTTAGGGATTGCTTTTTTACATCCCACCAGTTCCTGGATTCATCTGCTGCTGAATCTAAGGAAGGTAAAATTATGTCCTACCTGATAATTTTCTTTCCTTTAGTCGCATCAGATGAATCCAGGATCCCTCCTTATGTCTTTATGGCAGTGTTTTTATTCCTTAAATTTAGGCTGGATGATGTTCCAGATGATTGCAGAGTAACAGGAGAATGAAGAAAGACGGAACACACCATATTGTATCTTTCAGTTTACGCTTTGTTGATGTTGTGACTTGTATTTCTTTAAGTTACAAGTTTGTGTGTTATGCTGTTGCCGCACTGTTGTCAGGAGGGCTTCTTTTTGGTTGGTATCTTTTCCTCTGCTTTGGGAATGCAACTTATACTGAAGTGACAGGGAGCATGAGGTTCAGAGTCACCGCTTTCTCTTCAGTGTTCTCTATCTCCACCTGCTGGTAGGCGGATATAACCCACTAGTTCCTGGATTTATCTGCTGTGACTAAAGAAAAGTAAATTATCAGGTAGGACATAATTTTACTATAATGCTTGTTTTTGTCTCTCCCTTATAGGACACCATCTAATCCCTCCACAGGAAAGGAGAAGATATCTGGAGGAGACTTTTTATTTTTTCCTTTTCCCTGTTCTGTTAA
Organism: Microcaecilia unicolor; assembly: GCF_901765095.1. Lineage (NCBI taxonomy): Eukaryota > Metazoa > Chordata > Amphibia > Gymnophiona > Siphonopidae > Microcaecilia > Microcaecilia unicolor. Next base: position 290,748,436 of record NC_044034.1, read on the forward strand.
GTAAATAGCGGCTGCCATTCCATTTCCTTTGCAGGTGGAGGACAAGCCCAGGGCCATGATGCTTGAGGTCCTAGATTAAGAGTCTCCTAGAGAGGCTGTGACTTACATGATGTTTTCGTGCAGAATTGGGGGGTCCCCTCTGTCCCAGTACGCCCCAAGAAAATTGACACCATGTACCGGTTTGATAAGTCTCAGCTGCTTCAATATTCCCTGGTGGTTGAATCTGCCCTCAAAAGGGCCTAGAGTTCTAGAGACTATGCTTCGGCACCCCTGGGCAGGGAAGCTATAGCTTTGGGCTCTTTAGGGAATAAGATGTTTCAGGCCTCTATGCTCATCTCCTGTATTCAATCTTACCAGCTGTTCATGAGCATGTACTTGCGAAACTCAGTGCACAAGCTGCTAGAAAAACTCTCCCTCTGGAGCAGGCCGAATTGCTTCGCCTTCTGGCTAGTTGTAAGTTCTTGGCCAGAGGTGCGTAAAACACTTTTGACATGGCTTCCAGGATCTCCGCCCAGGGTATAGACCAATGCGCAGTTGCTCATGGCTGCATGTCTCTGGCTTGAAGCCGGCAGTTCAGCAGAGGTTGGCAGATGCCACACCCCGGGAGATAACCTTTTTGGAGAGAAAGTTGAGGAGGTTGCTTACTAAATCAAGAAATAGTGTACTGTTACCATCCATTCTGCATCTGCCGCCTCCAGTAGGAGGTCTTTTGACAAGTCTAAGAGGGGTGCTTACTACTCGTAGACACAGGTGTGCCACCTTCTTACACCCGCCTCAACAGGCTGAACCACAGCACGCTCGTTCACGTCAACAGTGTGCGCCTAAGGCCCCAGCAGCACCCCAGTCGAAGCAAGGGACAAATTTTTGACTGGCTGCAGCAGAGCATAGCCGAAGTAACAGTGACAGGCCCAGATGACTTGCTGGTCAGGGGGAGGCTGAATTTTTACCACTAAAGGTGCCCGTTTGTAACCTCCGACCGGTGGATTCTTCAAATAGTCTGTTACACCGTGCATTAGCGACAAAGACCACCAAATTGCCCACCGAGAGCTCATTACTTCAGCTCTCAGCATGAGCCAACTACTTGCAGAGGAACTCTCAGTCCTTCTAAAGGCCCATGCGGTCAAGCCAATTCCACCAGGAGAGGAATGGCAGGGATTCTATTCCAGTTACTTCCTTGTGCAAAAGAGTATCCCATCCTGGACTTAAGGGCTCTGAACAAATTACTGGTCAAAGAAAAGTTCAGGATGGTTTCCATGGGCAACTTCCTTATGATTTCAAGAAAATGATTGGCTATGCTTTCTGGACTTGAAGGTTGCTTACACATGCATCCTGATAACTACCAGCTCACATAAAGTTTTTGGCTGGGAACTGAATAATATTATTATTGGGTCCCAGGCCTAGCTTTGGTTCAGGCTCCAAAATGAGAGAAAAACTTATAGGCCTGTGTCTCTGACTTGAACTTCCGTGTCGGAAACACTGCAGAACAAACAGAAAACCACAAGGGTGGGGGTTTAACTGACAGAGTAACATTGTTTAGCAACATGGTGGCCACAGATGTGTTAGTGAAAAACAGTACAAAATGGCTCCTCAGGAAGATGTAGCAATATGGTGGTAACAGATGGTCTTGAAAAACAACAAAGATGGCTTCATAGGAAGATGACCAGGTGTCACAGAAAATGTTTTGAGGAAGATGTGGTCAAAAATGTAGAATTGAAGGGGTCTTGCAAGAACATGACTGTCTTCCAGTAAGGGGTGGTCTTTTGGTAGCTTTTCTAGTAAACACTCATTACCATAGCCAATCAGTGTAACCTATGGAACTTTGTAAGTCTAAGTGCTTTGAAAATGAGCCTCATTGCGTCCACAGTTTGTGATGCCTATGACACGTCTTCACGTGAGAACTGCCCAATGGACCCTAACTTCTCAGTGCTACCAAGCCATGGGAGATCTGGAGGATGTCGTCAGTGTCCCCAGAGCTTGCTCGCTCCCCGGTGTGGTGGACTATTCAATCCAATTTGATTCTGGGACTATTCAATCCAATTTGATTCTGGGACTTCCATTCCAAATTCCTCAGCTGCAAAAAGTGCTGACGACAGATGCATCTCACCTGGGGTGGGGAGCTCATGTAGATGGGGTTCACACTGAAGGTGCTTGGTGTACCCAGGAAACAGATCTCTAGATCAATTTCCTGGAGCTTCGAGCTACTTGGAATGTTGTAAAGGTTTTCAGAGATCAGCTGTCTCACCAAATTCAAACAGACAATGAGGTTGCGATGTATTACACCAATAAGCAGGGGGGGACTGGATCACACCCTCTGTGTCAAGCCGTTCAGATGTGGCTTTGGCTGTCAAGCATAGGTACGTTCCTTTGCGCCACTTAGCTGGTGGGCAAAGCTGACAGACTGAGTAGGGTCATGCAACCACACGAGTGGTCTCTCAACATGGGCATTGCCAGAGAGATCTTCCGAGCATGGGACACCCCCTCAGTGGATCTCTTTGCCACTCAGGTCAATCATAGAGTCCCTCAGTTCTGTTCCAGGCCCAGGACAGACTTAGCATCTGATGCTTTTCTTCCTCATTGGAGGACAGGACTTTGTATGTGTATCCTCCTTTCTCCGAGGACAAGCAGGCTGCTTGTTCTCACTGATGGGTGACGTCCAGGCAGCCCCCTCCAATCGGAATCTTCACTAGCAAAGGCCTTGCTAGCCCTCGCGCGCCCATGCACACCGCGCATGCGCGACCGTCTTCCAGCCCGAACCGGCTCATGTTCGTCAGTCTTCTTTGTCCGCGCTCGGGCCGGTCGTGTTTTGCCGCCGTTTCGTGCCCCTCAAGTTGACCTCGCGCGTCTTCGCGATTTTCGCTTTTAAAAAATAAAAAAAAGAGACCGATCCGGTCTTTACCCCTTTCCCGTGTTTCCAGCTTTTTCCCCGCGTAAGTTTCCTTTCGCTTTCGGGACCGGCCTATTTGGCCTCGGTACGGGTTTTTTCTTCCTTCTTTTTGGTGACTTTTCGTCATCATCGCGAATTTTGATTTCGCCGGCGTGATTTTTCCGCCCATGTCATCAAAGTCTTCCAGCGGCTTCAAGAAGTGAACCAAGTGTGCCCGGGTAATCTCGCTCACTGATAGGCACGCTTCGTGTCTTCAGTGTCTGGGGGCTGGGCACCGCCCGCAGGCATGTAGTCTTTGTGCTCTTTTGAAAAAGAGGACTCAGGTAGCGAGATTGGCCCAGTGGCACGTGTTGTTCTCGGGCTCTTCGACGACAACAGCACGGGACTCGTTGAGTGCATCGACGTCGACAGCATCGAAGTCTTCGACCTCTGCATCAGCATCGACTGCATCGAGGCTTCTACCTCCTGCATCGTCGGTACCGAGACACCGAAAGACTGCGTCGACGTCGGTGGTACCGGGACCTCCGCTATTGCTGATGTCGTCGGACGGTGGTGCTTCGTCTGGAGTGCAGGTGAGGGCTGTCCCTTCCCCTGCTGGTGGCGGTGAGCCTTCGGGTGGGTCTCCTCCTGCCCTGAGGGCTCCTGCGGTACAGCCCCCCCGAGATCGACCTTCTTCGGCCTCGGCCCCGAGGAAGCGACGGTTGGATTCTACGTCCTCCTCGTCGGTACTGGGAAGCTCCGGTGACATGCTTCGCTTGAAGAAGTCAAACAAGCATCGACACCGGTCTCCTTCCCGTCTCTGTACTGAGAGCTCTGGGTCGCCGAGGGAGTCGGCACCCAGTAGGCATCGGCACCGGGAGGACCGCTCACCCTCTATTCAGGAGGTGTCGATGCGCTCCCCCTTGGACAGCCCGGAACCGCCTCCACGCCCGGAACAGACTCTGACCTCGACGCCTGCATCGGCTTCTCAGTCTTTCTCCACAGCCGCTCTGCACGAGAGTCTCTGGGCCGTTCTTCCAGAGATTCTGGGAGAGCTGTTGCGCCCTTCTCCGGTGCCGGGGGTGCTTGCGCCTCCGGTACCATTGGGTGAGGCGACGGCTGGCCCTTTGCCTGAGGTGAGGTCCCCGGTATCGGCACCGCTTGCGGTACTGGTTACGGCCGCCTCCCAGGCAGACTCCCCGTCGGCGGAGGGAGCTTCGCCGGTGCTGGCGAGGGAGTCCATCTCTCGACGCTCCCACCGTGGCCGTGTTCCCACGGAGTCGAGTCGGGCACGGCTTCAGACGCAGGTCCGTGAACTTGTGTCTGATACCAATGGTGAGGCCTCGTGGGAGGAGGAGGAGGACATCAGATATTTCTCTGACGAGGAGTCTGATGGCCTTCCTTCTGACCCCACTCCCTCCCCTGAAGGCAGCTTTCTCCTCCCGAGAGTCTGTCTTTCGCGGCCTTTGTCCGGGAGATGTCTACGGCCATCCCCTTCCCGGTGGTCGTGGAGGATGAGCCCAGGGCTGAGATGTTTGAGCTCTTGGACTATCCTTCTCCACCTAAGGAAGCGTCCACAGTACCCATGCATCATGTCCTAAAAAAGTCATTGCTGGCGAACTGGACCAAGCCATTAACTAATCCCCACATTCCCAAGAAGATCAAATCCCAGTATTGGATCCATGGGGACCCAGAGCTGATGCGCACTCAGTTGCCTCACGACTCTGGTGTGGTGGATCTGGCCCTAAAGAAGGCTAAGAGTTCTAGAGAGCATGCTTCGGCGCCCCCGGGCAGAGACTCCAGAACCTTAGACTCCTTTGGGAGGAAGGCCTATCATTCCTCTATGCTCGTGGCCAAAATTCAGTCCTACCAGCTCTACACGAGCATCCATATGCGGAACAATGTGCGACAGTTGGCGGGCTTGGTGGACAAGCTCCCTTCTGAGCAAGCCAAGCCGTTTCAGGAGGTGGTCAGGCAGCTGAAGGCGTGCAGAAAATTCCTGGCCAGAGGGGTATATGATACCTTTGATGTTGCGTCCAGGGCCGCTGCTCAAGGTGTGGTGATGCGCAGACTCTCATGGCTGCGTGCCTCCGACCTGGAGAATAGGATCCAGCAGCGCATTGCGGACTCCCCTTGCCGGGCGGACAACATTTTTGGAGAAAAGGTCGAACAGGTGGTAGAACAGCTCCACCAGCGGGATAACGCTTTCGACAAATTCTCCCGCCGGCAGCCTTCAGCATCTACCTCATCAGGTAGACGTTTTTATGGAGGACGGAGGGCTGCTCCCTACTCTTCTGGTAAGCGTAGGTACAATCCTCCTTCTCGCCAGCCTGCGGCCCAAGCTAAGCCCCAGCGCGCGCACTGTCGTCAGCAGCGTGCGCCTCAGCAAGGCCCCGCGGCTCCCCAGCAAAAGCAGGGGACGAGCTTTTGACTGGCTCCAGCAGAGCATAGCCGACATCAACGTGCCGGGCGATCTGCCAGTCGGGGGGAGATTGAAAGTTTTTCACCAAAAATGGCCTCTTATAACCTCCGACTGTTGGGTTCTTCAAATAGTCCAGCAAGGGTACACCCTCAATTTGGCCTCGAAGCCTCCAAATTGCCCACCGGGAGCTCAGTCCTACAGCTTCCAGCACAAGCAGGTACTTGCAGAGGAACTCTCCGCACTTCTCAGCGCCAATGCGGTCGAGCCCGTGTCATCCGGGCAAGAAGGGCTGGGATTCTATTCCAGGTACTTCCTTGTGGAAAAGAAAACAGGGGGGATGCGTCCCATCCTAGACCTAAGGGCCCTGAACAAATATCTGGTCAAGGAAAAGTTCAGGATGCTTTCCCTGGGCACCCTTCTTCCCATGATTCAGGAAAACGATTGGCTATGCTCTCTGGACTTGAAGGACGCCTACACGCACATCCCGATATTGCCAGCTCACAGGCAGTATCTGCGATTTCGTCTGGGCACACGTCACTTCCAGTACTGTGTGCTACCCTTTGGGCTCGCCTCTGCGCCCAGACTGTTCACGAAGTGCCTGGCTGTAGTAGCAGCAGCGCTTCGCAGGCTGGGAGTGCACGTGTTCCCTTATCTCGACGATTGGCTGGTGAAGAACAATTCCGAGGCAGGAGCTCTACAGTCCATGCAGATGACTATTCAACTCCTGGAGCTACTGGGGTTTGTGATAAATTACCCAAAGTCCCATCTTCTCCCAGTACAGAGACTCGAATTCATAGGAGCTCTGCTGGATTCTCGGACGGCTCGTGCCTATCTTCCGGAGACAAGGGCCAACAATCTGCTGTCCCTGGTCTCCCGGGTACGAGCGTCCAAGCTGTGGTTTCAGGCTGCTGGGGATCTAGAGGACGTGATCCACCTGTCCACGAGTTTTCTCAAATCCCTGTACTGGTGGACGATTTGGTCCAATTTGACTCTGGGACGCCCTTTCCAAATTCCTCAGCCACAAAAGGTGCTGACTACGGATGCGTCTCTCCTGGGGTGGGGAGCTCATGTCGATGGGCTTCACACCCAGGGAAGCTGGTCTCCTCAGGAACGCGATCTGCAGATCAATCTCCTGGAGTTACGAACGGTCTGGAACGCTCTGAAGGCTTTCAGAGATCGGCTGTCCCACCAAATTATCCAAATTCAGACAGACAACCAGGTTGCCATGTATTACATCAACAAGCAGGGGGGCACCGGATCTCGCCCCCTGTGTCAGGAAGCCGTCAGCATGTGGCTGTGGGCTCGCCGTTACGGCATGTTGTTCCAAGCCACATATCTGGCAGGCGTAAACAACAGTCTGGCCGACAGGTTGAGCAGGATTATGCAACCTCACGAGTGGTCGCTCAACTCCAGAGTAGTGCGCCGGATCTTCCAGGTGTGGAGCACCCCCTTGGTAGATCTCTTTACATCTCGAGCCAACCACAAGGTCCCTCAGTTCTGTTCCAGACTTCAGGCCCACGGCCCGACTGGCATCGGATGCCTTACTCCTGGATTGGGGGGAAGGCCTGCTGTATGCTTATCCTCCCATACCTCTGGTGGGGAAGACTTTGTTGAAACTCAAGCAAGACGAGGCACCATGATTCTGATTGCTCCTTTTGGCCGCGTCAGATCTGGTTCCCTCTTCTTCTGGAGTTTGTCCTCCGAAGAACTGTGGAGATTGGAGTGTTTTCCGACCCTCATCACCCAGAACGAAGGGGCGCTTCTGCATCCCAACCTCCAGTCTCTGGCTCTCACGGCCCTGGATGTTGAGAGCGTAGACTTTGCCTCTTTGGGTCTGTCGGAGGGTGTCTGCCGTGTCTGCTTGCTTCAGAAAAGATTCCACTAAGAGGAGTTACTTCTTTTTATGGAGGAGGGTTGCCGTCTGGTGTGACAGCAAGGCCTTAGATCCTCGCTCCTGTCCTACACAGACCCTGCTTGAATACCTTCTGCACCTGTTTGAGTCTGGTCTCAAGACCAACTCTGTAAGGGTTCACCTTAGCGCAATCAGTGCATACCATTACCGTGTGGAAGGTAAGCCGATCTCAGGACAGCCTTTAGTTGTTTGCTTCATGAGAGGTTTGCTTATGTCAAAGCCCCCCGTCAGACCTCCTACAGTATCATGGGATCTCAATGTCGTTCTCACCCAGCTGATGAAACCTCCTTTTGAGCCACTGAACTCCTGCCATCTGAAGTACTTGACCTGGAAGGTCATTTTCTTGGTGGCAGTTACTTCAGCTCGTAGAGTCAGTGAGCTTCAAGCCCTGGTAGCCCAGGCCCCTTACACCAGATTTCATCATAATAGAGTAGTCCTCTGCACTCACCCTAAGTTTTTGCCGAAGGTAGTGTCTGAGTTCCATCTGAACCAGTCAATTGTCTTGCCAACATTCTCTCCCCGTCCGCATTCCTGCCCTGCTGAACGTCAGCTGCACACATTGGACTGCAAAAGAGCATTGGCCTTCTATCTGGAGCGGACACAGCCCAACAGACAGTCCGCCCAATTGTTTGTTTCTTTTGATCCCAACAGGAGGGGAGTGGCTGTGGGGAAACGCACCATTTCAAACTGGCTAGCAGACTGCATTTCCTTCACTTACGCCCAGGCTGGGCTGGCTCTTGAGGTTTCATGTCACGGCTCATAGTGTTAGAGCCATGGCAGCGTCAGTGGCCCACTTGAAGTCAGCCACTATTGAAGAGATTTGCAAGGCTGCGACGTGGTCATCTGTCCACACATTCACATCTCATTATTGCCTGCAGCAGGATACCCGACGCGACAGTCAGTTCGGGCAGTCAGTGCTTCAGAATCTGTTTGGGGTTTAGAATCCAACTCCACCCCCCTAGGCCCATGTTTATTCTGTTCCAGGCTACACTCTCAGTTAGTTGGATAAGTTGTTAGGTCAATCTCAGTTATGTCCTCGCCGTTGCGAGGCCCAATTGACCATGTTTGTTGTTTTGAGTGTGCCTGGGGGCTAGGGATACCCCATCAGTGAGAACAAGCAGCCTGCTTGTCCTCGGAGAAAGCGAAGGTATTCTCCGAGGACAGCAGGCTGATTGTTCTCACATACCCGCTCGCCTCCCCTTTGGAGTTGTGTCTTCCCTTGTCTTTGTCTTGGTATATACGGGACTGACGAACACGAGCCGGTTCGGGCGGGAAGACGGTCGCGCATGCGCGCGCGAGGGCTAGCAAAGGCCTTTGCTAGTGAAGATTCCGATTGGAGGGGGCTGCCGTGGACGTCACCCATCAGTGAGAACAATCAGCCTGCTGTCCTCGGAGAATACCTTCTACAGGTATGTAGCATTCGCTATACCCCTCGTGGGGAAGACTTTGCTGAAGCTCAAGCAAAGACCGTGGGACCATGATCTGATTTGTATTCTTTGTTTGCGTATGCAAAAAAGAACACAAGTCTAGAGAGCCTCATAAAGAGAATTTTTGGAGCCAGGTCCAAATAATCAATGTTGGTGTTTGCTCCGACATTAAATACGTCAGTCCCTATGGCTACTAGACCTTTGTCTCCCACTGGGAGTGGAGGAGCAAAGAGTACGTCTCCACCTCAACATCGGCTGCTATGTATGTCCTCCAGGACCAGTTGGCATCGGACCCAACACAGAAGAGATGGGAGGATTTGACATCATCCTTGTTGGCTCTGAGGGGTGTTGACGGTCAGCGTTGAATGAAGGCCAAGAAGGATAAGCATAGATTTTTCCCCTCTACGCATGGTGCTGGGAGCACTGGGGCACCAAGAGATCTTGGACCAGAGAATCATTGGCACCGGGAAGAGTGCTCTCCCTTATCGAAGAGGTGACTACGTGGAGGTCTCCATGTAGCCGGGAACCAGGTACCCGAGTCGACACCAACGGTTCAGCAGACTCTGACCAGATGCCCCCAGCCAACTCCTCACAGTGAGGACCATCTGTGGCAGCAGAATTTGTGCTTTGTGGTGGTGTTTGTAGTTGAAGAAAGCTGTTCCTGCTCCCTCCATACCTGTCTACTGCTGAAACATTGTTAGCCCTGCCCTCAGTGACATCACTGGGTGTGCGAGGGTGAATAACGAGGCAAACGCACGTGACTAAGGCGTTCCTTGGTCCACTGCTTAGGACTACAAATTTTACTTTTTCTTTTCTGGTGATCCCTTTTTTTTTTTTCTTGAATATGTGTGTTATACCTGTAGTATTAGGGTAGGGCCACTATGGTGGTCTGCCCCCTAGGTAGAGTAGGGCTACAGTTTGTAGGGAGTGGGTTTTATGGGAAATTGGGGTGAAGCATGCTCAGGTAATTGAGCTATTAAAATTTGAGTTGTTGAATGCTAGATCTTCACTGTGTAAAACTACCCTGATTAGTGACATGTAAAGTTGGATGTGTTGGGACTTACTGAATCATGGCTTGAGCCATCAGAATCATTAGCAAATTTATGTTGTGCCGAAGGATATTCATGGAACTGGAAGTATAGGGATGGAAGGCGTGGAGGTGGTTTGTTTTTTTATTATTCGGTCTGAATTTGAAAAAGTCTTTGGTATGTGATGGGCTGACGTTTTAGTGATGAAAAACTGCTCTATTTGTTTATTGTATTGTCCCCACAATTGAGGGGATTTTCCTGGTTATTGACAATGCTTATGTCTCTTCCAGTTGATGTTCATTGGCATGGGTGACTTTAATATACCTATTACCCTAGGAGGCAGGTGTTGTATTCTTTATTTGATGCTTTATTGGCTCTTTCTTTGGTGCAAGTTATATGAAGTAAAACTTATCAAAATGGGCACATTCTGAATTTGTTTTTGTTTTGTTTTTTTTAGCTTCAGGGTGGACTCAGACAACTGATGTTGAGGTTTTGGCCTGGATGATCATTCATTTAGTTATTTTTAATCTCCCTGGGGCAGAAGATTAATCAGTGGAGTGGTTCAGTCTGTTAGATTGAAGTGACTGTTGATAGATCCTCGGTTATTAAAGGAATGGCCTCCTAAGTTAGGGGACATTCCTCTGCTACCTAAGAAAGAAGTAATTGCGCATTGGAGTACCATATTGAAGGATGCACTGGACATTGATGCCTCGGTGCAAATTTGTTCTGTTCAGTGGCATACTGAGGGCAGGGCCTACGCAGGAAGCTGTATAGAGGAAGCTTCCAGGACTGGCTGAAGGCAGCACTTTCATCGCTGAGACGCTGCTGGCGGGCGTAGAACCTTGGAGGCATGAAGGAGCAGACGAGCGTGGAGTGAGGAGGGGGGAGGAGGAAGGAGGGAGAGCAATGCCAGCCAGACCATAGGGAAAGGGGGGTGGAGAGAGGAGGATATAATGTGATGCCAGATGTAAGGGGAAGAGGGGGTGGAGGAGAGCGATGTCAGACCTAAGGGGAAAGGGTGGTGGAGAGAGGAAGGAAAGTAATGGCAGGAGAATGGGAAAAAGGGGGTGGAGAAAGGAGTGAGAGTGATGCTAGATCAAAGGGAAGCAGGAGTGGGGAGGGGAGAGAAAGGTGGGATGCATGAGGGAGAGGAGACTGGGAAAAGGCTAGATCAGGGGAGTGGGAGAATGCGATGCAGTACTTGTAATTGCCTTTATTATGCACCTGGCCCTTTCAGCTGGGCCTTTGCAATGCCAAAGGTCGAGGTTAGTTGGTGTGCTGTTAGGAGCACTTCTGCCTTGCTTTGTTTGAGCTTCCCTGCTTTACCCTTTTGGCTTCCCTGCTTACCCTTTTGGTGCTGATAGGAGCACTTCTGCCTTGCTTTGTTTCCTGCCTGTATGTCTTGCCTTGTTCTTGTTTGGTCTGTATGCAGTTCAGCTTGTATGCTTCCCTGCTTTACCCTTTTGGTGCTGATAGGAGCACTTCTGCCTTGCTTTGTTTCTGTACCTTGTATCCTGTGTGAGCATCCTGAACCCTAATCCTGTTTCAGTCAAGCTTGTTTCTGTACCTTGTATCCTGTGTGAGAACCCTGAGTCCCAATCCCCTTTCAGTCAAGCTTGTTTCTGTACCTTTGTATCCTGTGTGAGAATCCTGAACCCTGTTTCATTCAAGCTTGTTTCTGTATCCTATACCCTGTCTGAGTCTCCTGAATCCTGAACCCTGTTTTAGTCAAGCTTGTTTAGAATCCTGTGTCCGGTGTGAGAATCCTGTTGGTCCAGTCTGTCTGCAAGCTCAGTCCAGTAAGTCCGGCCGGCCGCCTGCACCTGGGGGCTCAACCCCTGGGGAACGGTGGTCAAGCGCAGGTGAAGACAGGTTGCTCTGTCCTGCTTATTCCCTGCTTGCCTACTGCTTTAGTTCCAGTCCTGTGGTTCCAGTTCGGTTGTTCCAGCTTTGTCTGTCTACAGCTTCTCCTGCCTTGCTTGTTTACCCAGTCCTGGTTAGGGCTCTTGCCTACTCCTGCCGCTTGTCGGCAGTGCTCACGTTGTTCCAGTGTCCGAGAGCCTGAGACCGTGACACTCCTACTGGATTCCAGCTTAACTCCTGAGAGAGATTTTCCTTATGCTCATTAAACCAGTCTCTTCATAAAGGTGGTTAATAAATCCCAGTAAATTAAATTAAATATTTCCAAGGTGCTTATCCTTAGAGCTGGTTCGCAGCTACCATTGCTTAAGTCCTGAAGCCTTCCAAGAGGTGCTCCCCTATCTCTCCTAGCTTCCTTTACCTTTGGGGTCCTTCTCCCCCCCATTGTGAGTTCCTATTGTCCTAATGCAGTTTTCCGTGATCCTGATAGTTAAGGATGCCCACGCATGAGAATTTAACTGGCCTGCTTGTCTGAGAAAGCGAAAATACTTACCTCTACCAGGTATTCTCTGAGGACAGCAGGTCACATTCTCCGTACTCTCCCACCTCCCCTTGGAGTTGTCTTGTTTAGCTATGTTATTGTACTAATTGGACCCTCGTTCGCGAGTTGGGCGGGAAGGTACCTGTGGCATTCGTGGTGGGAGCTCTGCCTTGAGCTCTTAAGTTACAGTATGCTGGGTAGTGTTTCAGCACCAGGCATCACGTATGATGTCACACACGTGAGAATAAGTGGCTTGCTGTCCTCGGAGAATATCTGCTACAGGTAAGTATCTTCGCTTTATAAGTCACCTATGTGGAACTGTGTCAGTCTTTGAAATAGTAAGTACACTTCATTCTAGCATTCTCTAGATCAGCTGTCTGGTCACCAAGTCGTAGTCTGCCCATTGGTCAGGATGACTCTGGCATTACTTTTTGCCTGCTTACTACTGCTTTTTAGAAGCAAATCAAGTGACCATGAGCACAGAATCTATGTTGATAGTCCAAGTGTGTTAAACTTTCTAATGAAGTGTGCTTAGCTTTAGAACTGCTAGTCCCAGGATGCTTTGCAGCAGGGACAGACTAAGAGATATATTCATTATCCCACCTGACTAGTCCACATGCTTGGATTTGTGCTGTCCTGCTAGCAGGTGGAGATGGAACTACTGAGCTGTAATGTCTTCACTTAAGAACCCAGTGCAATACCCTCACCTTGACCAGTTGGTATTAGTCTGCAGAAAGTAGTAGGCTTCCCATGCAACCTCTGGTGGTCTGATAGGACTTTATTCTCATTTCATTGGTTGGTCTTATGTTTAAAAAAAAAAAGGGGGTGTAACACCTTTGGGGGAGGTCCAAGATTCCTCCTACCAACCAACCATTTTCTAAAGTGGTTACATTTTGGGGGGGCCCTTTGGGGGGGGGGGCTTGAATACCTGAAATTAATTGCTGTTCCAACAGATAATTTAGCAGCTGTGTCTCAGTGTTTTTTGTTTTCTCTTTGTTTTGTCACTCTGGTTTAGCTGGGAAAGAGAAGCTGCTCTGGAAAGGCTTTCATTTTAGATTCCATAGGTTTTCTTTGTCAGACTTCCCTCTGTGCAGGGTGCTGAAGTGTGTTCACTGTGGCAGCACTGCAGGATAAAAACAAGTGCTGTTCTGTTTCTGGGGTGCGAAGGTTGACTACCATGCCATGGGGTATTTCTGTCAGTGTGAGGAGAGAAAGCTGTGGCTTCCTTTCCTCTTGGTACCAAAAGACTGCCAGATGAGCTCTGGTTTCTCTTGCTGAACACACAGTGGCAGGCCAAACTTTGGTAGAAACTGCCACATGTTCACAGAGCCTGCTGCGGTTGCTGCTGAAGATGAGCCTCCTCAGTTGTCCATCTCCTGCTGGCAGCTGTGGATCCTTCCCCTTGCGGGTAGGTCATAAGGCTTTTATGTTTTGTTCAGGACTTTTTGCTTGAATTGTTGCACAGAGCCTTTTGTATGGGTAGAGACTTTTGCTTTTCTTAATGTTCCTGCTGCTTCTCCTAATGTAGCTGTTGAGCAGCCCAGGTCGGAAAAGACAGATCAGAATGATGGGCTTTCTGTAGCCTCTGAAGTGGAAGAGAAGGTAGATGTAAATTTGGCAGACTTAATAGTTTGGGCTAGAGGAAGATATTCTCTCTTGAAGAGGGATGAAGTTCCAGTATGAGGAGAACATTCTATATGTTCCGTATTTTTGGTAAGGAGAACTTTGGTTTTAATTTCCCAGGTTTTGTCCACTCTTTTAAGATTTTGGTGGACAAGCCCAGTTCTGAATCCCAGGATCCCCCTTTGGTTGGTATCAAAAAGCCATCCAAGACATTTCCTATCCTTTAGGTGATATCATTTGTGCAGATTGCGAGGTTCCAAATGCTAATTTTCATGGTAAGTGGTGTATGGCTAGGCTCTACCTGATAGTTACTAAGCAACAGGAAAGATTCAAGCTGCCTACGGTAGATGTGGTGATCTCAAAGTGGCTAACAAATTCTCAAGATTCCAAGTTTTCAAATGTAAACTTTTTTTAAGATCACTGCTCTGTGGCAGTGCACCAAGGAGAGTGAGTTACTACCTAGTTTTAACAGAAGCTTACCTACTACATATCCCATAAGGAAGCCTCTTTGACTTTACTTGAAGTGTGCGATCATGGGACTGCATTTTCAGGTTTATGCGCTACCTTTTGGACTGGCCATGGCACTGCACATATTTTTACAAAGGCGACTGGTGGTGGTAGTACTTATGGATGCACTGGGGTGGACCAAAATCATTTTTATTTTCTCCCCCTAGCAAAAAGGTCCTAGTACTCAAATGCCATGCTGGTACTCAAATGCTGGTACTCAAATGGGGTGGAGAGATCACTTAAAAAACAGTAGCCAGGCTTCTGCAACTACCTACAGAATCTATGAAAAGCAGCATTGGTGGACAGAGCCAGGGCTCTTCCATTAACACTTGGAACATTTTTTAGCAGGTAATGGAAAAGGTACTAGTACTCGGTACCCCTTGATAAAAGCCTTGGTCCACCGTTACTTAAACTGGTTAATAAAAGTGAAGTCATCCACAAGAAATCAAAACAGACAGCAAGTGGTACGCTGTATTACAAAAGTTGGGATGGATTGTCAATTTCTCCAACAGCAACCTTACCTCATCCCATGCATTTGAATATTTGATGTAAATATTCTAACAATTTGCTGTTGGAGAAATTGACAACCAGTGTATCGCCCCACAGTGAGATAAGACATTATAATCCCAGATCAGAAGGCTTCTCACTCTTTATAAACTAGGGGTTTGGCAGTAGCTTAAAGTGTTATCAATGACTGTAACCTTAAGAGTTAGTGCCATGGGCATGGGACCTGTTTTATTTCACAGAGTTCCCTTCTTTTGATACACTCCACAGAATCAAAGAGTTCCACCTTGAAATACCCCTAGCACCAGAGGTAGGCTAGAACCTCAACTGGTGGCTATGCAGCAATAATTTGTTCAAAGGAAAGTTTGTAAACACTAGATTGGATCCTTGTGATAGACGCAAGTCCCACAGATTGGATGGATGGCACATTGTCTAGACAAATGGGCACAAGGTTGGTGGTCAGTCAATCATCTGAAAGCATGAGCAATTAAGCTTAGTTCTCCTGGAGTTTCATTGGTTACTTCAAAACAGTGGTAAGAATTCTTTGATAATTTGATGGCAGTAGCTTGTCAACAAATAAGAAGAAGTTGTAGAAAGTGTGGATGCTGATGAATTGGGTGGAGGAGAATCTGGAGGAAAATATCTGGGTGGATTTCTCCAGGAATTCCATGGATCCAGGAGAATGGACGATGCTTTCTTGGAAATGGCACACCATTGGGGTTATGTGATTGTATACTGGATGGCAACAGGCAACAATGTGAAGGTTCCAGACTTTTTCAGTTGGAGAAAAAATTGGAATAGGTGCCTCAATTCAGTCAAGGCTGCTCAGAAGATAGAGAGGCATCAGGGTCTAGTAGGACAAATTGCTCTGGAATAGGGAGGGGCTTGATGTCTCTGAAAGAAGAGGATCCTCTATCTCTTGATCCAAGGCCCAGTCAGTATGTTGGATTTATCCATTTTGTTATACAACTAGCTCCTTGGGAGGGCACAAAAGAACACTATTCAAGTAAGGTGATAGACCTTTTTCTAGACTGTAGCTACCTTGTTAGCATCCATGAGGAATTTTGAGAATTTAGTATCAAGGTAATTGTATTTCTCTCAAGATATTTGAATTTCTTGCAAGATGGTTTGGACAGGGAGCTGCCATCAATCCACCACATCACCGTTGAATCCCCTGAGATTTAAATTTGGTCTTGTCTACCTTAGAACAGCCTCCTTTTGATTCTGTAATCTTAAGATCTCACCCTTAAGACTGTTTGTTTTTCTTATAGCTATTTGTTCAGCTAGATGAATTTCAGGGCAAGTCCTATAAGAACATTTTTGGTCTTTAGTAAGGAAGATTGTGCATAGACAATTCCATCTAACCTTTCATCTGAATCACCCTTTGTTTTTCAGGATCTTAAAAATGAGGGTAGTTAAGTTTCCTTGCACAAATTGGAGTAGGACAAATGTTGAAGTACCTGAAGAGTCCAGAGTCAGATAAGCTCTTTATACTTTTTGGTGGAGTCTGTAAGGTGAAGAATCGAGTGACAATTGCTTGATGGGTTAAGAGAATATTGATTCTGCATTCTCTCAGTTCTATATTCTTTTTTCTGTTTGTCACTACAGATTGGATGTTCAAGTTTGAAGTGATGTAGCCCTTGGGGCCAAAGTGTTAGGGCTTTGTCTCACCCTCAGTTAAGTACTGCTTTGGTACATCCAGTGTGGACTGGTCTAGTGGGATGATAAGGAAGGGTAAACTAGTTCTTACATGCTAATTTTGTTTCATTGAGTCCGTCCAGACCAGCAAGAACTCACCTGTACTGCTTAGCATCAGTTTTTCCATCTCCTGAAGCGTAAAAATTGGATTTTTGCCTAGTTTGTTATTCCTGTTGGATCTTTAGTCTGGAAGGCTTTATCCTTAGTGGTTCTTTGAACGGTTTATTAATTCCTATGAAAGTGTTTTCCTTTTAATTGCCTTTGCTCTCTTGCTCCGTTATGAAAAATACTGACTGGCCAGGGGTTGGCACGGTGTTCTTAAGTGATGAAGTCACAGCTCAGTAGATCAGTCTCCTCCTGCTGACAGGATAGCATAAACTCAAGAATCTGGATTTGTCTGGAGGGACTCGAGGAAAGAATTAGCAGGTAAGAACTAATTCACCCTTCAGGGGCAATCTGGCTTTAATAGAATCTTTGTATTAAGTAACAAATTGAATGCTGTGCTGGTGGTAATGTCAGAATGGATCTAGTAAAACATTCCTATTTGCTTTGCTCTTCCAGGTGTGATTCCTCACATCCATAAGTCTCTGATTGGAAAGAAAGGGCAGCAGAAAACTGCGTAAGAATTGTGTGGTGAACAGCCTGCTTCCTCCCTGTCATTGTACTGTAACTGGGGCAGAAGAAAATGGGATATGTGGAATTTTTTAAAGACATAGTTAAAGGAAGAACTTAGGCAATTGATCGTAGACATGAGAAAATAAAAAAAATAAAAAAAAAAAAAAAATATTTGTATGTTCTTAGATTCAAAAAGGTTTGACAGGTGTACCTTTGAGTCACGTGGCAGCAATTTGTGTGTTGATTGGCTAGGTTTTCTCCCATTGTGTTTTATACAAAAATGGATCTGATAAACCATTTGTTTTTTTTTTACAAAACTTTGTGTCCTGAAGTCCTTGGGTATGGTGGAAGCAATTATGAAATGCTAGCATGGCAGGAAATTCAGCTTTCTCATTTGCAGTTTGTACAACTCATCCATCTGTTAACGCTTCACTGCTTATTTCATTCAAATAAATTACATGAATAAGAAATTTGCTTCCTGACCGTTAAAGGGCAGTTAATTTTTTTCCAAGTCTGAATATTTCAGTAACATTAATCTCAAAATTCACCCAAATTCAGTGTAAAAATAAACAGGCTCATTCAGTGACAGTGCTGTGCATAGTCATGTGGATGATCTGGGTTTGATCTGTAAGATGTTTCCCAGCTTAGTTGTGCCTGGGGATGCTATGGAGACAGGGATCAGCCCTTGCACAGATGAGATATACTAGCTGGAATTAGTATGTATATATTACCCTGCAATGATAGAAGGAAATAACTTTTATTCCATAGCAGGGGCGTATCTGAGGTTCGGCGGTAGGGGGGGCAGGGGCTAGAGTGAGGGGGCACATTATAGCCCACCCCTACCGCCGTCACCCCTTTCCCCGCCTACCGCCGTCACCTACCCAACTGGAAGGGATGCAGCTTTCAGAGCACGAGGATGAAGAACTCAAACAAGACCTCGGCTGGGCTGGCGGGGGTTGGGGTCCCCCGCCAGCTGCAGTAATATTTTTAAAAACCAGCAGGAGGAAGCGGACCTTGGGGGTAGGTGACGGCGGTAGGCGGGGAAAGGGTAGACAGGGGAGGGTTAACGGCGGTAGGGGGGTCCAGGGCGAAATCTGCGGGGGCCCAGGCCCCTATGGCCCCACGCAGATACACCCCTGTTCCATAGTGTCCCAGAGATCAATCCACAGACATGGGTTATGTCCCTTTACCAGCAGGCAGAGATAGAGAGAACTTCAGAGGTTTACTAGATGTGGTCATGTGCATTCACCTTAACTGCAGTATTCTCTCTATCTAGCAGGTGGATGGTCATATCTGTGCAGCTCTAGCTTCTGGCCTGGTCCCCTGGGTCTAGTTGAGCTTCTGGGTTCTGAGGTGTCCTGGGACTTGGGTGCACACCTGGTGGTGCCAGGTCCCTCCCTTTCTCCCCCTTCAACCCCTCTTCTCTCCCTGACTGGGGTTTGTGGTTCTCACTCTCCTGACTTTAAAAGGAGTCTGAGGTTTCTTTTGCTCCAGCGTCCTCTCCTGCCTTAAAAAAAATAAATGCCGTTTAAGCACTGTTTTTTTTTTTTATTATTATTCATATTCTTTATTCTCCGAGGACAAGCAGGCTGCTTGTTCTCACGACTGGGTGACGTCCGCGGTAGCCCCCACCAACCGGAAGAAGCTTCGCGGGCGGTCCGCACGCAGGGCACGCCCACCGCGCATGCGCGGCCGTCTTCCCGCCCGTGCGCAACCGTTCCCGCCAGTCTTTTCTTTTCCGCGCCTGGAGAGAGTCGTGCGTCTGCCGCTCTCTCTTAGTCAGCCCCGGAAAACCGTCGCGTTGTTCGCGAATTCATTTATTTTTTGTTTCTGTTGCCGCGCGCTCCAGTTTTCCTTTTTCTTTAAAAAAAAAAAAAAGAAAAGAAAAGAGAGCACGCGCTTTATTTTCCCTCGTTTTCTAGCGGGGGCGTCGCGTTGCGGCCTTGTGGCCGTGCGGTCGATTATTTTTCGAGGTGTGATTTACCGCCACCATCGACGACTTTAACTTCGCCGACGCGATTTTTCCGTCGATGTCCTCGAAGGTCCCGAGTGGATTTAAGAAGTGTGGTCGGTGCGGCCGGCCTATCTCGCAGACCGACACCCACGCTTGGTGCCTCCAGTACCTCGGGCCGGAGCACAATATCAAGTCGTGTTCTTTGTGTCTTGGTCTCCGGAAACGGACTCAGGTTGCGAGGCAAGTTCTTCGGGACCGTCTTTTTGGAACTTGCGCCGGCCCCTCGACGTCGACCTCGACGGCATCGGTATCGACGGCCGGTTCTCCGGTATCGGTGTCCGCGAAATCGACACCGATGGCATCGACCCCAGGAGTACAGGTCCCGTCGGCCCGCCGGTCCTCCGGTGACGGTAGGGGTGAGAGGCCGCGTGGGCAATCGGCCCTGGTCACTCCCTCTGCTCATGGCCCTCGGGACCGAACCCTGTCTGACCCGGCCCCTCGAGACTGAGGGGGATCGACATCCTCCTCCTCTGTTCCACCGGGCGCCGATGACGGGCACCGCAAAAAACAGAAAAAGCACCGTCATCGGTCCCCATCGGTGCGCCCGGCCCCTCGGTGCCGGAGAGGAGTCGACGCCGAAGCGTCCACGTCGAGAGGAGAGGTCCCCCTCGGTAGTGGAGGTACCGACGCGTCAGGGTCCCAGCACTTCGGTGCAGTCTCCTGGACCCGAGCAGCTTCCGGCACCGACGCCTCTACCGGCCCCCCACCCCCCCCCCCCCCCCGTCTTTCCCGACAGCGGGCCTGGACGAGTGCCTCCGAGCCATCCTTCCGGGGATCCTGGAAGGGCTGATGCGCCAGGCTGTGCCGGCGCCAGGGGTGCTTGCGCCCCCGGCGCCGTTGACTGTGGCGCCGGCGAGCTCTAGCCCGGTGCCGAGGCCTTCGACACCGCCGCCGCTTGCGGCGCCAGTCTCGACCGCCACGCAGGTGGAGTCGATGGAGGGAGCTTCGTCCCCGCCGGCGCGGGAGTCCACCGCTCGACGACACCGGGGCCTCGGTGCCTCGTCGTCGAGCCGGGCCTGGTTAAGGACTCAGCTACAGGAGCTTATGTCCAATACCGAGGAAGAGGCCTCGTGGGGGGAAGAGGAGGACCCCAGATATTTCTCCTCAGAGGAGTCTGTGGGCCTTCCCTCTGACCCCACGCCTTCACCAGAGAGGAAACTCTCGCCTCCTGAGAGCCTCTCCTTTGCAAGGGACATGTCCATTTGCATTCCCTTCCCCGTGGTCTCTGTGGATGAGCCGAGGGCTGAGATGCTCGAGGTCCTCGACTATCCATCACCATCTAGAGAGTCCTCCACGGTGCCGTTGCACAATGTCCTCAAAGAGACACTGCTTCGGAACTGGATGAGACCATTATCTAATCCCATCATCCCTAAGAAAGCAGAGTCCCAGTACAGAATCCACTCGGACCCAGAGTTAATGCGGCCCCAATTGCCCCATGACTCGGCGGTTGTGGATTCTGCTCTCAAGAGGGCACGGAGTTCGAGGGATACCGCCTCGGCACCCCCGGGGCGGGAGTCTCGCATTCTGGACTCGTTTGGGAGGAAGGCCTACCAATCTTCCATGCTCGTGACCCGCATCCAATCTTACCAGCTCTACACGAGCATCCACATGCGGAACACTGTGAAGCAACTGGCGGACCTGGTTGATAAGCTCCCGCCGGAGCAGTCCAGGCCTTATCAGGAGGTGGTCAGGCAGCTGAAGGCGTGCAGAAAGTTCCTGTCCAGGGGTATTTATGACACCTGTGACGTGGCATCTCGTGCTGCGGCCCAAGGTATAGTGATGCGCAGGCTCTCATGGCTGCGTGCCTCTGACCTTGGCAACCGCACCCAGCAGAGACTGGCTGACGTCCCTTGCCAGGGGGATAATATTTTTGGCGAGAAGGTCGAGCAGCTGGTGGACCAACTGCATCAGCGGGAAACCGCCCTCGACAAGCTCTCCCACCGGGCGCCTTCAGCATCCACCTCAGCAGGTGGACGTTTTTCCCGGGCCCGGCCGGCTGCGCCCTATGCTTTTGCTAAGCGTAGGTACAACCAGCCGGCCCGAAGGCCTCGACAGGCACAGGGACAGCCCCAGCGCGCTCGTTCTCGTCAACAGCGTGCGCCTAAGCAGCCCCCTGCGCCTCCACAGCAAAAGCCGGGGACGGGCTTTTGACTGGATCCACGGGAACATAGCCGCCCTCAAAGTGTCCGTACCGGACGATCTGCCGGTCGGAGGGAGGTTAAAATTTTTCCACCAAAGGTGGCCTCTCATAACCTCCGACCAGTGGGTTCTCCAAATAGTGCGGTGCGGATACGCCCTAAATTTGGCCTCCCTTCCACCAAATTGTCCTCCGGGAGCTCAATCCTTCAGCTCCCATCACAAGCAGGTACTTGCAGAGGAACTCTCCGCCCTTCTCAGCGCCAATGCGGTCGAGCCCGTACCACCCCGGCAGGAAGGGCAGGGATTCTATTCCAGGTACTTCCTTGTGGAAAAGAAAACAGGGGGGATGCGTCCCATCCTAGATCTGAGAGGCCTGAACAAATTCCTGGTCAAAGAAAAGTTCAGGATGCTTTCCTTGGGTACCCTTCTGCCAATGATTCAGAAAAACGATTGGCTATGTTCCCTGGATTTAAAGGACGCATACACTCACATCCCGATACTGCCAGCTCACAGACAGTATCTCAGATTCCGCCTGGGTGCACGGCACTTTCAGTATTGTGTGCTGCCCTTTGGGCTCGCCTCTGCACCACGGGTGTTTACAAAGTGCCTCATGGTGGTTGCGGCGTATCTACGCAAGCTGGGAGTGCACGTGTTCCCATATCTCGACGATTGGCTGGTCAAGAGCACCTCGGAGGCAGGAGCCCTCCAGTCCATGCAGTGCACTATTCAACTCCTGGAGCTGCTGGGGTTTGTGATAAATTACCCAAAGTCCCATCTCCAGCCAACCCAGTCTCTGGAATTCATAGGAGCTCTGCTGAATACCCAGACGGCTCAGGCCTTCCTTCCCGAAGCGAGGGCCAACAATCTCCTGTCCCTGGCTTTGCAGACCAGAGCGTCTCAGCAGGTCACAGCTCGGCAGATGTTGAGACTTCTGGGTCATATGGCCTCCACAGTCCATGTGACTCCCATGGCTCGTCTTCACATGAGATCTGCTCAATGGACCCTAGCTTCCCAGTGGTTCCAAGCCACCGGGAATCTAGAGGATGTCATCCGCCTCTCCACCAGTTGCCGCACTTCACTGCTCTGGTGGACCATTCGGACCAATTTGACCCTGGGACGTCCAAATTCCACAGCCCACGAAAGTGCTGACGACGGACGCATCTCGCCTGGGAGGGGGAGCTCATGTCGATGGGCTCCACACCCAGGGTCTGTGGTCCCTCCAGGAAAAGGATCTGCAGATCAACCTCCTGGAGCTCCGAGCGATCTGGAACGCACTGAAGGCTTTCAGGGATCAGCTGTCCTGCCAAATTATCCAAATTCGGACAGACAATCAGGTTGCAATGTATTACACCAACAAGCAGGGGGGCACCGGATCTCGCCCCTTGTGTCAGGAAGCCGTCGGGATGTGGCGTTGGGCTTGCCAGTTCGGCATGCTCCTCCAAGCCACATACCTGGCAGGTGTAAACAACAGTCTGGCCGACAGGCTGAGCAGAGTCATGCAACCGCACGAGTGGTCGCTCCATTCCAGAGTGGTACGCAAGATCTTCCGAGAGTGGGGCACCCCCTCAGTGGACCTTTTCGCCTCTCAGACCAACCACAAGCTGCCTCTGTTCTGTTCCAGACTTCAGGCACACGGCAGGCTAGCATCGGATGCCTTTCTCCTTCATTGGGGGACCGGCCTCCTGTATGCTTATCCTCCCATACCTTTGGTGGGGAAGACCTTACTGAAGCTCAAGCAAGACCACGGCACCATGATTCTGATTGCGCCCTTTTGGCCCCGTCAGATCTGGTTCCCTCTACTTCTGGAGTTGTCCTCCGAAGAACCGTGGAGTTTGGAGTGTTTTCCGACCCTGATTTCGCAGAACCCCAACCTTCAGTCTCTGGCTCTCACGGCCTGGATGTTGAGGGCGTAGACTTCGCTGCGTTGGGTCTGTCTGAGGGTGTCTCCCGTGTCTTGCTTGCCTCTAGGAAGGATTCCACTAAAAAGAGTTACTTTTTCAAGTGGAGGAGGTTTGTCGTTTGGTGTGAGAGCAAGGCCCTAGAACCTCGATCTTGCCCTGCACAGAACCTGCTTGAATACCTTCTGCACTTATCAGAGTCTGGCCTTAAGACCAACTCAGTAAGGAATCACCTTAGTGCGATTAGTGCTTACCATTATCGTGTAGAAGGTAAAGCCATCTCTGGAGAGCCTTTAGTCGTTCGATTCATGAGAGGCTTGCTTTTGTCAAAGCCCCCGATCAAGCCTCCTGCAGTGTCATGGGATCTCAACGTCGTCCTCACCCAGCTGATGAAACCTCCTTTTGAGCCACTGAATACCTGTCATCTGAAGTACTTGACCTGGAAGGTCATTTTCTTGGTGGCAGTTACTTCAGCTCGTAGGGTCAGTGAGCTTCAAGCCCTGGTAGCTCATGCTCCTTATACAAAATTTCATCACAACAGAGTAGTACTCCGCACCCACCCAAAGTTCCTGCCGAAGGTGGTGTCGGAATTCCATCTTAACCAGTCAATTGTCTTGCCAACATTCTTCCCCAGGCCGCATACCCGCCCTGCTGAACGTCAGTTGCACACATTGGACTGCAAGAGAGCATTGGCCTTCTACTTGGAGCGGACACAGCCCCACAGACAGTCCGCCCAATTGTTTTGTTTCTTTCGACCCTAACAGGCTAGGGGTCGCTGTCGGGAAACGCACCATCTCCAATTGGCTAGCAGATTGCATTTCCTTCACTTACGCCCAGGCTGGGCTGGCTCTTGAGGGTCATGTCACGGCTCATAGTGTTAGAGCCATGGCAGCGTCAGTGGCCCACTTGAAGTCAGCCCACTATTGAAGAGATTTGCAAGGCTGCGACGTGGTCATCTGTCCACACATTCACATCACATTACTGCCTCCAGCAGGATACCCGACGCGACAGTCGGTTCGGGCAGTCGGTGCTGCAGAATCTGTTTGGGGTGTAAATCCAACTCCACCCTCCAGGACCCGAATTTATTCTGTTCAGGCTGCACTCGCAGTTAGTTGTTCTTCGTAGGTCAATTTCTGTTATGCCCTCGCCGTTGCGAGGTTCAATTGACCTGGGTTCTTGTTTTGAGTGAGCCTGAGAGCTAGGGATACCCCAGTCGTGAGAACAAGCAGCCTGCTTGTCCTCGGAGAAAGTGAATGATACATACCTGTAGCAGGTGTTCTCCGAGGACAGCAGGCTGATTGTTCTCACCTACCCTCCCTCCTCCCCTTTGGAGTTGCGTTTTCATCATTTTTGCTTGTCATTCAATTGACGGGAACGGTCGCGCACGGGCGGGAAGACGGCCGCGCATGCGCGGTGGGCGTGCCCTGTGTGCGGACCGCCCGCGAAGCTTCTTCCGGTTGGTGGGGGCTGCCGCGGACGTCACCCAGTCGTGAGAACAATCAGCCTGCTGTCCTCGGAGAACACCTGCTACAGGTATGTATCATTCACTTTAATTTCAATTTAAACAAAGACAATAATCTTTGAAAGATACATCAATATTTGGATGAACTAACAAAGGAAATAATACTAAAAGAAATTAATAAACATTTATTTCAACAGTCCACAATATTGAGAGATTCTAAATATAACCAAAGGAAGTTGGTTTAAACTAGGAATAGAAATAATCATGTCAGAAAAAGAGCAGGAGGTTGTCCCATTATCAATTTAACCAGTTCCATACCTATTTAGTCAGTCCTTTTGTTTCTTGCATATTAAGAAATCTAGCCGTTTAAGCACTGTTTAAAAAAAAAATCTCAGTCTGAGATTCGTCCAGCACGGCAAGCTCATGCCGGTTTGCAGTACCGGCTGAATGGTGTGAGGGGACCGACTTGGCATGTGACAGCGATTCCCGAAAGGGTGAGTAGTCATTATCCTGTCTGCGCCAGTGGGCAGAGCAAAAGTGGCTCCACTGGGCTGCTGCAGTTTCCTGTGCTGGAGTTCCACTGTACAGCCCAACTCCGTGGAGCAGTGTGCTCCTTTCTTCCCAGCTCATTTTGGTGGGTGCAGGGCACTTGTTTTCTTGGGTGTGCTTGCACGCTTGACGGCTCCATCTTTCTTGCCACTCCACATGGCAATGCTGAAGCCCCAGCGCTCCCCTGGGGCCTGATCTGCTTGTGATTCAGGCAGTTTTATATGTAGGCTTTTCAGAAATGTGACTGGGGAACTGGTGTGGATCACTCCCAGTTTCTTCATATTGGTTATTTAAGGGCTTCTAAGAAAGGAGGCCTGGGGAGGTTTGCAGACTCCTGTGGGAGTCCTCGAGTCTCTCACAGCTTTCCAGGGGCAAGGTCGTAGACCCATTAGTCCCCTGCAGCTGTTCTGTGGCAGCGAGAGCCTTAAGCTGCAGCTTGGAAAGCACTATCTGAAAGTCTTCTGGTAGATATACCTGTGCTTCACTTGGTGATTTTCACTAAGAATATTTCTGGACCCTCCTTAATGAGGTTCAGGGTGTGTGTACATCATTAATGGAAGGGAGAAAGGGATCAGGATTAGGGATCCTACTCTTAAGTTTTTCACTCTTTCCCTCTTCCCCTTTCTCAAAGCATGGCAGTACAGTTTGTTTAGTAGTCAGGTTTAGGGCTGTTGACTCCATGTTTCTGTGAGAAATGTTACATTTTGAGGCTAGTGCAGGCCTCTCAGGTTTCTCTCTGTTTCCATGGTAACCCTGCACCCTCTGCTGCCCTGGTGGCATTTGCTTTGTGTGTACTGTTTACATCAAACTAGTTTTATTGAGGAGGGTGGCTCGCCTTTCAGCCTGAAGGTTATAGGTTCAAGGCTGGTTTTATCCATCCTATTAGAAACTGTGGGCTCAGCTAGATTTCCAGTGGGACATATTTTATTTCGTTCTCTCTTATTACTTGCCTGGCCAAGTAGTTCTTACATGACTGGAACAGTTATCAGAACTCTACAGTACTAAAAATTGCCCTGCTCTCTCTCTCTCTCTTTGTACACTGATACTGGCCACACCTTTGCATACTAGCCTCAGCTACCCCAGTATCTGCAGTGTACCTGGTACCTCTAATTGCTTCTATGGTATTTTTGGCATCTTTTCATGGTATGGGGTACCTAAATTTCATGAGGAGTGGTCCAGGAGCTACTTCAGTATAGAGGTAGCTTAATAGTCGTTACAATCAGCAGAGAGTAAGCACAGAGCTCTAGGGGTACTGCTTCACGACCCACTGCAGCTTGCTGTCTGTAGTGCATAATGGTACAACAGCCATATTCTGCTACACCGTCTGTCTCTGGTTCTCAGCTGCACTTGTTAGCTCCAATGCGCAGCAGTTATAGTGCAGTCATACCAGCCAATTCTCGTCATCTGTAAGAACTTAGCGCTGGCTTAGGCATCAGACCACTGATGTGGCTTCCAAGTCACATTTGGCAACCTGCCTTTTGGAAGTAATCTTGGGACTGGAGAAGATCTAGGGCAGTTGGGTAAAGACCTGAGGCGTCTCGGAGATTGCCAGGGGACGAATTTAAGGATGATTTTTTTTAATCAGCTTGGTTTTGTCGTAGGTTTTGTGGGGCCAGGAAAACCACTTTCTGGGTTTCCACTTCCACTACGACAAGCCACCTGGCTGCTGATAGAATGAGCTCTGTTTCAACTCCAGGTCAACCTATGCCTGCTGCATCTTCCAATGATGGAGTCTCAGTTCACTCTTCAGGCAGGACTCCTGTACTGGTTTCAGGAGGAGTGGACCAAGATTACCTCAGCTCAGATGTGTCTTAGTTTTTCTATTGCACAGTTACAACCTGGACTTCACCACAGATTTTTCTTGGAGGCTACAGGCAAGCTCAAACGCTGTCAGGCAGTTCTTGCCACCTTGCCAACGTTTCTTCCTTTAGGCACAATTGAGTCTGTGTCCAGTTGCAATTGGGGAACGGGAAGTTGTTCCCTTTGCTTTGTAGTTCTAACCAGGGAGCTTCCTTCCAGCTGAGTTTGGACATCATAAGAATCTAGGGTGTTTATGGTTCAGCTTTTCACAATGGGAACCTTGCAGTGTGTAATAGTTCTGTCTGGTGGGGAGAATTTCTAGCCTCCCTGGACCTCAAGGAAACTTACTTTCATATTCCCAGTGCTCCTTGCTGCAGAGGGATTTTAGCGATATATGACCATGTCATTCAGCCTTTCCATGTTGCCAGGACATTTTTGCAAGGTCATGGTGGCAGCTTTCCTTCGTGAGGATGGATTGCAGGTTCAGCCATACCTCGTAACTGGCTGATTTGCAGCTCTCTCTATCAAGAGACTCTGCAAACTTCAAGATACCTACTAGTCTTCAGTCCTTAGGATTGGTAATCAGTGTCACCAAGAGTCAGTTGTTTCCCTTATAAATCTTGGCTTATCGGGGAGTGCTGTTCCATATAGGCTTGGGAAGTCCTTTCTTTCTTTTGCTCCTCAGCAACAGGTGCCAACCCAAGTCAGGTTTTACTTTCTCTACCAAGTCCAGGATATGGGAATAGGTTCACGTTATGGGCACAAAGTTCTCTTTTTTGGACATTCCCCCATGGGCCTGAGTTGTATCAGACAACTTCAGGGGTTCCTTCTCTGCTTTGGTCCCCATCTCTATGGTTCCCTTCAAGCCAACTTAGTCTCAATGGGTGATTTCAACACAGCTTTCTGCTGATATTTCAGTTCTGACTCCCTGAAGGTGGCTATCTGCAGCTTTTAGGCTGCTAGGCTGTGTCATAGCTGGCAGCAACAGATTTCAGATCCCTTCAAGAAGGCAGACAGTCAACTGCCTCCTCACTTGCCAGATGTAGTCGAGGCAAGCTTATTTGCCAGTTTTCTTCTATGATTTGTTTCAGGCATCAAATAAACAGACGTTTTTGGCAGTCACAGCCTGTCATTTGATGTGGTTGCGCTGCTGGGTGGTGAATGCAGCTTCTAATGATTGTCTGGTTCAGCTCACTTTTCAGGGCAACTATTGTTTGAGACTCCATGAAGTTGGTGGAAGATGACTTATAGACTCAGCGTCTTCCTGAGGACATATCTACAAGTTCTTTTCGGTTGGGTCAGGCTCGCCCTTATCTTTACGACACCAGAGCTATCATCCTGGGCAGCCTAGGTTTGTTTAGCAATCCAGTCCAGACAGGATCTCGGAACTCCCGACTTCATCTGTTTGAGATCCTCTGGATTTCTACTGGTGACGGGCGCGCAGTGCTGTCTTTTCTGCATACGGTGGTTTCTGCTTTCCATCTCTTTCCACCTTTTTCTCTTCCCACTTCTTGGATGTTCACCATATACTCCTATACTATTTGGAAGTGACCAGCAAGTTCTGTTGGTCAACTCTTTGCTTGGGACCATAGGAAAGTACCATAAGAAGGCTCGCCATTTTTAGATTGGCAGATGTGGGCATAGCAGTTTTGATGTCAGGAGGAGCACACCTTTTGTAGAATAGGCGTCAGTGTGAAGCTGAAGAGCTGTTTCACATAAGTGCCATTTTATTCAAAAGTAGTAAAAAAAAGGCCCATTTCTTTTTTAAAGGAAACGGGCACTAGCAAGGTTTTCCTCGGAGTGTGTATGTTTGAGAGAGTGTGTGTGAGAGAGAGTGACTGTGCGAGTGTATGTGTGTGTGACAGAGAGAGTGAGACTGGGTGCGAGTGTGTGTGTGAGAATGAGAGTATGTGCCAGGGTCCCCCCTCCCTCCCAGTTCTTGGATCATTGTCCCTCCCCCGGTCTGTCTCCCAGTTGCAGGGTCCCCCCCCCTCCCTCCCAGTTACAGAGGGGTCCCCCCTCCCTTCTTCCCAGTTGCAGGGTCCTCCCTCCCTCCCAGTTGCAGGGTCTGTCTGTCTCCCCCCTCCTTTTGTCCTCCACGTTCAGAAGGCACTGTCTGTCCAGTTGAAACAGCTTTAGACTTGTTTCAGATGGAACAACAATTTAAAAACGACAATGTGAAGCAGCAGCTCCTAGGTTTGCTTGTTTTTGAGTGTATACCAATGACGGCTGCATAGGGGAGTGGAAACAGAGATTAAACAATGAGCTTCCTTGCTTACCGTAGACTTGCTTTGCTCACTTCCACTCCTGTCTATTAAACGTCCTGCAGCATCTCATAGGTTTGCTTGCTTGGTTTTGAGTGAGCGGGGATGACGGCTGCGCTGGAGTCGGTCCCGCTGCTCTTTCCCTCCCCCCTCTTCCTAGTCACCACTGGTCCCCGACCCCCGCCCTGAGCCCTCACCCGCCTCCTCCACATTGGTCACTCGCCGGAGCCGCTCGTTCGCCATCTCGCCGCCCTCCCTCTTTGTCTTCTCTGACAGTCCGAATCTGGACTTGGAGAGGGAGAGTGGCGGCGGTTTTTTGAGGGCGGTTAGTGTGCGCGAGTGGTTCGGGAGGTTGGCAGCCAGTCTCGAGCGATTCCTAGGCAGGTTCGCTGTTTGCTGCTGGCTGGGTCGCGGTTTGTTGCTGGGCGTCGGGCTGGTGACTTCCTACTCCTCCCTCTGCCTGGGTCACTGTTTGCTGCTGGCTGGGTCGCGGTTTGTTGCTTGGCGTCGGGCTGGTGACTTCACCCGAGGCGCAGCCAATCAGTGGCACTTCATTGGATTCGATGATGACGTCAGTGTTATCTACTGCACTTAGCAGACCACCTCCGAGGGACCCACAGTTCCAGGCAGCGTCAGAACGTTGGAGGTGAGAATTATTATATAGGATCCTTTTAGGGGAGCAGCTGCTCCCCTTGCACCCCACCTAGCTATGTCTCTGCATAGTGGGGCAGTGCCTGGGATGACCTACTGAGCAGAAGTGACTTCCTACATAGCCTTATGCACTGCTAAAGACTGTAGCAGTCTTCTAGTGCTCACCATTTTAAGATTAGCAGATGTAGTGGTGGCAGGATCAGAAGCAGACATATTCAGAACCTGGAGAGCCTTAGGTTTATAAGAAGGTGGTGACTCCTTACGAAACACCCACACTGCAGTAGGATCATCAGATTCCTGACCTGCTGAGCAGAAATGCCTCCCGGCATATCCGCATATTGTCGACTGGCTGGTCTTAAGAAAGGGAATCTGGCTTCAAGTGCTGCAGTGGCTGCTGGCTGAGTGAGGCAATTTCTTCAGCTGGCCTCTGTATGGGACAGTCTCTCCCATTGTGGGTGGCAGCACTTTCTTCCAGAGCGCAGTTGACTTCCTTTTCCGTGTCCTGTCTGGCTTTCGTGGCTGCCCTTTGCAGTTCGGCCACTTGGTCTGCTGTCCTTCCCTTGCCAGGCTTTGCAGGCTTGGCGTGGCAGCGCTAGGCATTCCAGATTTGACGTGGCAGCACATGTAACCGCGGCCTGAGGATTATTGCTCCAGTCTGCTGAGGTTGTAGTACCCCGCCCCACTTGAGGACTGCTTTGGTACATCCCACAAGTCTCTGGATTGATCTGTGGGACGCTGTGGAAGATAAAATTAGTTCTTACCTGATAATTTTCTTTCCATTAGTCCCAACAGATCAATCCAGAGGCCCACCCTTTGTTGTTCTGGGTTGAGTGTTTTCTTCTAGTTGCCTCAGTTTTATCAGATTCCTTCATTTGTTTTTTGGCTACAACAACAAAAAAAAACAAATCAAAACATAAAGGAAACCTTCTGTTACCCTCCTGCAGGAGCGGTTGAGGAGCTTACATGGGCTTTATGCAGGCAGGAGAGGACTTCCTCTTTCATCTTCCACTGCTTTGGTATCGACAATACTGAAGTTAAGGTGACTGCACATGACCACATATAGTAAACCTCTGAAGTTCTTTCTATCTCCGCCTGCTGGTAGAGGGTCATAACCCACAAGTCTCTGGCTTGATCTGTTGGGACTAATGGAAAGAAAATTATCAGGTAAGAACTAATTTTACCTTTTTGAACATGAGTGGATTTAAGTGCCTAGCTGTAACCTAGGAAATGCCACATAATGTATGTTGGACTTTTGCATAGCCTCTTCAGGATATCCAGTATTTCAGAGGCAAAGGGCAGTAAGTTTCATTGTGGCGAAACAAAACAAAACATGTTTATCCTATTTTCCCACAAATTATCCAGAACAGACTTCTGCCATTGCATGGCAGTATATTCCAAGCTCTGGAGGGAGCTGTTATCTGTGTCTGCTGGCAAAGGAGCTTAAGTTCAATAGTTGTGGTATGTGGGGTGGGGTGGGGTGGGGGTGGGGCACCTGTGAAATTTAAAAATACACATAGATATGCACAGACGTAAACTGCCTGGGGGGAGGGGGGGGGAGTGAAGTCCTAGGTATAACAAAGATTAATGGTGGCATAGTCCAGTTCTGATTTGGACTGAAAGGTCAAAACACCAGGAGACACCACTGAGCCAAAATTAGAATGAAAAAAAAAACTACTAATGGCTAAAAAGTGACTTGATTTTCTTCAAGGCTCTGGCCAAACTGCTTTTCTAATGAAAATGGTCACAAAGTTGCTTTTCTTGGTTGTCATATATGTGATAGCAATGTTAGGTTACTGGGATACCTTTTTTTTTTTTTTTATATATTTTCTGCATTACCTACAGCTTTGACTTTTATTGGACTAACACAAGTGTTTCAAATAATATATTCACATTCATTTCACTAGATAAAAAGCTGGCAATGGCTATTAATGATCCTTAGCCAAGTTTTTGAACAATTTAAGTAGCCACTGGTGCAGTTGAAAACTGGAAGTTACCAACTTGTCCCGGTCGGGCCTTCCTTACGTTTTTCTGAAAATAGCCTCTCCATGCATATAAAACAAATTCTACACCCACAAATGGACTATGAAGTTTGGCTATAAATACAGTATCACAGGTACATAACAGATTTCTGCCCGTGCAGTGCTGCTTGCACCCTGACAAGCATATGCATCTTGGGTAGAAGTGTAGTTAACCCATTAGTGCCCAATGTTTCCATAATAAAATCCCATATGGGAATGTTGGGCACTAATGGGTTAACACTGCATCAAGTCTCAATTATGTACAAGGGAGACGGGTCCCTGGAACAGTTTACATACTAGGGATTTATGGCCAGAAGTCAACAGATTGTGCCATAAAAGTAAACTTAAGTAACCTATATAAATGGACAATTTAAAATACAGTGGGCTTTATAGGTGTGACGGGGTACAAAGATAGTTGTGTTAAGATGGTTTGAATATATACCTCTT
Organism: Microcaecilia unicolor; assembly: GCF_901765095.1. NCBI lineage: Eukaryota > Metazoa > Chordata > Amphibia > Gymnophiona > Siphonopidae > Microcaecilia > Microcaecilia unicolor. The sequence goes on from NC_044034.1 coordinate 290,780,678, forward strand.
TAATGAAAGTTTGTTAAATATAGCCTTAGCATCACAAACTGTAACAAGCATATTAATGTTTTAGTGAAAGCTAAAATCATGAAAGTTTTGAATGTATTCTTTACTTATAAAACCCCATTTTATATTGAGAGAGGTAACGGTATACATCTAACTTTTCACATAGAAGTTCTAAACTTAGCCATTGAAATTCTATTTCTGTGTATAATTTGTCAAGGTGTAGAAGCCAGAATTGGGTTTCAAATATTCTGAAAACTTGCATCCTATTTAGAACACTACTTTTGCTATCAGCTCCTACATGATGTAGAGGTCACTTCTTCATAACTTTGAATCTGGTGGTTGAGCTTGTGTCCATTACAGCATTATACATGTCCTGGCTATTATTTCTTTATGTATAAAGAGCATGTCAGGACTGTGTACTATGGAGGCATTAACATCGGTGTAAAATAAATATACACATCCTTAGAATGCCGTTATCTGTAGTCATTTATATATATATATATGTACACACACACATAGTACTGAGAATTTATGAAACTGTTACACCATCTGGTGTAAATATGTCTATTTTAGCTGCTTTTAAAGAGTGATTAAGGTTTTTTAATCATGTTTAGAGTAAACAATCTAAACCTTGATGAAAGAACATCCTAATTAGCTAGAAAGGATATGGCTTGATTTATTTAACACCTCTAATACTCTGTGCAGTTCTGGTCACCACATCTCAAAAAAAAAAATAGTGGAATTAGAAAAGGTACAGAGAGAGAGTGATGAAAATGATAAAGGGGATGGGACGACTTCCCTATGAGGAAAGGCTAAAGTGGCTAGGGCTCTTCAGCTTAGAGAAGAGACAGCTGAGGGGAGATATGGTAGAGGTATATAAAATACTGAGTGGAGTGGAACAGGTAGATGTGAACAAATATTTGGTCAAAGAAAAAGTCCAGGATCATTTCTCTCGGTACCATTCAGACAAATGACTAGCTATGCTCTCTGGACTTAAAGGACACCTATACCTACATCCAGATACGTCACAGAAGCCATCTCAGATTTCAAGTAGTGCATTCTGCCATTTGGTCCCACATCTGCTCTGAGTGTTTACAAAATGTTTTGCTGTAGGCAGTGTCACTGTACTGACAGGGAAATACATGCACTCCCAATCTGGATGATTGGTCAAGCACACCAAAGGAAGTAGCCCAGGAGTGAATGTGAAGAATGAATTGGGTGCTGGAGCTCCAAAGTTTGTAATAACTCCCTCTAGTTCCACCTACTCTCAGTCCCAAGTACAGTGGAGCTGTGCTGGACATGGTTTAAACTTGTGCTGATCTTCCTCGGGTATGGGTGGATGTGCTCATTTGCATCACCCACCAGGTTTAGCACAGCCAGCAGGTCACACCTCAGTAGCTATTGTTAGGCCACATGACCTCCATGCTGCATGTCACACCTCCATTTGTGAGGTGCCTAGTGGACCCTAACTTTCTATGGTGTCAGGGGACTCTGATGGATGTCATCTTGGTCATCCCACAGTTAGTGCAGTTGCTTCTCTGGTGGACAACTGGTGCAATTTGACTCTGGAATTTCATTCCAAATTCTTTGTCCTCAGAAAATCATGACCACAGACGCGTCCAACCTAGGATGGAGTGCTCATGTAGAAGGCTTCACCCCTAGAGACACTGGTCTCCTCAGGAGACCCAGCTTCACATCAGTCTTCTGGAGTTGGGGCCAATTTGGAACACTAAAGCCCTTCAAAGATCAGCTGTTGAACCACATTTTTCTAATCCTCAGATAATCAGGTTGCCATATACTACATCAATAAGCAGCAGGATGGTATAGGATTCTACCCTTCTGTTAAAAACAGTTGGGATGGTAGTGGGCCTCCAGCCATGGCATGATATTCAGGACCACTGCTGGGTAAAAAAAAAAAGTCTGGCAAACAGGCAGAGCAGTGTGATGCAAGTGCACAAGTACTCTCAGTATAGGCGTTGCCAGAAAAGATCTGAGTGTTGGACACACCTTCAGTGGATCTCCTTGCTACTCATCTCAACAAAGTTCCTCAGTACTGCTCCAGACTTGGGTCACACTGCAGACTAGTGTCTGATTCCTTCCTCCACATTGAGGGAAAAGGCCTTCTGAGTGTGTAGTCTCCCGACAGGGGGAGTTACTACTACTACTTAACATTTCTAGAGCGCTACAAGGGTTACGCAGCGCTGTACAGTTTAACAAAGAAGGCCAGTCCCTGCTCGAAGGAGCTTACAATCTAAAGGATGAAGTTAGGCCACTGTTGCTTGAATTTAACAGGCAGCTCGCAAAATTTGGGAAAGTTAATAATCGGCTCTTGTACACCACTGGCTGTAGCCTTTTGGCTAAAACAGGATTTTGAGCTAGTTTCAGCACTATAACAGAAACTAAACCCAAAATTTGGTCCACCTGAAATATTACACACTTCTGAACACTTACCTCTGCCTTGTAGGTACAGTTATACACACAGACACATATGATAAACAATACATGTATTTTTATAGGCTGGAGCCATTACTGCTGAGAGAGAATCTGCCAAAGTTATACAGAGAAGCATGATGAAATATGTACTACGACTCATCACATAAGTGAATAGGTGCTGAAAAGCAGAACTATGTGCAAACAGCAGCTCAAGGCAAAAGCTGGCCCTGCTTGTCAGACAGCCTTGGGCTGTCAGCCGCACTTTGAACAACTCAGGTCAGTCAAAGATTCACATTGGTGCAAGGGACCCACCCCCCTTCCTGTCCAATCAGATGATGCTACCTTCCTTAGCTTCGAAAGGGGGGGGGGGGGGGGGGAAGAGGCATCATGAATCTTTGAATATTTTCCATGTTGTTATTAGAATATGTCAGATTTGAAATGTACATCCTGCGAGATGTGGTGTTAGATAGGGCTGGGGCCCAGGGCAGAAAGCTAGGAGGGATCCCACAGCCCACAACTGGGCTGCACTTTTCTCAGGTTCCAGCAGACTTGGGGCTCATGTGAGTCGGGACACCAAATGGGGTCACAAAACCCACATTTGGGGTCAACACTTGAGTGGGCTCTCCATTGGTACATTATTCTGCACTGCCAGAGGGGTCACACAATTTTATTTGGCCACTATTATGGGGCTGTGGCTACAAAAGAATTAAGCCCTGACCCAGCAGAAGCATATATGTGTTTGGGGGGGGGGGGGGGGCATGGCTCAGTGGGGACTGAAGAGTGCAGTTTTTTAGACTTCACTCTAGCTTCAGTGTGACCTGCACTGCTACCCTCATTGACGTTATTGGGAGTGGAGTAGGAGTTGATCATGGGTGCATTAGGTGGTAGGTTTTTCTCTTTCAAAACTTGGCAACGCTAGTGCCCACCCATCAAACCTATTGGCCTACCCAAAAAATTGCCTTCTGCCTCTACCACTGAATTAACTAATTAGTTTATGCACAGATTCCAGTATCTAGGAGATAGTGAGAAACCACACTGGCCCGATTGACTCCCTTGAGGTTCAGAATAGGCCGAGAAGTCTCCTTTCTGTGGCACCACAAAGTAAATGGAGTAACGTCCTGTGCCACGCTGCTCTACGGGCACTGGGACCACCGCCCAAAGGCGGAGCAAGTTGTCCAGAGTCTGCTGAACTGCTGCCACTTTGAGGGGAGACTTGGAGGGAGAGTTCACGAACCCGTCTCTCAGAGGCCAGCAGAACTCCAACTTGTACGCGTCTCTGATGACTTCTAGAACCCAAGTGTCTGAAGTTACCCTGGTCCACTCACCCAGAAAAGAGGGCAGCCTTCCTCCTATCTGCTCTGGGCCATGGACCAGGGCCCCGTCATTGGGTACGAGACCCTGGGGGAGGACCGGAGGAAGAACCTCCTGAGGGGCGGTCTCTGCGAAAGGGATGCTGCTTCGGGGAGAACCTCTGCTTGAAGGAGGAGGAGCCCGACTTGCCCGGGCAATACCGACGGGCTTCTTGAAAACGGCCCTTAGAGGAACCAGGGCGAGCACTGCTGGCCCTTGCCTTGACCTCCGGCAACCTCTTGCCTTTAGAGCTGCCGCGATCCGTCACGCTCTTGTCCAGCTCATCCCCGCAGAGCAGCTTGCCCTTAAAAGGCAACTTAGCTAAGTGGGATTTGGAGGCATGGTCAGCTGACCAATGCTTAAGCCATAGCCATCGACGGGCAGAGACTGAGACATACCTTTAGCCGAGGCTCTCAAAACATCATACAGCAAGTCTGCCAAGTAAGCCAAGCCCGACTCCAGGACTGGCCAATCCGCCCTTAAGGAAGGATTCGAGGGGGAGGCCCGCTGCACCACCGTCAGGCATGCCCTGGCCACATAGGAGCCGCAAACCGAGGCCTCCAAACTCAAGGCGGCCGCTTCAAAGGCTAACTTTAAGGCCGCTTCCAATTTCCTGTCTTGTGAATCCTTAAGGGCAGAGCCACCTTCCACCGGCAAAGCCGTCTTTTTTTGTCACAGCAGTGATTAGAGAGTCCACTGCCGTCCAGTGAAAGGCCTCCTGTTCACCCTCTGGTAGAGGGTACAGATGAGTCATGGCCCTGGCTACCTTGAGGCTCGCCTCAAGAGAATCCCACTGAGCCGAAATTAGAGTTTTCATGGCTTCATGGATGTGGAAGGTCCTGGAAGGGCACTTGGTACCCAACATAATAGCGGAACCTGCCAAGGCTGAAGGAGGGCCTTCCTCCGGAGAGAAAATACTCAAGATGCTCATAGCCTGAACAAACAGGTTAGGCAATTCCTCGGAGCGAAAAAGCCGTGCTGCAGAGGGGTCATCTCCTCCATCAGGGCGAGGATCAGCCTCCAAAGAATCCCCAAGGGACCTTTGGGAGAACTCAGAAACGCTGCCCTCATCTACATCAGAGGAGACAGAGTCCCCCAAGCCCTGAAGATCCACCCGAGGGTGCTTGATCAGGGAAGCCTCTTCCCCCATATCTGACAGGGGAGCAGGAGCAGCATTTTGCAGTTGAAAGGCCTGATGCAGCAACAAAATAAACTCGGGAGAGAAACCCCCGTTTGTGTACCTCTGCAACCTGGGCCACAGCCCTAGAGGAACTCAACCTCCACTCCACAGAGCGGGGGAGAGGCACGCTGTGCATCCAAAATGGCATCCGGCACATCACTCAGCGAAGGAGCCGCGGAGGAAGAATGGCGCTTAAACTTCGCCATCTTCTTACCGCCGTCCAACTCAAAGGCGGCCATACCAGAGGCCATCCGAGCTGCATGGGCGGCTGACGTCGGAAGGGCAGACATCAGGGGATGGGCGCCTAAGGCGGGAAAGGCCGCCGACGCCCCAGCGGAGGAAACTAAATCAGCAAAGTCCGGAAGGGCGCCCAAAAAGGGCTTCTCTGCCTCCGATCCCCACACCTTCCCACTAGCCGCATGATCGCACTGCGGGGAGTGTTTTTTTTGCGCCCTTACCATCCGACACCATGATCCACGAGGGAAACGTTCGGGGAACCCCCTGCCCGCTAGGAAAAGGTAAAATTACCTGCTTCTTGCTCCGAGCTGCAACGAATTGTGTCCCAGTGAGCAGCTGCAAGTAAAATCTTTTGTGCTTCAAGATTGTTGTTTTGTTTTTTTTAACAGAGCCAGCGGGAGGGGGGAGAAAAGGAGGGACCTGGCACCACTAGGTTTGCACTTGCTCACGAAGAGCTCTCAACCTCAGGTACTCAACAAAGCCTAAGTAAATAGGCGTGAAGACCAAGCCAGAGCTGCTGCATGTGACCACACACCTGCTAGATAGAGAGCAATCTTTTGCCTCTCTATATGTGGTCATGTGCTACCAGGAAATCCTCAATATTCTCTCTATCTCCACACCCCCACCAGTCCATGGATTGATCAGCTTGATGATATGGAAAGAATAGGGGCCATGTGCTGAAGTTACTCAGTAGCACCTTTAAAACAAAAACCAGCAAACAGTTTTTCACGCAATGCAGTGTTAGGCTCTAGGACTTGTTGCTTTTTACCACATCTTGCAGGAGTTAGTGTAGCTGGGTTTTAAAATGGTTTAAACAAATTCCTGGAAGCAAAGTTCATAAACTCTTATTAATATAGACCTGGGAAAATCCACTGTTGATCTTTGGGATTAAGTAGCATAGCATCTCATAACTTGTTAGAACTCTATTAGGTACTTTGACCTGGACTGGCTACTCTTATGTTTTCAACTATCTAGGCTCTCTTACCTAACCCAGCCATTGCAGTAGCAGTATTAAGCCACCATCAAGCCCTAGAATAGATCTCTCTCCATAAGACAATAGAATGGTCCCCTAGATCAGTACTTGATCATCTCCTGAATGCACATTTGCCAGGCAGGTTTTCAAGATTACCATAATGAATATGCATGAGAGAGAGAGAGTTGCACACAATGGGTTTTTGCTATATACAGAAGTGTCGTGTATTCACTGTAGTAATTCTTAAAACTCAAGGGGTTAGGTGTGTGTTGAAAAGCACTGCTCTACAATATCCACTGTCCCTGTTGAGTGACTAAGGTTACTGCCCCCTCAGGCACTGCAACCACTGCCTCTACATCACCAGCTCCGATTGGTTCGTGAATTGATCCCAACCTCTCTACACGACAGTACACTACTACTACTTAACATTTCTAAAGCGCTACTAGGGTTATGCAGCGCTGTACAATTTAACAAAGAAGGACAGTCCCTGCTCGTAGGAGCTTACAATCTAAAGAACAAAATGTGCAGTCAATCAAGTTGAGGCAGCAGTCTAGATTTCCTTACTATAGAGGTGACATGATTAGGTGCCGAAGGCAACATTGAAGAGGTGGGCTTTGAGCAAGGATTTGAAGATGGGCAGGGAGGGGGCTTGACGTACACAACACCGCCGACAAGTGAACTACACTACTTTAAAGGGGTGCTAGAATTTACATAGAGCATGGGTAATAAACATGTAAGTAGCCTACAGACAGGGTCTATCCAGTTTTTCACCTTTATTCCAATATGCAAACTGCCTCCCTAATTCATATACAAGTGGGATGAGATTACTGCATTGTTTTAGTTTAGGATACAGTGCTTCTGCAGACACTTGGATCTCACTGCCCTATAAGTAGCCCCTAACAACTGATCTCAGCAATAGAAATTAGGATTTGTCTTCCAAAAAGCACTGGTTTCCTAATAACCCACAGAACAGCACTCTTAAGACTACAACCAAGCCACACCTGGTTGGCTTAAAGTACTTATAATATAATAAACCCAAATGCCCAGCATCAGCTCACATCTACACATCTCAGAAGCTCTTTTACAGACTGTTGCTTTGTATCAAACGTGAGACACAAACATTTAGATGAATACAAACAAGATGAGGCTGGATGAAAACATGGACATATATCTCACTGAGGTTCTCAATTGTTCCCCCGAGATGATTCCTCCTATAAATAAAATATATTACCTTCCAATTCCACAGAAGAAAATGGAGGAACAAAGGAGAAAATCAGAAGCACAGGGAATGCAAGAGGATGGATTACAAAATTAACAGCTTTTCTTGAAAATTCATTGCCTGAAATTCACACCCGTTCAACTTTGCTAGTTTCTCTGGTCTTTGAGCAAGACCTTAATTCAATTATGAAACTATACTTTAAAAATGCTCAAAAAACTTTTTTGGGCTCTCGCTTGTGGATCTACCCAGATGTCACTAGATTTACTCAGGAAAAAAGAAGAGAGTTTCTGTTATTGAGAGATGAAGTTAAAGCTTTGGGAGCTAGCTTTTTGCTAGCCTATCCATGTAAATGTCTAATCAAATACTTGGATAAGTACATTTTCTATGAACCCGAACAATTGAAAAGCTTTGTTGGATCAAAGAAGATTGTCAAATGACCTCTTGGACTAAGGGAAATAATGAAGTATTGACTACCTGTGGGGCGGTCTAGGTCCTATTGCCTAAATAAGAAAAATAATTTGTTTTTGTTCTCCTCAATTTCTTTGACTCCCCCCTAAGTGTTGGTGGTCTAAGATAGGAAAATATTGTTTCTACTGATATGAGAAATATTATTGTAATTTCTTCTGTTAGATATTTTAATTCTGAGTTTTCTTTAACAAGTGTATCTTGTAATAATGTGAAATTATAAATAAATAAATTTAAAAAAAAAGAAAACATGGACATATGTGGATCATATCTGAAAAACATCAGGAGAAGAAGGTTGAGATGTTCAGCCACCCCAGTGCCACAGCAGATCACAGAAGCCTTAGACAGCTGCATCGTGATAGCTGCTTAAAAGTGTAATGGTAGAATCATAAAAGAAACCACTAACTCATTTGGATAAGGAACAATATCCTATAACCAACAAAGCTGGCTGAATCTTTAACATTATGGGTTAGATAGTCTGGGCAGGTTGCTCTTTCTACCATCAACTGGTACTGTGTGCTAAGGCTACTTAGAACTCTACAGTTGTTTCCCCCTCTCCCTTCTGCCTCATTCACACTGACCCAATGAACCACAAGATGTGAACTTATCTTCTTACCACCCCTTCAGGCTCTTTGTTATCTACACCTGATTAAAACGTTTCAGCAGACTAGAGCCAGATCTGTGCTTAAAGGCCTTCAGCTGCGTGAATCCTAACACCCTACAAATTGGTCCACAAGGTCTCTGCTTTAAGAATGAAGCACACATGTATGGAAAGTGAGTTAGAAAAGTGAGCTATTTAAGTCCTGACAGTTTTTTTTTTTTTTTTTTTTGGGGGGGGGGGGGGGGGGGAGAGGGTGTTACTCCTAGTATAGGTCATTTTATTTTTTCTTATTTGCATTGCAGATTATCAAAGAAAAACATATACCTTGAAAAGGATAGCAGATAAATTATAGATTTTAGTGCATACTACAGGAGATCCAAGCACCCAAACAAATGAGGAAAACTAGATGAAACAAAAAGTGAGGTAGTTTACTTTTGTTATAGTATTATCAAATTTAATGAACCTGCTTAAGTAACACTGTGATCCTGAGTCTAAGCTCCCCTACCTTCTATGAACTATTACAGTTTTTTCTAAAACACAGAAAATAATCCCTTAAAAAACCCCAAACATTTAGACTGATATCTTAACTGAAACGCTGCACCTGTTTCCAAAAGCTGTTACTAACATGCAAGAAGCTTCTAGATCCATCAGGCAATAGCTACTTGTTCCTATGCATTATTTCACTCTTAGCTGGAGGAAAGACCAAGGAAACCAACAAGATAGACCTGGAAATGTCTTCATCTGTTAAATCTTCTTATGTCTCAGTAAGATCAAAAATCTACAGATACTTTCAGAAAGGAAATGGCTCTCTTGTAACAGTAACAAACCGGATTACACACTTCTTAAAAAAAAGGGGGCAGGAGGAAGTGACAACAGCATTGAGACAGGGTAGCTTGATTCCTTAGCTCCGTCGGAACAGAAAGAGAAATAAAAAAGATACACCTGTAATTAAAGGTGGATTATACCACACTCACCTCTGGTACCCTATGGGCTGTGCGGACAAAGCTTGAAAATTTTAAATACACCGCTGAGAAGCGAGCTCACAGTGTCAGGTTTTCAAGGCAGAAACTAGGTTCGTGAGCCCATGGTCTGACAGGAACAGCTAGACGTCACCTGCACTTGACCGCTATTCCCCAGGAGTTGAGCCCCTGGGTGCAGGTGGCCGGCAGGCCTTACAGGGCAGGAACTGGATACCAACTAGGCTGAACAGGGACTGAGGGTCAGAGGGGAAAGGAATATACACAGGAAGCAAGACAGAATACTGGGCTAGGACTCGCAGACAGACAATACTACACAAGGCAGGAAATAGACAAGCTAAAGGACAGGAACTGAAAGCTGTAAAGCAGCCACTAAACAAGAACACAGACAGAAAAGAGTCAGGACTGAAAGCTGCCACGCAGCCACTAAGAGACACAGACAACAGAAACACCAGGAATACAGACCAGAAACAAGATTAGGAAATAAGCAATAAACCTAAGCTAAACTACACACAGACTAACTAGAACCGGACAAGAAACTCAAACAAGAAATCAGCCTAGGCAGAAGTGCAACAAAGCACCAACAAACCAGGGACCTTCTACGATGCAAAGGCAAACACAGAAGTTTCCAGGTGGTTAATAAAGCCCATCAGCAGCTGAAGTCCAGCTGCAGGAATCACAAGGCAGCTCCGGGTGCTGTTCAGGCACAAGAGAAGCAAGTCTGGCAGCCAGAAAGATCTGGCCCACTGGTTTAAAAAGAGTTGAAAGCAGAAATGGTGGTTCAGAAGGATATACAGGCAGCTGTTTCTGATTGAAGTGAGAGAGATCGGTAATTGCCTGGCGCAAACAGAAGAGAAGATGGAAGGCCTGGACGGCAATTTACAGGCTTTGAGAATAGAACTTAAAATGGAGAGAAAGGCAAGGACTGATTTGCAAGCGGCGCTGGAAGACCTGGAGAATAGGTCTCGACAATGTAATAACACAAGGCTAGCGCCCAGGTAGTAAAGGAGATGGGAAAATTAGGTTCTTACCGTGATAATTTTCTTTCCTTTAGTCATAGCAGATGCAGCCATTACAGATGGGTTGTGTCCATCAACCAGCAGAGGGAGATAGAGAGCACACTTTTTTCAGTGCCTCATACCAGCTTGCTCCTCTGCCTCTCTTCAGTATTTGAAGCTTCCAAAGCAGTATGGCAAACCGCAATGGGAATAACATGAGCTTTCCTCACAGCAAACGATGGCCCTACAACAAAGGGCATTAACTCAGAATGGAGGGAATGAAACATCCTCCTGGAGGGCATAAACTCATCCTCCATTGAGACATAACTGGAGGGAATAAACTCATCCTCCCGGAGGGCATAAACTCATCCTCCACTGAGACATAACTGGAGGGAATTAAGTCATCCTCCTTTAATTGAACAAGAATCCTGAAGACTGTTTTCCGACTTTCTCCCAAGGACAGAATCTCCAGGAAACATGAGCAGAACCTGAAATAGATTTACAGCAGATAGCATTCAGACAGGGAGGGATCATGGCTGCATCTGCTATGACTAAAGGAAAGAAAATTATCACGGTAAGAACCTAATTTTCCCTTCCTTGTCATCAAGCAGATGCAGCCATTACAGATGGGATGTATCAAAGCAATCCCTAGATAGGGTGGGAACAAGCCACACCACGCGCCAGCACTTGCGCTCCAAAATGTGCGTCCCTCCTGGCAGCCACATCCAGCCTGTAATGTCGGGCAAAAGAGAGCTTAGAAGCCCATGTTGCTGCACTACAAATCTCTTGAAGAGAGAGTGCTCCAGTTTCGGCCCAAGAAGAGGAAATTCCTCTAGTGGAATGCGCCTTAAAGGCATCAGGCGGAGGCCGGCCGGCAAGCAAATAAGCTGAAAAGATAGATTCTTTAAGCCAGCGGGCAATAGTGGCTTTAGACGCTGGCGACCCTCTGCGAGGACCTGATAGCAAAACAAACAGATGATCAGAGGTCCTGAAAGAGTTAGTAACTCGCAGATACTGCAGCAGAGTCCTGCGCACGTAACAGGTGCAATTGCCCAAAAGATTCTGGAAACTCCTCCTCGACAAAGGAGGGCAAGAAAATAGGTTGGTTTAGGTGAAACGCTGAAACCACCTTAGGCAAGAAGGAAGGCACGGTCCGAACCATTACCCCAGACTCAAAACTGCAGAAAAGGGTCTCTACAGGACAGCGCCTGGAGCTGACACCCGTCTCCCCGAAGTAATGGCCACTAACAAGACTGCCTTCAGTGTCAAATCTTTCTCTGAAGCACGCCGAAGCGGTTCAAAGGGAGCACCCTGAAGGGCCTTCAGCACTAGTACCAGGTTCCAAGCTGGACAAGGTGCACACACGGGAGGACGGAGCCGAAGCACCCCTCTAAGAAACCGTGCCACATCCGGATGAGCAGCTAAAGACACGCCTTCAACCTTGCCACGCAGGGAGGCCAACGCTGCCACTTACACCCACAGGGAATTATAGGCCAAGCCTTTTCGTACACCATCCTGCAAAAAGTCCAGAATCGGCGAGACAGGAGCCCGCAGGGGTGTGATCTCTCTGGAAGCACACCAGACTTCAAACTGGCGCCAAATCCTGGCATAAGCCACGGAAGTGGAACGCTTGCGAGCTTGCAGGAGAGTGGTAATTACTTTATTGGAATAGCCTCTGCCTCTCAATCGCCAGGCCATAAGACCAAATCGGCCGGCATCCTCCATGGTCATCAGACCCTGTGACAACAGGTTGGGAACCAGAGGTAACTGAAGGGTATCCTCTACGAGCATTTGTCGGAGGTCCGCATACCAAGGCCTCCTTGGCCAATCCGGGGCGACGAGAACCACTTCTCCTGCATGCAGCCGAATCTGCAGGAGCACTCGCCCTATCAAGGGCCACGGAGGGAACACGTACAGTAGGCCCGGAGGCGAGGGTTGAGCCAAAGCATCCAACCCTGCCGCGCGAGGATCTCGCCGTCTGCTGAAGAAGCACGGGACTTTGGCATTGGTGCTTGTCGCCATTAGATCCATCACGGACTTGCCCCACTTGGCACATATCTGCAGGAACACTTTGTCTGCAAGTTCCCACTCTGCTGGATCGATCCGATGCCTGCTTAGATAATCGGCTTGCACGTTGCTCTGACCTGCAATGTGAGCTGCTGACAGAAACTGTAGATGCAGCTTGGCCCAGTGGCAAATTTGTTCGGCCTGCGTGGCTAGAGCTCTGCATTGAGTGCCGCCTTGTCGATTTATGTAGGCCACTACTGTCGTGTTGTCCGACATCACTCGGACAGCCAATCCTTCCAGGGCCACTTAAAAGGCCAGAAGCGCCTGAAACACCGCTTTCAACTCTAGGCGGTTGATGGACCACTCCGACTCCTCAGGTGTCCATAGACCCTGGGCATGCTTCCCCTGCAATGTGCGCCCCAGCCTTTCAGACTGGCATCTGTCACCACTAGGCACTAATCAGGGAAGCCAGCGGCATTCCTCGCCGCAGCATGCTGTCTGAGAGCCACCACTCCATGCTGAGTCGGGCCACAGGGAGCCAAGAGAGTCTGCATTGGTAATCCTGAGATACTGGAGACCATCTTTGGAGTAGAGCATACTGTAGAGGTCTCAGGTGCGCTCTCGCCCAGGGCATCAGTTCCATGGTGGCCGTCATCGATCCAAGCAGCTGGACAATGTCCCAAGCTCGCGGGCGGGGCATCCTCAGGAGCAGACGGACCTGATTCTGAAGCTTGCACCGCCTTTACTCGGGTAGATACACATACCCTGAGGCTGTGTCGAACCTGGCCCCCAAATATTCTAGAGACTGCGAGGGGGTCAGGTGACTTTTGGCCAAATTGACGACCCAGCCCAGAGATTGAAGTACTGAGACCACTCTGGCTGTTACATGCTGACTCTCTGCAGCAGAGTTTCCTCGAATGAGCCAGTCGTCCAGGTACGGGTGAACCCGAATACCCTCTCGCCTTAGAAAGGCAGCTACTACCACCATAACCTTTGAAAAGGTGCGGGGAGCTTTGGCGAGGCCAAAAGGCAAGGCCCGGAACTGGAAATGCTTTCCCATCACCGCAAACCTCAGAAACTTCTGGTGCGGGGGCCAAATTGGAATGTGGAAGTAAGCTTCTTTCAGGTCCAGAGACGTGAGAAACTCTCCTGGCTGTACCGCCGCAATGACGGAGCGCAGGGTTTCCATGTGAAAATGCCGCACTCTCAGGGACTTGTTTAATTCGTTTAAGTCCAGAATAGGGCAAAAAGACCCTCCTTTTCGCGGCACCACAAAGTAGATGGAGTAGCGGCCGCAGCCGTGTTCGGCGGGAGGTACTGGGGACACGGCCCCTATCTGAATCAGACCTTGTAAAGTCTCCTCTACCGCCGCCCGTTTGGCAGCAGAACCGCATCGGGACTCCACAAACACGTCTCTTACAGGGGCGTCGAATTCTATTCTGTAACCGTCTCTGATCAGGTCCAAGACCCACTGATCTGAGGAAATGTTGGCCCACTCCTCGGCAAAGAGGGAAAGACGTCCTCCGATGACAGGACTCGAGGAGAGGGCCGGCGCACCATCATTGAGAGGGTCGCCCCTGAACTCCAGGCCTTGAGCCAGTGGCTGTGGAACGTTTGTCCGAGCGAAAGGAGTTCCTCTGCTGAAAACGGACACGAGAAGTGAACCCAGCAGAACGCCCCGGGCGGTACCTTTGAGCTTCACGGAAGCGAGGTCTGTAAGAGGAGTGGACCACCGCACCCTTAGAGGAAGGCTGAGGCCTATCTTCGGGCAAGCACTGGGGTTTAGCCTCACCCACCAGGCCCTTCACAATTTTCTCCAACTCCTCACCAAACAGGAGAAGGCCTTGAAAGGGCAACTTCACCAACCTTTGCTTAGAGGCCATGTCCGCCGCCCAATGCCGTAGTCAAAGAAGACGGCGAGCCGCCACTGCTACTGCCATGTGTTAGCCGAAGCTCTGACAATATCATAAAGGGCGTCAGCAAGAAAGGACAAGGCCGACGCCGACTCCATCCGCGGAGCCACATCTGAAAAAGGGCTCCGCTCCATCACCAGGCTGTTCCACTGCCTGTTGCAACCAAGCCAGGCAGGCTCTAGCAGCATAACTGCATGCAGACGCCCGAATAGTGAGACCTGCAATTTCAAATGACCGTTTAAGTGCTGATTCCAGTCTACGGTCTTGAATGTCCATCAGGGCAACACCTCCTTCAACAGGGAGGGTAGTTCTCTGTCACAGCTGTGACTAGGGCATCCACTTTAGGCATAGCAAAGTGAGCCATATGCTCCTCACTCAGACGGTATAATTGCCCCATAGCCCTGGAAACTTTCAAAGGTCCCTCGGGATCAGCCCATTGAGCCGAAATAAGCTCTTGGATGGAGTCATGCAAAGGAAAGGCTCGAGCAGGCTTTTGGTACTAGCCATCCTAGGATCCACAGAGGAGGCTGTGCCACTGGCAGGGTCCTCAATAGAGAGAGCCTGCAGGGCATCAGAAATAAGCGCTGGCAGCTCATCACGGTGGAAAATCCTCACCGCGGAGGGATCGTCCAGATCCTGAGTCACTTCTGCACCAGACTCTGGCTCCTCAGACCATGAAGGCCTGCCAGAGTCCTCCGAATCCTCGCAGCCCGACCACGAGGGGGAAAATGGAGGTGCAGCACTCTCTGAAGGGGAATGAGCCCTTCTGCGCTTCATATTCTGCCAATTATCAGGGAATAACGCCTCAGAGGGCATACCCAGGCTAGAATCCACCGGGGGGGGGGGGGGGGCATTAGAAGAGGCCCATGCCGGGCTTTGTGAGAGAGCTCTTTTAAGCATGTATGCTTTATGCATTAATAAGACAAAATCAGGGGAGAAAAACTCACCCTGGGCACCCAGATCTCTGCCGGGGCTAGTGGCTCCCATATCAGCCTCACTCCAAGGCCTCCCCCCGGGCTCAGGACTCTACGTCTCAGCGGAGGTCACGCCATGTGGTAAATTCAAAATGGCGCCCACTGCCAGCTCAGAGCGCGAAGAATCGTCGCTCGCCATGCTCTGGCCGGCTCTAACGTCTGTACAGCACGATTACAGAGCCCCGCTGCTGATCTGCGCTTGCCACACTTGGACAGCGCTTTACTGTCTCCGCAGCCATTGCCGAAAACGGCGGTAAAATTAAAAATGGCGGTTCACGCTAAAATCGCCCCGATCGTGGGGCCACCCCGGAGGAGTCAGAAAACACTCTTACCTCACTGGACCGAGTATCACAGCTCCGGTCCCACAGAAAAAGGCAAGGAAAAAACCTCTGTTCCAGCGTCTAAGCGCTTTTTTTTTTTTTTTTTTTTTTTTTTTTTTTTTTTTAACGCTGTGAGGAAAGCAGAGGTAAATAGAACTCCGGAGGCTCAGGTGAGTGGGAAAGGCAGGGAAATGGCGAACCTATGTACCTGCATCCACTGTTGGTGGGGAAGGACAGGGAAAGCTAAGCAATGTGTCCACATCCACGGAGGTATGGGTAAGGCAGGGAAAGGGCGAACCTATGTGCCTTTAAAGTGAAGCTGCTCTAGCCTCCAACACCCCTGCAACAACTGGCAAAAGCACAGGAGCAACCTCCAGGCAGATTTTAGATGGAGCTCGAAGAAGCTGCAGCCACTCTGCTAGGGGAGATAGAGAATACTGAAGAGAGGCAGTGGAGCAAGCTGGTATGAGGCACTGAAAAAAGTGTGCTCTCTATCTCCCTCTGCTGGTTGATGGACACAACCCATCTGTAATGGCTGCATCTGCTTGATGACAAGGAAATGTACTTTTCTTCTGGATTCAGGTGAGGGAACATCGGATGACATTATGGGCCTGCCATTATAAAATTGGACAGAGCTCACTGTCCCGTTCCGGGCCCTTACCTGGCGGTCCGCGGGCAGGAGCGGGAACCAGGGGCGCCCGTGGGAACCGGGACGGCAGGGAGAGGCTGCCGAGGGGATCGGCACTGCCGTCAGCTGCTCCGAGGCCGGCGATCCAGAGGAGCAGGCGCCGGCCTCGGAGAAGGAGATCCGCCAGCCAAGATGGCGGCGCCGGCGTCTTCGTCCTCCTCGCTGGAGCAGGACCAGCGAGGTAGCTCCGCCCACTCGCGCCGGATTGGCGCATCCACAGAGAGACTCCGCCCGCCGGACGGGAGGACCAATCCGGGTCCCTCTGCCTGCCTGGGCGAAGAGGATTGGCTCCAGCTGTTGCTATCGGAGGGACGAGCGGGGGATTTAAACGGAGACACGGAAGGGGTCCAGTGCTTCCGTTTTGTATATCAGAAGCCACCTCTTGTGAAGACTGTGTTTGTTCCCAGTGTTCAGCTAGCCGTCCTGCTAGCCACCTCTTGTGAAGACTGTTTGTTCCCAGTGTTCAGCTAGCCATCCTGCTAGCCACCTCTTGTGAAGACTGTGTTTGTTCCCAGTGTTCAGCTAGCCGTCTTGCTAGCCACCTCTTGTGAAGACTGCGTTTGTTCCCAGTGTTCAGCTAGCCGTCCTGCTAGCCACCTCTTGTGAAGACTGCGTTTGTTCCCAGTGTTCAGCTAGCCGTCCTGCTAGCCACCTCTTGTGAAGACTGCGTTTGTTCCCAGTGTTCAGCTAGCCGTCCTGCTAGCCACCTCTTGTGAAGACTGTGTTTGTTCCTAGTGTTCAACTAGCCGTCCTACTAGCCTTTCCCTAAAGACTGTGTGCGGACTTCCAGCCAGGCCAGCCGTCACCCCGCGGTTCCAGCAGTCCTGCTGGCCGCCTGCAGCTGAGGGCTCAACCTTCGGTGAACGGCGGTCGCCGTGGGTGAAGATTCGGGGTGCTCGGCGGTTCCCTGGGGCCTTGTGGGGCTCGGGGAGACTCGAGAGCTCACCAACACCAGATAGACATCAGAGTCACGACAGGAAACGGAAGCCATGAGCTCGCCGACGCAACCCGATCTACGGGACCTGGCTAAGGTACTCCAGCAGCAACAGGAACAGCTTAATGCCCTGTCTGGGGCGCTCCAGAACGTATGCTCTCAACTTTCCACGCTTCAGGTACAGAACCAGGCCGCTGCGGTCCAGGGGGCCGCAGCGGCTCCCCGAGTGGGAGGGTTCCGCATGGGACCTCGGTTCCCTGAACCAGCACGGTATGATGGGACCCCCGGAGGATGTCGGGGGTTCCTCAACCAGTGTAATCTGGCCTTCCGGATGCAACCGGAGGCGTTTGCTTCGGACCAAAGTAAGGTGGGCTACATTATGGGCCTTTGTGTAGGGAAGGCCCAGGCTTGGGTGGCCCCCCTGAACGAGCAGCAGGACCCCATTCTGGATGATTATAGTGAATTTCAGCGCCGGTTCCGGATGGTGTTCGACCTTCCGGGGAGACCCTCCTCCGTGGCGTCGGAACTGCTCCGGATTCATCAGGGAGAAGGAACGGTGGCCGACTATGCCATCCGGTTTCGGACCTTGGGCACGGAGCTGCGCTGGAATCCGGAGTCCTTGATGGCCATCTTTATGGAAGGCCTCCAAGAACGGATCAAGGACGAATTGGCGGGACGGGAGATCCCCGGACAATTGGATGCCCTCATTTCGCTCTGTATACGAGTTGACACTCGATTCCAGGAGCGAGCCAGAGCCCGGGCGGAACGGCAGAAGTGGGCACGAGGGACATCCCGGATGGGCAAAGGGCCGTCCCCCCGCCAGGAGAACCGGGACTCCACGGAGCCCGGGGAGGAGCCGATGGTGATGGGCCGTCAACGGTTGACTCCCTCCGAAAGACAGCAGCGACAGTCGAACGGACTATGCTTCTATTGTGGGAAGGCTGGACATTTCCTCCGGACTTGTTCCGTCCGGCCGGGAAATGCGCTCCCCAAGGCACCCTGAGGGGAAGGTTCTTGGGGCACTCCGCTCCCCTACCGGACTCCTTGATAACACTACCAGTAACGTTATGGTGGCAGGAGACCACGATCCAGACCCAGGCCCTGGTGGACTCAGGGTCAGGGGGCAACTTTATTGGACTCGAACTGCTGCAGCAAATGGGCTGGCCCACGCTCCCGCGGAGGCCGGTGCTGCGAATAACCTCCATCCAAGGGACTACACTTCCCCAGCCGGTCACGGAGATCACCCCCGGGTTGGGATTACAGGTGGGGGAGGATCATCGGGAGGAGGTCCAATTCCTAGTGCTATCCCGGACCATCCACCCAGTGGTTCTGGGACTGCCGTGGTTACGGTGCCACAACCCGGTTATCGATTGGCCCGGGGGAAGGATTCAAGCTTGGGGTAGTTCCTGTCAGGAGACCTGTTGTAAGGGCCGGGCTGGCAGCTGTCCGGCCTTAAATACGTTGCCTGATGAGGGACGGGTTGAACTGGGCTCGCTGCCTATGGATTATAGAGACTTTGCAGATGTGTTTAATCCCAAGGAAGCAGAGGTGCTACCGCCTCATAGGTCTTTTGACTGTGCCATTAATCTGAAGACGGATACGGTGCCCCCACGGGGCCGACTGTACAAGCTGTCCCGAGGAGAGTCCAAGGTAATGCAAGAATACATCCGGGAGAACCTGCGAAAGGGGTTCATCCAGCCCTCTACGTCCCCAGCGGGGGCGGGATTCTTTTTTGTTACCAAGAAGGATGGGTCCCTGAGACCTTGTATCGACTATCGGGGGTTAAATGCCATCACCGTGAAAGATCGTTTTCCGCTACCGCTCATTCCCGAGCTCTTTGACAGGCTGCAAGGAGCACAGGTGTTCACGAAATTGGATTTGCGGGGGGCCTACAATTTAGTTCGAATCCGGTCAGGGGACGAATGGAAAACGGCCTTTAACACCCACGAGGGACATTTTGAATATCGGGTGATGCCGTTCGGTCTATGCAATGCCCCTACGGTGTTTCAACGTCTTATCAACTACGTGCTAGAGGATTTGCTAAACTCCACGGTGATTGTATATCTGGACGACATTCTGGTTTACTCTAAGGACCCCACGGAGCATACGGGCCATGTTCGCGCTGTGCTGCACCGGTTACGACAAGCCCATCTATTTGCGAAACTCAGTAAATGCGCTTTCCATCAGCGGTCATTACCCTTTCTAGGATATATTCTGCTACCCGGGGGCCTACAGATGGAGCCCGACAAACTCCGGGCCATTCGCGAGTGGCCACAACCGTTGGGACTGAAGGCCCTACAACGGTTCCTGGGCATCGCCAATTACTATCGCCAGTTTATTCCCCAGTATTCCCGATTGACAGCACCACTGACGGCGCTCACCCAAAAGAACGCGAGGGTCCGGGATTGGCCGCCAGAGGCGCAAGCGGCTTTTCGTCAGGTAAAAGAGGCCTTCGAGTCAGCGTCCATCCTGCTGGCCCCCGATCCGGAGAAGCCTTTTATTGTAGAAGTGGACGAGTCCGCCTTGGGGGCCGGGGCGGTCATCTCTCAAATCAACCCCGGAGGCCGGCGCCAACCGTGCTCCTTCTTCTCACGTAAATTCTCCCCAGCAGAACGGAACTATACGGTCAGGGATAGAGAACTCCTGGCCCTGAAATTAGCCCTGCAGGAGTGGAGGCACTTGCTGGAGGGAGCGGAGCACCGGTTTACGGTCATCACGGACCACAAGAACCTTCTATACCTTCAAGAGGCTCAGCGATTGAATCCCCGACAGGCTCGGTGGTCATTATTCTTTGCCAGGTTTCATTTTCAGTTAGTATTCCGGGCGGCGTCCCAGAATACCCCGGCGGACTCGCTCTCCCGGGCATTTGAGGTCCCTGAAGAGACCAAGGAGGCTCATCCGATGTTAGATCCCGCGTGTCTCCGTGCGGCTACAGGGGAAGTCGCACCAATCAAGGAGTTCGTGTCGGCCGCCGACCGAAAGAGAGTCATGCAATGGGGACACATCTAGATGGGCCGGGCACTTCGGGTATCACAAGACTCTCCGATTCATCGCGAGACAGTATCGATGGCCGCAAATGAGGCGGGATATTCTCCAGTTTGTTACCTCGTGCCCGGTGTGTGCACGGACCAAGCCAGTAGGGGACCTCCCGTGGGGGACCTGCAACCATTGCCCGTACCGACCACTCCCTGGTCGGAGGTATCCATGGATTTCATCACTGACCTACCCCGTTCCCAGGGTCATAGCGTGATCTGGGTTATGGTAGACCGGTTCTCAAAGATGGCTCACTTTGTTCCATTCTCGAGCCTTCCTTCGGCAGCCTCTCTAGCCCAGGCCTTCATTCACCACATTTTTCGACTACATGGGCTGCCCAGTCGGATCATCAGTGACCGAGGACCCCAATTTACCTCACGCTTCTGGAGAGCCTTGTGCACGGCCTTGGGAGTGGAGACCCATTTTTCATCCGCCTATCATCCCCAAACCAACGGCATGGTTGAGAGAATTAACCAAACACTGAAAGGATTCTTGCGAGCCTTTGTTAACCAACGACAAGATAACTGGGCTTCTCTACTTCCCTGGGCCGAGTTCGCTTATAACCAGAGTGACCATTCATCCTCAGGGCATTCCCCGTTCTTCGTGGTATACGGACGACATCCTCGGCTTCCAGGGCCGTTCCCTTCTGCCACGGTAACCCCGGTAGGGGACCAAACCCTGGCAGACTTACAGAAGGTCTGGGAGATGACTAGGGAACAACTACAGAAGAGAGTTACCAAAGATAAAATCTTTGCCGACCGCCACCGGCGACCCGCCCCAGTGCTCCAGCCAGGGCAGAAGGTATGGTTAAGCACTAAGCATCTGAGACTCCGAGTGCCTTCCCGGAAACTGGGACCTCGTTATGCTGGACCTTTTGCTATTCAAGAACGAATTGGACCAGTCACATATCGGTTGCGGTTACCCGGGACCCTACGAGTGCACAACGCCTTCCATGTCTCCTTATTGAAGAGGTTTCGAGGGTCCGGATGGCACCCGCGCCCATCCCAAGAGGAAGCTCTCCAGGTGGCCCCGGATCCGGAGTATGAGGTAGGAGAGATTCTGGACTCAAAATGGCGGCGGGGAAGACTGTATTATTTGTTATCATGGAAGTCTTTTGGCCCCGAAGACAACTCCTGGGAACCCGTAGCTAATGTACATGCCCCAGAATTGGTTAAAGCCTTCCACGCCCGATATCCGTCCAAACCTGGACCCCGGGAGAAGGGGTCATCCGGGGAGGATACTGTCCCGTTCCGGGCCCTTACCTGGCGGTCCGCGGGCAGGAGCGGGAACCAGGGGCGCCCGTGGGAACCGGGACGGCAGGGAGAGGCTGCCGAGGGGATCGGCACTGCCGTCAGCTGCTCCGAGGCCGGCGATCCAGAGGAGCAGGCGCCGGCCTCGGAGAAGGAGATCCGCCAGCCAAGATGGCGCCGCCGGCGTCTTCGTCCTCCTCGCTGAAGCAGGACCAGCGAGGTAGCTCCGCCCACTCGCGCCGGATTGGCGCATCCACAGAGAGACTCCGCCCGCCGGACGGGAGGACCAATCCGGGTCCCTCTGCCTGTCTGGGCGAAGAGGATTGGCTCCAGCTGTTGCTATCGGAGGGACGAGCGGGGGATTTAAACGGAGACACGGAAGGGGTCCAGTGCTTCCGTTTTGTGTATCAGAAGCCACCTCTTGTGAAGACTGTGTTTGTTCCCAGTGTTCAGCTAGCCGTCCTGCTAGCCACCTCTTGTGAAGACTGTGTTTGTTCCCAGTGTTCAGCTAGCCGTCTTGCTAGCCACCTCTTGTGAAGACTGTGTTTGTTCCTAGTGTTCAGCTAGCCGTCCTGCTAGCCACCTCTGTGAAGACTGTGTTTGTTCCCAGTGTTCAGCTAGCCGTCCTGCTAGCCACCTCTTGTGAAGACTGTGTTTGTTCCCAGTGTTCAGCTAGCCGTCCTGCTAGCCACCTCTTGTGAAGACTGCGTTTGTTCCCAGTGTTCAGCTAGCCGTCCTGCTAGCCACCTCTTGTGAAGACTGTGTTTGTTCCTAGTGTTCAACTAGCCGTCCTACTAGCCTTTCCCTAAAGACTGTGTGCGGACTTCCAGCCAGGCCAGCCGTCACCCCGCGGTTCCAGCAGTCCTGCTGGCCGCCTGCAGCTGAGGGCTCAACCTTCGGTGAACGGCGGTCACCGCGGGTGAAGATTCGGGGTGCTCAGCGGTTCCCTGGGGCCTTGTGGGGCTCGGGGAGACTCGAGAGCTCACCAACACCAGATAGACATCAGAGTCACGACACTCACAGAAGTTTGGGGCCTCAGAGAGAGTTCATGCCTTGCAATATCATTGCATGTTTTCACAATTGCTCTGTGAAGGAAACTGTGTGGAGAAAAGCCAGAAATTTAGGTGACCGCACCTGGAACAATTATAAAGTGATGGTGTTTCAAAATTTGGCTAATGCAACACTTCAGCATCAGAGGGAATTGCAAGAAGTCATAAAGTACTTGCAACAGTCCAGACTGGGATACCAGTGGCTTTACCCATTTGGTTTATTATTTACATTAGGCTGCCAAACACACAAGGTTCAAACCACAGTTGAGGTGTAGAAGGCCTTATTGGAGTTGGGCTGCTCGGATTTGCCAGTCCAGGTGACTAAAGGAGCACATCAATATCACCTACTACAGAGAAATCCACTTGGCAGAGAGTTTGTTCGGGCAGAGGGCACCATGCATTGATGCCACAGTCAGAGACAGGCACAGCTACTTGATTTGCACTCTGCTATGGTTTGACTTTCATTCTCTGATTATGACTTTCCATACAGGAGCTAAATAAATGCACAATGCGCACAGTCATTTTTGGGATTGATCTAAATTGTGTGTGATAGGTGGGTTGGATGTATAGCTTTGGGGGGGGGGGGGGGAACTTTTTTGGAGTTGATAGAAGTGCTTGTTGTTACTAGACTGATAATTTTGTTAAGTCTGAGAGCTTGTTATGGGGTTATATACAATATGTTTATATGACCTTTTCTGGTGGCAATACACTGCCTCAGGGAGATTACTGACCGAAGGGGGATATGGTCAGTCAGCTAGGGGGTGGAAGGTTGGGTTTACAGGTGGGCTCGGGGAATGTTAAATGGTTTAAATGACCCAGGAAAGCGAAGTATTTTTAGAGAGTTGAAACGTCTTCAAGGGGATGTCATCATGCTTCTGGAAACACACACACACAAAAAAATAGATGTTTATTACTTCACCATCAAGATTATAGTGGGTGTTATACACGTGCTGATCCCCACGGTGGTAAAACTGGGGGTTTAGTGATACAAGGTGTCCCTTTCATTAAAGAGAATATATTTACATATACATTAAGGAGATGGTAGGTGATAGGTGATTAGGGGGAAGTCTCTCTGAGCATCAAGTAATTTTTATACCCCAAATGGAGGGGAAGGGGGAATTTTTTTAGTTTCTTACCAGAAGACCTTTCTTATTTTGCTACAGGGCATGTGGTCATGGGTAGAGACTTCAATCTATCACTAACGACTCTCAACCATTCTAAGGGAGGGGGAAGTTTGGTGCACAAACAGAAATGTATGCAGTTGGTTAAAGGTTTAGGTTTGCTAGATGTGTGGCAATTGCAACATCCAGGACAACACTCCTATACGAGAATAGATATGATTTGGTATAGTTGGACTTTGTGGCATCAGGTGCAGGATACTTACATTGAAAGTTTAAATGCCTCTAATCATGCTCCGGTTGCAAGGTTTGAATGGTAAGAGACGTCACACTTGCTGGCGATTAAACGAGTCCATACTGGGGGATACAGTAGTTTGTGCAGTTATGCAAGGTTATTAGACATGAGTTGAATGATACGGGTGAAGTATCTGACGGGACGCTAAGGGATGGTCTTAAGGTGGTGGTAGGTGGACACCTCATTAAGTGGGGCGTGACAAGGAGGCGGGGAAAGAAAGAACTAGAACTTTGTTTAAAGTGTGTCTAGAAACTCTAAACCAAGAAGGGGTGGGGGAAGACCCAGCCATTTTTAAAACAGCTACAAGCATGCAGACTAGAACTGCAAAGGATTCAGGTGTACCAAATCAAATGTGATAGACGCTTGGTCCAGCAACAGTTCTATGAATTTAGTAAGGCGGGCACAATGCTTGCCTGGCACATTAGAAAGCATCAGATTATGCATGCCATCACTAAAATTAAGGGGGCTGCAAATATTCTCTACTCTCGAGCTAGGGAGATTCAAGAGCAATTTGTTCAGTTTTATACCAATCTGATTTCTGAAACCCTTCTCCTCTTACATACAAAGATTCAAGAGTATTTAGCTAGAGCTGGGTTGTTGGGTTAAGGGTCTTAAAAAGGGGGGGGGGGGAAGCACCGGGAGTTGATGGATATACAGCAAAGTTTTAAGATTTTTGTCAGAAGTGTGGGAAACGCTTGCTAGCATGCATGAAGCAGGGATCTCGGTAAAACTAAAGCCTGGGAAAGATCCAACATTATGTGGCTCTTATCGTCCAATTTCTTTGCTAAAATTAAAGAAATGTAAACATTTTGGCAAAGATTATGGCCGATCGCTTGAGTCAGGTACTCCCACAGATTATCCATATGGATCAATCCAGTTTTGTGCCGCGACACCAGGTGGCAGATAAGCAGACACACTCTTAGTAGAATCTGGGGGCGTACGCTCGGGGGGAGTTATTAGCTCTGTTGACTATGGATGCTGAGAAGGCGTTCGATAGGCTCAAGTGGTCCTATTTATGGGAAGTGTTGCATTTCATGGGATTGCTGCAGTCTCTCTGTGAAGCTTCTGTTGCCCAATGGAGGGTATTCTTCACAATTCTCCATGAGAGAGACCAGGCAGGTCTCCCTCATGTCCCCTTTCTCCTCTTGTTATTTGCCATTGAACCAGCGGGTTTGTTCCCTGACATAAAAGGGTCAGATAGGGGAGGAGGGGGAGGAGAAGCCACAAAATAAATTTGCATATATGATATCCTGTTTTATGTGAGAGCACCTCAATTGACCCTGCCTATCATAATCAGGGAATTGAATTCCATTGGGAAAATGTCAGGCTTCAAAGTTAACTATGACAAGTTGGAATTCATGGGCATTACCATTCTAGGAAAGGAGGAGAGGTTACTAGTCTTTTCTTTTTCGCAGAATGCAGATCAGTGTTCGGTATCTGGGTACACAGATACCCAAAGATCTAAATTGTTTGCACTAAATTATACCCCATTTCATCAGCTCCGCAGAGACCTGAATAGCTGGAAGAATGGGTGATTATGGTAGGGTTTGATCTCGGCAGTTAAAATGAATTTGTTACCATGGTGGTTGTTCTTTAGCACTACCGCGGATGGAATTAATGCAGCTTCAGTCAAATTTCTAGCTTTGTATGGGGAGGGCACCCTTCCAGACTGGCTAAAGAAAGTGATGTGGGGTGCGGTAGAACTGGGCGGAAGGGAGATGTCGAATATGATATGGTATTATTGGGCAGCGAATTCAAAAGTTATATCGGTTTGGAGTCAAGAGGGACAGCTGGTTATTACCACCCTAGAACAACATTCTATGAAGGATTATTCCCTAGGGGCTGCTCTGAGTCTCTCAGTCTCACTCTCTCATAAGAGACATAAGCAACTTTCACCCCACCCCTATATTTCTCACTTATTTGCCCTATGGAGCTTCTTAAAACCAAGTTCAGGGGTTCTTGTACCCCTCCTCCCTTGCTCATGTCACTCAAGAACCAGGCTTCTTGGTAGGCCTTGGGAGGGTGGTATTTGTTGATTGAATAAGACCCCGTGGCACCCAATTTTGAGATTTCTTAGATGTTGGGGAAATGTGCTCCTTTGAGGAACTCCAAACATCTTAGCCGTGTGTGTGATAACCCACATGTTCTCAAACCTGTAAGTAAAACATCTCTCTAGCCTGGGGTGGTTTAGGGTAGACCCAGATGAGACTGAGAATTTGGAAAATTTATGGGCCTCACTGGGGAAGCTTAAGGGGACTATTTCTCATTTATATTGCGCTTGATACCGGGAAATGAGTTCTAAAAATATTCTTACATGCGGGCATGGGAAAAAAAGATTTGGGGTTTGAATTGATTGTGAGGGAATGGAAGGTGGTAGACATAGAAGTGAAAAAAAGCTTCCGTGTGTCCTTAAGGAAAATGCATATAAAAAGCGTTAACTAGATGGTATTATACGCCAGATAGGATAAGAGCTATATTTCCTGGGGCCACTGATTTGTGTTGGAGATGTGGCCTGGTCACAGGCTTTTTTCATTATCTGGTGGGCATATGGGCAGCTTCAGGGGGTTTGGCAAGGAGTTAGGAGAAGGTTGTCCTCACTATTAGACATTATATTCCCATGCAACCCTAAATGGTGTTTATTTCGGTGGGGAAATTGCAGAGACCCAAAGTGGCAGTATCACCTCAAGAGGCTGTGTTTAGCAGCGGCTAAAAAGTGTCATCGCTGCTCATTGGAAGCAAGAGAAGAGATGAATGTTGGCCAGCTGGCTGCTGAAGCTAACTCTGTTGGGGGAGGATTTGGAGAAATTAACAGAGCGCAGACTGGGGGGATATGATTCCTCTGCTGCAGAATGGGTGCACCTTGACCTGTTATGGAGGGATACTTAATGAGATAGGGAGGTGATAGGAGGGACAGGGGATGGGTGGGTACCAGCAGAGTTGGGAAGTTTACATAGGGAAGGATCGAGTGCTCTAAAGAGACCACGCAGTGCTCAGAATATGGTGGAGTACTATAGCGTGGGGGGGGGGTTGGGGAGGGGGAATACTCGACAGTTCATGATTTTCCTGGTTGTATATTTAACTTGATGTTTGTAGTGCTTTTCTAAACCTTCAATAAAAATGTAATGTAAAAAAAAAAAAAAGGGTCATTGGGTGTAGGTTTCAATTGAGGAAAATTGAGAATCTTCAAAATTTAAGGCCCCTACTAAGGCATGCTAGTGTTTTTAGCACGTGTGCTAATGTGTAGATACCCATAGGAATAGGATCGGTGTCTACATGTTTAGTATACACTAATGCTTAGCGCATGCTAAAAACACTAATGGACCTCTAGCACAGCTTAGTAAACATGGTCCACAATGTATTTTCAAAATTCTTCATTTTTCAAGGGTACACATCATTTTGTCCTGAACCAAAGTAGTTTCAAATTGCTGCAGCTGTTGTACTTATGTAGAAACTTGCTCCATGGAAGAGAGTCTCCCAATTTCTGAATTCTTCCAGGGCTGTGCCAAAACAGAACTTGCAGAGAGCTTCAAGCATGGACCACATGAAATTCAGCATTACTGTTGCAAGTTTCACCACTTTGGATACAGCACTAGACAGACCCGACACTTGTTTCCCAGTCATCCCGTCTATTGGATTCAGTGCCGTCTCAAGTGCTAGCCACAGAGGGAAAAAGCAGAAACAGGTGCCCCAAAGGCTATAGTGTGTAATACTTCCACTTCTGGAACAGTCCACAGTGAGAAGCTGCAGGTGCGATGGGACTGAGTGAAATGTCACTCTCCTGGTTGGGCTTTTCTTCACAACTGGACAGCTGTGCCATCGTGTCCTGATAATTAAAACAAAAAGAGGTAGCTGTGCCTAGCTGATAATATCTGGCCACTGCAATACGAGTCAGCTTCTTTTTTTTTTCTTCAATGCCTAACGCGAAGGGAAACTCCCACGGTAAAGTCAGAGTTAGTGTGGTAGCAACTGCACAACATGCTTACTCAAGCACCATGTAGGAGCTGCTCCCTAGTGCAGGGTATTGACCTTTTCCCATTCCCCTCAGTTCTGCAGTGGGAAGCTCCAGGCTGGGGTCAGGCATTTCTGTCAGATGGTGGTATATACTCCAGACCCAGGTGCATGAAGATATCTTCCTCACTTGTAGCAGCCAAAAATGTTTGCTGGAACACAGAACAACAGGAAAATAAGAACCAAGGCAAAACCAGCTAATTACTCCTTCTGCTCATGTTGGTAACATCACCCCCTGAACACTATTGACGTCCTGTCTGTTACTTCATGGAGGAGCCAGTACTCAAAGCTTTGTGGTAGTTTTTATTCTGCTGTAAAATTAGTGCCACCACATTGCCACAGCATGCAAATTAATGCAGTGTTAAAAACTGTGGCAATAATATACAGCTCAGCGCTAAATGTCAACTTGTCAAGTGCTCAAGTTGTGACTGGCAGCACTGAGAGGAAAAGTTAACAAAAGAAGAAAACCCCACTACAAGCATGCTGGCGCATCAGCCCCTTACCTCCCCCCCCCCCCCCCCCCAAAAAAAAAAGTATTTCTGTCTAGCAACACCCATCCTAGCCCCACATACTAACCCTGCTGGTCTAGTGGCCCTCTGCCCCCCCCCCCCAATTCTACAGTAGTTAGCAGTTCCCTTCCCACACCAAGTCCCCCACCCTCCACAGAAACAAGAGAAACACACTGGTAGTCTAATTGGGCCCCCACTCCTCAGGCCTAACCCCCCTCCCCAAACGAAGCAGGAGTAATGCCCACTTGCTCCTACCTCTAGGGTCATCATCAGCAAAATGGAAGTGCCCTAACGTATGGGGGTCTCACTAAACCAGGGCATTTGTTTTTAATGTCTGGGGCAGGAGTGTAGCTAGAGGGGCACAAGACCCCTGCTCCTTGCCCAGCATCTCTCCCTCCCGGTAAGCAGGGGTCTCAACACCAAACGCCACTGTCTCAACACACCGGTACCTTTTAAGTGCTTTAAGTTTTGTCAGCAGTGACTCTTACTCACTTCCGAGCCTTCCCTCTGATGCAAGCGCCTGTTCGTAGGACCAGGAAACTATGTCAGAGGGAAGGAATCACTGCTCACAAAAGCTAAAGGACAAGGTACCGGAGGGTTGGGGGGAGTACAGTTAAGAGACCTTCAACTGCCTGAGAGGCGGGGGGAGGGAGAGATGCCCGAGTCTTCAGTTAACAGGGCTTGGGGATCCCCACCAACCACATCACAGCTGTGCTGCTGCTGGATGGGCCTGACTTCAAAGTGGGTGAGGGAATTTGTAAGCTGGGTACGGTCAGAGCCAGTGCATGAAGCAGGGTGGCCGGGTTGGAGGGAGCTATAGAAATGCTAAATAGTAGTAGTAGTAGATAGGGTGCCGCTTGACACTGCTCCTCTCAACCAACCTTTGTACACTGCCCCTGACCTGGCAAAGTTCCCTGCACAAGAACATTATTTTGAGCATGACCGGGGAAGAGCAAAAGACCCCATTAGCACGTGTACATTAATGCGGTTTGCAGTAATGGTTTCAGCGCAAGTTAATACCCATGCAGAAACCATTACTGCTTGGCCAGTAAAACCCATGCTAATGCTTTATGCATCAGCCCCTGGGAAACCAAGGTATTACCAGACATACAAACCCCTACTGCCTAACCAGGATAAATTTAGATCAAAGACAAATTCACTCTCCTATGCAAAAAAGAATGCTCTAGAGCAGTGTTTTCCAACTTCAAACCAAGTACCCCCCAAGTCTAATAAATTTCAACAGAGTACCCCCAACCACCGATCAGCTCCTATTTTTAAACAGAAACTTAACTAAGTTAGCAACATATATAACACATATAGATAATTGGACATAATGTACAGAGTGCACTTGGAATATGGATTTCTAAATAATCTGGCCAACAGCTGTCCTGCATCAACATAAATCACATACAGCTTTTAAGGGACAACACCAACTTTTTTATTTAAATCATTTATAATTTTTCATTTTACAAGGGTCACTTGCAAACAGTAATACAGAGATGATTGCACATTAATACAATATAAGAAGAAAACAATCCCAACTAGATATATGAATTATACACAATCTTTGACCACAAAGTGAAGAAAAATAGGGAGAGTGAAATAAGACAAGGAGATCAATTAAACAGTAAACAGAAAAAAGAAAACATGGTATTTACTTGATCATCACTAGATATTACTCATCTAATACATTATTCCACATTGATCATCTGGTTGGCTTCTTCAAGACCAAATACGGCGTATAGTCAATTCATTCCATTGAGAACATACTTATTGTCCAGGTTTTAGTTAGAAATAATACATCCGATTACATTCTCTCTCTTTTAAAAACCAGAAATTAAACAATACATATACTCAAGTCTCTAATTCAAATCCCCCTGATTAAAGCAATCCCAGTTTTCACAGGCTTCACTCCTTTTGAAGTAATTAAGGAAATATTTCTGAGGAAAACTTTAGGAGTCATACCTGTAACTCTGGGAAAAATAATCTCGACATTGAATAATAAAGGTAGATGTTTTTGTGGATGATTAAAGTTTCTGGTCCATTATCATTTTCAAGATCATAACCACTTCTTGATTGTACAGAACTTCATCTGTCATATCAATTTTTTCACTCTCAGAGGGTTCAGTCAAATTTTCCATGCAACTCTCCAATAAGATCATATCTAAAACATTATTTACTACCGCCGTTAGGTCCCGAAGTGCCTTCCAGATGGTATTCAATGTAACCTCCACGGAAGCCAAAAACGCCAAGATGATTTCTCTTGAGGTGTTTAGGAGTGATTCCGCCGATTCGGGTTCTGCTGTAAACGTCCTCCGTTTTGATGCCTCTAACTCACTCCTCCACTCCTTTGGACATGGTGGTTGAATAATTCGGGAGTGATGGAGCTGTTTTTCCAGGTCCAAGAGCGTTGACGCTCCTTCACCGGCGCTAATCAAAGGACTCACCAACCCTTTCATCTGTGGGCAGTTCGATACGCAGCGGTCCCATACTTGCTGCTCAGGGGACAAAACGCTGGCCATCAGCGGCTGACCGCCAATTGTTCCCTTCCTCTCAGTTAAGGAAAATGCAATTGTAGAGAGGAAATTTACATAAAGAAGACAGAACCTCACAGGGCAGCTGGGCCGTTGGGCATAAGAAACTCCAGGTCACCATCTCACCACTCTCCCAGTTTGGGACACTCTTTGTCTGGTTTCTCCTCAGAGATATGGGTAGCCTTCAGCATAGCCCTCAGTCATTGAAACACAGAAGCCCCTCCACCACTACAAGGTGGTGTCCCTTCGGAGGGGACACCAACATTTTTAAATATATATATTTTTGTTGTTGTTACATTTGTACCCCGTGCTTTCCCACTCATGGCAGGCTCAATGCGGCAGGCAATGGAGGGTTAAGTGACTTGCCCAAAGTCACAAGGAGCTGCCTGTGCTGGGAATCGAACTTAATTCCTCAGTTCCCCAGGACCAAAGTCCACCACCCTAACCACTAGGCCACTCCATATAGTTATATTATCCCGTATCTTAAACTTGATCAGACACTCAACACACATCACAGTATTCTAGTATTCTGCAAAATAATTACAGCAATGATAAATATCCTTCATACTTCCTCTGAAGCCTAGCATCAGCCCTGCCCTTCCCTAATCCCTCCCCTTCCTGGAACCTACATAGCCATACCCTTCTCTAGCTCCCCCCCCCCCCCCCTCCAATATCCTTCCCTGCAGCCTGTTGGCTATGGGGAAAAGGCTGATGAGTGCCCAGATTTCTCCAGTACCGATCAAGTCCAACTTAAAAGTCTGCAGCACGTGAGCAGGGCAGGCTAGACTCTAGCCTCCAGCAGCCCTCATTCCTGCGTTTTGTTGTGGCTTGGGACTCGAAACCTGCTTGCTACGAGCATACATCTCTGCCTCTGTATCCCCACAGCTGCTGCTATTACATAGCTATGCCCAAACTGGAGCTCTAGATGATTTTCCCCCAGTGCAGAACTTGACCGCCATAGTAACATAGTAAATGACAGCATATAAAGACCTGAATGGTCCACCCAATCTGCCCACCAAGTCTGCCAAAAAACAAAAACCCTGCACTTTCACTGAAGCTGCAGAGACATGCTACCTTACGAATGCTTTCTGCACATGCCTCTACAGCTTCTGCACCTGGTCCCTCAACTTCTGTGCCAGGAAGCCCATGAAAGGGGGAGGAGGGGCCAAGAGGAAGCAACTCAGCATTTAGTTTGTTGAAGGGGGGGGGGAGCGTTGCCATTAGCAATTTTTTGTTGTTGTTGAAAGCTGCTTACCACGTACCCCTTGATTCTCAACCCAGTCCTTAGGCACACCCAGCCCATTTGGTTTTCAGGATATCCATAATGAACATGCTTGAGATACTAGAGACAGTATGCTGCTCTATCATGCATAATCATTGTGGATATTCTGAAAACCAGACTGGCTTGATTTGCCCCGAGGACTGGGATGAGAACCCCTGTTCTGATCTAATTATTTCTATAGCACTTCCAGATGCAGACAATGCTGTGTACATCATATGCAGGTACATTTGTCTGTCCTTAGTGGGCAATGGAGGATTAAGTAGCTGCAGTGAGAATTGAACTTAGTCTGCTGCACTTAGTATTAGGCAAAATCTGCACCAGTAGACACTGGGACAAGAGAAATTTCTATTTTCCAGCACAGTTCACAGGAGACAGAGAAGGGATACGGCCAGTGGTGTGCTGGTAAATGTTTAAAACAACAGACAGGCTCTCTCTCCCCGGTCCCCCTCTATGCTCCCCACCAAAATTGCACAGCTAGCTATAGCCAGGGAGAGAGCCTGGGGGGGGGGGGGGGGGGGGGTGGCAATGCATTACTCCTGGAAAAAAAATAAAATGATCCCAGGTTCCAATCTAATGTTTAATGTGCGATAAAATGCCATAAATAAGTAAAATAAATATAAACTTTTAATTTTGAGCACCTGATTCTCAAAGTGAACATATTCCAAACACTATAATGAAAATAAAATTATTTTTTTCTACCTTTGTCTGCTGACTGTTTTTCTGATCATGCTGGCCCAGTATCCGATTCTGCTGCTATCTGTCCTCTTAACTCCGTTTCCAGGGCTTCCTTTCCATTTATTTCTTTCCTTTCCTCCTTTCTTCTTCATTTCTGGTCCTCAGCTTCTGCCTATTTTCTTCATCCATGTGCAATTTTTCTCCTCTCTTCATCTCCTTCCTTGCTCTTCCCTCCCCTCCATCCATGCCCAGCATTTCTTCTCGTTCCCCTCCATCCACCCATGTACAGCGCCCCTTCTCTCCCCCTGCCCTGCATCCACCCATACCCAGCGACCCTCCTCTCCCCTGCCCTCCATGCACCCATACTCAGCGACCCTCTTCTCCCCTGCACCCATACCCAGCGACCCTTCTCTCCCCTGCCACCCCCTCCCGAGTTGTTAAGCGAATTCTCCTCCCTCCCTCCGGATCCGGTCCCTCACCGACCTGACTCTGAGTCACCCTGCCTTGTCCTTCAAATTCTTCGGGGCAGGCAGTCTTGCCTGCCTGCTGCCAGCGCTGACTCTCCCCCACTGCCGGATCACGCTTCAAAATGGCCGCCAAGACTTACAAGGGCGGCCTCCAGGACTTCAGCAGAAGCTAGTACCACCTCACCCGCCCCCTCCAGACCTGCTGCTACTACCACTGGTCACCTTCCTCCCTTCCCAGGTCTGTTGCCTCCACAGGCCCACATTGCACTGGTGCTGTGTCCCACCCTCTGATTACTTACTGTTGGAAAGGGCAGGATGCAGAGCACTGGATCACAGGCTTGGCACTTAGATAAGCAGGGCATTGGGTCAGGGGTGCTGATCACTGGCTCAGCCAGAGCTGCAGATGTGTGAATTGTGGAAAAGGCATTCACAGCCCCAGGGGAATGATGCCCCACTTGCTATGCAACACAGACACCTAGTGGTCAGAGTCCTGCTACATAGCTCCCAGCTGAGGCTAAGTGAACTAGAGGAGGGTATGAAACAGGAGAAAGTTACCATGAGCTTGGAGAAATCTGCTGGAAAGACCAGACCAAGAATCAGTGATGGAGACCAAGATCATGCAAGTTGGTGGTTAAGACTGTACACAAGTGACCATAACCAACAACCTGTCTTGGCACCCTTATGTCCAGTGATGGTAGCACTGAGAGGAATGTTAATTACGAGCTTAACAAAGTAGCATCGGTATTCCAGTGAATGTGTTAAATATGGGCAACAATACTGATGAAAATTAAGCTCTATGAAGCCAACTGATTTAGGTCTGTGAAACATGGAAAATTATTAAGACTACAGCATAAAAACCTGTCTCGGTAAGACAGTGTTATCAGTGAGGAGATCTTAAGTGACTCATGGAGGCTACAAGGTATTGTAGCAGAGTAAAGGGGTCCTGCCGGCAGGACATATTCTAAAGCTGCAAATATATCCCCAAACTGCAATGTGACGATGCTGACAAGTAGGAAGAAAAGGACGGACAAAAAAAAAAATTAATGTAACACATTCCGATCTTGAAGTACCTTGCTACCAATGGAGAAGAGAAACTGGTGCAGCTAAACACACTGAATACTTAATGCACAGGTAAACCTGTCTAAGCTATCAAAGGATAACAAAAAAGATTTTAGGTCAGGAGGGAAGAAATGCCCCTACACTTACTATCTGCTGAGTTTCCAGGTCAGCACAGACAGGTGACTACTGCAACACAGGAGGAGTGCAAAACAACAACAAAAATAAATACAGTTATTGATATTGGATAATGTGAGTTTGCTAGGGGATGCTGTAAGAGATGACTCACTTTTGGGGGCTGTTGATAATCTGTATTAATGGACGGTTATCCGGCTGTTTTTGCTGTACAATGTTATTTTGTCAATAAAAATTTTAAAGTTGAAAAAAAAAAAAAAAAAGAGAAATACAGCAATACATTTCAGAAATGTTGTTAAACGACTCCTTTTCCGAGAGGACTAGTCAAAATAATCTGTAGGGATGGTTTTTAAATGATTTGATTCAGGACTGATTTAAGAATTCAATGCCCAAAGGCAGGACCAGAGGGTGACAGCAAAGATCCTCTCCTGGACTTCGGGCAGGTTGATAGGAGCCCTGAGGAGACTGGAAAGAAGGTGGGAGTTGTATGGCCCGAGTGCCTCTGAAGTGGCACTAATGGATGACGAAGTGGGAGATGGCTCATTTTCAGCCTGGGTGCTCAGTGCCCTAGGCAAATTACCTATGCCAAAATACAGTGCCAACCCACATAGCTACAAAGCATGTTATGTGTACTGTACCAGACTATTGTGCTAATTTTCAAGGTATACAAAAAAAATAAAAATAAAAAAAACCACCACATTTTGTGCAGATTCTCATTTAAAGGTACATACTTCTCAAAAACAATTTCAATCCCCACCACCCCCACTAAGAAAAGCAGCCTGTTGCACTAGGCACATATTTTAGTGTTGATTTACACAGATCAAAGGCTTTTTCACTGAAGTTATTTTAAAAATTGCTCAATAACCCAACTTATTTAGGCTTGACAAGGACCCCCTGTGTTACAAGAATCTGTATGACAAACTATTTGGTAACAGTAGACAAGTGTAAAGCCAGCATAACATTAAGAGACAAAATTTTGTTCTGTGTCAGACCTTATACTCTTCTGTATTTCCTCCCCACCCCACAGCTATTTCTCATCCTTGCACTAAACTATGCCCATCACAATCCCATTAATTCAGTGATATAGTGCCATAACTTGTACCTGAACCGTGTCGTAGAGAGCGTGGCTGTTCAGCACCATCTTCTTCTCATGAGAGCTGAATCGACGCAGCTCACGTTCAAAATGCTGCCCATCAGGGGAGAGAAGTGGAAAAGGACAGAAAAGAAGGAACAGTAAGAACAGAGGCATGCACAGATTTCAAAAGAAATTTCTTCTACATTGTTTCATTTTCCTGTACTACAAATACAGTATCAATTCTTACTTTACAAGCTATATTTTTCCATTTCCTCTCAGTAACTGCTGGGGGGGGGAGGGGGGTACTCATGTCCAGCTGGACGCAGGCTTGAAAGATGTCTTCCACTCTTTACGTCACCATTGGGCTGTGCTATTGTCTTCCCCCCACCCCCCCAGGGTGCACATTATCTACCTGCAACCTCACCCCGCACCTTGCTGTCAGGAGACCCAAGCTACAGAGTCAGTACAAGGTTAACATGCTCTTTCCTTGGTTATCTCCATCCATCCAATAATCTCAACTCTAAATGGATAGAAAAAAATCACCCCCCCCCCCCCCCCCCCCTTTTTGTGCTGCTCTGGTGCCAGTGGAGCATGGCATTCTCTCCTATGCCAAGCTACTAGATAACTAATTATGTAGTATAGTGCTGGAATTCTCTTCAGAGCTCTACAAGGAAGATATCCCTGCATTTAGGCCAGGTATGAACTCGGGGAGTTTAAGCAACTTCCTCAATGTTACACGGAATGATGGACAAGGGACCAGAACCAGGGACTCTGGGCATCAGTTCTGTACGGGACGTCTATGCTGGGCTGTCATCTCTAATGGCTCTCCTGGTAGTAACTGTAGGTCTGGGGGTGAGCAATTTTCAAAATCATTCCTATAGGTAAAGCAGTGTCTACGTACGCTCTTGTAGAATACCATGTAAACTAACCCACACTGAGCTAATGTGTTTGCAGGGGTGGCGATAGGTAGGAGCAGAGACAACGTAAATACATTTGTATTTTAAGAAGTACGTGCAAAAAATGGAGATGCAAGTGTCCACCTGTGGACGCTGCAATTGGGCAGGCAGGATTAAGATTACCCTTTACATTTAGGAAAAATAACTGTATGTAGGTACTGGGCAGGTTTAAAACAGGCTTCAGATCTATTACAGCCACCAGCTGTCCTCTCTCTCTCTCTCATTGTCCCGTTTGACTCAATTCTTACCCACCAGCTTTACTACTCAGTTAATTACCACTCACTTCTCTTGTGGTGTGCAAATGGCTTCTTGCTTCCTTAACATACTAAAACTGCAATGTGATGAACACTGATAGGTGGGAAGAGAGGAAGGATGGGCTCCACCTTAACCAGGATGGAACCAGGCTGCTGGCGCCAACTTTCAAAAAGGAAATAGAGCAGCTTTTTAAACTAGAATTGGGGTGGAGAGGCCACGCGACAGTCACCCAGGAGCACATGGTTCGGTGGGGAGTATCCTTGAAGGATACTATTCAAACAGGACATTCAGGGAATCGCAGTAAAGAGGTTTCAACAATGCTAAAAGTAAGCCAGGTGTGCTTAATGAGAGAGCAGGATAAAGGATGCACATTATCCCTTTCAACTTCTAAGCAGCTTGTAGATCAAAGGGAAAAAACACAATTTGAAGGGCCTGTATAGAAATGCTAGAAGCCTAAAAAAAATAAGATGGAAGAGTTGGAATATATAGTACTAAATGATGAGGTAGATATAGGCATCTCAGAGACTTGACAGAAAGAGGACAATCAATGGGACACTTAGAGGATCAAATTTGAGGGGGGGGGGGAAGGTTGCGCTATATATTAGTGAATTGAGTCAAATAAAAAACATTCCACGTGACACAGATAACTGTGTGGAATCATTATGGATAGAAATTCCATTGTGTGAAGGGAAGGAGTATTCTTGTAGGGCTGTACTATCATCCACCAGGACAGAAAGAACAGACGGATGAAGAAACATTTAGAGATTAGGAAAGCTGGCAAATTGGGCAATGCTATAATAATGGGCGATTTCAATTACCCCAATATTGACTGGATAAATGTTACATCAGGAAAATAAATTTCTAGATGTAATACTTCTACTTCAGGAAGCAGGTGAAAGCTTGTCTCTTCAACCAGACCTTTAAAGGAAGAAGTAACTAACTCGTTAGTCTCACTCACACAAGGAGTGACTCGGGCTGCATATACTGTAGCAGGACATGTTTATCCACTTCTACCCTAGCCAAGATAATATTTAACCATTTCTCTGACCTCATGTGCAACTTTCTTTAAATCAAATCACCTTACTTTCTAATATATATATATATATATATATATATATATATATATAAGATCTTTGCTTTACCCTTCACTATCAATTAAAATGTTCCATTATGTATTGTGTTGACATTGTAAGTAGTATATTATGCCATACTTTGTATTGTTTTTGAATATTATTTTATTGCTGTAATTGTCTATTGCTCATGTTTGATCTATTCTTACTGTACACCGCCTTGAGTGAATTCCTTCAAAAAGGCAGTAAATAAATCTCAATAAATAAATAAAACGACTGCTTCTTGGAGCAGTTGGTCCAGGGACAAGAAGGGGAGCCATTTTGGATCTGGTCCTTGGTGGTGTGCAGGGCAGAGTGCGAGAGGTGGCAGTGTTGTGTCTGCTGGGAAACAGTGATCATAACATGATCAAGCTTGAGCTATCTGGGATGAACCCGCAAAGGAAAATTTACTGTAGCTGCATTTAGTTTTCGAAAGGACAACTAATAAAATGAGGAAAATAGTTCAAAAGAAACTAAAAGGATCAGCTGCAAAGGTTAGGACACAATCAGGCGTGGATGTTATTCAAAAATACCATCCTGTAAGCCCAGTCCAGAAGCATTCCACATATTTGCAAAGGTGGCAAGAAGAGAAAATGTCAGCCAGCATGGTTTGTGAAGTAAAAGAGGCTATTACAGCCAAAAGATTGTCCTTCAAAGAATGGAAAAAGGACCCAAATGAAGAAAATAAGGAACATAAGTCAGATGCAAAGCATTAATAAAGAAGGCTAAAAAAATATGAAGAGAAACTTGCTGCAGAGGCTAAAACTCACAGTAACAACTTTTTCAGGTACATCAGAAGCAGTAAGCCTGTGAGGGAATCCAAGGGACCATTAGATCACAAAGGAACAAAAGGGGCGCTCAGGGAGGACAATGCCATATACGAGAAGCTGAATGAATTCTTTGCTTCTGTCTTTACGAAGAAGATGTAAGAG
This sequence comes from Microcaecilia unicolor, assembly GCF_901765095.1. Lineage (NCBI taxonomy): Eukaryota > Metazoa > Chordata > Amphibia > Gymnophiona > Siphonopidae > Microcaecilia > Microcaecilia unicolor. The sequence goes on from NC_044034.1 coordinate 290,819,682, forward strand.
ATCTGCCTGTATCAAAAATAGTTTAAGGGTGATGCAGAGGAACTGAAAGAAATCAGTGACCTGGAAAATATACTTAACAAAATTGACAAGTTAAAAAAAAAAAAAAAACCAGATGGCATACATCCAAGGGTACTCAAAGGACTCCAGCATGAAATTGCTGATCTGCTGTTAGTAATATGTAACCCGTTGTTAAAATAGTCTGTAGTACTTGAAGATTGGAGGGTGGCCAAAGACGCTGATTTTTAAAAAGGGTTCTAGGGGTGATCAAGGGAAATTAGACCGGTAAGCCTGACATAGGTGCTGGGCAAAACAGTGGAAACTGTCTACGAGTTCTGTATTCTTTATAATAAACAGGGACAGATTCAGCATGGGTTCAGCCTCAGTTTGCTTCATTTCTTTGAAGGCGTGAACAAACATATGGATAAAGGTGAGCCAGGTGGTTGATGTAGTGTATCTAGATTTTCAGAAAGCTTTTGATAAAAGTTCCTCATGAGAGACTCCTGAGAAAATTAAAAAGAGTTGTGGGATAGGAGGCAAGGTTCTGGTGTGGATTAGGAATTGGTTATTGGACAGAAAACGGAGGGTAGTGTTAAATGGTCATTTCTCTCAATGGAGGAGGGTGAACCACTGGAGTGCAGCAGGGATCTGTACTGGGACTGGTGCTATTTAACATATTTATAAATGATATGGAAAATCAGGACAAGCAAGGTGATTAAATTTGCAGACCAAACTATTCAAGGTTATTAAAACACATGCGGAATGTGAAATATTGCAGAACACCTTAGGAAATTGGAAGATGAAATTTAATGTGACAAATGCAAGGTGATGCACATTGGAAAGAATAATCTGAATAATAGTTACCCGATGCTATGGTCCACCTTGGGGGGTCAGCACTCAAGAAAAAGATTTGGGTGTCGTAGATAACACACTGAAATCTTCTGCTCAGTGTACAGTGGCAGCCAAAAAAGCTAACAGGATGCTAGGAATTATTAGGAAAGGGATGGAAGACCAAAAACATGATAAAGCCTTTACCTCTCTCCATGGTGCGTCCACACCTTGATTAATGTGTTCAGTTCTGGTTGCCGTATCTCAAAAAAATAAAGTAAATAAATATAGCTGAATTAGAAAAGGTTCCAAGAAGAGCGACCAAAATGATAAAGGGGATGGAACTCCTCTCGTACGAGGAAAGGCTAAGAGGTTAGGGCTCTTCAGCTTGGAAAAGGAGACGGCCAAGGGGAGATGACTGAGGTCTACAAAATCCTGAGTGGTGTAGAACAAGTAGAAGTAAATCGATTTTTTATTTGAGGAAATATTTTTTCACTTAATGAATAGTTAAGCTCTGGAACTCTTTGCCGGAGATGTGGTAACAGCAGTTAGTGTATCTGGGTTTGGACAAATTCGTGGAAGAAAAGTCCATAGTCTGCTATTGAGACAGATGTGGGAAGCAACTGCTTGCCCTGGGATTTGTAGTGTAGAGTGTTTCCATGATTTGGGTTTCTGCTAGGTACTTGTGACCTGGCTTGGCTACTGTTTGGAAAACAGGATACTGGGCTAGAAGGGCTATTGGTCTGACTTAGTATGGCTACTATTATGTTCTTGATACTGGGCTAGATGGACCATAGTATGGCGGTTCTTATGTAAAAAAAAAAGATGTGTAGCAAAAAAAAAAAAAAAAACCCACAACAGACTTCTTCCTTCTCTGTTAGATTTTTCTCAAGATGCCTAGAACTGCTGCTTATTCATGTCCTCTTTTTGTCCATTAAGGAAATCCTTGACCCAAAATCTCCTCTTGAGTGCTTTTAACTCAAGCTAACCATTAATTCTAACATTGTTTTTATACGTCTTCAACAGCCCTGCATGCCCAAGTCAAAATCTAATATAATAAAACGCACCGTGAACGTTCTAATGAGGACAACGTTCTGTGAAGCCCTGAAGCCATCTGACGTCACTGAAGCTGTAGGGTTCGTGGATTCGTGGTGTGAAGCCTCCCTTCAAGCCAGCCAGCCAGCCGTCTCTGCCCCGCCCTCGCGACAAAACAAACAAATCCGGAAGCGAAACGTCAGGGAAGGAGGCGGCGCTCCCGACGTCTAGCCTTCCCTTCGCTGTGTTCCGCCTTCAAAATAAGGCGGAACACAGCGAAGGGAAAGCTACACGTCGGGAGCGCCGCCTCCTTCCCTGACGCTTCGCTGCCGGAAACGCCACGGAGGTAAATTGAAAAAGAAGAAAAAAAAAACCAAAACGATGCATGGATGCGAAGGGGGGGAGGAGAAGAGGGCGGGCCAGGCTGGGACATGGGATAGAGAGGAGCATGGATGCGAGGGGGGGGGGGGGGTCATGGAAGGGAGAGAGGGGACTTGCTGGAAAAGGATGAATGGAGGCGGCAGGGGACAGAGGAGCATGGATGGGCATGGATTGCGAGGGCAGGACTCAGGGAGAGAGGGGAATTGCTGGAAAGGGATGAATGGAGGGGGCAGGGGACAGAGGAGCATGGATGGGCATGGATTGGAAGGGCAGGACTCAGGGAGAGAGGGAAATTGCTGGATAGGGATGAATAGAGGAGACAGATGGGCATGGATGGATATGGATTGCAGGGCAGGCCTCAGGGAGAGAGGGCAATTGCTGGATAGGGATGAATGGAGGGAACAGATGGGCATGGATGGATATGGATTGCAGGGCAGGCCTCAGGCAGAGAGGGAAAATGCTGGATAGGGATGAATGGAGGGGGCAGGTGACAGAGAAACATGGATGGCCATGGATTGGGAGGGCAGGGCTCAGGGAGAGAGGGGAATTGCTGGAAAGGGATGAATGGAGGGGGCAGGGGACAGAGGAGCATGGATGGGCATTGATTGGGAGGGCAGGGCTCAGGGAGAGAGGGGAATTGCTGGAAAAGGATGAATGGAGGGGCCAGGGGACAGATGGCCATGGATTGGGAGGGCACGGCTCACACTCTCTCTCTGATATACAATGTCTTTCTGACTCTCACTCTCACACACTCTGTCTCACACTGTATCACATTCACTCTCTATGTGCCACACAGTCACTCACACACTCGCTTGGTCTCATACACTCACTCAAACAGAATCTGTGTCTCACACATCTCTCTCTCGCCCACACACACACACTCTCTCTCACACTGTGTCTCACATACACACTTGCACACACTCTCATTCTCACACACACACTCTCTCACAAACATACTCACACCCAGACTCACTCTCTCTCACACACACTCACACTTTCACTCTGACTCTCAAACAGTCACTCTCACATACACTCTCCCAAACATACACACTCCGAGGAAAACCTTGCTAGCGCCCGTTTCATTTGTGTCAGAAACGGGCCTTTTTTACTAGTGTTCTATAAACAAAAAGGATTTCCACAGGGGTATAAGTTGATCAAAGCATCTTGGAAAACCTACCTTAGATCCTGTCCATCCAAGCAAGGCAAAGGGGTACTGGCTGATGGGGGTGACCACTAGGTCCACCCTAACAGCTTTCCAGTCCCTCCCTGAGTCAGTGCTGTGAACCCTGGCTCCATTATCCCTGCTCTGGCTCAGACCTTTCAACTTGAAGATGGAGAAGCTTCCCTCAAAGTGATCCATGCTGCTGGTACTCTTACCACCTGGTGATGAGGCATCATAGTAAGAGTTCCTCTTCAAGCTATGATACAAAATTAGACCCTGGACACAAAGTAGACATTTTAGTACCAAGACTGGCAAAAATCTACTGCAACATGTCTGGCACCAGAGAAAACTTAAAGTAGCATAATATAAACATTGAAAGGCTTATTTACTAAGCTGTATAATGCATAATGCCAGATTAAAGGTTTAATACAATGCATTAACCATTAGCTACTTATCATGGCAACTAGCTGGAAATTACTATTATGGGGTATGAAAGATAGGGAACTTTAATGTGCATTAATTTCTGCCTTAACTGCTAAGTGGCAAGTAGCTATACCTTCAAAAAGTGCAGCTAACTACATTCTGCATCTGCTGCATCAGTAATGGATGGTAGCAAATTTTGTTCTGCATTAACTATATGGCAGCTTCCAAAAGTGCTAGAAATGCTCCAACATATTGCCCTAAACCTATGCAATATGCTTTAACATTAGCAAAAAAATTCCATCCTCATTCTTCTTGATCTTTCCGCTGCTTTTGACACTGTCGATCACAGCATACTTCTCGATACCCTGTCCTCACTTGGATTCCAGGGCTCTGTCCTTTCCTGGTTCTCTTCCTACCTCTCCCTCCGCACCTTTAGTGTTCACTCTGGTGGATCCTCTTCTACTTCTATCCCTCTGCCTGTCGGCGTACCTCAGGGTTCTGTTCTTGGTCCCCTCCTCTTTTCTATCTACACTTCTTCCCTTGGTTCATTAATCTCATCCCATGGCTTTTCCTACCATCTCTATACTGATGACTCCCAAATCTACCTTTCTACCCCTGATATCTCACCTTGCATCCAAACCAAAGTTTCAGCGTGCTTGTCTGACATTGCTGTCTGGATGTCTCAACGCCACCTGAAATTAAATATGACCAAAACCGAGCTTCTCATTTCCCCCCCCCCCCCCCCCCCCAAACCCACCTCCCCGCTCCCCCCGTTTTCTATTTCTGTTGATCGCTCTCTCATTCTCCCTGTCTCTTCAGCTCGAAACCTTGGGGTCATCTTTGACTCTTCTCTCCTTCTCTGCTCATATCCAGCAGATTGCCAAGACCTGTCGTTTCTTTCTTTACAACATCCGTAAAATCCGCCCCTTTCTTTCCGAGCACTCTACCAAAACCCTCATCCACACCCTTGTCACCTCTCGTTTAGACTACTGCAATCTGCTTCTTGCTGGCCTCCCACTTAGTCACCTCTCCCCTCTCCAGTCGGTTCAAAACTCTGCAGCCCGTCTCATCTTCCGCCAGGGTCGCTTTACTCATACTACCCCTCTCCTCAAGACCCTTCACTGGCTCCCTATCCGTTTTCGCATCCTGTTCAAACTTCTTCTACTAACCTATAAATGTACTCACTCTGCTGCTCCCCAGTATCTCTCCACACTCGTCCATCCCTACACTCCTTCCTGTGCACTCCGCTCCATGGATAAATCCTTCTTATCTGTTCCCTTCTCCACTACTGCCAACTCCAGACTTCGCGCCTTCTGTCTCGCTGCACCCTATGCCTGGAATAAACTTCCTGAGCCCCTACGTCTTGTACCATCCTTGGCCACCTTTAAATCTAGACTGAAAGCCCACCTCTTTAACATTGCTTTTGACTCGTAACCACTCGCCTCCACCTACCCTCCTCTCTTCCTTCCCGTTCACATTAATTGATTTGATTTGTTTACTTTATTTATTTTTGTCGTCTATTAGATTGTAAGCTCTTTGAGCAGGGACTGTCTTCTATGTTTGTGCAGCGCTGCGTATGCTTTGTAGCGCTATAGAAATGCTAAATAGTAGTAGTAACGCATATTGCATAGATTTTATGTTTAATAAAACCTATGCAATATTAACTTACTGCATTAATTCCCAGGGATTATACTTAATTGGTGCATCTCCTGGCAAACTGCTGGTTCACATTCCTCTAGCCACTAATGCACAGAGCAGGACCAGTGCTAGGGTCTCTGGCACCCCCCTGCAAAACTATCAGTTGGTGCCCTCCCCCCCCCCCCCCCCCCTCCGGGTCCAGCATGTCCTCTCTCTTCTCCCTAAAGATGAACAAACATTTTGGGGTTTTTCTTCAACTTTTTATTTGAAAGCTTCCCATATGTAGATATATCATGAAATAAAATTGAATATCTCTAAAACTGCTTTAAAAAATATTGTCAAACCAAATGAATCTAAAACTATTCCCAATAAAATCTAGCAATAACACACATTTAATACCGGAGAGTACCAGTAAGGAGACCTATAAGTAAGAGGATTAATCAAACACCGTTCTAGGTGATACACCTAAAGATAATACTTCATTTAGATAGACGTTCGAGTTGTAAATTCACCCAAAACGAGGCTCACTTTTGAACGTGACGCCTCTAAGGGTGGACAAATTTCTCAATCATAGATCTCACGGGTGTCTATATTTTTTAAGAAAATCTTTAGATTTAATTGGAATGTGGGTGTATTTTCAATAATCAAATGTGCAACTTTAACTAATCACAGATCTCAGAACTGTATGAATTGATCCTATCACTCCTATAAACCTCATGCACATCCAAAATTAAAGATGTGCTCTAATCATGCTATGTTAACTTCAATAATATAAATTCTTTCAAAAACCTATGCTATCCGAGGGAAGTGACGTCACCGCTACTGATGGCAGCCTAGCTTTCTAGCTCCCGCTCCCCGAAGCATAAAACAGCAATAAAAGGCAGTAGTCAGCCACTTTAAATCTACCGGAGGAACTCCCCATCGCCTCTCATCGGCTGTAGTATGAGTAAAGCGTCTTCGGTGCGCCCAAAAGACTCTGAGAAGTCGGCGGGCGGCGGAATGAGCAAAACCGCCAAGCGCCACGAGGCAATGGCGTGGGCGTCCCAATCAGACTCTGATTCTGCGCTGTCCATGGCAGAATCGCGGAAGCTGCCTGCAGAAAAAGGAATATCTAGCGAACTTCGCCAGCTCCTTTCTGGAATACAAAACGATATTTAAAAAAAAAAAAAAAAAAAATCGAAGGATGAGATCCTGGAACGGATGGAGACATTGAGCTCTGACCTCAGTGAGCTGGGGAACAGAGTTGAAGATGCGGAAGCAAAGCTGGAAGAGCATTCTGAGTCCCTGCTCTCGCACGAGGCCCAACTTCAAGCACTGGAACAAGAGAGCTTAGATCTTACATACAAGCTTGACGACCTTGAAAACAGGGGCAGGAGGAACAACCTTAGATTCCGCGGAGTCCCTGAGGGCGGCGAGACTGAAGACGTTCCACACATTGTACAGATGCTGTGCACTACCCTGCTGGGGGCCAAGGCTGGAGCGGTGAAGGTAGAAATAGACAGAGCACATAGATCTCTTGGTCCGCAGCAGGAGAACAGAGCACAGGACATTATCACTCGGTTTCATCGATATGAAGTGAAGGAACAACTGCTGAATAGCGCCAGGAAAAAGCCTGACCTGGAATATGGAGGAGCTAAAATAACTGTATCAGGATCTCTCACAGTTCACTTTACAGCAGAGACTCCTCATGAAACCAGTGCTGGACATCCTAAAGAGCAGATCTTGTATAGATGGGGTTTTCCCTTCTCTCTGAACTACACCATACAGGGAGCCAAAAGTAGAGTCACATCACTGGCGGAAGCCTGGACATCCCTGCATGTGGCAGGCCTGGTGAAAACGAGCAAACCCCCAGGTGGACTAGCTTCTGCTACGAAGGCCAAGCTTCAAAAATGGCAGCGGGTCCCTACAACTACTAAAAGGAGTAACCCAAAACGAAAAGTGGTCGTGGAAGACACCTGAACAGTTGCAGCAGCTTGGCCGGTATACCATATTCGAGGTCACATTTTGTAAGGCAGCCAAATGGATAATGGACAACTCCGTGCCAATGGCTGGTAAAGAAACAAGGAGTAGCATCTGTTATGTTTTAAGCTTTGTTACTTTTTGCTTAAGGGGAATGCAGTCTCTTAACTAGTAGATAAGGGGGGTAATAAAAGTGGAGGGGAGTGTTTTATATAATATAGTAAAGTTACAAGCGACACAGGGAGGGGGTAGTTTAAGGGGGGAAGGTTGATGTGCTAATTGGGGTAATTTGGGGAGAGGCGGGGGGGCTGGGTTGTTTGGGTGCTGGTGCGTCACTTTCTCTTTTCCCACTACGGGGCCTTGTGCCCTCTAGTTGGTGTTAGATGGGGGGGGGGGGATAAGGACGGGTTGGGGGAAAAGCTTATTTAATACCTCAGTAATGAATACAGAAATAAAGATACTATCATATAACGTGAAGGGGCTGAACATGCCTCAGAAAAGGCAGAAACTGTTCAAGAACTACAGCAGCTAAAACCGCATATTGTCTTGCTGCAGGAGACCCACCTCTGCAGGGTACATGAGCGACTTCTCTCCCATCCAGACTACCCCAGTGCTTTCTTTGCCTCCTCTGTTGACTGATCCAAAAAATGTGGGGTGGCGGTGTTTCACAAATCCATATCGGCTCAAATAAAAAGTATCAAGCTTGACCCAGGTTTGGGGTTTTTTGTTTTTGCAAATTGTCAGATCAAGTGGACATTACCTTAGTAATGAAGGGCATATTAGCCACATTTACCCAGGGCTCCTTGATCTTGGGGGGAGACTTTAATGAAGTCATGGATCCAGTGCTAGACAGATCCGGGAGACCCCAGCAATCTATATCCAAAGACTCTTTGGCCTTGGGTTCTTTGGTCTATTCGCTGGGGACCTTAGATGTCTGGAGATTGAGCCATACAACTATGAGGGACTACACATTCTTCTCACTAGTACATAAGACACTCTTGTTATCGATTACATCTTTCTGGACATTACATTAGCTGAGAGGGGACCTAAAACTGGAATCGGCAGTGCGACCATTTCTGACCATGCGCTGCGTATGCCTTGTAGCGCTATAGAAATGCTAAATAGTAGTAGTAGTAGTAAGTCAAAGATAAAAGATGGACGCTTAATACAGAATTACTGCAGGAGGGGGAGGTGGCAGAGGGTTGCAGGCAGGTCCTGAAGGAGTACTGGAGTTCAATAAGGAGTCGGGCCCACCCTTCAGTGTTGTGTGGGATGCTATGAAGGCAGTATCAAGAGGTTACTTTATACAGATAGCTAGTAAACGTGCAAGGGTTCGTAGGGCCCAGCTGGCACAGTGCCTGGACAAGATCCGGCTGTTGTAGAGGCAGCACAAGGTGGGTGGTTCCCCAGCGATTTTGGAGGCGCTTCGGGGGCAGAGGCTCCAGCTGGACTCTATTTACTCTGAACAATTAAGTTGGATACAAAACAGAAATAAGGTTAGATCCTATGAATTCACCAATAAAGCAGGACGTCTTCTGGCTATAAAATTACGCAGGCGAAAGGTAGACCGAGCAGTCACTCACATTAGGAATGAAAGGGGGAAATTTTTTAAATACATCTGATGCCATACGGCAGCGCTTTAGTGAATTCTACCAGGAGCTATACGCACGTGAGATCAGCCCCCCTGAAGACTCTATTCTAGACTACTTAGCTGAGAGTAACCGGACCTAGCTTAGTTGACAAATCAGCAGAGGATCACCCTCGACACGCTGGTCACCCCAGTTGAGATACAAAAAGCTATCCAGCATTTGCCCTCCTGTAAATCACCGGGGCTGGACAGCCTCCCCAATGAATTCTATAAGAAATTCGCTTCTAAGCTGGCCCCGCTACTAACTGATCTGTTTAATCTGATTGGGAAAGGGGAGTCCATGCCCACCTCCATGATGGAAGCATGGATTGCGGTATTGCCCAAACCGAATAAAGACCACAAGGACTGTGGGTCCTATCGCCCAATATCCGTTCTAAACGCTGATGTCAAAATACTAGCCAAAGGTGTTGGCTAATCAACTGGCATCATTGCTCCCAGCCATTATCCACTCCGACTAGGTGGGATTTGTCCCATACAGAAAGAAAGGCAACACAACACCAGGCGAGTGGTTGATTTAATGTTTTTGGCTGAGAGAATGAAAGGCCTCTTTGTCTCCTTAGCTTAGATGCCGAAGCCGCCTTCGATAGGGTGCATTGGCCATTCATGTATAAAGTGATGGAGGCATTTGGGATTGGACCACAGTTCCGGGGGTGGATTCAAGCATTTTATAGCTCTCCTAAAGCGTGCATTCGCGTAAATGGGGGTAGCTCTGCAATGATCGCTTTACACAGAGGCACTAGACAGGGCTGCCCCTTAGCCCCCCTATTGTTTGCAATGGTCATGGAGCCATTCACAACTAGGCTCAGAGCTAACCCAAATATCTGTGGACTTTCCATTGGAGGGAGAGAACACAAAGTATCCCTCTTCGCTGATGATGTGTTGTTAGTCACGCTTCCCCTTACCACCTTCCCAGGGCTACTGCGGGAGATTGAGGAATACTCGAATGTGTCAGGTTTCAAAGTAAATATGTCAAAGTCTGAAGTTATGAATGTGACTCTCCCAGGGGAGCTTGTGGGCGAGTTGAGGTCCTCCTTTGCCTTCCGGTGGGCTAACAAGAGCATTCGCTATTTGGGGGTCAATCTGACAGCACACCTTTCAGATCTTTTCATGGCAAACTATAAGGGCCTGGCGGGGGCACTCATCGAGGACTTGGGTAGATGGGGTGACCTTTCCTGGTTTGGCCAAATAGCTGCGGTAAAGATGAACGTGTTGCCGCGATTGCTCTACCTTTTTCAAGCACTCCCAATCACAATGCCCCGCAAATTTTTAGCAACCTTGCAGGATCGTATTATGCGCTTTATTTGGGCGGGAAAACGTCCGCTATTGGCACGCTTGGTCCTGTATCAGGACAGGAAGAGAGGAGGGCTGGGGGTACCCAACCTGGCTTGGTACTATATTTTGTGCTCCTTTTCCTACACTGTTCTATACAATACAGTAATACGTGGCCAAATTTTAGTGAGGATATCCTGTTTACTGATGGGTTCATCTTAACTGTTGCTGTAATTTACCTTTGGTAGCCTGGTGTTATAAAAGATTGGAAATAAAATTAAATGCTCCTTTCATTGGGGCCCATGGAATCACATCATCACTTTTGTACAAATGGATTATTCTGTTTTGAGCATGTTTCAGGGACAAATGTTTTTCAGAAGTCAAAATAATAAATACTTTTCTTTCATTCAGATCTCTCATTTGCTTAAACATAACTAAATGGGCTATAAGCCCCTAATGCAGTCCATTGTTTTCTTACATTTTGTCCTTGTGATGACTTATACTGTACCAAAACCTGTCCCCCCCCCCCCACCCTGCAAGTGGTGCTGCCGTGTTCTCAAAATGGCTGCAGAGACATTGGCGGCTGGAAGCCTCAGCAGCCATTTTAAAAATATGGCTGTGCTCCGCAAAGCAGAGATGGAGTAGCAGCAAAGGGCAGGAAAGACTGGGATTCTTTCCTGCCCCCATAGCCGCAGAGGCCACTACACCAGGGCAGCCTTCCAGGATCAAGATAGGTCTTTGGAGGGCTGTAGTGTGCGGCAGCAGTGGCCAGTGGAGTGTAGTGAAAGGGTAAGCATGGCACTTTCGGGCACCCCTTGAATGTTGGCGCCCCCTGGCACAGAATGATAAGAAAATACCTCTGAAATAGTTAACTGGAATACACAGCTGTAAGAACACTAATTAGGAAGACACTGTTTAAATGTATTGTACAGTAAGAACTATTCAGTGTGTCAACCCTCTTACAACCCCCTCTGCAGCATCTACTTTTAGATATGCTCATATTCTGGATCAACATAATGGGGAGGGCAACACATTGTGTTTGCATAACTTGCAAGCTTGACAGCTTGGAGAGCAGTTTTTGCTTAGTTCTATACTTCCCATACAACCGGCTTGTCTCGCCACAAGGGAGTCCCAGCCCCCAATTTCACTTGTGGGCTGGATGGTTCACAAGGGGAAATCATATTCAAGCTCAGGCACTATACAAAATCATAGGGACTTCTGTCCCTTTCAGCTGTCTGTTGTGCTTTCTGAATGCAAAGCTACTAACACTAGACAGACTCTTCCCCCCCCCCCCCCCCCCCACTGGGTGGCCATAGTCGTTGTTCCAGAGCCCAAACCACTAGGGCTGTAGGACTCAAGGGTGGATTCTTACCTGGCTCTGTAGCTGGCTGATGACTTTACTGAGAAGCCCCTCCTCTCTGCCTTCCTGAGGGTGTGTGATAAGGATGTCCACATCATGACCAGACAGTTTCCCCCTGCAGGTGGTCAGAAGAGATCTGAGATGGGAAGGTCTAAACTCTACACAGAATCTCTAAAACCCAAAAGCCAGGTTCACGTAATCCATTCCACTGACAAGGTAGGTTTCCTGCTCTGTGGAAGGAATGCACCCCAGTGAATGGAAGTGAGCCATAGAGACAGAAGGATCCTTTCCAAAAGGGATTCTCTTTTGAAACAATTAAAAATGCGTATAGATAAGGAAGACAGAAGACCAGTGGGCACTACAGTGATATCACACAGGAACAGAAAAGGTTGCAGATTTCCTAGTATGGGCTGAAAGACTGGGCTCTACTTCCTACAGAGTGAAAAGGAAAGAAAAGGACCGATATTCTGCAGGCAGATAACATCTGGGAGATATCCCTAATGCCATGTGTTGAAGTAAGGGTATATAGAACAAGGTGGCATAGCCAGACCAGACTTTTTTTTTGAGGGGGGGGGGGGGGGGGAGAAGCCCTAGGCATATAGATGTGAGTAATTCTTGATATACTAAATAATGCCATATAGGACACTTGAAAATGAATTTCAAAGTAAATACAGTCTGTCCTGCATCAACAATAACCCCATACACTTATGGAAACACTAGCATTTTAAATATAGTAACCTTATCCCATAACAAACTAATCATTATAGTAGACTTGTATCTGGTCAACATCTGAACACGCATCGCAGTATCTGACAAAATTACCACAATGGTACATATCCTTCAACTCTTGATTTATAACAGATATAAATTTCTTATAAAGCTGTATTAATAAAACAGGCAAAATACCTTGAAGTAGCAGTTTAATTATGTAGCCTGAAAATCTAATATACAAAAAACAAACCCCAACACTGCACACTGGACCATCATGCTGTAAACATATATTTTGCATTCACATAAAGCCCCATAATCTCTCCAAGAATTTTTTTTTTATTTAATATCAAAGATATAGCAGAATTAGAAAAGGTTCAAATAAGGGCAACCAAAATGATTAAGGGGAGTGAACTCCTCTCAAATGAAGAAAGGCTTGCTTAAGAGGTTAGGACTCTTCAGCTTAGAGAAGAGTCAGCTGAGGGGGGATATGATAAAGTTCTACGAAATCCTGAGTGGAGTAGAACAAGTAAACATGAATTGATTCTTTCAAAAAAGTATAAAGACTAGGTGACACATGGTAATACTTTTAAAATGAATAGAAGGAAATATTTTTTCACTCAATTAATAGTTAAGCTCTGGAACTCACTGCTGGAGAATTGGTTAACAGCAGTTAGCATATCTGGGTTTAAAAAAAAAAAAATCCATAAACTGTAATTAAAGGTGGAATTTAAGGAGGAGATGGGGAAAGCCATTACTTATCCCAGGTTGGCAGTATGGAATCTTGTTACTCAGGATTCTGCCAGGCAGGGGCGTATCTGCGTGGGGCCTCAGGGGCCTGGGCCCCCGCAGATTTTGCCCTGGACCCCCCTACCGCCATCAACCCTCCCCCGCTGCCGTTCTTACTTTTGCTGGCGGGGGACCCCAACCCCCGCCAGCCGAGGTCTGCTTCCACCTGCCGCTGCCGTAAAAACTTCTTCAGCCGGCGGGGGACCCCAAACCCCCGCCAGCCGCCCCGCGGTGTTTAAAATTCATCTTCGGCCTCCGTGGCCGTGCTGCTGTGATAGGCGCTGTTGAAATCCACTTCGGAGTCTGACGTCGTTGTACGTTGTACGTGCTGCGACGTCAGACTCCGAAGTGGATTTCAACAGCGCCTATCACAGCAGCACGGCCACGGAGGCCGAAGATGAATTTTAAACACCGCGGGGCGGCTGGCGGGGGTTTGGGGTCCCCGCCGGCTGAAGAAGAAGTTTTTACGGCAGCGGCAGGTGGAAGCAGACCTCGGCTGGCGGGGGTTGGGGTCCCCCGCCAGCAAAAGTAAGAACGGCAGCGAGGGAGGGTTGGCGGCGGGAGGGGGGTGGAGAGAGTCATTGGTGGCGGTGGGGGCTCGGCGGCGGCGGGGGGGGGGGGGCTAAAATGTGCCCCCTCCCTCTGGCTCTGGCCCCCCCTACCGCCGGAGTCCAGATACGCCCCTGCTGCCAGGTACTTGTGACCTGGATTGGCCACTGCAGGAAGGATACAGAGCTAGATGGACCATCAGTCTGTCCCAATATGGTTTTTCTTAAAGTTCCTATGTAAAGCAGAAAAGGAGCATTGCCTCAGGAACTTGCCATACAAAACAAAATTCCGATTTTTGGTGTCATCTCAGTAAAAAACAAACACTCTGCAGTTCCAAGCTTACTGTGAAGTACCTGTAATGCCAAACCTAGAAAAAAAAAAAAAATTACCCATGACCTACAGAGCTAATCTACTTTACCATAACACCACTAACTTACAGAGGTAAAAACAACAAGGACTACCTAGGAACATTCAACACAGCAAATATTGCAGTGGGCAGTAGATCAACACACCTATTGTAAAACTAAAGCTAGATTAGTACAGATCAATCCTACACAGACACTGAATGTTAATACCTGGCCTTTTTCACACACAAACGCAAGTAGACCCTCAAGTACAGAATAAGTAACCACAAACAAAAGTAGAAATACAAAAGACAAAAATTAAACTGAACCCCCCAGAAGCAAGACTTTGCATACAGTGCAACACCAGAGAAATAGAAAACAGAGAGACATGCCCTTCTGTACTGAGTAGATGGAGAGCAGATGTAAAAAAATCAAAAATTGACATTCTAATTGATACATTATAAATTAACAAATAAATGCTGGGGTTTACTAAGCCACTTCAGCTTGGCTGACTGTACACTAGTGCCAACGCAGCCCATTCAAAATGAATGGGCTGTCGGCAATGCGTGCGGAAGCCACTACAGCAGCCTAGTATAAAAACCCCAAAATGAAAAAGGAAAATAAAGGTGCTACTTTTTTGAGGGGGGAGTACTAATACATTTGTTGACTATCTTTCTTATGCCAAAATCTCCTTCATGACTAACAGGATAGTGATAGGAGTATAGTACCATCCGCCTGGCCAGGATGAACAGATGAATGTAGAAATGTTATCCGAAATTAGGGAGGCTAACAAACTGGGCAACATGATAACAATGGGTGATTTCAATTTCCCTGATATTGACTGGGTAAATGTAACATCGGGGTATGCTAGGGAGGTAAAATTCCTTAACGAAATCAAGGACTGCTTTATAGAGCAGCTGGTACAGGAGCTGACAAGAGAAGGAAAAATTCTAGACCTAGTCCTCAGTGGAGCACATGATCTGGTGCAGGAGGTAATGGTGATGGGGCCGCTTGATAACAGTGATCATAATATGATCAGATTTGGTATTAGCTTTGGAGTAAGTATACATAGGATATCCAATACGTTAGTCTCCTTTTTGAAAGTTAAATGCTATGATAAAATGAGAAGAACGGTGGGAAAAAAAAAAAAAAAAAACAACTTAGGAGGAGCGGTTGCGAGGGTCAAAACTACATCAGATGTGGATGCTGTTCAAAAAATACCATCCTGGAAGCCCAGGCCAAATATATTCTATGTATTAAAAAATATATATTCTATGTATTAAAAAAAAAAAAAAAAAAAGAGCGGAGGAAGACCAAACGACAGCCGGCATGGCTTAAAAGCGAGGTGAAGGAAGTTACTATAGCTAAAAGAAAATTCTTCACAAAATGGAAGGAACCAATTGAAAATAAGAAACAGCATAAGGAATGGCAAGTCAAATAAAAAGCACTGATAAGGAAGGCAAAAAGGGACTTTGGGGGGGGGGGGGGGGGGGGGGGGGGGGGAGAGATTACGTTGGAGGCAAAAACATAGTAAAAACATTTTTTAGGTATATCAAAAGCAAGAAGCCAGCAAAAGAAATCGGTTGGACCACTAGATGGCTGAGGGGTAAAAGTGGCAATCAGGGAAGACAAAGCCACAGTGGAGAGATTAAATGAATTCTTTGCTTTAGTCTTCACCGAGGAAGATTTGGGAGAGATTTGGTGCCAAAAATGGTATGCAAAGCTGATGAGTCAGAGAAACTGAATGAAATCTCTATAAACCTAGAGGATGTAATGGGGCAATTTGACAAACTGAAGAGTAGCAAATCTCCTGGACTGGATGGTATTCATCCCAGAGTATTGATAGAATTGAAAAATGAACTGGCGGAACTATTGTTAGCAATATGTAATTTATCTTTAAAATAGTGTGGTACTAGAAAATTGAGGGTAGCCCATGTAATGCCGATATTTAAAAAAAGGTTCCAGAGGAGATTGGCCAGAGTGCTATCTAAGATAGTGGCAGCCCCTCAAGTCGGGTTTGTTCAGGGGAGACAGAGTGTGAAAAATATTAGACTGATTTTAGCCACAATGGACAGGATGCATTATTGATTAGTTTCGATGCCGAAAAGGCATTCGATAGGGTTGAGTGGGAATTTTTATTTGCCTCACTGCGAGCGTATGGATTTGAGGGATATTTCACTCAAGCGATATCAATATTGTATAAGAATCCGGCGGCGAGAGTGTTGGTTAATGGGTCGTACTCTCAAAGTTTTGCGATTAATCGAGGAACTAGACAGGGATGCCCCCTGTCCCCATTACTTTTTGCCATCACATTGGATCCCTTGATTCGGGAAATCTTAGGGAACCCAGAGATTGAAGGAGTGAAATTGGGTAGCAGGGAATTTAAGATTTCGGCCTTTGCGGACGATCTTTTAGTCCATCTGGCTCGACCGGAGCAGTCGTTGACGGTGTTGATGGAGGTCTTTGCCGAATATGGGGCATTTTCAGGTTTCAAATTGAACACCCAGAAGTCGGAGGGATTGCCCACCTCTAATACAGTAAGAGAGCAATGGAGAGGAGAGTTCCCGTTGAGATGGGCGGATAATGAGTTTAAATATCTGGGAATCATTCTAACAGGGGATTTGAGTCGATTATATAGAAGGAATGTGGATGAACTGTTACATCATACGAAACACCAGTTGACTTTGTGGGAGGGATTGCCTCTATCGCTGAGCGGTAGGGTAGGGCTGTTTGCCATGATGATTTTTCCAAAATGGCTATATGTTCTACGACAGCTGCCAATTCTGTTACTAACAAAAGATCTTAAGAAACTCCGTAGGATGGTGTCCCGGTTCTGCTGGGGAGGGAAGAAGGCTAAAGTTAAGTTGGAATTTTTGTATGGGAGAAGAGCAGAGGGGGGCCTAGGATTGCCAGACATTAAACAATATAACTGGGCCTGTTTGTCGAGACATTTGGCAGACTGGATATTAGAAACAGAGGAGTATACAGCTGAGAAAGAATTGTTCAGGCCATATCATCCGTATTATATGCTACATGCTAAGAGTGAAGTGCTCCCTAAGGGGTGGAGCCAGCACGTATTATTACAACCCATGAGACGCACATGGCAGTATATATTACAACGTTTGAATAAGAACCCATATAGTACGGATATGCTTCCGTTAGCGGGGAATGCAGACTTTGGGCAAGGGGGGAACCAAAAGAGGTTAATGAGTTGGACACGGGAAGGAGTAGTGTTGGTGGCGGATGTGATACAGGATTCGGGGGAGATAATCACTCGGGAGGCCCTAGTAGATATGGTGGGAACAGAGCATGTGAGTTGGTATGACTATCTTCAGCTCCATAGCTATATATCGCACTTGCAAAGGAACAAGTGTGATAGAGGGATATATGACTTATTGTCGAACTTATTCTTGCCGCCGGGCAGAGAGCAGACCTCGGTGTCTGTGCTTTATAGACAACTGGGTATGATAATGGTGCAGCGAGATTACGGAGAGGTGGCCAGGAGGTGGTCAGCGGATATGAGGGTGGAGATTAGGAGCGGTGACATTGCCCAGTTTTTGAAGGAGATTGCATACAAGGTGACCAGTGCTCGACACAGGGAGATACAATTTAGGATAATCTTGAGAGGGTATTTCTCCCCCATATAGGCATACTATACTGGAAATATACATGAGCCTAAGTGTATTAAATGTAATTTTCAGAGAGCGACCCTATATCATATGCTATGGGAATGTCCTGAAATTAGGAAGTTTTGGGGTAAGATTATGGAATTCTGTGAGTCCCTGTTATATAAAAAGATAAGTTTGCTGCCACGAAGCATAGTGCTAGGACTAGGTGGGAGTGGGAAAGATTTGCGACCTATGGAGAGATTATTCCTATATAAGGCTATTTTAATTGGGAAACAAAGCATATTGCAACATTGGACCCAGGACGTGGGGCCCTCATACTGGTTATGGAGAAATATGTTACATTCACTGGTGACAATGGAGGCACGAAGTGTGCACAATAGTCCAAAAAGTAGACGCCGCTTTTGGGAGGTCTGGGAACCATACGTGCAGGCACTCTCGGGTAGAGCTCGTAGCTTATTGGTCAACTCACTCACATGATAGGTTAGAGCCGGTTGAGGGGAGGTAAGCGTAACAAAGATACCTGGGTGGGAGGGTAGGGGGGTGGAATAAAGGTTAATATGGTCTGCATACAATGGTGGTTAGCATTCTGGAATGTTTTGGAGTATCTGCCATGATAATGTAAATGTGTTATTTAATGTTTGTTTGATCTTTAATAAAAATTAAATATAAATGTAAAAAAAAAAAAAAAAAAAAAGTTCCAGAGGGGATCCGAGAAATTATAGACAGTGAGCCTGAAGTCCGTGCCGAGCAAAATGGTAGAGACTATTATAAAAAACAAAGTTACAGAGCATATTCAAAAGCATGGATTAATGAGACAAAGCCAACATGGATTTAGTGAAGGCAAATCTTGCCTCACCAATCTCTTACATTTCTTTGAAGGGGTAAACAAAACATGTGGATAAAGGTGATCGGTCAATATTGTGTATCTGGATTTTCAAAAGACGTTTGACAAAGTACCTCATGAAAGACTCCAGAAAAAAAGTGGAGTCATGGGATAGGAGGTAGTTTCCTATTGTGGATTAGAAACTGGTTAAAGGGTCAGTATTCTCAATGGAGAAGGGTAGAAAGTGGGGTCCATGCTGGAACCACTGCTTTTTAACATATCTATAAATGATCTAGAGATAGGAGTAACTAGTGAGGTAATTAAAATCTGCTGATGACACAAAGTTATTCAAAGTTGTTAAACACTGAGAGGATTGTGAAAAATTACAAGATGACCTTACAAGGCTGACAGACTGGGCGTCTAAATGGCATATGACGTTCAAATGTCAACAAGTGCAAAGTGATGAATGTGGGAAAGAGGAACCCAAATTATAGCTACGTAATGCAGGGTTTCACGTTAGGAGTCACCGACCAAGAAAGGGATCTCAGCGTCATTGTTGATACGTTGAAACCCTCTGCTCAGTGTGTTGCGGCAGCTGAGAAAGCAGATAGAGCGCTAGGTATTAGGAAACAAATGGAAAACAAAAGTGAGAACGTTGTGCCTTTGTATCTGTCCATGGTGTGACCGCACCTCAAATATTGTGTTCAATTCTGGTCGCATCTCAAAAAAGATAAGGAAGTGTATTTTCAAAGCACTTAGCCTTACAAAGTTCCATAGGTTACTATGAAACTTTGTAAGTCTAAGTGCTTTGAAAATGAGCCCCACAGTGGAATTAGAAAAAAGGTACAGAGAAGGGTGACAAATGATAAAGGGGATGGGACGACTTCCCTATGAGGAAAGGCTAAAGCGGGAAGAAGGGCTCTTCAGCTTGGAGAAAAGATGGCCAAGGGGAGATATGATAGAGGTCCTTAAAATAATGAGTGGAGTGGAACGAGTAGACGTGAATCGTTTACTCTTTCTAAAAATATTAGGACTTGGGGGCATGCGATGAAGCTACAAAGCAGTAAATTTAATACGAAATCTGAGAAACTTTTTCTTCACTCGACATGTAATTAAACTCTGGAATTCGTTGCCAGAGAATGTGATACAGGCGGTTAGCTTAGTGGGGTTTAAAAAAAAAAAAAAAAAAAAAAAGTCTGGACAACTTCCTAAAGGAAAAGACCATTATTAAATTGACTTGGGGAAAATCCACTGCTATTTCTGGGATAAGCAGCATAAAATGCTTTGTACTTTTATTGGGATCTTGCCAGGTATTGGCCACTGTTGGAAACAGGATAGTGGGCTTCATGGAACTTTGGTCTGTCCCAGTGTGCCAACACTTTTGTACTTATGTTATAGTATGCTTGTCTTGAGGTTTTGGCTTAAGAAAGCTAGTCAAATGTATTTAGTCTAATAAAAAGGTGTCACGTCCTTTTACTTTTTTCCTATTAACTTTACGTGAACACAGCTACCAAATTCCTCATCCTAAATTATTTTTTCTACCTTTGGGGCCAACATAATTTGAAAAATTAAATGGACAGACAGCAGTCTCTGGTTACTGCTTTCCTGTCTTCTAACTCTTTTTCCAAAGGTCTCCTGTCCACTTGTCATTTTTTTCTCTCCTTCTGTCTTCTTCACCTACTCCACTACATCCAACTCCAAATATGTTCCTTTTAGATTTCTTCCACTTATTTTTTTGCCTATCAATTCAGATTTCAATTTCTCTTTTTACTGTGGCTACTTACAGCTTTCCATTTCTTTCCCTCACTCTGGCCCTCCCATTCTTCTTCCTCTTCCCCCCGGACAGCCACAATCTTCTCTTTCTACCTCTGCCATCAAATCTCCGCCCTCTATGTCTCTACCACCTGCTATCTAGCATATTCTCCCTTACTCATTCCTGCCATCCAGTATCCCCTCTTCTCTCTCTTCCCCACTCCGCCATCTAATATCTCCTCCGTCTCTATCCCCTACCCCACCATCCAGTATCTCTCTCCCCTGCCATGCCATCCAGCACTGCCTGTGTCAGTCTCCACACCTGGAATACAGCATTGCCCCATCTCTCTTCCCTCCCACCTCCCCCTGTACCATTCAACATTGCCCCTCTCTCTGCCTCATCATCCAGCATCTCCTCTGTCTTTCCTATCGCCCCATCCAGCCCTGTCCCGCTTTCTCTTCCCCTGCAGTAGTCTCTCCAACACTACTTCTGTCTCTCTCTCTCCCCCTATCAAGCATGTTTTTCTCCCCCCTCCCCCCCCATCTAGTATTGCTCCTGTGTTCTCTCTCTCTCTTTTCCCCTTCCCATCCAGTCTTAACCCGTTTCTCTGTCCCTCCCGTATTACCTGGTTCCTTTCTCTCTTCCATGTACCAACATCAAGCAGCACAATTTTCTCCCCTTTCTCCTCTTGCAGCTCTGTTGGTCCACACTAATAAATAATCCAAAGAGGATGCACCGGACTGCGGCTCTCTGCCTGCCTGCCTGCTATTTTTTCCTGCGTCGGTCCCACCTCCTCATGTAAACATCTAGGGCCGGCAGAGGGCTGGTCAATCAATCCTTTGTTGACCTGCCTGATACTAACCTTTATATAATGTGCTGGGCTACTGGTTCGGTACTGGCTATAACAACGTAACTCTCCCTGGTCTACCAGTACCATTTCCTATAGTTTCTCATTGGCTTTCATTCAAGTACAGGCTAGGTCTGACCCTGACATATCAAGTTTCCAGAGGTTGCAGTCATACAGGTCATCTACGGCAAGTGTGTAGACAATCTGTTTTACCATGACTAATGGATATACCTCAGAAGTACACACTACTTGCACCCCCGGGACAACAGACATCCCAAAGAGGGACTGGGGTGATGGATCCATCAGCTCAGCAAGCACTGAACAAAGACTGAAATGTGGCATTGTAGGACAGGCTAGCTGTGGTGTGTGTGTAATGCCAGGGAGAATTTTTACCTTCGAAATCCACCAGCCAGTGTTATGATAGTCCCAGGAAGAAATCTGTGTGCTACCTCTTCAACCATCTTTGCAATAAGATCTGCCTCAGTGTGACTTACAGGCATGGTCAGATCCTCATAATGCTGCAGCCCTGTGGAAACACGAGACACCAAATTTAGAACCCTCCACACGGCGCTCGGGGTCCTATCAGAAAGCCCTTCCCTCAATTCACTACAAGATGAACTTTATCCAGTGTCCAAGAACCTTCTGCCACACATTCACAGACAAGAAATGCTCTAATATCCTACTTTTCCCCTCACTGTATTCAAATGAGACAGCACCCACCTCACACCCCAAAGATGTGCATCCTATGGCCCTCCTCACAATGCTCAAAGGAGATCCGACTAAGCTCCTAGAGACCTCTTTGCTGCCCTCAGCTGTAATAAAGCCCCAACTTGTCCTGCCCCCGATGCAGAGAAAGATCCTTTTGCTAGTCTTTACAAGTAGAGGAAGGTCAGAGGGCACTGGACAAAGAAAAACAATGAACTGGGATCCCCAGCCTAACCAGACACCATTTTTGATTTTACCTCTAACTGTAGTTGACCATTTTGGTGTTAAGCGATCTTTATTGAATACTAAATCTGCATTTTCACACATAATTTTAAGTGTGAGCAGTTATACTGGTTCAAAGGCTGCTGTAAAAGTACCAGCAGTTGGGCACACAAGTGACATTCTATAATACTGTGCTCAACTACTTGCCATGCCTCTGACCCATCCATCAGAGGCATAGCTGGGGGGGGGGGGGGGGGGTGCAAGAGGACTGCTCTCTCTTCTAAATAGATTTTGAATAAAATAGTGCCTATGCTGATCACCCCTTCAGCTTCACATAGACGCCTATTGTACAAAAAGGTTTGCTCCCCCCCCCCCCCACATCAAAACCTGGCTACACTTCACTTCTGCTGTCCATGCCTCTCCCAGGTCCACACATCCCTTGGAGTTACGTGCCATAGAAACTGGGTGCTCAGTTTGTGTGTTAACTTACAAATTGCCAATTTGTGTTTAAGGCCAATTATTGGTACTTATCACCAAGTGCCAATTTAGCTCTAACAAATTAAGGGCCTCTTGATAAACCATACTAGTGATTCCCAACACAGCAAATGAGAGGACGCCCGTAGGAATTGAATGGCTTCCTCGTTTGCTGCGTGGAAATCACTAGTGCGGCTTTGTAGATGGGGGGTTGGTTAACTGCCAGGTAATGTACACAAGATGTGGCGGTGTGCAATAGAAATGCTTTGAACTGTAGTCCTGTTTAGGTAATGAAAATTATGCAAGAATTTTAATGCTATTGGTGTGTGGTTAACATCTGAAGCGGCTCATAAGGTCTGCGGACCTAAATATATGTAGCGTAGAGGTGAAGAGGGACAGTAGAGACATGATTCAGGCATTTTCACCTACAAAAAATCTTTTCCAAAAGAATGGAAGCTGTGGAATCTGGGCACATGATATGAAGCTACAAGGTAAACTCAGGAGAAAGGAAATTTTTCTTCATAGAAAGGGTGGTGGAGCAAACTTACAGAATTCAAAAAGGAGTGGGCTGTACACAAAGAATTCCTCAATGAGAGGACAGAAACCAAGGCATTGGACACCTCGGAGCAGTAGAATTAACCTTTTGCTCAAAGACAATGGTAGGTGGGGGGGTGTGGCAGTTACAACCCTGACCATCTTACTAGGCAGACTAAATGAGCCATTATGGTCTTTATTCATTATCCACTATACTACTATATACACAAATATAATTTCTACTTTTGCATACTAGATTAGACTTCAGAACTTGTCTTATTAATTCGGTTACAGAAACCTTGATTCTGAGACAGTTTCTGTCCTAGCAGCCACTTCCCAAAGAGCTAGTGGACAGCTGGTCTTAGACACACCCACATCACATCCCTATTAAATCTATGGTGCACATCTAACAGAGGACTTTTTTTTTTTCAGCCAGTACACACTGGTACGGAGTACAGACACCTTTTTTCCTGCCTTCCAAAAGTGTTCTATCCACCCCATATACATTTCTCATTCAAAATCTGCCAGTTTTTTTTTGTTTGTTTGTTACATTTATACCCTGCACTTTCCCACTCATGGCAGGCTCAATGCGGCTTACATGGGGCAATGGAGGGTTAAGTGACTTGCCCAGAGTCACAAGGAGCTGCCTGTGCCTGGAGTGGGAATCAAACTCAGTTCCCCAGGACCAAAGTCCACCACCCTAACCACTAGGCCAGCCTTGCACCTCTGACCCTCAGATTCAGAGCCATTCTGAGCCACAAGCTTGCTACATATACTGTATAGGTTGAAAAACCCTGGTTACCCCACTCTCTAAGATTGGCTCTGTATGAGTACCGGCTCCTTTTTCCTTGGGGTGGGGGGGGGGGGGGGGGTGGAAGGAAGGAGTACTGCACATAGGGTACTCTAGAGGCAGCCCACTCCTTTGCTGCCTTTACCTGTTTCCTGCTGCTTGGTCAACTTCAGCTTTTTCTGGCTGTTTCGGAGGTCACCAATGCTCCGCAGACCCTCCTGATACCATTTGTTTGCCGTCTTTATCCCAACCCCAAAGATGTTGGTGAACAGCTGTTGGGAGAAATGCCAGCACAAGTCAAGTACTACCAGTGATTACAAGCAATATGGGCAGGTTTCCCTATTTTTGAGCGCTCTGGCCCCAGTATGTAGAAGACAAGGGCAGCATACAGTACCCACCCTGAGCTAAACACAGAGGAAACTTACACTGTGCAGTCTTTGGGCTACAGCCAGTAGCAGAGTATGAGCTTGAAGCTGAGGACAGTTTTATGGTGGAGATTGAGATGGTGTGGAGGGCAGTTATGACCACTGCCAAAAGCAGGAAGATTAAAATGTTTGAGGGAGTTTAATGGAAGGATTAAAACAGCAACATTAGCAGAAAATGTATTTGTCACAATTGGGGGGAGGGTATAGGTTCCTAACTGGAAACATCCTAAGGGCAGATCAGGCGTTTAAGGGTGCACATTTAAGTGGGAACCCTGCCCATACTTCACCCCTGTGTACTTACCCTTGCAAATACATCATGCAATAAGATATGCATATTTACAGAATATTGACATCCATGTGTGTATGTGCACACATTTATGCATATTTGCTAATATTCTAACATTTCCATGCCAAACAAGCTAGCCACCAGTTTACAGAAAACCCCTTTAAGTATCTAGATCCCAGGTTTGAAAATTGTATCCTGTTGTACATTCAGCACAGCTCTATTTGATCACTGTAAAATAAACATTTCTGGGGCCATTTGGATCAGGGAACAGCAAACGTTGTCCACAGGTACTTTACTCATGCACATTTAGGCAATATTCAGACACTATCTACTTTGCTTTTACATGGGTTTGTGATAAGTTACTCCCTTCCCTACATGAGCCCACTAACTAGGTGTTTCTTCCCATTTTAGAGATTCCATCCAAAAACATACCTCGCCCAACTATCACTGCAAACGTCCCTTGCTAGGGACCACAGATGACAGCTTCCTCAGTAGTACAGTGGGTCTGGCCACTAGATGTCACCACTGAAAATCAGACATCCCCCATGTGGAGGATGAAAGCAATACTTCTGTCCC
Organism: Microcaecilia unicolor; assembly: GCF_901765095.1. Classification (NCBI taxonomy): domain Eukaryota; kingdom Metazoa; phylum Chordata; class Amphibia; order Gymnophiona; family Siphonopidae; genus Microcaecilia; species Microcaecilia unicolor. Next base: position 290,844,836 of record NC_044034.1, read on the forward strand.
ATGGGTAAGGCTTGGCTTACTAGCAGGGGCGTATCTGCGTGGGGCCACAGGGGCCTGGGTCCCCGCAGATTTCGCCCTGGCCCCCCTCCCCGCCGTTAACCCTCCCCCGCTGCTTACTTTTGCTGGCGGGGGGCCCCAACCCCCGCCAGCCGAGGTCCGACCCGAAGTCTTCATATTTAGTCTTCCTCTGTGGCCATGCTGCAAGGAAGTAACGCTGCAGTGCTAATTCGCTGAATCCAGTTCGGAGTCTGACGTCGCAGCACGTTGTACGCGCGTACAACGTGCTGCGACGTCAGACTCCGAACTGGATTCAACGAAGCAGCACTGCAGCGTTACTTCCTTGCAGCATTGCCACGGAGGAAGACGAAATATGAAGACTGTGGGTCGGACCTCGGCTGGCGGGGGTTGGGGCCCCCCGCCAGCAAAAGTAATCAGCAGGGGAGGGTTGACGGCGGTGAGGGGGGGTGGAGAGAGGCGGCGGCGGGGGGGGGGGAAGGGAGGCAAAAATGTGCCCTCCCTCTCTGGCTCCTCCTACCGCCGGATTCCAGATACGCCCCTGCTTACTAGCATATTAGTTATGGTTCTTCAAAAACACAAAAACACCCCCCCCCCCCACCGACTAACACACTGAATATGAAGCCAGTATATCAAAGCTTTGATTTTTTTTTTGTTTTTAAATCTGAAATGAGCCAGCACCAAGGGAAATTTCTCTCATTATGCCCCTCACATTCACACAAATTAGCACGGGGCGAGTGCACTTTCCCTAGGCCTGACACAGAACCATCTCGGTTCGCTTTCTCCTTCCTTATCAGCAACTCTCCATACCATGTCACATAGAAAAAAATACCCCCCCCCCCCCCCCCCCCACACACAACATACCTACTGGGAAACCGGAACAATCGGACAATTACACATTCCTATACAGACACTACACGCTAGCAGAATTCAGTTGCACATGCTCAACTGATACAAAATAGGGAAAAGAGGGAAAGTACTGTAAGGATCTTCCAACATAGGACATCATGCAGGTAAAGCCTCTTGATCAATTATCTGTGTGTTAGTGTCCTATGTTGGAAGACCCTTCCAGTACTCTCCCCTCTTCCCTTCTAGACTATTCAAAGTGGTTATCTGTTCCTCCACCTCAGTGGTTTTTATTACTATACAAAACAGGGAACCACAGAAAAGCTGAACTAGAGATCTCCCTCAAGAAAGCCAAACTCTGTAAGCAGTGCAAACACTGGTAAAAGAAACAAGAAATGTATTTTCTCCTGCACTCTGCAAAATACAGAGGTACATTTCACAAAGCAGGCACATCTCAGTCCTTCATAAGTATTAATAAAAAAATATGTCTTTTCTACCTTTGTCCGAGCACTTTATTCTTCTAATTGGGCTGGTCCCAGTCTCTTTTCCACGTTCCACATGTCAGTCTTCTCTAAATTCTTTTCCACATGGCATTTCCATTTCTTCTCTATATCTGTCTGACAGTGACCTTTGATTTCATGCCCCCCCCTTATTTGTGTTTATCCCCCTCTCACCTTAGTCTGTTTCACTTCTCATCTACCTACTAGCTTTTACCATTGCTCCCTCTCTCACTTATCCAGTCTCCTAAACCCCTATCTTTCCCCCACTTCCATCCTCTTAGCCCTCATCTACCCTCCACTGGACCGTAATCACCCTATCAGTCCCCCGCTCCATCTCGGTTTTTCATTCCATTTGCTTCCAAGGCCATTCTTATATCTCTTACCCTATACCCCATACCCTTCCTTCCTCACCCCCCCCCCCCCCCTTCAGGTCCTGTGTCACTCCTTCTCTTCTCCCAGTGCAGCCTTTCCATCGTCCAGGCTGATGGCAGCGTTAGCAGTATAAATACAGTGCCTTTGCCTGGCCCAGACGCTTTCTTTCTATTGCGACTGCCTGTTTCCGCCATGAAAGCTGATTTTTTTTTTTTTTTTTTTTTTAAAGGGTCATAGATTTGGTTTACATACATTATATTCAGATACTTTTCTGTCCCTAGTGGGTTCACAATAAGTCGGTCATAGCTGGGGGTACTGCAGAGTTCTGGCCTGGAAGTGGCATTTTCAAAGCTCAGAGTTTTAAGAATTTACAAAAAGAGAAGATATGGAGATCCAGCAGGGGTCACAATCCAGAGGTGTTACCTCTGTGCTAACTGCAAGGAGATTTTATTTTATTTATTTCTTACATTTGTACCCCACGCTTTCCCCACACATTGCAGGCTCAATGTGGCTTACATAATTAATACAATTACAAAGATATAAAGAGAACTGCAAAATAGCTACAGGCTGGTGCATGCCTAAGCAAAAGAGGATGAAAAGAAGCAGGCTGAAGAGGGAAAAGCAAATTACAGCAATTACCAATGAGGCAAATGTGAAAAAGAATGACAGGCAATCAAACAAGAAAGGTGTGGGTGGAAAGTGAAGAGTAGTGTAGACTTATGACCAGTGCCCGGTCAGTACATAAGTGTCCACACATCTCCTGAGGTTTGTAATTTGTGTCAGGGAGAGGGGTAGATGGGGAAGTTGAATGCCAGAAATTAAGGTAGTACCTTCATAGTCTGGTATCTTTCCTCCTGGGTTACTCTTTCTACTTCTGCAGAAGAGCCATCTTCCAAAATCTCCTGCCCAAGAGGGATGACAAAAAAAACCAAAACACAGCCTATTTGAAACAAATTTCCATATAGCACCTGGGCTAATTCTGACTTCAAGGCACTGACTTTCTATGCAAAGCACACAACTTGTAATACAATCATGCTGAAGGCAGCTACTGGGAGAGCCCACTGAAAAGGTGCATAAACACTGCCACCTTGTGGCACAAACCACATGTCAAGGAATGAGCACCATTATTCACAACAGGATACATGCACATGCTTAGAGGTCCCTCCCCCACAGAGGCCAAGGGAAGACAATTACTTTATGTGATACTATTTCCTCATGGATAAAGGGCAGAAACCCCCTCACTATGAGCCTGTCCTGTAAAATTTACTTAAATTATATAACATCGTTCCAAGTAACAAATTCCATGAATTTATTGTAAAATCTATTTTTCATCTAGGGATATAATTTTTTTCTGAAAAATGGCAGGGCCTAGAAAGGGAAACTAGTTTTTTTTCTTACACATAATGCTCAGAGTGGTGTTTCACTTATGCCCCTTCTGCAGGGTGTTGTGGTGGTGGGATCTGTGCCAGGATTCTCTGGACCTACCCCATTGTGTAGTCTCTCATCCAGGCACTGGCTCTTGGCTACCCAAATACAATGCTCTTTAAGCTATATGGACAGGAAACAGCGAACAGCCAGCTTGTTGCCATATACTCTTGCCAAGGGTTGTGTACCCAATAACTCTAGATCTTAACTTGCGGACATGAAACTATGTGATATACAAGAGCTTCCTGCAGAACAGTTCTTATTGGCTCATCCAACACATTTTGTTTTGTCATGGCTTGAACCTGTTAATGGGCTTCTTGGAGGACAGGAACCTCTACATCCATTTGCCAAAAGGAGTAATTTTCATTAGATGCTGTGAAGAAAATGTATTGGATATTTCCCTGTTTTAATTATGTCTGAAGTGCATTGCTCCTATTTGGCTAGCGGATGGTGCATGTTTATGCTTAAAGCTGTTATAGGGAACAATGTTCCTTTTCCTTTACACAAGCAGGAAGCAAGCAGCAGTATCAAATCTTGTTGACTGGCCTCTGATTGGCCCAGGAGCTCATCTCCTTTAGAGTACTGGATTTTGCCTTCAGTTTTAGCCGGGGGGAGGGGGGGACAACAAAAAAACTGATCTTTGTTAAGGCTCTGTGAACATTACAGTGGGGGAAATAAGTATTTGATCCCTTGCTGATTTTGTAAGTTTGCCCACTGACAAAGACATGAGCAGCCCATAATTGAAGGGTAGGTTATTGGTAACAGTGAGAGATAGCACATCACAAATTAAATCCGGAAAATCACATTGTGGAAAGTATATGAATTTATTTGCATTCTGCAGAGGGAAATAAGTATTTGATCCCCCACCAACCAGTAAGAGATCTGGCCCCTACAGACCAGGTAGATGCTCCAAATCAACTCGTTACCTGCATGACAGACAGCTGTCGGCAATGGTCACCTGTATGAAAGACACCTGTCCACAGACTCAGTGAATCAGTCAGACTCTAACCTCTACAAAATGGCCAAGAGCAAGGAGCTGTCTAAGGATGTCAGGGACAAGATCATACACCTGCACAAGGCTGGAATGGGCTACAAAACCATCAGTAAGACGCTGGGCGAGAAGGAGACAACTGTGGGTGCCATAGTAAGAAAATGGAAGAAGTACAAAATGACTGTCAATCGACAAAGATCTGGGGCTCCACGCAAAATCTCACCTCGTGGGGTATCCTTGATCATGAAGAAGGTTAGAAATCAGCCTACAACTACAAGGGGGGAACTTGTCAATGATCTCAAGGCAGCTGGGACCACTGTCACCACGAAAACCATTGGTAACACATTACGACATAACGGATTGCAATCCTGCAGTGCCCGCAAGGTCCCCCTGCTCCGGAAGGCACATGTGACGGCCCGTCTGAAGTTTGCCAGTGAACACCTGGATGATGCCGAGAGTGATTGGGAGAAGGTGCTGTGGTCAGATGAGACAAAAATTGAGCTCTTTGGCATGAACTCAACTCGCCGTGTTTGGAGGAAGAGAAATGCTGCCTATGACCCAAAGAACACCGTCCCCACTGTCAAGCATGGAGGTGGAAATGTTATGTTTTGGGGGTGTTTCTCTGCTAAGGGCACAGGACTACTTCACCGCATCAATGGGAGAATGGATGGGGCCATGTACCGTACAATTCTGAGTGACAACCTCCTTCCCTCCGCCAGGGCCTTAAAAATGGGTCGTGGCTGGGTCTTCCAGCACGACAATGACCCAAACATACAGCCAAGGCAACAAAGGAGTGGCTCAGGAAGAAGCACATTAGGGTCATGGAGTGGCCTAGCCAGTCACCAGACCTTAATCCCATTGAAAACTTATGGAGGGAGCTGAAGCTGCGAGTTGCCAAGCGACAGCCCAGAACTCTTAATGATTTAGAGATGATCTGCAAAGAGGAGTGGACCAAAATTCCTCCTGACATGTGTGCAAACCTCATCATCAACTACAGAAGACGTCTGACCGCTGTGCTTGCCAACAAGGGTTTTGCCACCAAGTATTAGGTCTTGTTTCCCAGAGGGATTAAATACTTATTTCCCTCTGCAGAATGCAAATAAATTCATATACTTTCCACAATGTGATTTTCCGGATTTAATTTGTGATGTGCTATCTCTCACTGTTACCAATAACCTACCCTTCAATTATGGGCTGCTCATGTCTTTGTCAGTGGGCAAACTTACAAAATCAGCAAGGGATCAAATACTTATTTCCCCCACTGTATATATGTCCTGATCTTCCCAGGTACTGTTTAGATAGGGTTTTCTAATTGAGCCATTTTTCAGGTACTTCTTACTGTTTGCTATTTTTCACATTTTTGTTCAGTGTTCAATTTTTATGAGAATAAACAAAATTGTTTTATTTGCTCTGCTTGTCTGGACCAATAAAGAATCCTGGTGGTTTGAGTGCTGGGTCTGTGAGTGCTTTTTGGAAACTATGGGACCATTGTGGCCACAGTAACCTAGAAATCACTGGAAATAATTTGAGAGTGGGAGACTTGCCCAGAGGCGATTGTGACCCAGTCGGTGGAAGGAGGGTGCTAGTGTACAGTACAAGCGGCAGGTGCAGGCAGACCTTTGTGCTTGGGATTGACCCTCTAAGCAGCCACGGGTTAACCCCAGGCGGGTGGCTAGGCATTTCGTGACAGATGCCAACATGCTTGAACTAGAAATGATATACGTCTTGTGATACAGCTAAGTTGGGGGGCATTTGTTTTCCTGGGGAAGGTAGGGGTAAAGCCAGCTATCAGCTAGAGTTAGCGGTACTGTAGTAGGGAGAATGGACAGACAACCAGCGAAGAACAAGCAGTAAATTTCAGTTTCTGCTCAGGTGATGTTATGATCAGACCCTGGGGACAAATACTCCTCCTCCCTCCCCCCACTTAAAAGTATTACCGTAAAATAAATTACCTGGACAACTCTTTTTGAGTGCTCCCCAAAGCCTGGCATCCTACTTAGCTCCTCCATGGTGGTGAGTGTGCTGGGCAGTGACCGAAGCACTGATGCTGCTCTGATGAATGCCAGACTCCGCCCCTCACTGCCACAGAATGCTGCCTCCTTAGCTAGGGTTTCCAGTGCATCCTGAGTGAGAAGCAAAGCAGAGAAGTCAGCTCATGGTTGGGCACTGGACAGACTGAGTTGAGTTGACCACATGGTCGTTATCTGCTAACATCTATTACTTCTTGCATCATCCAGTTCCACTTGAAACTCTCCTTAAAATACATGCAATGAATAGACTATTTCTAGTTCTCCGACACACAAATAGGCAGGCAAGAGGGTGAAGTCAATTTCATTAACTTCTTACATTTTATTAGCGAAAGCTACAACGGAGACAAGCAACCTAGAAGCACTCCTTAAGATTGGGTAATGTTCTGCTCCTTTACTCTATGGCATACCAGTTGCACTATATTTACTTCTTGAAGACCATGCAATTTTAAGCTGGAGATGCAGTTTTTCCTGCATTAAAGCATGGGATGATGATATTACAGGGAACAGGCAAAACAAATACAAGACAAATGGTAAAATTAAGTAAAATCAATCCAACACACCCCATAATAGACATTACTCAAATACATTTTTTTTAAATATCCAGATGACAAAGGATATAAACTAGCCTTAAGACACCAAAGATCCTTATACCTCAATACAGATCTTAAATAGATGAGCAAACAGAGAGAAGGGTCCAAGTAGAACCATGTCTGATTTAAAGAAGTTTTCTAGGTATAAAGATTTAAGTTTAATTGTACACTCAGGAGTTTAAGGTAAGGTCAGCACCCAGCTTTAAGTGCCACTTCTTAATATAAAACAATTACTGTGGGGTACACAACGAAAGACACAGATCAATAAATATAAAATAGTTAAGCAGAGCCACACTACACATCTCCCCAGTCCATCTCAAAGTGTACAGTATCATGATCTTATGATGGGAAGAGAGCTTTTAGTTTCTTCCTAAAGGCCTGGTGGTTTGTTTCCCCGTCTCCACTCAGCCTTCCATACAAACAGGATTACTCCCTGGCACCCTTAACTAGATCACAAGGGTACAGTAGGTGATCTTAATAGTGAGAAATACTGCTTTTGTTACAATCCTTCCAATGTATGCAGGCCGACAGCCAAAGGGGTTTATAGTACTAATCTTCACTTGCCAGGAAACATGTGACCACAGAGAGGCCCGTCTTACCCTTTTCTAGAGGAATGATGTGCAAAGGGGAGCAGGCCCCATGTACGTTACTCACTGTAAAGACGTGATTCCTATTGGTCAAAGGGGTCCTACGCAGACAGCCATATGTTGCAACCAAGGATGACACAGCAACATCTGAATGCATTTGCACCTGCAGTGTGCAAAGTAACAGCATTAGCTCAAAAGAGCAAAGTAAATCTTGCCTCTCCTCCCTCCTGCTGCACCCACATTTTTTTTTTACACTGTACCCAGTGCCACCACCCCCCTCAAAACCCCCCCCCCCCCCCAAGAACAAAAGTAAATAATCAGCACACTTCCAGCACTTCCCTCCTCCTGCAGATGGCATTCACACCCTATCCAGGGCCTCCCACTGCAGTCAATGCTCACACCACTTCCAACAACCAGAGCCTGACTGCTCATCACAATCTCACAGCACCCAAACCCAGCTTCTGACCTCACACTGATCCCAACACGCTGCACTTTCACACTACCACCAATGCTCCCACCCCCCAGTTGGTGATATGCCACTTCCAACCCCCACTCCACCCAGTCCATTGGATCCCATACTCCCTATACAGCTGGTACCTTTATTTTTTTCTCTCTATTCCCCCTAACAGCCAGTACTCATCACCTCTTCCAAACCTTAGCCTGTGCTCTCTTCTCAACTCCCCCTACCCCAAAGTCATCAATTACACACAACTCCAAGCCCCTACCCTTCCACCCCCAACCCAACCCAGTACCTCCATTTACCCAATGTTCTTACATCAGTCCCAGAACCCCCCCCCCCACACACATCCAGTCAGTGCCATTATACCATTCCTAGTGCCCAATCCTGTACTCAAGCAGTCCTACAGAACCTGTGCACACAACTCCATGGCTCTTCAGGAGTTTATTTACCTCCAAGAGATGCCTGGGTTCAATCTTCACAGGCTCTCCGGCTGCCATGCACTCTGTAAACCAGCTGATGTGGAGTAGGATGGGGGATCTGCCTTCCTCTCGCTTTGCTGGCTGTCCCACCAGCCACTGCATCACCTCTGCTCCGGAATTGTGTTCCGCTATCACATGAGTCACCCTCTCGCTTTGGAGAGAAAAGAAGCCAAAAAAGTGATCTCAGAGGCAACACCATGCAGAATGTTATCACACTGTAACCCAGTGAATATCAATTATCCTCCCATTGGTCCGGTAGTGTGCACAAATCTATGCGAGAGTGCACAGATAACATAAGTCACACAGGCACAATGGCAGCAAAACATTCCCGCCTTAAAGACCTTAATGCAGACAGGGGAGGATTCCTACCCCAAAGGGCTTACAGATACCAGAACAGAAAGGTCTTTATCTCAGTTCTTAATAATTAAAAAGAGAAACTACAGGCCTAGAGGAAGAACTAGACAGACATGTTTGAAGGGTGTGGATAACTTGGATGCCCTAAGGAGAATCTGAGGCAAGAAAACTAGTCACAATGTCAATGGTCATTTCCCTTGCCTTACAGCCGAGTTATGCTCTGTGGTTAATCACAAATTAAACCTATGGTAGGAGTAGGTGATGTTAGGAAGATTTGAAAGTTTCAAAATGAATGCCTGCACAATGAAAGCTAAATTTTCTGGAGATACTAGGATTGGTGGACTCACCTGTATGCTTCTTCAACACAAAAGCCTTTCCTTCGGGCCAGTGCAGTAAGGAAACTTCTACGGCTGGACCCCATTTTCCGTTCCACCAGGAAAAGTCCAATGTCAGGGAACTTTGTGGACTCCATCCCATCTCTGGTGGGGCCCACTGGTAACGAGGGCCGGCTTCGCTTCTGAGGGACCAGGGACATGATGTTGGGTCCAGAACAGCCACTATCTTGCAGGAATTCTCATTTTTGGAAGGATGGCTCTGCTACCTGCAGGCCAGTGCTATGCACTGCAAACATGATTCTGTTGAAAACCCAATGAGGAGTGTTAGTGGAATAAAATGGAGACAGACTCAGAAGCAACACTAAGATGTCTTTCAAGTGATGGGTGCCATTCATGCGTATTTCTTTTTTCAAAATGTATTAATTTTAAATACAATATTTGTAGAAATATGCATCTGCATATATTATTGAAATAAGAAAATAAATAAAATAAAAACTCACCTCCAACGTTCTGAAGCTAACTGCATGGCTGAGGCATTCCTGCTCTCTGTATCCATCTCCTGAATTGACATCACGTACTTCCGGGTTCGTCACAAGCAGAAGTGACCAACCACACGAGGTTTCTCGGCTTCAGAATGTTGGAGGTGCATTCTATTAAATAGGATTGGTTAGATCCTTGAAGCACAGCCAGAGCTCAGCGTCCTGCACAGTAACGCTCAGCTGCCTCTCTGTGGTGTCTCCATTTTCGCTGCCCACCTGCAACTCGCTCTCCACGGCGCTGATCCGCTGATTGACGCGGCACTGAGGCAGACTCTTCACGCCACCAGCGCCACTCTCCACGGGTCCAGCGCTCATTCTCTCACCACGCCCATGAGAGACACCACAACGCACGCACGCAGAGCCAAATACACCCTCGCAACTCGCTCTCCATGGCGCTGATCGACGCGGCACTGAGGCAGACTCTTCCCGCCGCCAGCACCACAACAACACACGCGGCGCCAAGTACGCCCTCGCCCCAAATTAGCTTCACACGGTTCCCTTTCCCCTTCCAGATATGCCCGCGTCTCGCCAAACACAGCACCGCGTGGGCCACATCAAAGAATGGACTGCAAATCAGGTAAGATTTCAGCCTCCTCCCAGTTGAGAGAGAGAGAGAGAGAGAGAGAGAGAGAGAGAGAGAGATGTGTCACACACACTGTATCACATTCACTCTCTAGTTATTTAATTTGTTACATTTGTATCCCACATTTTCCCACCTTTTTGCAGGCTCAATATAGTCACTCACACACTCTCTTGGTCTCATACACTCAGTCTCACAGAGAGTCTGTGAGACACAGACACACTCTCTCTCGCACACTGTATCTGTGTGAAACACACTCCCTCTCACATACGCACTTGCACATTCACTCTCCCTCTCACACACAGACAAACTCCGAGGAAAACCTTGCTAGCGCCCTTTTCATTTGTGTCAGAAACAGGCCTTTTTTTACTAGTAAATAAATAAATGTGACAGTGGGTTGGTAAAAATAAAAGTAGAACAGCATATACAAACATACTATTAAGAAGTTAATTCCCTTTTACAGGGTTACATAGCTATCTAGCAGTGACCATGCTTTATAAAAGGACAAGACATGACCAAACCTTATGGCAGCTATTTCCTCATATCGCCTGTATGAACACAGCAGGTTCCACCATTCATGAAACGAAACAAGCTGATTATTTTTTCCAATGCAGTGCAATCAGATGGAGGGCAACAGAAATCAAGTTAAACAATTTAAAATATTTTTGAGGGATTGGCAGGCCAGGAGTTGAAGCCTTCAGGATTAGTATTTTAAAGGACAGAGTATCTTGAATTTTAAATATCTTCCGAGTAGTGCCCCAAACCGAACGCCAGTATGATTGCAAATTACAACAGGAAAAAAAGCAAATGATCTAGTGAATCCACTTCAGATTGACACGACCAACATAGATTTGATGTACTTTGTTTTACAGGTGTCTAGTAGGATTTATGAACAATATAGTAGATAGACTGTAGAAGAGCAGCTGAAAAGGAGGAGCGCATAGTTTTTGTCCAAAAACGGTCCCACTCTTTACTGGACAGCGAGACATTTAGTTCATTTTCCCATGCAGAAGAAAGGTCAGAACATATGTTAAGTTTCAACAATTGCATGCGTTTATACAATTTAGATGCAGACTTTGGGCTCATGAGGGATTGACAGATTGCTGAAACTGGAGACAGTGGACTGACGATCTGGTGACGCAGGATAGAGACGTTCAATGATCTGAGTCAGATGTTCCCAAAAAGTTCTATGCGAGTGAGGAATGTTGTGACAAGCACTAAAATCCTGAAAAGGAATATCATTAACACCTGACAATAAATGCATTGGTGACCAAATATTAGCGAAGCATATTTTGTGGAGACTAGGAGAGGCTTTGAGCAAAAACAGTTACCCCATATAGAAATATCAAAAGAGTTTGACCATTTAAACTAAGAGAACACAGAGTTTACTGAGCTTGCTGAGTTCTCTTTCGAAAATTACCCATGCGTATTCTGAACGTTCTTGAATTGTTACCTACCTCAATTGCCATTCCATGCACCTACCACCTCTTTCATGAAGAAATGTTATTACTTCACATCTCCCACAGTCACCTCAAACCCTTGTTTAACAGCTTCCTTACTACTGAAAAATCCCTCAGGTATAAACATCTCAACCTCCCCTTGGAAACACTGAACAGGCCAGCCATCATCTCCAAGTTCAGCAGCCACGCTGGAGTCATTCAGGTGCCCCAGGCTGGGCCACCTCAGCTCTCACAGTGAACAGAAGCTTGACCTTTCCAGAGCACATTGCGTAGAACTTTTTTTCCCCGAAGAAAAGCAAGCCTTCCTATTCTCACATACGGTTCGAGATTGCTAAAGAGTTTTAGCAGAGATTTTTGATGTCCAAGATGACCCCTAGTGGCTTCAAGTGGTGCACCAAGTGTAGGTGCATTATTTCTGTCACGACCCCGCATAAATTGGTGCATTGTGTGCCTTGGGACAAATCATGACCCTCTGTGATCTCCGTTTGCATATACAGGCGAGAACCCAGAGGGTGCGACTAGCTCAAATGAAGCATCTTTTTCTTTGAAGGCCAGACCATTGTCTTTGGTACTGGCAGCATCGACCTCCACGGCTGCTCTGACATTGGCATCCACTGGGAGTGCACCGGGATCGTGTGGGTCTCTACCCAACTCGACACTGGGTGTTAGCAGGCTCCGGGACCAATCAACATTGGATCCGACACTGAGGAGACACTCATGATTAAGCGGCGTCCTTGGCAGCACTGGGGGAAGCCCATGAAGCATATGCATTGGGGGAGGACCAGTTCCCCGCCGAGGAAGTGGTGCCAGTGCACCATTCATCAAGCGATCAGGTCCCCGCCACCAATACCTTCTCAGACTGCCGCTACTTTGACAATGTTGCTTAATTGCGTTGTCAAACCCTTCCATAAGGATGGCCACACCTCCTTTCCTACCCACTGCAGGAGCGGCCACACACTCCCCCACCCACCATTTCACTAATTTGTCATGTTCTACGTCAGACAGATGTGTTTCTTGCAGGAAAGCTATGTCCGCATGAATGAGCTTTTAAGTACTGCAAAATCTTTGATCGCTTTATGGGAGAATGAATACCTCCCACATTCCAAATAACTATCTTGACCATATTAAGGGACATGATGGCGCCTGATCTGCCAAAGGAAACATCTATCAAAGGAGAGAGGCCCTCCCAGCCCGCAGCCTCTCCCCAACATGCACCCAGCTCCCCCAAATATAGAACACACAAAGGCATCTTCAGCATTTCATGGGGCCTCTTAATAGTACTGTGATTCGCACCCCCTAACATTCCCTCTCGGATCCCTTCCCTCCCTCCTATCCCTCCCCCTAACTGTGCCCTCTTATCCCCCCCCCTAATTCTAGACAACAGTTCCCTAAGGGACAGGTCACTCTCAACGCCCCCCCCCCCCCCCCCCCCCCCCCCCCCCCCCACATCCCTTTAACAAACAGTTACAAATCCAAAATTACAAACCATTGAACTTGCCTACCCTTACAAACCCACTCACTCAGTCTCCTCCGGCATATTCGCAAAACCCCTAAAACCAGACACACCAGCCATATGTTCATTCATGTCTTCCAGGTAAATTATATATTAAAAACAAAAAAAAAAAACACAACCCTCCTATATCCGCATTCTTTCCCCCATCACCCTCCTTTCCATTGCCGCAAGCACAATCCAACAAGACAGGCACAAAGTACCCCCTTTCATTAATAAAGTTGCCCCTTAGTCATACACACCCACCTCCTGTAACCCTACCAGCCCTCCAATCCTGCAGCCCAGCTCCCTCCAAATGACTTAACAGAGTTCAATTGTCGGCAGGTGGGGGGGGGGGGGGCATACCGCTCACTCATTAAAGTGACAGTCCATGGTGCAGTAGTGTGGCAGTCTATTTACCTACCAAACAAAAAGCATGTCCAAATCTGTATGCAGGCCACTTGAATAGCTTCTTAGACCTTGTTCTGCCACTGACCCAAATGGGACGGGAAATCCCAGCTCTAGTTTGCGCATGCTCTCAAAGCCACCACCGACCTCGTGTATGGCAAGTTCATTCATAAAACCAATGCACTCACACCATATAGCAAAAAAAACAAAAAATAAAAAACCCACCACATTTTCCTTTCACACCTGCCTGGGTTGACTTACATTACAACCCTCAAACTCTGCTCTGTAAAGCAGCATATTCAACACGGTTATAGCATATCAGTAACATTAATCCACAGCTCCTCTCGAATCACTCGGCCTTGTGCTCTCCACGGGGACTCGTAGAGCTCAGCCAATTCATAAACACCTGTGCTTCTTCCACTGATGTGTAGTAGTCTGGTAAGTAATCCTCAGTTTAGCCGGATAAAGGAATGCAAACTTGAGCTTGCAGGACACCAGTTCTGAACAAATGGGTGAGAAGCTCCGTCGCTGTGCCGCCACCAACGCCGAGTAATCCTGAAAGCAAAGGATTTTTTGGTTTGGATATCTCAGTTCCTTTCCTCCCCTGAGGGCCTGAAGAATTGCTGTCTTGTGATTAAGTTTAGCAGGCAGCAAATCACCACTCGTGGTCTGATGGAGCCGGGCTAAGTCCCACTCGGTGCACCCTTTCTATCGGCAGTGAACCCAGCGAGGCTGAGCGCCAGTTCTTTCATTAGCCAGGGCTCCAACAAAGTTCTCAGGTCTCTGTCTCCCAATTCCTCCGGTAAGCCCACAAATTGCAAGTTGTTGTGCCTGGATCTATTCTCCAGGTCCTCGAGTTTCTCAGTGTACGAGTCCAACAACTTTTGTAATTTAGTTTGCCCCTTCTCCACAGTAGTAACTCGGTCTTCCAAGTCCCCTGTGCACTGCTGAAAACCCGCCAAGTCCTAATTGTTCTACATTGTTTTGGAGTCGCTCCAACTTGGAATCCAAGGAGCTTAAATTTTTTGTCCAAGATCGCCTCCATTGCACTAGTCACTTCAGTTACAATCTCCGCTGACCATGCTGATCCCACCAAAGAATTTGCGGGGCTAGCTGGAGCCGCCATCTTGTCTGAGCAGCCGATTCTTTTCTTTTCTCATGGATTTTGCTGCCATTCTTCTCCGTTGGCCTCTCAATTACAGGTCTCAAGCTGTGCCACTAGTTCACCGGTATTGAACCAGGGTAAATCGTCAAGGTTCAAAAGATAAACCTTGAATTCTCTACCTCGCCACCTCTCCCTCCACTAGTCCGTTCTCCTCTCTCTCCTTCCCCTCATTCCTTTTCCCCTTTCCTGAAGTTACTATAGAGGAAACTACACTTCTCCTTTCTTCCTCAAAATGTACCACCTGTTCCTCTGATCCCATTCCCACGCACCTTCTTAATGCCATCTCACCTACTCTTATTCCTTTTATCTGTCACATTCTCAACCTCTCACGTTCCACTGCAACTGTCCCTACTGCCTTTAAACATGCTGTGGTCACACCCCTCCTTAAGAAGCCTTCACTCGACCCTACTTGTCCGTCTAATTACCGACCCATCTCCCTCCTCTCTCCAAATTACTTGTGTGCTGTTCACCACCGCTGCCTTGATTTTCTGTCCTCACATGCTATTCTTGACCCACTACAATCTGGTTTTTGCCCTCTCCACTCAACCGAAACTGCGCTTACTAAAGTCTCCAATGACCTATTACTGGCTAAATCCAGAGGTCTCCATTCCATCCTCATTCTTCTTGATCTTTCCGCTGCTTTTGACACTGTCGATCACAGCATACTCCTCGATACCCTGTCCTCACTTGGATTCCAGGGCTCTGTCCTTTCCTGGTTCTCTTCCTACCTCTCCCTCCGCACCTTCAGTGTTCACGCTGGTGGATCCTCTTCTACTTCTATCCCTCTGCCTGTCGGCGTATCTCAGGGTTCTGTTCTTGGTCCCCTCCTCTTTTCTATCTACACTTCTTCCCTTGGTTCATTAATCTCATCCCATGGCTTTTCCTACCATCTCTATGCTGATGACTCCCAAATCTACCTTTCTACCCCTGATATCTCACCTTGCATCCAAACCAAAGTTTCAGCGTGCTTGTCTGACATTGCTGTCTGGATGTCTCAACGCCACCTGAAATTAAACATGACCAAAACCGAGTTTCTCATTCCCCCCCCCCCCAAACCCACCGCCCCACTCCCCCCCCATTTTCTATTTCTGTTGACGGCTCTCATTCTCCCTGTCTCCTCAGCTCGAAACCTTGGGATCAACTTTGACTTCTCTCTCCTTCTCTGCTCATATCCAGCAGATCGCCAAGACCTGTCGTTTCTCTCTTTACAACATCCGTAAAATCCGCCCTTTCTTTCCGAGCACTCTACCAAAACCCTCACCCACACCCTTGTCACCTCTCGTTTAGACTACTGCAATCTGCTTCTTGCTGGCATCCCACTTAGTCACCTCTCCTCTCTCCAATCGGTTCAAAACTCTGCTGCCCGTCTCGTCTTCCGCCAGGGTCACTTTACTCATACTACCCCTCTCCTCAAGACCCTTCACTGGCTCCCTATCCGTTTTCGCATCCTGTTCAAACTTCTTCTACTAACCTATACATGTACTCACTCTGCTGTTCCCCAGTATCTCTCCACACTCGTCCTTCCCTACATCCCTTCCCGTGCACTCCGCTCCATGGATAAATCCTTCTTATCTGTTCCCTTCTCCACTACTGCCAACTCCAGACTTCGTGCCTTCTGTCTCGCTGCACCCTACACCTGGAATAAACTTCCTGAGCCCCTACGTCTTGCCCCATCCTTTGCCACCTTTAAATCTAGACTGAAAGCCCACCTCTTTAACATTGCTTTTGACTCGTGACCACTTGTAACTACTTGCCTCCACCTACCCTCCTCTCCTCCTTCTTGTACACATTAATTGATTTACTTTATTTTTTGTCTATTAGATTGTAAGCTCTTTGAGCAGGGACCGTCTTTCTTCTATGTTTGTGCAGCGCTGTGTACGCCTTGTAGCGCTATAGAAATGCTAAATAGTAGTAGTAGTAATATTGGAAGGGTTTTCACACGGGATTTGTGAAGAGATGGCGGGAGCAGAGCAGTTAGCAACCAGCAACAGAGCGGCAGCAGCAGGGCAGGCAAGAATAGAGTTTTCTGCCCCAAAGAGGCACTAGACCATGAAGGAGTGCACAGGTAGGCCAGGTCGCAGCAGGCAGAGAGTCAGGCGAGCGGGCAGGGGGTTTAACTGAGTGCTGGGGGGGGGGGGGGGGTCCTTTCCTTTGCTGCAGCCCCACAGATTCTACATGAAAATGTTAAATTCTGCGTGAATTCTGGCAGGAGTAAACAGTTTTGTCAGGGAGATAGTTGTGGCTACCCACTTAAGTTGTAAATGAGGAGGAGCCCAGAGAATTGCACCCTATCCTTAAGGACGCACTGTTGAAGAACTGGGAGTCTCCCCTCCCAAGTGGATATGTAATATCGTATCCAGAAGGCTCCCAGATTCAAGAGGGCCCAGCTGCCTCACCACTCCATGGTAGTTTAATCTGCTCTCAAACGGGCCAAGAGTTCTCTGTCTCATGCCTTGGCACCCCTAAGACGAGAGGCCAGAACTTTGGATTCGTTTGAGGTGAAGACTTTTCAGGCTTCTATGCTTATTGCCTGCATTCAGTCCTACTATCTCTACATGAGTGTGTATTTGGAGTCTGATAAACAATACACTTAATCTGGTGGAGTCTCACTTTGGAGCAGGCCGCTGAGCTTCACCATTTGGCCAACAAGCAGATGGAGTGTAGGCATTATTTGGCCAGAGGCACCTACAATAGCGCATTCAGGCTCTCTACTACTACTACTTAACATTTCTAGAGCGCTACTAGGGTTACGCAGCGCTGTACAATTTAACAAAGAGAGACAGTCCCTGCTCAAAGAGCTTACAATCTAATAGACAAGTGAACGGTCGGTCCGAGAGGGGCAGTCAAATTGGGGCAGTCTGGATTCACTGAACGGTAAGGTTTAGGTGCCGAACGCAGCATTGAAGAGGTGGGCTTTAAGCAAAGACTTGAAGGCGGGCAGGGAGGGGGCTTGGCGTAAGGGTTCAGGAAGGTTGTTCCAAGCATAGGGTGAGGCGAGGCAGAATGAGCGGAGCCTGGAGTTGGCGGTGGTGGAGAAGGGTACTGAGAGGAGGGATTTATCCTGTGAACGGAGGTTACGGGCGGGAACGTAAGGGGAGATGAGGGTAGAAAGATAGTGAGGGGCAGCAGACTGAGTGCATTTGTAGGTAAGGAGAAGCTTGAATTGAATGCGGTATCTGATCGGAAGCCAGTGAAGTGACCTGAGGAGAGGGGTGATATGAGTATATCGGTTCTGGCGGAATATGAGACGTGCAGCAGAGTTCTGAACAGACTGAAGGGGGGGATAGATGGCTAAGTGGGAGGCCGGTGAGGAGTAAGTTGCAGTAGTCCAGGCGAGAGGTAATGAGAGCGTGGACGAGAGTTCGGGTGGTGTGTTCAGAGAGGAAAGGGCGAATTTTGCTGATGTTAAAGAGGAAGAAGCGACAGGTCTTGGCTATCTGCTGGATATGCGAGAAAAGGAGAGAGAGGAGTCAAAGATGACTCAGAGGTTGCGGGCAGATGAGACGGGGAGGATGAGGGTGTTATCAACAGATAGAAAGTGGAGGAAGAGGAGAAGTGGGTTTTGGTGGAAAAACGATAAGCTCGGTCTTGGACATGTTCAGTTTCAGGTGGCGGTTGGACATCCAGGCAGCAATGTCGGATAAGCAGGCCGATACCTTTGCCTGGGTCTCCGCGGTGATGTCTGGTGTGGAGAGATACAGTTGGGTGTCATCAGCATAGAGATGATACTGGAAACCATGAGATGAGATCAGGGAGCCCAGGGAAGAGGTGTAGATTGAGAAGAGAAGGGGTCCAAGGACCGATCCCTGGGGAACACCAACAGATAAGGGGATGGGGGTGGAGGAAGATCCATGAGAGTGAACTTTGAAGGTGCGGTGGGAGAGATAGGAGGAGAACCAGGAGAGGACAGAGCCCTGGAACCCAAATGAGGACAGTGTGGCAAGAAGTAAGTCATGATTGACAGTGTCAAAAGCGGCGGATAGATCCAGGAGGATGAGGATGGAGTAGTGGCCTCTGGATTTGGCAAGGAACAGGTCATTACAGACTTGAGAGTGCTGTTTCTATCGAGTGAAGAGGGCGAAAACCGGATTGAAGCGGATCGAGGATGGCATGAGAGGAGAGTATGGGAATTGAACCCAGTTGTCCTAGTCCCCCCCCCTTTTTTTTTTGTTAATGCCCATCGAGTCAGTAATACCGATGCACTGATTGTGCTACAGGTGTTCTTCCAGTTTGTTCTTTTCCTGAGGACACAGGGGGCCAGCTCTGATCAGACTGAAGGGAATAAGTAATTCCCGAAGAGACAGTTCTTATGCCCCTGTTTTCTTCACCAGGGGCAGTGCTGCTTCTTGTGGGCCTGCTGGTTGGCCTAGGTTCAAACCCTCCCCACCATCATCGCCTGAAGCCATCTGTGCCGTCTACATGGGATGCGTTGGGGAGCAGCAGCGAGGGTCATCATGATGGTTAACAGCACCTAATAGGGACCTACAGAGTATCGACCAAGATTGTTTTAAACCAGCTACCTCTGGATATCCAGACCAGTGCTCTGACCACTCCTCTACTCTGGAACTGTCGCATGGGGCTTTTTTTTTTTTTTTAATGGGACCCTACATGAAGAGCAGGAACTCAAAACTTCCCTAGGATCGTGGTATGGAAGCTCTAAGCAAGGAGCTGCTCGTTTTGGGTCAGACACCAGGTGCCGATAAGGTTTATTAAAACCTTCATGGGCCCAGTGATAAGGGAGATGGGGGGAGGGGGGAAGAGAACCTCCCACTATCATGCCCAACCCAGTAGGGTGATCAACAGCATCAGCGGGAACAGGTAAGTCTTCTGGCCCCATGGCTTTGTTCATGTTCAGTTTTGCAAGTTGTTCAAAAACACTTTCTTCCGTTAACAGTGTGGTATCACACCATCCCTGTATATATTTTGCCAGCCAACTGTGGTCCTTCTCCAGGATTTTGTTCTGTGAACCCCACAGTATTTGTTCAGCATTTTTGCCATATATCATTCATCAGTCCTAGAATCTTGTAATCCCACCTCTGGTCTTCCACTTTTGCCCAAAACACCTAAAAAGAAGGTCTTGCCAGCTCAGTTTAATATTTTTTAGCCATTTTTTTCTTTTGCCATCCTGGATTTCTCTTAGTCTGTCAAGTTTCCTCTGCTATTTTTTTCTACATTCTTTTTGTGATCTATGTTAACCTGTTTTGCTTTTATTTTTGCAGCCACTCCTTTAGAGGATCATTTTGGATCTCTTCGTCTTGCTTTTGTTTACTGTCCTTACTTAATCTATTGCCCTTTTTAAAGCTCCTTTTCAGTTTAGTCTATAGTTTTTCCAACTTCCTTGTTCCTTCCACCCTCTCACCTCCAAGTACTTTTCCATTTTGCTGGTCAGTATGTTTGAAATCCAAGAAACTGAGTTTGGCATAATTAAAATCTGCCTTAGCTTGTATATCAAACCATACTGTATGATAACCACTGTTACTCAAGCGGGAACGCAACCAGATGTTTTCTCCATTTGTGAGTACATCTAGCAGCGATGTACTTATATTTACCTGAACAATGCTCCTTGTAAGGCATTCATGGTCTTTCTACTTCTCTCCAGAGTTGCGGATAAGATACTCCAATCCACATCTGATTGATCACACAATATTATCACCTCTCCTTTCATTCCCACTTTGATATTATTGATTAGATCACATTCTGTTTGAGATAGAAGTCAGTAGACTACACCTGGAGAATGGAAGCATCTTGTCTTTCAGATAAAACCTACAGCACCTCTTTCTCTTCACATCTACTACATTTCAGCTGTTTAAAAGTAGGGTGGGATGAGGTCTATAAGCCACCTACTATATACTCCCCCCCACCTACTCCTTAAAGAATTTATTATTAAGTACCCACCAGCATGCAGTTAGTACCTGCTTTCATGCCATGTGTGGCACTATCCATTTCTTTTGGCATAGAGAAAAATACATATACAAATACATTAAACAAAAAAAGGCACTGGAGTTTTAAAGAAGGAGAGCATAAGACGCCACCAATGATTTCACTTTTCACAGGAAATATACTAGGAGGCACGCAATAAAGCTCAAAGTAGTAAATATTTCTTCACTCAAAGTGTAATTAAACTCTGGAATTCATTGCCAGAGAATGTAGTAAAAAACAGTTAGCTTAGCAGGGTTTAAAATAGGTTTGGATAGCTTCCTAAACGAAAAATCCATAAGCCATTATTAAAATGGACTTGGGGAAAAAACCACTGCTTATTTCTAATATAGACTAATCAAAAATTAGGAAAATGGCACCGCTCCAACCTAAAAAAACAAAAAGCACTAAGACTTTAAGGGCACTTATTAAGCAAGTATTTGCACTATCGGAGGTTGGAGGTTGTCTACGATTAAAAAACGTCACATAAGCGTTTGCTTTGATACAGCACACTGCTATGGTGCTTTAGTGACTGTATGAGACACTTCCATTTAATTATATAATGATACATACAGCAGGGTGTGCTCCATCCATTTTCTAGTTGTGTATATTTCTAATATAAGCAGTATAAAATGTACTGTTTTGGGCTCTTGCCAGGTACTTGGGACCTGGATCGGCTACTGTTGGAAACAGGATGCTGGACTTGATGGACCTTTGGTCTGTCCCAGTATGGCAATTCTTATGTACTCGTTATAACCTGAGTTTTGTCTTGCTGCCAATGGTCTATGTGCATCACTAGAAGCGTACCATAGCTAAAAGTAGTGCTTTTTTTGTGCCAGTATAGCATACCGGCACCTTTTTTTCCTCAGGCTGACAGAACTCTCTCGCGGAAGTCGGATTCTCCTGCTGAGCGGCTCCACTGTGGCGGCGGGTGAAGTTTGTCACGTCACCAACCCCTTACCCTATCAGCTTCGGCAGGCAGGCCCAGCAACAGCACGCACCCACAGCAACAAAGAGGTCACCTGAGCAATGGCGCATTGTGAAGCCAGGTCCTGGTCCTGCCTGCCTCGTGCAGTGCCTCGAATCGCGGAGTCAGGACAGAGAAGAAGAACTGACGCCGTCAACAAGTGCTCACCAGCACAACTGCTCCCTCCGTCAGCTCCGAAGTTGGAAAAATGCCTGCAACAGGCAGGGTACAGCTGAGCACCCGCAGTGGGGCACCCGCTTGTGCTGCTGCGCCCCTGTCGTGTCCCCCCCCCCCCCCCCCCGTGACAAATCAGAGGGGCTGGTTCAGGGCAGCAAGCAAGCTCCTCCAGCACAGCCCACAGCCTGAGAAAGAAAACGCCGGTGCTGGGTAATCTGTTTAAACTGCTGTCGCTGCCAGCAGTCTGAAGGACAAGCTTGAAGGTAGGACGCTGGAGCAGGGAGTTTGAGAAAGAGGGGAGATGGCGGACCGTGGGCGGTGGAGGGGGAGATACTGGACTGCGGAATGGGACAGGGAGGAAAGTGGAAGAGAGAGCGAGAAGCTAGACCGCGGGTTGGTTCTTGGTGTGTGTGAAGGCAGTCAAATGCATGTGTTTTGGTATCTGCTAAGGTCTGCATCTACATCTAGTTGATTACAGAAAGTTTATGTTAAAGAATAAAGATACTGACATATGCATCTATTTACACCGACATGATCTCTAATTTGCTCTGCAAAGGTGTCCTTAAGCCAGTGGTGTGCTGGAGCAGGCTCTCACAGGCTCGCAAGAGCCGGTTGTTAAGTTTTTAAGAATTTTGGGAGCCGGTTGTTAAAGTAGGGCCCTCCATGGCTACTTTAACAACTGGCTCCCAAAATGTGGGCTTGGGCCCCCTGCTGAATTCTCTTTTACTTTGCTGGTGGGGATGCTGAGCCCTGCCAGCCAAGTAAATAGACTACTGCTGCTCCCCGCTCCTTGTTTCCAGCTCTGGGCAGCAGGCTGGGACTTCTCGAGCATGTGAGAGAAGTTCCAGCATGCTGCTCAGAGCAAGACGTTGGGAGTGGTGGCAGTCCATTTATTGGCTGCCAAAGGTATGCCTAGCGTGCCCGTACGAAGAGAGGGAGGAGAGAGAGGAAAATGTTGCTCCCCCCCCCCCCCGGGCCACCACTGACCCTTCCAACTGCAGAGCTGGCTATGTCCAGAGAAAGAGCCTGTTAAAAATTTACCAGCACAACCCTGCCTTAAGCTAAGCATTTGTAAGGAGGAAAAATAAATTGTATTTTTATTATATGAATTTGAGCAGAATCTGGAGTAGTAGACTGTATGATACATTTTAGAACATATTTGGAATATGTATTTGTTGAAAGATCTACCTTCTTATTGAACTGGATAAGAAATGAAAAAGTCAAACATTTAAGCCCAAACAGTATATGCTCTATGGCTGGTAAAGGGGTGTGGCTACTGTAGGGGCGGAGCTATATACAGGGCGGGACATTTATAATAACCCCATCCCCCAAGTTGCCCTGTATGAGTACCGGGTCCTTTTTTCGTACAAAAAAAGCACTGGCTAAAAGCAGCACCTTCCACCCTTCCCCCGCCAACCATCGACTGTGACCAAAGTGATTATTTGTCTAGTACTATAGCCCCCTCTTTGCTGAAAGCAGGGTAAGACCCGGAGGAAAGAGGGATAGTCTGCAATCTGCACAACCTGATTAATCGTAACACTACGATTAATATCGAAACTTCTTCAGCTCTCGTGCTCTCTCATTTCCTGTCCCTCGTCACCCCAAATTCTGAATACATTATCGACAAATCCCACGGGGGTGGGGGAACGAAGAGAGAGATCGACAAGGTTGCGAGATCAACTTCTCTTTAACTCAGCAGCACTTGAGCTCTTCTTCAAACGACATATCTGTCATACAACGAGCTAGTAGAGAACGCAAGAAGCGTGCGCCGAAAGTCTATGCTTTCTCCCCATGCATATACCTTATGCACCTCGAACTAGAGACTAAAGTCACTAGTAAGAAAAGAAAAAAAGGCACAAGCTGTTGTAGAAGGAACAAGAAAATGCGAAATACAATCAAACAAGAACTAACGAGACAAACTGAAGAAGGCACTAATCAGCATCACAGAAAGCAACCCAAGCGCTTACCTCCTCAACCACCGTCCAAAATACACCCCCTACCCACAGACACGCCCCTTTTAAATAACTGGGGCACCAAAGGCTCGGTAGGAGCAAGTGAGGCCACGGAGACTTGCTGATTGGCTCCGACATGCGTGCAGATAAAAAAAAACACGCCCAACTAAATGTTAGGACTCAAGGAGGTTAGATTGAGAACCTGGGTGGGCACGTGATTTAGTGCGTGTGGAATTCGTCGTCTTTCGCTTTAAAGCGCCGCTGAATTTGATGTATCTAAGGAGGTTACAGTTCTTAATCAAACCTCTTTGGATGCACGAGTAGGACAATGTAGTTGGCGTGCCGGATATTGATCTGGTTGTGACGCGGGGCCCAGCTTGTCAATTATCTATTTGTTAGTCCGAATTAGACAGAAGGGTCAGCTGAGAGTGAGCTAACCCACTTTTGGCTGTTCATCACATGACTGGAAGAGTTGCAATGTGGGTGCAATTTCCGGGATCTGTAAAGACTTTTTAGCCAGGAGATAGCCTGCTAAGCTTCTGTACTACTGAGGGTGGGTGGGAATTGGGAGGCGTGCTTGAAGCACTACCTGCTGGTAAGCTGGGTGCTTAAAGCATACATGGCGGTGTTTGGGAGTCAAAGTGCTATCGTTCTGCTGCTGCTGGAAGTGGTTGTAGCCTGCTGCCTGAACCACCTTGTCCACGGCGCGAGCAACATTATTCTGATTCTGACCGATGACCAGGACACCGCTATCGGGGGCATGGTGAGTGATCCAAGAGTTTCTCCTAAAGGGTTTGGGGGTTTTGGTCTTATTTTCTTTGTTCTCTATAAAGGGAAGGTTACACATGACAATTCTACTAGGTTTAGAACCTGCCAGTAAAAAAGGACCACCTGCAGTATTTACTGATAACAATACTACGCAGCCAGCTACTTTTGGCCGGGTTTGTGGGTAGGATCCGCCTTACACAGTTTGTGCGACAACAGCACAATCTTGCCCCATCCTCAGCTTGTTTGTTTTCTCTCTCGCATGTTTTTGTAATTCATGTATTGAATTATTGCCTGCTTATATTTGAAAGTTAATTTACCTATTGTGGCGTGTAAGCTGGCGTTTAGGAAAAGCCATGCAATTGAGGCCTTATGAATAGTGTTTAGCTGCCGAATTACCGACTTTAGAAGTAAAAGTCTTGACGAGCTTTGTTATTGAATTTACATCCCAAAGCAGTGTGGTGTACGTAGTAAAGCGATTTGGGAAATCAAATTGGTGCTGCAGATTCTATAATGTATTAGGGTGTTGAGATAAATCCAGAACCGGCCTGGCAGTTTATTAATCCTCATACGTAGGCGTTGTTAACGTATCAGATAAAAGTGTACCACCAGTGATGCATCTAGGATTAACTGGTACCCTGGTAAAAGTTTGGTCAGGGAGGTTTTGTAACGAGAAGGGTGTAGAGGATTCAAGGGAACTGGCAACACCTCATCCTAGCCTTTCTCTTCTCTTCCCCCCCACAAACATTTTTTGTAGATGGGGCACTAGGCAGTGGTAAATGTAGCACTTTTAGAGGTAAGGGTAAACCTGCCATGTTGCCGCCACGTCTTTTTCAGTACTGCCCCCCCCCCCCCCCCCCCAATTATGATCTGGTAGCACAAGTGTTTGGAAACATTATTAACTTCTCCAACAGGGTCAAGTCTATCAGTATAGGCTATGAAATAAAACATCATTTGCTGTTAAGATTGGTGCCATAGCAGCAGAAAATGATACACCTAAGCACTTCTCTTGCTAGGAGGCCACAAGGGTTTGAATGAGATGGAGGTGGCACTGCAGTTCTGCAAAGCAAAGTTCAGTGCCTGTGTACTTCTCCCAGTATGCTGCTACAGCTACTGCAGTGGCAGACTGCCCACTGGAAAGCGTAATTCCCCCTTCCTCCTTTGGATGGCCCTTGGCTGTTTGCCAGGCTTTATCAATGGGGTTGGTGTGTGTGTGTGTGTATATATATATATATATATATATATACACACACACACACACACTAGTAAAACGGGCGCTAGCAAGGTTTTCCACGGAGTGTGTGTGTGTTTGTGTCAGAGAGAGAGAGCGTGTGAGAGACAGTGTATGTGTGGTTCTGAGTTCCATGACCCCCTCCTTCCCTCCCTCTCTCTCCTCCCCTCTGAGGTGCAGGCCCGCCCCCCCCCTTCCGTCCGAAGTGCAGGCCCCCTCCCTTCTTCCGAGTTCTTGAGGGAGAGACAGAGTGTGTGTGTGTTTGTGTCAAGAGCGAGAGTGTGTGTGAGTCTGTGTGTGAGAGACAGAGAGTGAGTGTGTGTGAGAAAGTGACGCCTTCAAACCTTGAAGCATTCATGCGCTCTGTAAGGCTCCATCTCCTCAATTGACGACACATAGTTCCGGAACGTTGCAGGAATGCTTCAAGGCTTGAAGGCTTCACTTTCTCGGCTTCAGAACGTTGGAGGTGCGTTTTATTATATAGGAGATATATATATATATATATATAATTTGTTGCTTAGACCTTGTGAGAAGGAGTACGGAAAGAGAGAGAGAGTGACATTTTAAACATAATCGAGAGGTTGAGTCCAATGATAATGCTGGGGTATAGCTTTTCAGAAATGTCATTCCTTAAAGGCCTGGTAGAAAGCTAGGCCTTCACCTGTGTCATAAATTTGAGATAGTACTAAGTTAGTGAAGCTGTCCTGAGAGGGTATTCCACAGGGTAGATGCTGCTCCCAGAAAAGCTGATTGATGGACTTCTTGATTGATCTTTGGTTTTGTTTGTTTTGGTTTTTAATTTTTGTTTTTGTGGTGATGAAATTGAGACCACCTTGGAAGAATTTAAAGACTAGCAAGCACATAGGGTAACCTAGACTATTTCCTCTTAAGGGCCTTAAAGCTTAGCGTGAGGGTTCTAAATATGGCCATTGCCATTGTGGCCCTGTGTGGTGGGAGTGATGTGATACTGTCATTTGCCATCCTTATGAGCCATCCTATGAGCCGTCCTATGACATTTTGGATGATAAACTCCATAAGTTTCCAGAGGATCTCCTCCACAAATTGCTCTGGTATTAAGCTTTTGTTGCACCTGTTATATATAGTGAGCATTTACAACTGTGGGTAAACTGAGTCACAGGCAGATAGATTTACCAAGAACAACACAATGATTAGCAGAGCTTGGATTAGGAATGAGATATAGGGAGATGATCCAGAGCTGGACACTCTGTGGTGGAGCTGAGACTAGAATCTAAAAATCCTGTTGCGCCTGCACAGTTTGTGTTGGCATACTTGCAATATATTCTTTTGAGCTGAGATACCTGCAAGAGGCATGTAATCTTTACTCTTACAGGTTGAATCATGCACAACCTCAACAAAGTCTCCCTGCTGTCTAGCCCTAGCTCAACATGAAAAGTTTGACCTTAGTTGCCATCATAAGAACATAAGCATTGCCATACTGGGACAGACTGAAGGTCGATCAAGCTCAATATCTTGTTTCCAACAGTGGCCAATCTAGGTTACAAGTACCTGGCAAGATCCCAAAACGGAACAGATGGATTCGATGCTGCTTATCTTAGAAATAAGCAGTGGATTTTCCCAAGTCCATCTTAATGGCTTATGGACTTTCTTGGGAAACTTATCCAACCCATTTTTTTAAACCTTGCTAAGCTTTTACCACATTCGCTGGCAACGAATTCCAGAGTTTGTTTATACTTTGAAGAAGTATTTTCTTTGGTTTATTTTACATTTGCTATGTAGTAGCTTCATTGCATGCCCCCTAGTCCTAGTATTTTTGGTAAGAGTAAACAAGCGATTTATATCTACCCATTCCTCCACTCAGTATTTTATAGATCTCTATCATATCTCCCTTCAGCCTTCTCATCTCCAAATTGAAGAGCCCTAGTCACTTTAACCTTTCCTTATAGGGAAGTCGTCCATCCCTTTTTTTATCATTTTCATTTCCTGTCTCTGTACCTTTTCTAATTCTGCTATCTTTTTTGAGACGTGGTGACCAGAATTGTACTCAGTATTTGAGGTGTGGTCGCACTATGGAGCGATACCAAAGGCATTATAGCATTCTCATTTTTGTTTTCCATTCCTTTCCTAATAATTCCTAACATTGTATTTACTTTCTTAGCTGCACGCTGAGCAGAGGGTTTCAACTGGGTGGTGACTGCTAACGTGGAGCCTTGCATCACATAAGTTTCGTTTGGGTTCCTCTTTCCTACATGCATCACTTTGTACTTGTTCACATTAGACATCATCTGCCATTTGGATGTCCAGTCTTGTAAGGTCCTCTTGCAAGTTTTCACAATCCTCTTGCAAGTTAACAACTTTGAATGACTTTGTGTCATCGGCAGATTTAATTACCTCACTAGTTAATCCTGTCTCTAGATCATTTATGAATACGTTAAAAAGCGGCGGTCCCAGCACAGGCCTCCTGCAGAACTCCACTGTCTACCCTTCTCCATTGAGATTACTGACCATTGAACCCTAACAATCTTTTTTTTAACCAGTTTTTAATCCACAATAGGACATTACCTCCTATCCCATGAGTTTCTAATTTAATCAGGAGTCCTTCACGAGGTACTTTGTCGAATGCCTTTTGAAAAATACACAATATTGACCGGCTTACCTTTATCCCCATGTTTGTTCATCCCTTTGAAGAAATTGTAGTAGATTGTGAGGCAGATTTCCCTTGACTAAATTATTGTTGGGCTTGTCTCATTAATCCATTTTATGTATATGCTCTGTAATTTTATTCTTTATAATAGTGTCTATTTACCATTTTGCCGAGCACTGACGTTGGGCTCCAGGTCTATAATTTTCCTTGATCACCTCTGGAACCCTTTTTAAAAACTGGATGTTGGCTACCCTCCCATCTTCAGTACCAGTCTTGACTTTAAAGATAAATTACATATTACTAAAAATAGCTCTGTAAGTTTATTTTTCAATTCTGTCAGTACTCTGGGATGTATACTATCTGTCCAGGTGATTTGCTACTCTTCAGTTTATCAAATTGCCCCACTACATCTTCTATATTCAGAGATTTGTTTCAGTTTTTGACTCATCAGCATTGAATACCATTTCTGGCACCATTATCTCTCCCACATCTTTGGTGAAGTGAAGCCCAAAGCAAAGCATTCATTTAATCTCTCTGCTATGGCTGTCTTTCCTGAGTGCCCCTTCTACACCTCGGACATCTAGCAGTCCAACTGATTTTCACTGACTTCTTACTTCTAATATACCTTTAAAAAAAAAAAAAAGTTTACTATAAGGCATATTTTCAAAGCACTTAGCCTCCCAAAGTTCCATAGAAACCTATGGAACTTAGCCTCCCAAAGTGCTTTGAAAATAAGCCTGTATGTGTGTTTGCCTCCACTTCAGTCTTTTTTTCAAAGTCTCGTTGCCTTCCTAATCAGTGCTTTGCATTTCACTTGCCGTTCCTTATGCTATTTAAGGTTGGATCCTTCTTCCATCTTCTGAAGGATTTTCTTTTAGCTGAAATAGCTTTCTTCACATCACTTTTAACCATGCCAGTTGTTGTTCTGCTTTCCTTCCTCAATATATGGAATATATCTGATCTTGGCTTTCAGAATGGTATTTTTGAATAGCGTCCCCACCTGATGTAAACTTTTTTTTTCCCCAATAAAAATTATTGAATTTTGAAATATGAAAAACAGCATACTGTGTATAATTATGTTTAAATCGTTTTTTATTAATAAAAGATTGACAATTGAACAGATACTTGTCAAAGAAGTTACTTACAAAAAGTTGTCATCTAACACCATACGCTCAACACAGTAAATTACAATACATCATTTATATTTTCTCCCCCTCCCTCCCTCCCTTCCAGCGCCTATCCTCCTATCCACCCAGTCCCCCCCTATGTTCCCTACAACTTCAACGATATGTATTGTTCGGGTCTCTCACCAATATCAAATGCGGTGGTGCCTGTCATAACATCCTATATACCTATAAGACTGCCAGGGTGATATAGTTTAAACCAGAGGTCCTATTTGTCAGAGAGTACTACACAATAGCATCACTATCAACAAGTTCCCCGCCTAGTGACGGGTCAAAAGAGCATCTAGGAAGGGTCAAAAATTCAGCAGTAAACTACGCGCTTTGGATGGGAGGGTGACCCAAAGTGGCTCCCACTGTGCCCTAAACCTGAGGCCCGCTGGGCTTTCCAAATCAGGCACTCCACACCTATCTATTCTCATTTGCCTCACTAATTGCGAGCGCCATATCTGTAGTGGGGGTGTTTTTCGCTCTCCAGAATTGCAATATGGTAGTTATTCCAAAATAGATTGCTATCTTTGCAAATGCCTTGAAGCCTTCTGGGGGGTCTGCAGTGTACTTGAAGATATTAAATAAAATTAAAGGTTCCCACACGAGGGTACAGTACCATAGTTGGTCCATCCCCCTTATAACATGTGGCCTAGAGATGCCGTACCCTGGTTACATTTTGGGCATGTACCTGCTGTAGTAAACCCCGCCTTCTGTGCTCTCTGAGGAGATATATGCGTTCTAAGCAGCCACCTATATAGCCGCTCCCTCTGCAGAATGGAAAGCCGCTGTTTGTAAATAGATTTCAGATATGACCTACATTCTTCCTCAGTGAGTGTACAGCCCAAATCCCTTGACCACTCCCGTGCTAGCCGCCGGAAATCTAACTCTGCTGTGGTGTCTTTAAGTTGTTGGTGATGGAATTTCAATGGCACCGGAAGCTGTGCTCCCAGAGTAAACTCTTCTGAGAGAACCTCCACCACATCCTCCGTAAGATCTGTCCACTCTAGGGAGGCTACATAATGGCTCAACTGGCAATATGCAAAGCGATGTGTCGGAGGAATCCCGTGCCTGGATTGGAGCTCTGAGTACGCAAGAATTCGTCCCTCTTCTGAAACTATATGTGCCAGATATATGATCCCCTTTTTTGCCCAACTGCTAAATGTACTGACCCCCTGACCTGGGGGAAATGCTGGGTTATCACATATTGACAGCCAAGGGGATACGCGGGGGGAGAAATAACGTCTACACACCCACCTCCAAGTGTCCCTAAGAGATTTTAATAATGGGTGGGAGTGATGTGATACTGTCATTTGCCATCCTTATGAGCCGTCCTATGACATTTTGGATGATAAACTCCATAAGTTTCCAGAGGATCTCCTCCACAAATTGCTCTGGTATTAAGCTTTTGTTGCACCTGTTATATATAGTGAGCATTTACAACTGTGGGTAAACTGAGTCACAGGCAGATAGATTTACCAAGAACAACACAATGATTAGCAGAGCTTGGATTAGGAATGAGATATAGGGAGATGATCCAGAGCTGGACACTCTGTGGTGGAGCTGAGACTAGAATCTAAAAATCCTGTTGCGCCTGCACAGTTTGTGTTGGCATACTTGCAATATATTCTTTTGAGCTGAGATACCTGCAAGAGGCATGTAATCTTTACTCTTACAGGTGCCTCTGAAATGCTGCGGTAGGCAGCGGGGTACCGGAGTGGAGCAAATGACTGAAATGTATATCCGAAAACACCGAGGTCTCCACTGACGTGACGGAGAAATCAGATGTCCCCCGATACCAATCATTTATATGTCGCATGGAACTCGCAATCGCCAAAAATTTGATGTTTAAAAGCCCCATACCACCCCCTTCCCTTGGGGCCGTTATCTGGTTATAAGGTATTCTGGGTTTCTTCCCCTGCCACAGATATGTTTGTATTAGGCGCTGTAACTGCTTGTCATCTTTGTGCTTCAAGAAGAGTGGTAGTTGTTGAAAAACATATAGCCACCTGGGGGCAACCACCATATTGAATAGTGCTATTCTACCCCAAATAGTAAGTGGCAGCTCCCTCCACATCATCAATTTGCTTTTAGTCATCTCTATCAATGGAGCTATGTTATCTCTATACATGGTGGACCTATCACTAGGAATGTACACCCCCAGGTACCTCATTTTTGTTGTCTCCCATCTAAGAGGGGCCTCCCCTTGCCAATATGGTTCGGTACCCGTATCCATGGGCATCGCACAGGATTTAGAGAGGTTGAGGCCAAATCCCGACAGCAGCCCATATTCCTCGATCAATGTCAAGGCAGCCTCAAAGGACTCCTGTGGGTTGGTCAGCACCAAGAGGACGTCGTCAGCATAAGCCAGAGCACGTACCTCCTGCTCTCCCAACTGTACTCCACTGATTCTGGGGTCACAATTTAAAAGGCGTAGTAGTGGTTCTAACGTTGTCAAACAGGAGAGGGGACAAGGGGCAACCCTGCCGCGTTCCCCTACCTATCCGAAACCCTGTCGAAAGCCCCCCATTAGCTGTTATATGTGCTTCCATGCCGGTATATAAAGCCTCAATTGCTTGCCTTACTCCAGCAGGGATTCCTATCCCATTCAACATATAAAACAAAAAGTCCCACCCTAACCTGTCAAAAGCTTTAGTGGCATCGAGGCTCACCAAAATCCCAGGCGTCTCATTGAACCGACACTGGGCCATTGCAAGTAATATTCTCCGAATATGCAACACAGAATGCCTTTTGGGGATAAATCCCACTTGTGCCGGCTCAATTACACTGGGTAAACACTTGCTGAGTCGTGTAGCCAGAATCTTTGCTAAAAGCTTAATATCAACATTAATTAACGAAATAGGCCTGTAGGATTCTGGCTCATCGACAACTTTCCCAGGCTTCAACAATAGTGATATGCATGCAGTGTTTTCGTGTAATGGAAATTTCCCTTCTTGTATCACCGCCTGATGATATTCAAAAAGAGGCCGTATCAATTGGGATTGTAGCATTTTATAAAATTCTCCTGAATACCCATCTACCCCTGGTGCCGAGTATGACTTTAACCCCTTTATAGCCTCTATTAACTCTTTGGGCTGAATGGGGGCTTCTAGGCATGCTATATCTGACTCTCCGAGCTTTGGCATTCGAGCCCTTCTGAGAAAATCACTCATTTGTACCTCCCCGACCGAATGTTCAGCGGTGTATAGTTGTGCAAAATGTTCCTGGAGTGTTTGGAGAATCCTATCTGGGCTATTAGTAAGGCCTCACCTTACTGGTAATAATCACCAGCCTGGGCCGTTGTTGCCCTTGTTGCCAGCGGCCAAGTCTATGGGCCCTTTCTATACACAGTTCTCCATAGCTGTCTGACAGGGCCAATTCTTTTTTAAGCCATTGTTCCAACAGGTGCCCCAGTGATTTCTCAGGGATTGTTTCTGGCAGGCCAACAATTCGCAAATTGCATCTCCGTGCTCTGTTCTCCATGTCCTCAATCTTATCTTGCTGTGCTTTAAGTTGTTCCATCATACGGGTGACATCTTGGACATTCTGTGCCCTCGTGTCTTCCACCGCTGAGATTCTGCTTTCCACCTCTCCCACTCGTCTCACCGTGTCTGCCATGGTAGCTTCTAAGCTGCTCATTTGACGTTCAAGTAGGTCAAACCTTGGGTTAAGTGCGGCACTAACCGCCATGGTGATCTGTGCTAGTTGTTTTTCAGAAAAATCCCCAAGCTTTTCAAGCTTCCCTTCTGCCATTTTGGCCCCTGAGGATGTTGGGGAACTTTTCCCTTTATCGTATTTGGTGCCACTTCGGGTTGTTCCTGTTAACTTGGGCCTCAAAAATTGCTCCATACAGAGGGTGTTATATCTTATTGCCTGAATCTGCGCGTCGGGACTCGTGATGCAGGCACTTTTTCTATGTGTAGTGCAGTAGTGTGCCGGGGCAGGTTCCCACAGGCCCACGTCCGTCAAGTTTCCACGAGTTCTGGGAGCCAATTCTCCACTGCTACCAGACTGTGGGCCCGAGCCCCTCCCAAACTTTCTTTCAGCCCGCTGGCGGGAGAAACCCGCTGCTAATAATTATCGGCGCGCCCCTATGGTAGTGTATAAATGAGTTGTATGAATTCTGCAAATTGGGTGCCAGAGTCTTATTTGAGCTTGGTAGCTTTAAGTCTCTCTTGTAGCATTAATAATGGCTCTTTTCTTCTCCACTGGCAGTTGTAGCCTCCGTTGGAAAGTTGAATGGCGCTGCCACGGCACACACTCCTGGATTATGTATGCTAATGCAGACAGTGCCTGATTCCTACTTTAATGCATGCCTGAATGCTCCTGGCCCCTGATATTGTGAGTTTAGCTCTAGGCCGCTCGATGCTTTCGGTGCCCCGATCTTTGCTCGTTCGCCGGGGGGGGGGGGAGTAGGGGAGAAGAAAGTGCAGTCAGTCGTGCTCTCCCGTATCCGCTACACTATCTCTCCTCCAGGCTCCCCGAAACCAAGCCCCAAAGTTCTTACTCCGCACGTTGGTCATCTGCGCTGTTGTCTCTCCGCCTTCCTACACGCTGAGCCTCCGGCCGCCATTTTGGATCAGGTCGCGTGTATCGCAGCCATCAGCTACGCTGCACTAACGGGCGCACCGAGAGACCTCCGGAGGTACCCACTTGTTCTGGGGGGCTTTGGGCAACGCCAGATTGTTGCGGAGGGGGTCCAGAGAGCGGGGGGATAGAGGACCCGTCAGCGGTGTAGCGGAGCTCTTTTAGACCGCGGCCATCTTGCCGCTCGGCTCCACCGGAAGTCACTGTGCATAATTATAACTGTACAACATAAATCCCATAGAAAACCTCTGAACACCTCCCTCCCCCACCCCCAACCCCACCTCCTTCCCCAGGTATACTGAACCCAGAAGCCCCAAGCTCCATTAATCCCTCCCTTATCTAACTCCCCCCCCCCCCCCCCCCCCACCTCCACCACCACCACCCGCAGTATCTTTACCCATTAATCGGTCCAAATGTACCCATACCTCAGCTTTCGAGTCATACCAACCCAGACGATTTTCAGTCAATTTTTCCATCTCCCCCAACAATTCAAGTTTGGAGTGCCAATTAACTAATGTCTGTCTAATATTCTGCTTCCAATGGGCTGATATAACAGTCTTTGCCACTGCAAGGCACAGCCTTTTGAGGTGGCACTGCCATTTTAGTCCTCTGCGATTGCCCCATCCAAGCAAACACCACTTGGGATCACATGGGAACAATATGTCCAGGTTTGTGGATAGGCTTCGTGTGACTCCTTGCCAGTACTCCTGCAGGCGTTCACAAGACCACCAGATATGATAAAAGGTCCCTTTGGCCTTCCCACATCTCCAGCATATATGTGTAGTCCCAGGGAACATAACTTTGAGCCTGGCAGGAGTATAATACCATCTACATAGAACTTTGAAAGCATTTTCTTTAATCAAAACACGTATGGAAGCCTTCTTCACCTCCAGACATATCCTTTTCCATTCATGAACACTTAACTCGCCCCCCCCCCACCCCCCAAGTCCTCCTCCCATGCTTTCATGTAAGGGTGTTTGACAAAGTCCATCCCTCTTATGAACCTATAAATATGGGTGATATTACTCCTAAGCTTACCTATCGAAACTCACAAATTTTCAAAGTGCTCAGTGTCATCGGGATCTTCCCTTAACCAACCCTGACTCAATATATAGTGCTTTACCTGCAAATATGGAAAGATGTCCGATGAGGACAAGTTGTGTCTCCCACAATTCCTCAGAGGGACGCATGTCCCCCACGTCAAGAAAGTCACGAAACCTGAGTAGGCCATGACGAGACCAAGCAACATACGCAGCTCGCTGAAGACTGCCCAGGAATCCCAGCTCTTGAGTTACATATGCCAACGATGAAGGTGACCGAGTGCCCCTCAGCCTATATGTCAAAAAAACCCATAATGATGATAAATGGGACACATTCGGGTTAATCGTCATCTGCTTGTAATCTTTTGGTAAGGGACACCCAAAGAATAGATCTTGTAGAACTTTGCGGTATACCCATCTAATCCGGGGGACTTCCCCCCCCCCCCCCCCCCCCACTTAAGTCCTTTAATAACTCCCAGAATCTCCTCGACCGTTATTAGGGCCTCCAGACCATCCCTCTCAGCTTCCACTAAGCCCCTCAGCCCACCTCAATTTAAATAATCATGAGGCCTCCTCTCCTCTAGCATACAGATTAGTGTAGAACTGCACAAACTGGTCTCTAATCTCCCTGTCTTTATAGTACAAGACATCTCTCGGCTCTTTAATTTTTGTTATGGTGTTTTGTATTTTTGTTTTTTGTTACATTTGTACCCCGCGCTTTCCCACTCATGGCAGGCTCAATGCGGCTTACATGGGACAATGGAGGGTTAAGTGACTTGCCCAGAGTCACAAGGAGCTGCCTGTGCCTGAAGTGGGAATTGAACTCAGTTCCTCAGTTCCCCAGGACCAAAGTCCACCACCCTAACCACTAGGCCACTCCTCCACTGGTGTGCTGCATACGGTTCTTTTTAAGGTGCCTGGCCAACGTTCTTCCTGCCTTATTGCTGAATTCATAGAATCTCTGTTGAATTAACCTCCTCTGAAATTCCATTTGATCTGTCTGCAATTTTTTAACTCTAGGCAGCAGGCCAGCCATTGAGATAGTACCTCAGAGCCTCCTCTTTCCTGATGTCTAGACTCCAAATGTGCCAGTTTAACCCGCAGCCCCAATTCCTTAGTGTTTCTCTCCTTGCTCCCCACTTCACCAGATGCCCTCGAACTACCGCCTTGAGGGCATCCAGACACTTCCCCGGTATCGTTAATTGCAATATAACTTTTAATCACCTCCTGAATTTCCTGGCAAATCTTTGTATCCCCCAGCACCGATTCATTCAGCCTCCAAAGTGTTTGACATGTCACTCTATGCTAACCCATACTGGGGCATGATCAGAAGCATGTATACTCCCAACTGCTGCTTTCTGTACCTGGTCCCATAAGGTTCGATCACACCAAATCGTATCTATGCTCGTGTAAGTCTGTCGTGCGTAGGAATAGGAGGAGTATGTACGCTGGCCCAGGTGTTAGTCTCCAAACATCAAGGAGATCATAAGTACATAAGTATTGCCATACTGGGAAAGACCAAAGGTCTATCAAGCCCAGCATCCTGTTTCCAACAGTGGCCAATCCAGATCACAAATACCTGGCAAGATCCCAAAAAAGTACAAAACATTTTATACATCATGATCCTTAATCAGATGCGATAACTTCTTCCTATGAGCCAGGGCCACACTCGCCCCCTCCCTCGAGCGATCCAAGGAAGTCAGTTAAATTAAAATCCCCCCCCCCCCCCCCCCCCCCAGGCTCACCCTCCCTGATACAAAATGTAAAAGATCCTCCCTTAAGCTCTCAAAAAAATTCCCCCTGCCCTGCGTTTGGAGCATGTTAACAAAAGTAACCGGTTCATCATATAGGCGCCCATTAACATCCAAAAATGCGCTCTCTTTGGAAAAGGAAATCCCTGATCTTATATACATCGCTAAACCTCCCGTTTTCTCCCCTCTTGGGTCAGCATGTGTATAACATTCACCGTACTCCTTGCGGCATATCACTGACGTGTCTTGGAGCATAACCACGTCCCAAATGAGATGTTGCAACTCTCGAAAAATAATACTACTTTTCCCTGGGTCATTCAGACCATTAACATTCCGTGATCCTACCCTCATCCCCTCCCTACCACCCTTCCCCCGCTCCCTCCCTCCCTATATTCCCAGTCCACTGGCCACTGTTAGAACCCGCCAGTGAGTTCCCTGAGGAAGTGCGTCACTGCCAGTTGATAGCACATCTTTTAATACCTAATAATCCCGACCTCCAATTATTGCATAACTAGTAAAACATGCCCCTTTCTGACACACCTGAAACGGGCGCTAGCAAGGTTATCCTCAGAGTTCCATGCCCCCCTCTCCTCTGAGTTCCAGACCCCCACGTTTCCCTCCCTCTCTCCCCCATCCGAGTAGCAGCCCGACCTGCGTTGCCCGCCCTCTTCTCCCAGTCTTCCACCTGCACTTCGCCTTCCTGCGTGCCGACCTGAATTTAAAAGTTTTTACCTTGGGGTCTGGTGGCAGCAGTGAAAGTCGAGCAGGCACAGCGCTTCATCCTGCCTTCCCCTCTGCCTCTGGTCCCGCCCTCATTTCCTGTTTCCGGAAGGGCGTATCATTTGTCTCCAGCCATGACCCTCTGCCTCCACCACCTCAAGCCTTCTGCCACGCTGATTTCAAATTGGTGGGCGACCCTTGAACCCACCTTGTCGCAGCCAACGCAGGAAGGTCCAAGCAACCCATCTCTGAAAGGCCTTCCAAGCTTCCGCTGTAGTTTGAACTCTGCGCACCTGGGTTCCCTAATTGCAGTCCAAAGGGGAATAACCACCTGTACCTCAAACCCTTTTGCTGTAGGTAGGTAGTGACCTCCCGCATTCAGTGGCGTTCCTAGGGGGGCTGACACCCGGGGCGGATCACCAATGCGCCCTCCCCCCCCCCCCCCCAGGGTGCAGCGCAACACCCCCCCCCCCAGGCGAAGGAACCCCCCCCCCCCCCCCCCGGGTGCACACTGCTGGGGGGGGGGGTGCCGCGTACCCGTCCGCTTCATTTCCATGCTCCCTCTGCCCCAGAACAGGAAGTAACCTGTTCCGGGGCAGAGGGAGCACAGAACGAACGTAGCGGACAGGCGCGTGGCACCCCCCCCAGCGGCATGCATCTGGGGCGGACCGCACCCACCGCCCCCCCCCCCCTAGGAACGCCACTGCCCGCATTTCTTTCCAGCGCTGTAAAGTTGCCTTGGCTAGATCCTAGAAGACCTTGATTTTGCAGTTATTCCATTCCACTTCGCCTATGGTTCTCGCTTTTCTCCACACCTGCTCCTTCACACTATATAATCATGGAAGCATTCGATTATATCCCTAGGCAGGGAATCTCTCTGGGGCCCCAGGCTTCTATGAGCCTCATACAGTGTAATGGATACTCTCTCCTCCTCTTCTGATACGTTTTCTTCAGCTTTGAGGATGAGAGCACTAATGTCTTTTATCACCTGTTTATAGTCTTTATAGGAAGCCTCCTCTGGTACCCCTTTAAAGTGTAGATTGCAGCACCTGGACCTGTTCTCCAGGGCCATTTGCAGCTCCATTCTGCTTTTATGTTCTATTTTCAGCTCTGATTGCAGCTTTTGCAAATCTTCTGCGATGCCATCCATGCGCTCCTCTGTCTTCTCTAAGTGGGTCCCAATCTCCCAGACCTCCACCCGCAGCTCCGAAACCGCCGCCTGGATGTCCTTCCTGACCGTGGACATTTCCACCTTCAATTCTTTGAACCATCGAGCTACATCTTGCTTTGTCAACTCCGCGTCGTTCTGCACAGGCTCCGCGTGGTCAGGGTCTGAGTCGGATTCCATCTCCGCCATATTGAAACGGAGAACCGCTGCCTTCTGGGGCATTTCAGCTGCTGGCTCTCTTCGCAGTCGTAAATTTAAATTTATCTAGTTTTTTTCCGTGCTGCCATCCCTCCTACAAGCCGGAAATTTCACAGTGTAGGTTTTCAGTCGAAAATATCTGTTTTTTCAACGGTTCCTACTCCCACTCCTGCGGAGCTAGGGAATCAGGCTGCCATTTCTCAGCGGTGATGTCACTTCCTCTCCTGATGTAAACTTTTAAACCATTGTAGGGTATTTTTTTTTCCATTTCTCCTCATTTTATCATAGTCTTCTTTTTGAAAAGTAAATGCTAACATATTGGATTTTCTGTGTGTACTTACTCCAGAGATTGTCAAATCTGATTGTTATGATCACTGTTATCAAGTAGCCCCAGCATTACCTCTTACACCAGATCGTGTGCTCCACTAAGGACTAGGTCTAGAATGGTTCCCCCTCATATTGGTTCCTGAACCAGCTGCTCCATAAAGCAGTCCATCTAGCAGCTTTACCTCCCTAGCATGCCCTGATGTAACATTTTTGCAGTTAATATCAGGGTAATTGAAATCGCCCATTATTATTGTGCAACCCAGTTTATCTTTTTCCCCTTTTACACATGAAATTTCTATCCATAAGGATTCCAAGATGTCTTTTGTGTCCTGCAGAATTTTTAGTCTGTTCGATTTCAAGGCCCTCATTAATGTATAATACTGCACCAATCTGATCCACCCTATCACTGTAATGTAATTTGTATCCTGGTATGACAGTGTCCCATTGTTATCATCTTCCACCAGGTCTACTAGATATCTAACTTTTCATTTAACCCTATATATTCTAACTCTTTTTTTTTTTTTTTTTTTTCTTACATTTGTACCCCGCGCTTTCCCACTCATAGCAGGTTCAATGCGGCTTACATATTATATACAGGTACTTATTTGTACCTGGGGCAATGGAGGGTTAAGTGCCTGCAGTGGGAATCGAACCCAGTTCCCCAGGACCAAAGCACCACTCTAACCACTAGGCCACTCCTCCACTCTTATTTCTATCTTATTTCTTAGGTTTCTAGCATTTGCATGCAGACATTCTAAATGTTTGTTTCTATTTACAACTTGCTCAGCAGTTGACGGTGGTGATTTCCAATTTCCAACCTTTAAAATCTGTTTGCTCTTTTTGTCGGCCTTCCTCCAGGTTCTAGTTTAAAATCTGCTCTAACTCCTTTTTAAATATTGATGCCAGCAGCCGTGCATTCCATCTGTTGCCGTTACAAAGCTTGATTCTACTAGGGACTCTACATTTTGTACTGCCCCTTCTCTCCACAATGCTCTACCAAGGTTGCTTTGCCGTGAACAATCTTTTTGTTTATTTTATTTTTAGCTTAAATCACCTTTGAAGACCTGCTTATTCTAGGAGGCTTTTGTGGATAGGCTGGAATGAGGTGTTTTCTGCTAGGATGATGACCTTTGACCTGTTTTATGTGGACGGCTGACCATTTTCTTGACCAGTGTGAAGCTTCACTGTTTGCCTAGTTGTCTGGGTGTCGGCCCTGCCGCCTCCCACTTCCCCCACCAAAAAAAATCCCATCTCTTAGCCAAAATGGCATTAATGGAAGATATGCCAAACAACACTTTGCAAACTTTTATATCCCATGAATGTTGCTTTTGAAACAGATCCAAATCTAAAAAGGAGGAAAGACCACAGCTTTTTAAAAAAAAAATTTTTTAAAGAAAATTTAGGTGTTTTTTGACCGATTGGTGTTGTTTAAGGTCTCTCTTTTTGCGTATGATGATAGAAGGCTGGTCTTCCTCCTGTTTTTATATTTTATATTTAGAATTCAAAAGCAATATTAAGGGGATATAATTTTGTGAAAGTGTGGTTGTACTTCAACAAAAATGTTAAGGCAACTTTTTAGTAAGATATGCACCTTAATCTCACCTGAAGAGTGCAGCTGCCATCTAGGAGCATTATAAGAATTCAAGTAGGCTTAGAGTCAAGCCAAGTAAAATTTTAACATTTAGCTTGAACAAAAGCCATGCCCTTTAGTGGGAGGCAGGAGCCAGTGAAGTTCCTCATCTGGAGGATCCTTGATCTGATCTGCTTTCCTTCCCTCCCAAAAATTAATTTGGTAGCCACGTTCTGCAACTGGGGCCTATATATAACTCTAGAAAACAAACTTCAAAAGAAGTGCTCTTAGGTGGAGAAAAACCTGGGGTAAACTGCCACAGGTTTAGAGCGGAGATACTAGCAGTAAAAGTAACACACGGACTTATCAATTTATATTTGTAAGAGCAAAACATTACGCTCACTTATGTCAGTTTTGTGGAGTTTCTTACACCCAATGATAGAACTGGGCTTGTGTTACTTTTACTGCTAGTAACTCCGCTCTAAACCTGTGGCAGTTTACCCCAGGTTTTTGAGGGTTTTTCTCCACCTAAGAGCACTTCTTTTGAAGTTTGTTTTTCTAGAGTCTTTGTATGTTTTGGTATCACATTACGAATTGTCTACTCTGGTTCATACTGCCTATATATAACTGTCTTTCTGGGAATCCCTGTAATACTACGTGTACATTGTAGAAGTCCAGGGGTCTGTTTACTAAGCCACACTAGTGGCTTCCGGGCTGCATTGCTGACACAGCCCATTCAAAGTGAATGGGCTATGTCTGCACTACTGCACCACCAGCCACTAGCTCGGCTTAGTAAATCCCCGTTCAAGTGAGCTAGAACAGTTGCTTGGACAATGGGTTCTAAAATTAGTTTGTTGAATTAAACATAGCAAGAGCTTCCTTAATAACTTGAGGCTCCATGTTTAACTTTGAATTCAGAGTCGCCTTTTGATCCAAAATGGGGACAAAAACCTGCCTGTATCCGATTATGATTAATACAAGGTATTATAGAATTTCTGCCTCCCACCCATAAAATATTAATCATAAATTATGTTGTAAAGTTGACAAAACCTCTCGAGGGCAAACAAAATCTCGGATGTTTTAATTTTCTGACTTCTTACTAATTAGCTCCTCTGGAACTTCTAAAAATGTGTTTTAAAGTTTGTTCTGTTCTATCCTCATAGACTGCTTGTTGCTGGAATATTTATTCCAAGAGGTTCCAGAGTTACTGAGAGGGAGGCATTGATCAGGTAGTTTCACCGGATAGTTTGCATAGTTCAGTTTCTAGACTCTTCTCAGGATTAGGTTACTAAGTGTGCCACACTCTTAGTTTTCAGATGCAGTTTGAAACTAGTTGTCCAAAAAACAAGCCCTTTTCTGGACAATAGATTTACTATTTTCCCCAGATGTAGCCAGAGAGGCTCCGTATCGTATGAAGCAGTTCTCACATCAGAGGTCAAAAACCCTGGCTGTTGGTGCTACATTCTTTTTAAGGTTTCCTTGCCAGTGCCTGGTTACGCTTGGGAATAAGTATATATTCTTGGATTCTGCCCATTCGGAATCACTTTATGCAGTGGTGTGCTGGTAAATGTTGTAAGAACAGGCTCTCTCCCCGGTCCACCTCTTCGTTCCCCCCCCCCCCCCCCCAAATTGCAGAGCTGGCTAAAGCCGGGGAGAGAGCCTGGGGGGGGGGGGGGGGGGCAATGCATTACTCCAGGAAAAAAAAAAAATGATCCCAGGTTCCAATCTAATTCATGTTTAATGTGGGATAAAATGGCATAAGTAAATAACTTTTAATGTTGAGCACCTGATTCTCAAAGTGGACATAT
Source organism: Microcaecilia unicolor (assembly GCF_901765095.1). Lineage (NCBI taxonomy): Eukaryota > Metazoa > Chordata > Amphibia > Gymnophiona > Siphonopidae > Microcaecilia > Microcaecilia unicolor. The sequence continues at coordinate 290,887,430 of NC_044034.1, forward strand.
TCCAAACACTATAATGAAAATAAAATGATTTTTTTTCTACCTTTGTTGTCTGGTGACTTTGTTTTTCTGATCATGATGGCCCAGTATCCAATTCTGCTGCTATCTGTCCTCTTAACTCCGTTTCCAGGGCTTCCTTCTTTACATTCCGCCTTTCTTCATTTCTTGCCCTACATCCGTAAGTAAAAGCTGGGTCCTCCGCAGACTTGACTGTCCAGTGGATCCAACTTCTGCCTATTTTCTTCATCCATGTGCAGTTTTTCCCTCATCTTATCTCCTTCCTCACTCTTCCCTCCATCCATCCATGTCCAGCATTTCTTCTCTCTCTCTCTGCCCTCCCCTCCATCCATGTCCAGCAACCCGCTTCTCTCTCTCTCTCGCTGCCCTCCCCTCCATCCATCCGTCCATGTTCAGCAACCCTCTTCTCTCCCCTGATTACCTCCGTCGAAGCGGCCGCCTTATTGAAAGCCCTGCCCGTCTCTAGCCTTCCCTTCGTGAGTTCATTCCCTCAGAGTCCTGCCCTCGCGGAAAGAGGAAATTACGTCAGAAGGTGGGACTGTGAGGGAATGAACTCGCGAAGGGAAGGCTAGAGACGGCAGTGCTTTCAATGACTCAGCTGGACGGAGGTAATAAAGATTTAACCCCCTCCCCCAGAGCGGTGCAGGCAAACGAGGGCAGTGGTGGGAGGTGAGGTAAAGGGGGTAAGCATGGCTTGTGGCGCCCTCCTGCCATGCTTACCTCGTTTACCGGAGCCTGTGCGAGCTAGCTCCAGCACACCACTGACTTTATGGGACAAAACCTGCTCTTCAAGTAGATGTTGCTTAATTGGTTTTCGTATTTGGAGAGGGTTTTTGGATAAGTGATATTTTCTGTTTGTTGTCTTTATTGGTTCTCTTGATTTCTGTTTTGTTTCTTGGCTCATATGATTAGAAGACAAGTTCCTTAATGTGGTCTACAATAAATTTTATATTTTTAATGATTTTCTTTGAGCTTGTTTCATATGATGTGAATTTCCTGTATGTTTTAATTCTTTTTTCCTTTATTAAGGTTATCAATAGAAATCCAACAAAATAAAACATGGAAAAGAAAATAAGATGATACATTTTTTTTATTGGACATAACTTAATACATTTCTTGATTAGCTTTCGAAGGTTGCCATTCTTCGTCAGATCGGAAATAAGCAAATGTGCTAGCTGACAGTGTATATAAGTGAAAACATTCAAGCATTACTATGATAGTCTGACAGGGTGGGAGGATGGGGGTGGGTAGGAGGTATGCATGGGGACATCAAAGCATATCATTGATATTCTAACAGGGTGGGTGTGGATAGGTGAGGGGTGGGGTGATCAAGAGAGACATACAGCTTTATGGTTTATAATGGGCTAGGAACCCCAGATCCTTGTTAAGTCCTTTCTGTTGGGTGTTAAAATATTCAATCATTCTGACTTCAAAGGTCTTACGTTCTTGTATGGTTTTAAAGTTACCTTTCAGTATTCTCACTGTGAAATCACTGGTACAGTGTCCTGGTTCTGTGAAGTGCTGTCCCACCGGGGTGGGGGCCCTACTGGCTGTATTGTTCATGTGATGTCTATGTAAATTGAATCTTGTCTTAAGCATCTGGCCTGTTTCTCCAATATAGCATCCTTCGTTACATTTTTTACACTGAATGATATATACCACATTGGAAGATGAGCAAGTGAAAGATCCCTTTATGTTGAATATCTTTCCTTTGTGAATGTGGGGTCCTGTGAAATATTTTGGCATAGTTTGCAACTGGATAAATTACAGAGAAGTGTGCCCTTCTGTTCCTTTTCAGTCTGTGATGGAAATTGTGAGTTAAAATGAATTTGATTAATTTTGTAATAGTTTCTGGTGAGTATTGATGGTCCAGTGTGGATTTTTTTAGGAGTCTTCCACATTCATTTTAACTCACAACTACTTCCGCTTTAACAATATCTATCTACAAATAATGGGCACTGCGATGGGCACCAGGACAGCACCCCAATATGCCAACCTTTTTATGGCTGAGCTGGAAGAGACATTTCTGAATACACACCAGACCAAACCTCTAAAATACTACCGGTACATCGATGATATTTTTATGATTTGGACGGAGGGTGAAGAAACTCTGAAACAATTTTATTCTGCCTTCAATACATACCATCCTACAATCAGATTCAAAATTGACTAGTCCCCAGAAAAAGTCAAATTTTTGGACACCACAGTCTCAATCAGTGATGGCTATATACAAACATCTATATACAAGAAACCCACAGACAGATGCAGCTACCTCCACAACTCCAGCTTCCATCCTTCACATACAAAAAGATCCATCATTTACAGCCAAGCCACAAGATACCACCGTATCTGCTCTGACCCAGGGGACAGAGACAGACACCTTAAAAGCCTGACTCCATCCTTCAAACAGAAAGGCTACAACCCCAAAATAATCTCCAAGAATATTGCCTCCTCCCTCAAAACACCCAGGGAGAATCTGGTACAGTACAAGGAGAGAAAATCCACAGACAGAATCCCCCTTGTAGTGACATACAATCCAGAGCTGGAAAAACTGAGGAAAATCATAAGAGATCTACAACCTATACTCCAGGAGGATGAATTACTGAAAGAGATATTCCCATCCCCACCAGTACTGGCCTTCCGACAGCCACCCAACTTAAAACACAAGCTAATCAGAAGTAAACTTCCATCACAGACTGAAAAGGAACAGAAGGGCACACTTCCCTGTAATTTATCCAGTTGCAAACTATGCCAAAATATTTCACAGGACCTACTACTACTACTATTTAGCATTTCTATAGTGCTACAAGGCATACGCAGCGCTGCACAAACATAGAAGAAAGACAGTCCCTGCTCAAAGAGCTTACAATCTAATAGACAAAAAATAAATAAAGTAATCAAATCAATTAATGTGAACGGGAAGGAAGAGAGGAGGGTAGGTGGAGGCGAGTGGTTACGAGTCAAAAGCAATGTTAGAGGTGGGCTTTCAGTCTAGATTTAAAGGTGGCCAAGGATGGGGCAAGACGTAGGGGCTCAGGAAGTTTATTCCAGGCGTAGGGTGCAGCGAGACAGAAGGCGCGAAGTCTGGAGTTGGCAGTAGTGGAGAAGGGAACAGATAAGAAGGATTTATCCATGGAGCGGAGTGCACGGGAAGGGGTGTAGGGAAGGACGAGTGTGGAGAGATACTGGGGAGCAGCAGCGTGAGTACATTTATAGGTTAGTAGAAGAAGTTTGAACAGGATGTGAAAACGGATAGGGAGCCAGTGAAGGGTCTTGAGGAGAAGGGGTAGTATGAGTAAAGCGACCCTGACCCCACAGTTATCCACAAAGGAAAGATATTCAACATAAAGGGATCTTTCACTTGCTCATCTTCCAATGTGGTATATATCATTCAGTGTAAAAAATGTAACGAAGGATGCTATATTGGAGAAACAGGCCAGATGCTTAAGACAAGATTCAATTTACATAGACATCACATGAACAATACAGCCAGTAGGGCCCCCACCCCGGTGGGACAGCACTTCACAGAACCAGGACACTGTACCAGTGATTTCACAGTGAGAATACTGAAAGGTAACTTTTAAAACCATACAAGAACGTAAGACCTTTGAAGTCAGAATGATTGAATATTTTAACACCCAACAGAAAGGACTTAACAAGGATCTGGGGTTCCTAGCCCATTATAAACCATAAAGCTGTATGTCTCTCTTGATCACCCCACTCCTCACCTATCCACACCCATCCTGTTAGAATATCAATGATATGCTTTGATGTCCCCATGCATACCTCCTACCCACCCCCATCCTCCCACCCTGTCAGACTGTCATAGTAATGCTTGAATGTTTTCACTTATATACACTGTCAGCACATTTGCATATTTCTGATCTGACGAAGAAGGGCAAACTTCGAAAGCTAATCAAGAAATGTATTAAGTTATGTCCAATAAAAAAGGTGGTATCTTATTTTCTTTTCCATGTTTTATTTTGTTTGATTTCTATTGATAACCTTAAGAGTGGACTAACACGGCTACCACACTCCTCTTCCTTTATTAATATATTAATGTATGTTGTAAAGTAGATACTAAAGGGGGAAAAATCAAAAGAAAATCTGCATACAAATAAGGAATTCCAAAAGATTTCAAAACGGAAAAAAAAAGGCCCGTTTCTCACACAAATGAAACGGGCGCTAGCAAGGTTATCCTCAGAGTTCCAGCCTGGCCCCCTTCCTCCCTCCCTCCCTCTCCAAGTGCTAGCCCGACCTGCACTGCCCGCCCTCTTCTCTAAGTCCTTTGCCTGCTCCTCGCCTTCCTGCGTGCCGCCCAGAATTTTAAAAGTTCTTACCTCGGTGGTCTGGCGGCAGCAGTGAAAGGTGAGCAGGCATGGTGCTTCAGCCTGCCTTCCCTTCTCTCTCAGCTCTGCCTCTGGACCTGACCGTCCTCATTTCCTGTTTCCGCAAGGGCGGGACCAGAGGCAGAGCTGAGAGAGAAGGGAAGGCAGGCTGAAGCACCATGCCTGCTCGCCTTTCACTGCTGCCGCCGGACCCCGAGGTAAGAACGTTTTAATTCTGGGCGGCACGTAGGAAGGCGAGGAGCAGGTAAAGGACTGGGAGAAGAGGGCGGGCAGCGCAGGTTGTTTGGCTGGCTGGTGCTGGCTTCCGTTCGTAACATCCCTTCTGACGTCAACTCGCCTCCAGCGTTCCCTTCCCTCTCATTGTTCCGCCCTCTGATGTCATTATGTTTTGACGCGAGGGTGGACCAATGGGAATTGATAAGAACCCAGGCATCCAGACGTAGAACGCTGGAGGTGCAAATTATTATATAGGATATGGCAATAGAGGGGCGCTCTGAGATGCTCCCAAATGAAGGAGAAATTATCCTACTGCTTAGCTTGTAATTCTTTTTAAACAGCCTATGAGCCAAACAGCCCCTGTCGTACTTAGATGAGAAAATAATAATAAGTGAAGTACCAAATCGAATGGCAGACAGATCTACTGCATTACAAAAGCCTATCTACCCCCAGCTACCAAGGCCTTATTTCCATTAATATTATAGAGCTAGTACTGTTTCTTTCAGCATTTATATAAACTGTGAAACATTGACTAGGTTGGATCTAATAACTGAACACTGATGTGGTGATGCAATTAGTTGAAGCAGCAGTGGCAGTCCACCTTGGTTAACAGAAATATTAGCCACAGGCTAGTCATTTGCACATGTTCTGGCATACAATTTATCCCCCTTTAAAGGAATCGACACCAGATGCCTCTTACGAAAAGGAAAAACTGCCTTCCTGTAAAGACCAGTTCACAAAGTGGACAGCCGAGAAATGTCAGGTATATCATTCAGTACCCTGGCAGGGCAAGGATCCAGTGGACAGTAACTTCTGAATTAAGATCTTGACTGGCTTAAGAAAAGTGGTGCTACACTGGGTCAGACCAAGGGTCCATCTAGCCCAGCATCCTGTTTCCAACAGTGGCCAGTCCAGGTCACAGGTAGTTATAACATCCAACGATCAAGTTCTTTATAGAATTTCTTCCCCCCCCAACCGTGTTTTTAGAAATGTTCTACTTCTGGTCTTGGAGAGGAGGGGGAAGGTCCTTTTCCAGGCCTTCACATTTCTGAGATTAGCTAAGAGGACTGTGCACAGCATTTACTGCAAAGCTTGTATTGTTAAAAACGGGGCTTCCCAGTCCTGTCCTGAGAATCCCACAACCAACTTGTGTTTTCAGGATATCCACAATGAATGTGCATGAGAAAAATAAATCTTGCATTTATTGGGTCTTCAGTGTATGCAAATTTAATCTCCTGCATATTCATTGCGAATATCCTGGTAATTCGACTAGCTGTGGGATCACAAGAGAGGTTTGGAGAGCCATGTCAGAAGTCTTGGTTTTTATTTCCTCACCATAACACTTCTGTACATCTGTCTCTCTCCTCTCTGTAAACTCTACAAATCCGTAGATGCAATGGGACAAACCAGAAGTGGTTCAGCCTGTCCCTAGTGGCATGAAGCCACCTAGATTCCTTACTTATGTGTTGAGACTCTGGAAAATGAGGCCTAGTTAAGAACTTTTTGGAGCATGAGAGATATAGCTGTTTTTAAAATGACCAGTGCTCCTCTCATTTCAGACCCCTATGGTGAAGACCAAAGCTCTGATCGGCCAGGAGGGGATTACTTTCACCAATGCAGTGAGTATCACAGACCTACGGTGACTTGTCAAGTCTCTGCCTCTCTCTCCCTGTAAAAGACATTTCCCATGTCCTGATTCACTGTTTACACTTCTGAATGCTGCAGTAGCTTTGTGCTTTAAAATATAAAGCAATGTGTGTGATTGGTAAATTAGTTTTGTGTATTTCAGTTGTGAGAGTGTATATTTTAAATATTTAGATTAGTTTATGCCTTGTCATTGGTAGCTCAAGGTGAGTTACAGGGTGGGGGTAGGGAGTTTCTGTGCTACCCTAACTGTGACTGTGGCAAGGGTTCCAACCTCATCCAGATCAACCAGAAAAACTCGATCCAGCCCTGGGTTTGCCTCATTACTTGCATTCAATTCCCCTGATAGCACAGACAGTGGGAACAAAGGGGACTCTGTATGGGATCTCTATCTATTCCAAAGAACTGCAAGTAACCCCATTAACACTTTAAACATTTTTTGCTTTTTATAGAGCACCCATATCTGGTTCTAAAATCCTACTCTAACCACCGTCTTTTCCAGTGTTCTAAACCTAGCCCCTCCCACCCCCCCAATCTGATCAAACATTTTCTCTGTGTCGATGGATAAAAGCAGCAGCAGTGTTTTTTATGCTTCTTAGCTTCCCATATTTAAAACATAATATCTTCAAGTATCGGTGGCTTGTTGACCAAGGGTAGGCCTTTCTACTTCATCAGGATTTATTGCCTAACTTCTGCTGAGTTGTAAATACTTGTGCTAACAATTTTATATCCAGATTTAGCAGGGTACATAAGTAGTGCCATACTGGGACAGATCAAAGTTCCATCAAGCCCAGCATCCTGTCTTCAACAGTGGCCAATCCAGGTCACAGATACCTGGCAAGATCCCAAAAAAGTACAAAACATTTTATGCTGCTTATCCCAGAAATAAGCAGTGGATTTTCCCCAAGCCCATTTTAATAATGGACTATGGACTTTTAGGAAGCCGTCCAAACCTTTTTTTTAAACCCCAATAAGCTAACCGCCTTTACCACATTCTCTGGTAATGTCCTCGTTACTGGAATGCCCTGCCAACTACTTTAAAGGAGACTACCGACCACAGTCTGTTCAAAAAGTCCCTTAAGACTTATCTCTGTGGAAAATCATTCTCTTCTGTTACTTAACTTCCTTCCGGCCCACGTTTGTGCCCCTGCTGTTTGCTCCCCTCTCAAGATGTTCTTTACCCTCTGTTCTGTCCTTGAATTTGTATAATGTTGGGTTGTTTTTTTTTAATAACTGTTGTTAGCCACATAGAGCCTGCCATGGTGGGAATCTGTGGGATATAAATGTTCTCAATAAATAAATGAATTCCAGAGTTTAATTACAAGTTGAGTGAAGAAACATATTCTCAGATTCAATTTTAAATTTACTACTTTGTAGCTTCTGGAAGTATTTCCTTATATTACTCTTGAGTCTGTCCCCTTTCCAGAACTTCCTTTCAATTGGAAGAGACTCTCCTCCTGTGCATTTATCCCATGGAGGTATTTAAACATCTCTATCATATCTCCCCTCACCCATTGCTTCCAATATCGCCACAGAAACAGTCTGCACCACTTTGCAGCAATTTATATAAATTTCAGCAGTCTCTGGAATACCCCGTAATCCTAAGATTTTGTCATCTGGACCATTTTTCAGGTTCACAGTCTTGTCCTCCAGATCTGCTCTCCTAACCCAGACGGGCGCTATTCAAGATCCAGCATAACTCCGCTCTGTTCCTCCACCTGCTTTCCAATATCATTGATTTTCTGTGTTCAGCTCATTGATACTGTCCATAAGCTCCCCTTGGAGCTGTTTCAGATCCCACTTTTGCTGTTAAAACCAGCTCCGCATCTCCAGCTCCATATCCTGCTGATCTGGCACTGTTGCTGCAACTGCTGCTCCTGCATGCTACCTGGAGCACCACTGCGCATGTGGTTCTTTAGCAGTGGTAAGCCGTACTCCTTACTGACCTGCAGATTCCTTGAGGTTTACATCTACACAGACAGGCAACTATTGCACATAAACTCAAGTTAAATACTTCAGCTAAGGCTTTATGTTCTCCAGGACAATTGTCATGATCTCCTTTTGGACTGTATTTCTAAAATAAATGTGTTTAACCACGACAAAACACCTATTTTAGGAGGATAGAGTATAGTATTGAATGACGGTGAATTGGCCCAGCCAGTTTGTTCAGTTGGGGTTCTCTTAAATTTGGATGGATGAGCACATAAACTCCCTTGTGCAGCCCAGTATCAGCTTTTCAGCCTCTTCCCTGGTATCTTTTTTACCTGAATCTGTAAGACCTGTTTTGTCTTCCATATCCCTCCTAAAGGAGCTGACAAAAGAAGGAAAAAATCTAAGCCAGAAGTAAAACCAAAAGAGAAGCAATGGAACAAAGAAACAAAAGTTGTCCTTCCATCGAGAACCTAATTGGGTCCATATTGAAAACAATTTATGGAGCCAGCAGCATGTTCTGACTACAAATCCCTTTGAATCTTTTTGATGCTAACAGAATGCCAGTGTGTTTGGCTGAATAAATCATTATATGGCCAAGTTACCTGCCCTAAATTGGGTGGGCCTAAGGGTGTTTCAGGGTAGGATTTAGTAATGGAAAGCAGCGAAATTGTCACCCCCCCCCCCCCCCCCCCAAAAAAAAAAAAAAAAAAAAACCTTAAGCATAACTGTTATGGCCAATATCTGGCATAACTTTATGTGCACATTTTAACTACATAAAGTTATGTAGCTAGTGGTTCTTTAGTTTACCTAGGTATGTTCACCTGCAGTATATGAAATGATCACAAGATGGCACCAGTGCCCCACAAATAACAGGATGTATAATTAACAGGCTATCAATAGAAATCAAACAAAATAAAACACGGAAAAGAAAATAAGATGATACCTTTTTTATTGGACATAACTTAATACATTTCTTGATTAGCTTTGGAAGGTTGCCCTTCTTCGTCAGATCGGAAATAAGCAAATGTGGTAGTAGATAATATTTATAAGAGAAACATCAAAGCATTACTTTGACAGTCTGACAGAGTGGGAGGGTGGGGGTATGCATGGGGACAATAAAGCATTTCATTGATATTCTAATAGGATGGGTGTGGGTAGGTGAGAGGAGGGTGATAAACAGAGAAATAGAGAAATACAACTTTATGGTTTATAATGGGCTAGAAAACCCAGATCCTTAAGTCCTGTCTGTTGGGTGTCAAAATATTCAATCATTCTGACTTCATACCCCCACCCTCCCACTCTGTCAGACTGTCAAAGTAATGCTTTGATGTTTCTCTTATAAATATTATCTACTACCACATTTGCTTATTTCTGATCTGACGAAGAAGGGCAACCTTCCAAAGCTAATCAAGAAATGTATTATGTCCAATAAAAAAGGTATCATCTTATTTTCTTTTCCATGTTTTATTTTGTTTGATTTCTATTGATAACCTTTAAGAGTGGACTAACACGGCTACCACACCTCTCTAATTAACAGGCCAAATGGTTCCCAAACCTATCTTGAGTGGTCCCCAACCAGTCAGGTTTTCAGGATATCTATAAAAAAATATTAATGAGAGGAAACTTGCATACATATTTGCATGCAGTGGAGACAATGTATGCAGATCTCCTCATGAATGATTTTTTTTTTGTAATAGTTATCCTGAAAACGTGACTGGCTTAGGACCACCTAGGACATGATTGGGAATCACTGGGCCAGTGCATCTTGTGAAAGATTAGTACTATGGTGCTATGACAGGATAAGATAGATGGAGATCTCATTTTGAAATAGAATAGTTTTCACATTGCAGTTTTGTTTTAGTTCAATAGAATTAGTTCATCCTGCTGTTTCACACAAGCCTGACTGAGTCTCAGTGTTGTGTTGGGCTGTAAAATCATTTCTGCCTCTTTCCCTGCAGTTTACATCCTCCCCACTCTGCTGTCCCAGCCGCAGCAGTATCCTCAGTGGCCGCTATCCTCACAATCACCTGGTAATGAACAACTCCCTGAGTGGGAACTGCAGTAGCCTAGCCTGGCAGAAATACCAGGAGCCACTGGCATTCCCTGTCTACCTGCAGAAGAGAGGCTACCGCACCTTTTATGCCGGCAAGTATCTCAACCAGGTAAGAGGGACGTTTGCGGACTAAGTAGTGCCACTGCCAGAAAGTATGTCATCTCAAGCAGCATTGCTAGCCTCCTGGTCCAACAAACCCAAATATGGGAGGGCAAGCACCCTCTACTGGCCAGAGGGGAAGAGAGAGAGTGGAAGTGGGAGAACGCAAGAGCTTACTCTGCCGGACAGGAGAAGAAACTCCATGCTAGAAACAGTGATGTCCTGGCCCTTTAACTTGATATGATGCCACAGGTGCTGGTCTTTCCTGACTTTACCTTTAATTCCTGTTGGTGAGCTAGTTACTTCAACACTAGAATACAGTGGCCTTTCACTTGTTCTGGGAGTACTGTTGGAAATTACCAAGACTGTAACCCATTTGACAATATTCTACAGACTCTGTGTGGGAAGGCTATCTAAGACAGTGGAGACTCCTTTGTCGTGTATAGAACATCTTCTGTTGTCCATGAACCATGTTTGCCTTTAGTCAGGGAAAAGATGTCCCTCTAAACCTCCGTGAAGCTGATAGTCTTTCTCAGGCCTGTCAATATTTGTAGAGGTATTGGATTGACGTTCTTAGTCATGGAATGTGCTGTGTACAAACTGCAGAGCAGCCGGTTTAGTATCAAGTCTGTTTCCCCAAATTCAACCAGGTCCATACAAGCAAGATGGAACTGGTCGGGCATTATTTAGATTAAGGTTATTACTGTCTTAAAATAGATACTTTTAGCATTAAATTAGAGAGAAGCAAACCAATTTGGATGGCAAATTTAAGTTGCTAAATGGAAATGACAGTTCAGCTATATAATTGATTTTTGTCTAATTGCAATATATCAAATTGTGTTCATGAAGATTGTTGTAAAATGTGTTTGTTTTTATGCATAGTTTTATTTTGCTCAACTTAAGAGATTCCACACTCAGTAAATGTGACTAACTGGCCCTGTCTTGTATCACAGTATGGTGATAAGGCAGCTGGAGGCATCGCACACATTCCCCTGGGCTGGAACGTCTGGAACACACTGGTATGTAACTGCTACCCCAGCTTCGTACACGTGTGGAAGAAAAACAATAATACCATTCCATACATGGCTTTTTTGTAGCTCTGTCGAGCAGGGACTCTCTCTTCATGTTCAAGTGTACAGCGCTGCATACATCTAGTAGGGCTATAGAAATAAGTAGTAGTAGTACTGTCCTTCCAAGCTTTCCAGAAGCTCCCTTGACATGGATGGCCTAACAGCATTCTCCCATAACTAATCATGGCAGGTACAGACACACATCCTTGTCTACTGCTGTTCTGTACAAGATCCCCCCCCCCCCCCCTTCCTGGAATTGCAGTATCTGCTATTGGTGTGATGAATTGTATTCTGCTGTACCAAAGTTCTCCATTTTTTTTTTTTTTTTTAATGAATGATCCTTAGCTCTGCTTTTGTAGAGTTTGGGTAAATGATTAGGGTTTTGTTTCCTTCTCCTCTCTTCTACCCTCCCTCTAGCTTACCTTTAACTGTTTGTTGGCTCTGCCCCTAGAACTTGCCTCTCACACTCTACACTAACTGTCCTAGCTCCCGCCCTAAGGTCATATCTTTCTCACCATGTTCTGCTCTGAAGGTTACCTTTCATATACTGTACACCTTGAGTGCTTCTGTACCTGCCCCTAAAACTTCTCACACACCGCCTCTCCCGAGGACTAGCCCAGGGTCATTTCTCACATATATCCTTGTTCCTTCTGCCTCTTGAGATGAGGCCATGCTTCTGTTTTATAGATGTCCTGTCTTTCATTTTCTAGGTTAAAAATTCTAAGTACTACAACTACACACTGTCTGTAAATGGCCAAGCTGAAGACCACAGGAGCAGTTATGAGAACGACTATCTCACTGACCTAATAGTAAGTTCTGTTCTCCATAACCCCTTCCACCCATTTCCTGTAGTCTAGGTTTCCCACAGTATCGCTCTGCTGACCTCTTTGTAATCCTAGATGTCCTGAGTCCTGCATTCCATAGAGACTTCCTTCCCATCATGGACCTTGTTGAGACTGAGACATCCTTTAGTGTCACTTCAGTCTCTTCATAATCCCACAGGTAGTTCCCTTCATTGTCCAGCACACACCTCCCCCACTCCTCCCTGTGTCTGCAGTGAGTCCTACAATGACCCTGGATTAACAGTGTTATGCCTGCACATCATCTACTCCGGATTCAAATCGGACTCCAATCCATGGGCCTAGACAAAAGTCAGAGGCCTTCCTGTTAAAAGCTAGAGAAGGAAGGACAGAGTTCCACATAGAGCTTGAAACTATCTATTAAACTTGTGGCATTGGAGCACTGGTGGGGGGGGTGGGGGGGGGGTATTGCTGGTGACTGAGACCACCGTGAAGAAACAATGCAGTGTTTTGGGTTTGTATTTGTGATAGATGATTCATTGGGGGGGGGGGGGGGGGTGATTATTGCAAATGTACCACATAGGGTCATGTGTGTTCTATTGCTGCTATTTTCATGGTCTAAAGAGATATAAACATAAAAGCCAGAGAAGGAAAGCTGGTCTTGAAGGACAAAATGTTAACTCCAGCTTCTCTTTCAATAGGTAAATCGGTCACTGGAATTTCTGCAGAAGTCATCCAGGGCCCCCTTTTTTATGATGCTGTCGCCCCCTGCACCTCACTCGCCATGGACAGCAGCGCCGGCTTACAAGGATGCTTTTAATACCACCAAAGCTCCCCGAAATGGAAGTTTCAACGTATCTGGGAAGGTGAGGGGAAGGTTGAGGGTTACATGCATCCAGGCCCCCAGCAGAGGGCGCCTCTCATCCATAGTGTGTTCATCTTAAAACATCTTTTACTATGATTTATTTATTTATTTATTATTGCATTTGTATCCTACATTTTCCCACCTATTGATGACAATGTAGACCCCAGAACATTAGATTCAAAAATTTTAAACCAGTTTTACCCTCTAGATCTTGTATTAAAAGCTTCTTTCAATGTGGTGCTGAAGGAATTTTTTTTTTTTTTTTGGGGGGGGGGGGGGGGGGGGGAGTGACCATTGGTGGCCTGAGCAGAACAGAGCCAAGAGGTTTAGCATGGAAAATGACTTAAGAGCAACCCTTAGTAGAACATAGTGTTCTAGGACCTCCCTTCTCTGTGTCTTTTTTTCGGGGGGGGGGGGAGGTTCCAGCAGCTTCTGTGTTCGGCATTCCAGCTCAGTCTACCATCTCTAGTGGCATAAACCTTCATTCACAATTACCAGGAACTTTCACCTTATCTTCTGTTCCTCTCTACTTCAGCTGTCTTAGTCACAGTGACAGCAATCAGCTGGGCCCCATATACCAGGACTCCTTCCAAAGCCCTGCAGTCCTGAGCCCTAAATTCAGCTACTAGATGTCACTATTGGCCAATGACTAGGACTCCTCCCAAAGCAAGGGTGGGCAACAGCAGTCCTTGAGGGCCATAACCCAGTCGAGGTTTCAAAGATCCACAATGAATATGCACGAGGTTGGATTTATTTACTCAATATACTGCTCGTTACATGAGTTTTAAAGTGGTTTACAATAATGGTACAAAAACCTATAACATACAAATATCAAGAGAAAAAAAAAATAATGTTCTATTAACAGAAGAATTCCAAGCAAGAGCTCGAAACAATTGTTACAATCAGGATCTAATTTTGGTTTTAAAAAAGCCAGGTTTTCAACATTTTCTGATTTGCATGTACTGCTGCCATTGTATGCAAATCTCATGCACATTCTTTGCAGAAATCTTGAAAACCCAACTGGGTTGTGGCCCCTGAGGACTGTAGTTGTCCACCTGTGCCTTGGAGGCTGTGAACATGGCCTGTGCAACATCCCCAGCTCTGGTAAGCCCAGGCAGCAGATAACTTAAGTTGGTGCAGCACTGTCATTGAGTTAGACCTACTCATGTATTTTTAACACCAACCTTTGTCTGTCTAACTCAGTGGTTCCCAAACCTGGTCCTGGAGGCACCCCAGCCAGTCAGGTTTTCAGGATACCCACAATGAATATTCATGAGGGAGATTTGCATGCACTGCTTCTGCTGTATGCAAATCTCCCTCATGAATATTCATTGTGGGTATCCTGAAAACCTGACTGGCTGGGGTGCCTCGGTTTGGGAACCACTGCTCTAACTCATTAAAACAAGGTCACTCTGCTGGTCTCTCACCCCTCATTTCCTAATTTTAACATATGCTTTGTACCACAGAGACAGTCTCATGTCTTGTCTTTCAACCTGCCAACTCTTAGCTGAATGTTTACCAGCTCTGCTGGAAATGTTCACAATTTTGCTGTTAAATCTAGTATTTAGTTCCAGCTTACCTTGCCCCATTGAGATCAGTCTTTACATCAGTCATATTCCATTAGGTCTTCTGAAATTCCTACAAGTTCAATCTCTTGGCACAGAGACTTGTATAGTACCCACAATCTTTTCTGCATCACCCATGGAAAATATCCTGCCCCTGTGCTTGGCAGACTGTAGTACAGTACTTGCTCTCCTTTCCCATGGCTAGATTACTGTTCTGATTATACAGATGTCTTACGAATTCTTCAAAGGCTGCCCATGGGAATCTGACGGGTCCAAATAGCACATGCATCTTCCTCCCCATGTTTGCCATGCATGCTGCCCTCCTGTGGTGCCAGTTCTATGCTTGTACACATTCTAAGAGTTCTAGCCATGGCACTAAGAATCGTAGGGTGACTGATACTGCTCCATATTTACTATCCTCATGACTTTTCCACAGGGAAAACACTGGCTCATACGGCAAGCTGTGAGCCCAATGTCTGCTAGTACTTTGGATTTCCTGGATACAGCATATAGGAAAAGGTAAGAGTCCCTAGCTCCAGCATCCATCCACACCCATACACCCTCACAGCAACACCACTCCAAGCATAGGTTGTACTGGGCTTCTGGAGCCATATTCCTTATGTTGGCTTGGCTTTTTTTTTTTTTTTTTTTTTTTTTTCTTTTAACCAACTATTCCAATTTCAGTAACTACCAAACATATTACAACACTATTGTATTTCTTTTTGCCATACAATAATATCACTTGATATACAAATAAAACCCACTCCTATAATTCCCCCCCCCCCCCCCAAAAAAAAAAAAAACCACCCCTCAAAGCATCCTTATGCCATGGGAAGTCATAGCATTTTACAAAAAGCCATAAATATGATTGGATTCCTGTGTTGGCTGCCAATGTCTTTTGGGATCTCCTCAGAGTGTTGAGTCCCACACTTTATGATGCAAAATCTGCTATATGTATAGCAGTAAGCTTAGACATAAAATGTATAGAGCTAGATTGTACCAGAAAAAAAAAATATGCCTAGGAGTATTGTATAAAGTATGCCTAAATTTAGGCATACTTTATAGAATATGCCTAAATTTTCGCATGGTTTATAGCAGGGGTGTAGCCAGACTTCGGCGGCAGGGGGGGTCCAGAGCCCGAGGTGAGGGGGGGGGCACATTTTAGTCCCCCTCCCCCCCCCCCCCCCCCCCCCCCCCCGCCGCCATCGCCGTGGGCTACCTTTGCTGTCGGGGGACCCCAATCCCCGCCAGCTGAGGTCCTCTTCTTCCGGCGCAAGGCTTCGTTCTGTTTCCGAGTCTAACGTCCTGCACATTGTAGGTAAGAGAGTAAGAAGAGTTAGAAAGTAAAGTGACTAATTTTAAAGAAAGTTGCACATGAGGTCAGAGAGAGATGGTTAAATAAATATCTATATCTAGCAAATATATCTTCTTGTCCCGGGGAAAAAACCCTGGGCATACGTAATAGGAGTAGATAAATACTTTCTGTCCATTTTGCTGTGTAAGCCTTGTGGCTAAGAGGTGTCTCATATAGACAGGTAAGCGGGTAAAAACCTCCTCGGCTTCTACATAGGCAACTAATATAGTGCCCACCACCCTGATTTCTTCTGTGGCTAGAAGAAAAGAACAGAAGAACAAACCTCCACAGCTCAAAACAGCAAAAACGCAGCAGAGGTAACGTAACTTGCTTTCTAGCTGGCCACCAATACAAAAGTGGACAAGCGTTTTTGGCAGCCCATGTCTAGTCTTCTGTATCTATAATAAAGCGAATTACGACACCATTACTGTTGGCGGTGCAGTTTGTGCTGTTCTATAGCTAACCATTGCTTCCGAGATCCCTGCAACCATTCGGCTATAAGCTGTGCTGTACTGCTACATGATAAAGGGCAAAGTTCAGGACCCCCATGCCACCACCCTGTTTCATCTGGTGAAGCATATGTCTATTCACCCTGGGTGATTTTTCCCCCAAATACAAAGGAAAAGCCTTTCTGTTCAATAGGTGAAAAAACCCCTTGGGTAAATCAATAGAAATAGCCATGAAGAGAGAACAGTTTTGGTAGTTCAATCCTTTTTAGGGCATTAATCCATCCCATCTAGGATAGATTTAAACCTTCTCAGCGCTCTAGTTCCAGAAGTAGTTCCTTCCTAGGAAGTTGATCTTGTATAGTTCTGAAGGTGAAACACACTGTCAGAGACTTCCTATTTGGAGACTCCACACAGATCATCCACAATGGTCTTTTTAAAGACTACTATATTTTATCAGCTTTGGATTTTCATCATTTTTCATATCACTTCAAGACTCTCATCATTTATGTTTACTTGAACATAGACTCCTGATGTAGGCCTTCTGGCCGAAACACAACGTTGTGTCGAGTCATTTATTTGTTCAATAAACTTTTTGCTTCGTTCTTATCATCATTGTGGTCCAGTTTTTGGAGATCCTGGTTCTTACTCCCACTTTCTTTGCTTGAATTACTCCGTGGGACTTCTTGAGTTCTCCACGTTTGTGGATTCTCTTTTGGTTATTTCTGGATCATCATAAGACACAGTCTCTTTTCTAACTGAGGTACATTAGCTAGCTGGGTTAGATGATATCTTCAATTGCCAAGTTTTCCACCCTCTCTCTGTTTTATACTCCCAGATAAGGTCAAGGAAATAGAACACTCGAGAGATGCCAGATCCAACTGAATCTGCCTTCCTCCCAGCCACAAATCTATTCTAGAATTAAAAATAATATTTAGCAAAATAAAATGTATGATCTCTCTCTGTTGTATGTATATGTTCTCCATAAATCTGTTGGTGCCCAATGAATTAGAAAACTTTGCTTTAGCATAGGTCACAGAGGTAGCTGAATGATCAATATCAGGATTTTAAAATAAGATTAAAATCCACCCACTATGAGCAGAGTACCCTCCACATGTGTAATCAGCAACTTGGACATTGGTTCATAAAAGGATTTTTTAATCTTAGTTGGGTGCGTATACAGTTTAAGAACGGGTTACTCTGGACCGATCGGTCCAGGAACTACAAATGGTTAAAACAACATAATATTAAACTTTAAAAATCCCACCGTAACAAACTATAGACTAAACATTAGATAAGCCTGCAGTACAAAACAGAAAAGCTTTTAAATAATTTCTGAATTAGAGATAATGGGTACAAGATCTCAGACATTGGAAGTTGATTCCAATGGATAGACAAAGTAAGATGTTTGTTAGATTTTGAATTCTTATACGTTGGAAATCTAAGTTGAAAAGATTCGAGTATTTTATCTAGAGGAAGATCTCATAACAATGATACTAAATTCAACATATAATCAGGAATTTCCCCAGTAAGAACTTTAGAAGTAGTAATACCTAATTTAAACTGTGTTCTCTCAGTAACTGGCAACCAATGAAGCTTAATGTCTGCACCCCTTGTGCCTCTCTAAATAGTGGTTGGTGTTTAGAAGCTGCATTTAATCACTTGAAAGCCAAAAATAGGGAAGTAGGGAAAGATGACTCTTCTCAAACAACGAAGGAGACGTGTGGATGAATTAAAAGCTTTATTGCAAAAACATCAAAATTCGACTCAACACAGCAGCCGTGTTTCAGCACCTTAGCGCCTGCTTCAGGAGTCTTATGATGTCAATTATAATGTCAATGTAGATGAGAAATGTACACAAATGGGGTATCAAAACGAAACCTGAATGAAAGAAAGCAACAAACAAAAACAGATTCAAATCTGATGTTTTTGCAATAAAGCTTTTAATTCATCCACACGTCTCCTTCGTTGTTTGAGAAGAGCCATCTTCCCCTACTCCCCTTTTTTGGCTTTCATTGTGATAAGTAGGGAATCAGTGCACCTCTTCTGTGGTGGTGGTTTTTTTTTTCTCTCCGTATTTAATCACTTGACATTCAAGGACATAAGTTTCACATCCCACAGGGTAGATAATAAAGTAAAATTATCTGAAGTATACCAAGCCTTAATAGCCCTCTTCAACTAATATAGTAATAAGACGGACATTCCATGGACTATGCCCCCCCCCCCCCCCCAAAAAAAAACAAACAAACCTCAAAACTGATGGTAGCGCATGCCACTATTCAGGCACATCTTAGTGGAGAGGAGCAAGACTTGCACAGCCCCAAATTGTAGCGTAGACATTAAAAGCAAATATCCCCTCAAACATAATTGCTTAAGAGAGAATAAAGCTCTTGCAAACACGGGTATACCATACTCTTACAAGGTTACATTTCTAATTAGATTATCTTTAATCGATAAAACCTGACAATTTGTTTCTCATTGAACATAAGTCAAGCAGGAGCTGTGCCAGGCAACTAGAGATAAGATGTTGGTCTGGTCAAGTGGCCTTTACTGCGAGTGACCCTTTGCCACTTAGGTCGGGCTCAGAGACGTTGAAGTGACAAGGCTTCATTATTTGAGGCAGCAGGAGTAGTGGATAAAGAATCACTTCAGGCAAAGCCTTTCTAGCTTCTTCGTGTGTTCGTAACTTGCTGAAGCTTCCCTTCCAAATAAAATGTTAATGCAGTCAGGTGGTGCCATCTGTATTCGATTCCCTTATCACGTAAATATCTAGTAAAGTGTTGGACTCCTTTCTCTGTGAAGCATCGCTGCCACCAAATCTTGAAATAACTTCTATTGCATAAGTATCCTATCAAAAGTCCTCCACAGAATGTGCTTTGACCATTAGCTTCTGTAAAGCAAACTATTATGTCCCGTGGGAGATTAATTTGTGTGAGGTCCTGCTACACGATGTGCTCTCTCTAATCTTATGGTATCAGGAGCCACTAATGTGTTAATATTGGAGACTAGTGTACTCAATTGGCAGATTTGCAGTTTATATAGGCTGCAGTATCCGGCACCCCCTTAATCGCAGTTGTGCTTCCTGCTGCAACTCTTTCAAATCTTCAACTTTGTCCAGTAGATACTGATCAGTAGTTTTACATTCCTGTAGAGAGGAGTCTAGATTGCATATTAGAGAGTTGCATGGGGACAGAAATCTAACCTGTCCTGCTGGAATGGTACACTTACAAAAAAAAATTCCTGTTGGCTCTTGGTCTGTTTCTGGATTTGAGGTGCAACACTGCAGGCAAGAAAGTAACAGAAGTTGGAACTTGAAACACTGTGGTGCACACATCTAGCACTTCTGTCTGATTCAGTGGCACCGTGTTCTAAGAGGTCGTCACATGTGATGCTCGTGCCTGTGTCAGAGCTGAGGTCTGCACATCAGCCCAGGAGCCGAGAGGATTAATAGTAACATAGTAAGTGATAAAGACCTGAACGGTCCATCCAGTCTGCCCAATAGTCGCTCGTTATCAATTCATGATTAAATCAACAATGGATGTGATGATATATACTTTCTTTAGTGTTTCTGGTACATACATAGACCATAGAAGTCCTCCCGGCTCTGTCCTTATGTTCCAACTGCTGGAGTTTCCATTGAAGCCCTCGCTAGCCTATTTGTTTTCTCATTTGCAGGACACAGACCATAAAAGTCTGTCCAGCACTGTCCTCATGTTCCAGCCACTGAAGTTGCTGCCTAAGTCTTTTCCAGCCCATCCTAAAATAGACTGCCATATATGAGACACAGTCCATACAAGTCTGCCCGGTATCAACCCTAGTTCATTATAGCCATTTAAGTTGGGGTTTGTTTGTTTGTTTGTTTTTTTATAACTTCCATTTTCTAATTCAAGATCTTCTGTGTTCATCCCACGCTTTTTTGAATTCCGTCTGCTGTGTTAAAAGAGAACAACTTAGTAGATGAGAGGACAGCGCAGGTGCAGCTTATACTTCCACAGGAACCGTTTCCATCCCCATGGGAACCCAGCAGCCTCTGAGGGAATTTGCATGAACCTCATTCCCATGCAGATCTGTATTATATATGCTCCTCCAAACAAGCTTCTGTATCGACCATACCTGTGGCCCAGTTGAGCTATTTCTCCAGAGAGATCCACGTCCAATGTGCTCAGCTCAGTCCAAATTAGCTTTCAAATCTGTGTTAATTTCTTGAAGGAGTACCCACAGCTTTCCATTCACCATTGGATCTGGTAATAATTTGTTACTGGTAGGCCTGGCTGAACGCCATTCTCCACAATCTTAATTTTCTCGCAGCTTCAGCGAGATAGTAAGCAAAATCTTACAATATGTGGTGAGAGGAGAGCAAAATACTCGTATCTCTGTGTTCTTCAAATGTTTCTCTGATCTCCCTCTATGTGAGTGCCCAAATGGAGGGGGTTTACACTGAAATTAAATTGGGCTGTGCAGAGTTAAAAGCTCAACTGACCATCTTTTTCCATGACATCACTTTCCCAGCTTGGCATTTTTTTTTGTGCACTAAATGTACCTAATGTGCCCCACTGTGAAGAAGACCTGCGAGGAAATAACACAAGGCATGCTAACGTGTCCTGTGCTGGTTTTGTAGGTGGCAGACTCTACTCTCCGTCGATGATTTGGTGGAAAAGGTGATTAATAAGTTGAAGGATGAAAAGATACTAGACAACACGTACATATTCTATACATCGGACAATGGTTATCACACAGGTAAGGATTTAATAACACCAAATGGCTCTACAGCTCCTGTGCCTTGGTCCTAATGCCAAGTCAATCCTAACTAATATCGCTCCCTGCTGATGTAGTACTGACACGCCTACGGCTCTACCAATGCATCTCACTCTTGCCCTGCTGCACCCCACCCCCTCCACTATTGTAGTATCAAGACCCCCACCCAACACAGACAACTGTGTTAGTGCATCTCCATGCTATTAAACCCCTTCCCCCCCCCCCCCCACCCAAGGTGGTGAATATAGAGATGCTGGTCAGAGCTGAGATGGGGGGGGGGGGGGGGAATGCAGTGAATATGGATTCCTAATCCCTGCTTTCTCTCTCCATAGGTCAGTTCTCACTGCCAGTTGACAAACGCCAGATGTATGATTTTGATATCAGAGTGCCGCTTCTGGTTCGAGGACCAGGCATCAAACCTAACCAGACTAATAAGGTATGTGCCTTGTCCCCCCAACCCCGCAGGTGCGTTATGTCCTGGGGTCATGACTTAAGATCGCACAGGATAGGTGTGTGAGGGTAGCAAAGGAATGGAGTATCAAGAGTAAGAGGTGGGGGGGGGTATCCTGGATGAATAGGGGAGAGTGTATTGGACTAGGTCAGAAGGCTGAAGAGTTAGTGTCCACAATAAGAGGAGAGAAGTGATAGTGGGTTGAGGGGGCAAGAGGTGTTCTTTGGTTTGGAGGTTAAAGGCGAAGGCTGTAACTTTCCTTCTCTCCTTATGGACTGATAAAACAAAGCCATGGTGAGCCTGGTGGTGGGTCAGGCTGTGATCTGTAGATGCTGAAGAGGGCACACTAGGAATGGAGTAAGTATTGAGAAAAGGATTCAGACTGGGACCCATTTTTCATGCAGGAAGGGTTGGGGGACCTGGTAGGGATGTGGGACAGGAGTATGAGGATTTTAATGGACTTTACTACCCATCTGTGAAAGAGTACACCAGGGTACTGATCCATCTCTGAGGATGTGTCAGAGCAGGGAAATGGATCTGTCATAGGTGTTAACAACCCCCCCCCCCCCCCCCCCAAAAAAAAAAAAAAAAAAACCCTTCATAAATATACATCTGTGGATGTGTAAGGGTAGATTATGGACTTCTGTCTGTCTCTCTCCAGGAGCCAGTGCTGAACATTGATCTAGGACCAACGTTTCTGGACATTGCTGGAATCAATGTGTCCCAGACCAATATGGATGGACTGTCGCTGCTTCCCCTGCTGGTAATGTTCCATCTTTTATCGTAGTGGTACTTCCTGCTGTTGCACTTTGATGGTTTAACCCACTTGTCATAATGTTTGACAGTTTCACAGCTGCCTTATAAACTTTGTACAATGATTCTGCTCTGTTTTGTGAACTCCTGATACTGTGGTATCCACACTCCACCTCGCTACACCTCTCACTACAGGCATCCTGCTATTTCATCACCTCCCTGACTGATACTGGATTTTTATTTTCCAGCTGACCCCAGCACAGAAGATTTCCTGGCGCTCTGATTTCTTGGTGGAATATGCAGGAGAAGGACACCCGGACCATGATCCTTCCTGCCCCAAGCTTGGCCCTGGGGTGTCTGTGAGTACCAATCACTTAAGGTCATGGTTAGTACTGGCTCACATAAGGCTGTCCCCATCCTGGGAGTAAATCCCTACTGCCACACAGCTGTTCATGATCACCTGATTCAACCATATTCCAGCATTTAAGCAGCTGGCTTCAGTTTTTAGAGATTACTGCAGCCCTGGTCCTGGAGAGCTATGATAAGAATTGAATGAATTCAGTATGTTTTATTCTAGCGAAAGGCATTGGAGCCAGCAGAGCATCTGGCGGGAAGGGACATGAATGTATGTCTTTCATTTCCCTTTTAATTCACTGTTGCGGACTCTGGGACATTCAAAGCTGTGGGGTTTCTCTTTCCTTAAGACACAGGATTGTGTGGCTTTAAGGGCTTTGATGATGGTTCTTGCATTCACCAGCAGATGGTGCTTTTCAGTGCTGGGCTCAGCAATTGTGGGGCCCTGTGCAGACCAGTTCTGTGGGGACCCCACCTAGCTCTGCCTTTGTTGACATGTGTTTTATTTATGAAATTTCAAATAGACAAATCAAGGTTTCCTATTAGTTTTTCTGTACAAGTTTTGCTTTCTATCTAGCCCATTATATGGACTGAAGCCAGTAGGCAGAGCTTGCCACCATTTTCACTCGCCCAAAACAATAGCAAATGCTATTGAAAACAATAACAAAAGATTATTAGAAATGAGGACCGCCTATGTGTGATCCATCTGTAAAAAGTCAAAAGCTGTTCCAGTTGGATAGGCAGTGCCTTAAAAGATGGAGGACAAAGGTGGTTTTTTTTTTTTTTTTGACAGCTTTTCATTTATTTTGAAAGCTTCCCATATAGCGAGAGAAATATCATGAAATAAAAATTGAATATCACTAAAACAGCTTAAATATTGTAGCTGGTAGAGACGGCAGTTATAAACTTGGTATTTTGTGCTCATTTTTCTACGCTGTTCTATACAATAGAGATGGCCAAATTCAGTAAGGATATCCTTTTTCCTGATGGGTTCATCTTAACAGCTGATGTAATCTGCCTTAGAAAGCCTGGTGTTTATAAAGATGGACTATATTGAAATTAAATGGAAGCAAAATTAAACTTGCCTTTCATTAGGACACATGAAATCACATCTTCACTTCACACAGGTCTTCTGTTCTAAATCTAACCTCCTTGCCCCCCCCCCCCTCCCCCGTTGAAAGCTGTGGCTCCTTTCCGCAGCGGTTCTGAGCACTGGAAAAAAAAAAGCTGGCGGTATGGAGCTGCACTTGCTCACAGCCAGGCTCTGCCGGAACCTCCCCCTGTGACACACTTCTGCTGCCGTTGCGGCAGATCCTGGCTGTGAGTGTTGCAACATGCGGCTCTATATCGGCATTTCTTTTTAGTTCTCAGAACTGCTGCAGGCAGGAGCTGTGGGTTTGAGGCAGGGAGGGGATAGAACAGGTTGTGGGGTATGGGGGATCCAGTAGAGACAAAAGAAAATGCAGCTGTGGCCGGGAGGGAAGGAGAGACACTGGATTTCAGATGGGGAGAAAGAGAGGGACATGCCAAGGCTGCCATGGGGCCCCTGGAAGTGCGAGTCCCTGTGCGACCTTCCCTGCCTGAGACGGCCCTAGTGCTTTTATTACTAAAAATCCATTTGCAGGGTGCTGCTGAATCTATTTTTTTTTTTTTTTTTTTTTGGGGGGGGGGGGGGGGGGGGGCTTGTGCTGCTCTTGTGTTTAGAGCACCACAGTTGTATTTTTCTGCTCTTGGCTGCAGGGTGGCACCATAGGCATCTGGCTGCCCAGAAGAGATGCTAAACAGCCCCTGCTGCCTTCCCTAGCTCTGTCCCCTTAGACCAGTGGTCTCCACCTGGTCCTTAGGATGCTCGCAGCCAGTCAAGATGCACACAATGAATATGAATGAGATAAATCTACATGCACTATTTTTAATGCATTTCACTCTGGATATCCTGAAAACCTGACTGGCTGGGTGTTAATCAGCACTGGGTCGATAACTTCTCTCTTAGACCATTCCATTCTGTGCACCTACAGGAGTGCCTTTAGACATGGAATATACGTTGAAGCCCCTAATTAAAATGGCCAGGAATACAGGTGGGGAGCCCAGCGATAATAAACAGACAGCTCATCTAGACTGCCCAGTTTAGTTCCAGTACAATGCCATACTGGCTTCCCTCGCCATACTGGTTAAGGAAATACTGCTTATCCCAGGCTTTCTTGAATTACTGTTCTGTCTCACCCCCTCTCTTAGGAGCCCATTTGTTTAGAATTTTAACTTTAGCGTTGTCCCTTTGCTACATGTAGAAAGGTCACAGTTTGTCAGGATGAAATTTGGCTGCAGTTTCTGCCCTAACACACAGGACTGTAATAGGAACTCGTGCCTCTACAAATGCCCCTTTTCAATATGCCCTGTCCATTGGGCTGGGCTGCTTATAAAGGGTGGATGAGAGAGCCCTGGTTTGCTCTGACTCATGTTGGTCTAGGAGCCCTCCAAACCTTTTAAAGGGAGAAGGGTGCTGAAAGCCAGTGCTGTGGTGGCTAGGGACTGCCCAGGCTTTGTTTCCTGTTATCTTTTGTACGTGTACCCATAGGTGCAAACTCTCAAATGATTGGCTCAACACAACACAAATTAAGCCTCCCTGGCAAAATTTATTTTATTATTTATTTAGATTTTGTTCACACCTTTTTCAGTAGTAGCTCAAGGTGAGTTACATTCAGGTACACTGGATGTTTCTCTGTCCCAGGAAGGCTCACAATCTAAGTTTGTACCTGAGGCAATGGAGGGTTAAGACTTGGCAAATGAAGGCAGTTGCTCATTATTAGGGATGCTTGGCACCCACTTGCGCACTCGGAGCAGGCTCTTTTACATGAACCTCTGGCCATGACTTTCACGTAGGGAAACGTTCACAGGCTGTTCAGCAAGGGGCTGTCAAACACAAGTACATCAGACACTAAGGGGTCTGTATTCAAAGAGATTGAACTGTCTAGAAACAGCTTTTGGCCAGTTAAATAGCTTATTCAGGGCTGATTGGTCATATTCAGCAGCACTGTTGAAAATATCCAGTTAGTGGCCAATGTGAAACCAGATATTTTGGGGGCATTCCAGGGGGCAGAGTCAACTTGGCCTGTAAAGTACTGATATTCAGCACTGGCCAAGGTAACCAGATAAATAGGACTTACTTTTATCGGTCCTTCTTTTTTTTTATTCGATTTACAATAGACAGTTAAGTGCTGAATATTGCACTTAACCAGCTGTGTTTTCACTGACTCGGAAAATCCAGAAATTCAGTGCTGGAGCCTGGACATAGCCCAATGTGGAATTTGAGGATAATACCAACGATAGTCAGCTGGATGTCGGGTCCCAAGTGTTGTCTCCCTACAGGGATCTACAGGCGACAACTGTGGACACTCTTATTTGTTCCCTTTCTTCTTCCATATTGCCTGTAGAACTTGTAGAGAACACTGTTAAATGCTGTAATGAACCAATATGAGTGCAAAAGCAAAGAGTAGGAGATAGACACATTTTCCTAATAAGAAGCCTAGAGGTCCTTGGGTCATTTCAGGACAGACCTCAACTGCCCTCAATATTTGAAAATTCTGCATACTTCATTTTTGTAATTTTCTTGGTCAGAATACCTCATCATAAGGACCGACTCCTCCACAAGCATGAAGTCCTCCCCTCCCCCCCCCCCCCCCCCCCCACACACACACACACTATTTCCTTCATCTCATCACGGTCCACCTTGTCCAGCTCATAGCTGATATCTCTTCTGGCCACTGGAGGAAGACCCCCTTCCACAGGTAGGGCTTGGAGATCCCCCATCTGCTCAAGTATTTAATGTTTTGAGTTGGGGGATGGGAAATGGAGAGTAGGGCAGGGACGGTTGTGAGGCAGAGCAAAACTATGCGCACCCCCCCCCCCCCCCATACACACACACAAAAAACCCACCAAATTGAAAGTCTGGCTGTTCCATTGGTCATTTAGTGACTTCCTCATACAGTTTTTAAATCCTCCTGCTGGTGCACACAGCTCTACATTTAACCACTTCTTGTTTATCCTCCCTAATAGTGGTAAAGGGAGGGCAGTGGGGTAAGGGAGAATTGGAGCAGGGCTGACTAAGGAAAGAGCTGAATTGCTCCTCTGTTTAGATGGGGGAATCACTGGCCCTGCATACTGCTTTCCTTTAACACAAAACTTCACCACTGGAACCACCTGTTTTGTAGCTGCTGAGCATATTGTAAGGGGAGTTAGTTACATATGTACTCCTGGAGTTAAGGGCTGTGCTATTGTACTGGCTAGGTAATGACCTTTGTGCTCCTTGGGGAGGTGAGGGGGGAGATCTTTCATCTAGCTAACGTGTAACACAGGAGACACTGAGGCTTATTTTCAAAGCACTTAGCCTCCCAAAGTTCCATAGAAACATATGGAACTTAGCCTCCCAAAGTGCTTTGAAAATATGCCTCACTGTCAACCAGGCCACATGTTGAACCCTAAGACTACATTTTTCCACTCGCCCCCCTGAGGGAAGGGTTAAGGATGTGGGGGCCATCAGTGCAGCAGTTCACTGGGCATGAATTTCAGAATAAATAGGAGCTAGAAGCAGTTCTCACCACAGGTATTGGAAGGGAGTGTATGCAAAGCAGTGTATTTACCTACAGTATTGAATGCCTCCCCCACATACAGATGACAATGCTATAACTGTACCTGCTCCACACCCTCTGCATCAACGATAGCGGTTAGTTATCTTTCAGTTGTTGAACTACACAACCAAAATTGCTAACTGATGTTGATAAAGAGTGTTTTGGTAAGCCTGGCTGTCCCTACCTATAGCACACATTTCATATCTGCTCTGAGTTTGCTTTCACAAGATGTTGCTGCTTCTCTTACACCCTTAGCTGAGAAGTGTAGCAAAATTTACCTGCTGCCAATGATACTAGAGAATGTGGGGAAAACCCTGCCACCTTGAGCACTCGTATCTCTAACCTGGGCATGACTTGTCTTCACCCATGTCATGTGATGAAAAGGGTGTTTGTTTGTTTTTTTCTTTTCAATTGTAAATTTTGATGCTTTTCAACAGTATAACACAAATGTATACAAGATATTGTAAACATGGAAAAATACAAACTATAAATACAGAAAAAAACAGTATCACACATCAAAATAGACTAGTTATAATTTTGAATGTTTGTCTGCTTCCCCCCCCCCCCCCCCTCCCAGTTGCCTCCCTGCCTGGATTTGCTGCTGCTCGCACCACACAGGGAACACATTCACTTTTGAACCAAAAAAATTGGCCTTGTTAATATGAGTACCAAGCCTGTCCATTTCTGAACAAAAGACCAGTAGGGACCATAAGGGAATACTATCCCGTGAGGCTTCAAAGAAGGCTGAGAGGTTCAGGCTGTCAGTTGAAACCCAAAAGGATCTGATGGCCCTTCCCTTCTCCACTCTCCTTTATAGACCTTAAATGATGGATATTAAGCACCTCATTAGATACCTGTGGTGTTACCAGCGAGTTCCAAAATCTCCCTTGTATACTTTTTAAATGGCTCATAAAGGGACAAAAACCGAAGTCTTAAACCTATATATTTCTGGTTCTCCGAAGCCTCCAGTTCATTATAAAATTCAAATTTATTCTTTTGTTGCAGCAGAGTTGAGGCCTGGATAGTTGTCTGACTTGAAGAAATAGCCAAGCCCCCACCTCCTCCAGCCTCTTATGAAATTCCAGCTTGGTTATCACTTGTTTAGAAAAATAACAGTTGAGAACTTGAACCCTTGATAATTCAGTCCAAGTTGCCACCCTCCAAACATTACAGCCAAGGACCTACCTTGGAAAGGAAAGAGAACAGGAGAGGGTGTGGGTGGTTCTATAGCTGAACTTAGATGTCTGAATTTGTTGCTCCTTCATTTTGAGATCTTGGTACACTTACCAGTAACACTGTGCCTGCCATGATGTGACATCCTGGCTCCTGGGATCTTGCCTGCAAAATAATGCAACTTCTGCCTTCTGATTTCTGTCTCTGGTTTATTTTTTTGTATGGTGTGTTTTTCTGTCCTGGAATTTGGTGGCACATTCTTTGCTGCTTTCTTAATCAGTTTATCAGCTTCAAAAGGGGTAGCCATGTTAATCTGGTGGTTACAACATTGACAGAGGCTGGTAGCACCTTTATAGACTTAATCAATTTATTGAAACATTTGAACTTTAAAGAACCAGAGAACACCCGATAAAGTGTGGTCCTCAAAAGCTCACGCCTTGATAAATTGGTTAGTATGTAAGGTGTCACCTGCTTCTTTCAATTTTCTAATCTGGGTATGAGCACCACTTACCACCAATAGTAAGGAAAACAGGGCTGGGTAATTCCAGTCCTATAACAAAGACCTTCCAGGGAGAGGCTGCAAAGTACAGACAAAAAAAAAAATAATAATCTACACACTATAAACCATGCCTGCCTTAGCATCTGCTCTAGACCATGTCCTAAGAGTGGGTATGTGACCTCCTACCAGCAAATGGGGAGACAGAGACAAATTACAAAGTGGTTATACGTCGGTGTTGTGAAGCCCTGCACACTCCAGTATTTATCGGTCTCCTCAGCAGGGGCGTAGCTAGGTGGGGGCATGGGCCCCCACAGATTAGTCTGGGCCCCCGCCACTTTCGACCCCCCCCCCCCCCCCCCCCCCCCGCCGCTGCAAGGTACCTTTGCTGGCGGGGGTCCCCAACCCCGCCAGCCTTAGTCTTCTTCAGCGCCGGTCTCCGACACGTTCGCTCACTTCACTGATCTGTGCTGCGAGTCCTCCTGACGTCCAGCAAGTCCTGCACGTTCCTCTAAGTGGGAATGTGCAGGATGTCGGGGACTTACAGCACAGATCAGTGAAGTGAGCGAATGCACCGGAGACTGGCACTGAAGAAGACTAAGGCTGGTGGAGGTTGGGGACCCCCACCAGCAAAGGTACCATGCAGTGGGGAGGAGGGGTCAAAAGTGGCGGGGAAGTCTGCGGCTGGGGGAGGTGGACTAAAATGCCCCCCCCCTAACCACCTTGGGCTCTGGAACCCCCTCCCGCCGAGGTCTGGCTACGCCCCTGTTCCTCAGTAGATGGTTGGTAGGTGCTGTGGGCTCTGCATTGCTTTTGCTTAAAAGAAAAAAAAAAATGGGGAGCAACAAATTGAGGCTTTTTTTTGGGGGGGGGGAGAAAGAAAACCCTACTAAATTTTCTACTATTTGTTTACAACTAAAAAATAAATAAATAGCACTCGGGAACGGGAAACTGAGCTCAGGCTCCTGGGACCTTCCCTTCTTAGCAAGGCTTTGCTGCTGCTTCAACCTCGTTAACTTCCTGACCATTGTCTGTGAGGGAGTTGTGTTTATGTAGGTTCCCCTCCCTGACCTTTGTTTCAGGATCTGCCTCTGCCCCCTTTCCCCTCTTGACAGGGGATCCTCCAGGCAGCCCTGTAGGGCCCTGGGCTCCGCTTCAGTTTTG
Organism: Microcaecilia unicolor; assembly: GCF_901765095.1. Taxonomy (NCBI): domain Eukaryota; kingdom Metazoa; phylum Chordata; class Amphibia; order Gymnophiona; family Siphonopidae; genus Microcaecilia; species Microcaecilia unicolor. Next base: position 290,917,606 of record NC_044034.1, read on the forward strand.
GTGTGAAAAGGGACAGCAAAAAAAAGGTCTGGTACTGCTAGATGCACAGTTGACACGGGGGCACGCTAGTAACTGTTATGACTTGTTTCCTGCCCTTTTTTTGGCATGGCAGTTTTGGTTGTGAAAGCGTGACGCTGCGCAGCCTGTCAGGCATACCGTGTGCTTGCAGTGGATCTGTGTTGGGCGTGTAGTGAAGCCTCCGCTGGGGACCCATTGCACAGGGAGATCTCTGTGGCTTTGGCACTGGAGGACAGGGAGCACGTGGGGGAATCTGGTCACGCCCCCATGGAGGCGGATGTCTTGCTAAGTGGTACGAGTGTGCTTTCATTGGGCCAAAAACCTTCCAGAGCTCTGGGTGAGGCAGTAAAGGACCTGGCCAGTCTGGAGATGGGCACGGCTTTCTTGTCCGATCTCCTTTATGATCTGGTCCGAGCCTCAGCTAAGAATCTGGCGCTCACCTTGTTTGTCTCCACCAGTGGGCTGTGGGCTGCAGATGTGGCATCCAAAGTCTGCCTCAGCCAGTTGTTGTTTCATGAAGCCTCCCTTTTTGGTGAAGACCTTGAAGCTGGTCAGGGACTTGGGTAAGTCCAAGGTTCCCCGGTTGCTGGAGCTTCATTCTCGTTCCACCTCTCGTGGGGCAGCCTACGGTTGGTCCTAGGACATTTTGGTATTCCCTGTTTTCCCATTTTTCCGGCTGCTTCCAAGGGCCAGGGTTGGGATTGATCTCGGGCCTTTCAAGGGGGGAGCCAAGGTGGCCGCAACAGAGGCAGTGGAACCTTGGGAGCTCCCTGTGTTGCCCAGTGAAGGTTTGTGGGTCTACTCTCTGGCACCTCCTACTGGGGGCCACTTGCAAGCTTTTTACCAGAGGTGGACCTACATTACATCTGACCGCTGGATCCTAGACCTGTTGTGTCGGTTTTCTTCTGGAGTTTCGTCATCCTCTGTGGAAACAGTTTCTGCATTCTCCATGTGGCTCACCGGTGAAAGTAGATCCGTTCAGGAGTAGGAGTCGTTGTGCTAGTTGCCTAACCCCTGGTAAGCCTTTCCTCAGCTGAGAGGTGCCCAGCTCTACCACCAGCTGCCTTTCAGGTGCTGTGGAGGACTTGCAGCTCATCTGCATATCCTTACAGCCTTCTCCGGGGTGACACCCAGGTCCACTCCGATCCACTCAGGGCCTCTGCTCTAGGTGCCACGCGCCTAATGGCGCGCGGGGCATTTTTTCTCTTTACATCTAATCTTCTTCCCAGTTGCTAAAGTACCTCAGTCGTTTATGGCCCCTATTCACATTCTCTTCCTAGCCCTGTCCCTTCCTAATCTTTTCCCTCAACCCCTACCTCTCTCCGCTACAGGAACTCACTGCCCATCCATCGACTTCATTACCTCACCTTCTCTCCTACCCTCTTCCTCCCTCTTGGCTTTTAATCTCCGTCTCTTTCTTCCCTCCATTTTGCCTTCCCCATTCCACCTAAATACCTCTCGCCTTCGTGGCCACACCTCTCCTACTCTCCTCCGCTCTTTTACTCCTTCTCTTACTCTCAGCCGGTGACATCAATCCCAATCCTGACCCTCCTCACCAACTATTATCCCAACTCTACAGATCTCACCGCAACCTCTCTAATCTCATCTCTATTCCTCTTCTCTGCCCTTCTCTTGCGCCCTATGGAATGCCCGCTCTATCTGTAACAAACTCCCCTATATCCAGGACCTCTTTATCTCACGTCACCTCCATCTGCTCGCCATAACAGAAACCTGGCTCTGCTCTGATGACTCTGCTTCAGTCGCAGCCCTCTGCCATGGTGGTTATCTTTTTTCACATACTCCTCGCCCTGCTGGTCGCGGGGGCGGTGTTGGACTACTTCTCTCTCCCTCCTCCAGATTTCAACCCCTTCTTCCACCTCAATCTCACTGTTTTTCCTCCTTTGAAGTCCACTCTATCCGCCTTTTCTCTCCTCTGCCTCTTCGAATAGCGGTCATTTATCGTCCCCGTGATAAGTCCCTTTCATCCTTTCTCAGTGACTTTGATGCCTGGCTTGCCTTCTTCCATGATCCTTCCTCCCCCTCTCTCATCCTTGGTGACTTTAATGTTCCTGCTAATGATCCTTCTAACTCTTATATTTCCAAGTTACTCGCTTTAACATCCTCCTTTAATCTCCAACTATGCTCCACCTCCCCCACTCATCAAAATGGTCACTGTCTTGATCTTATCTTCTCCTCTAACTGTTCACCCTCTAGTTTCCTTGCCTCTGATCTTCCCCTCTCTGATCACCATCTTATAACTTTCACACTTAAATCTCCTCCCTCCCAGTCCCGTCTTATCTAATTTATCTAGGAATCTTCATGGTATTGACCCTTCATCTCTATCCTCCCATTTTTCAAACCTCCTCTTGACTGTGGCACCATCCACGTCTGTCAACGAGGCTGTTTCTTCTTACAACAACATTTTTTCATCTGCCTTAGACACTCCTTTGATGACCCACCCTATAAGGCGTACAAACCCCAACCTTGGCTGACTTCTAATATCCGCTACCTACGTTCCTGTACCTGCTCCGCCGAACGCCTCTGGCGGAAATCTTGGGCCCTTGCTGATTTCTTACACTTCAAGTTCATACTGACCTCCTTCCAATCTGCTCTTTTACGTGCCAAACAGGATTCATATATCCAACTGACTAACTCTCTTGGCTCTAACCCTCGACTTCTCTTCACCACATTGAACTCTCTCCTCAAGGTGCCCCTCCCCCCAACTCCCCCTTCATTATCTCCTCAGACCCTTGCTGAATTCTTTCACGACAAGGTTCAAAAGATAAACCTTGCATTCTCTACCTCGCCACCTCTCCCTCCACTAATCTGTTCCCCTCTCTCTCCTTCCCTTTCCTCCTTTCCTGAAGTTGCTATTGAGGAAACTACACTTCTCCTTTCTTCCTCAAAATGTACCACCTGTCTATTAGATTGTAAGCTCTTTGAGCAGGGACTGTCTTTCTTCTATGTTTGTGCAGCGCTGCATATGCCTTGTAGCGCTATAGAAATGCTAAATAGTAGTAGTAATCCCATTCCCACCCACCTTCTTAATGCCATCTCTCCTGCTCTTATTCCTTTTATCTGTCACATTCTCAACCTCTCACTTTCCACTGCGACTGTCCCTGCTGCCTTTAAACATGCTGTGGTCACACCTCTCCTTAAGAAGCCTTCACTCGACCCTACTTGTCCCTCTAATTACCGACCCATCTCCCTCCTTCCATTTCTCTCCAAATTACTTGAGCGTGCTGTTCACCGCCGCTGCCTTGATTTTCTCTCCTCACATGCTATTCTTGACCCACTACAATCTGGTTTTCGCCCTCTCCACTCAACCGAAACTGCGCTTACTAAAGTCTCCAATGACCTATTACTGGCTAAATCCAGAGGTCAATATTCCATCCTCATTCTTCTTGATCTTTCCGCTGCTTTTGACACTGTCGATCACAGCATACTTCTCGATACCCTGTCCTCACTTGGATTCCAGGGCTCTGTCCTTTCCTGGTTCTCTTCCTACCTCTCCCTCCGCACCTTTAGTGTTCACTCTGGTGGATCCTCTTCTACTTCTATCCCTCTACCTGTCTGCGTACCTCAGGGTTCTGTTCTTGGTCCCCTCCTCTTTTCTATCTACACTTCTTCCCTTGGTTCATTAATCTCATCCCATGGCTTTTCCTACCATCTCTATGCTGATGACGCCCAAATCTACCTTTCTACCCCTGATATCTCACCTTGCATCCAAACCAAAGTTTCAGCGTGCTTGTCTGACATTGCTGTCTGGATGTCTCAACGCCACCTGAAATTAAATGACCAAAACCGAGCTTCTCATTTTTCCCCCCAAACCCACCTCCCCACTCCCCCCGTTTTCTATTTCTGTTGATGGCTCTCTCATTCTCCCTGTCTCCTCAGCTCAAAACCTTGGGGTCATCTTTGACTCTTCTCTCTCATTCTCTGCTCATATCCAGGAGATCGCCAAGACCTGTCGTTTCTTTCTTTACAACATCCGTAAAATCCGCCCCTTTCTTTCTGAGCACTCTACCAAAACCCTCATCCACACCCTTGTCACCTCTCGCTCTACTGCAATCTGCTTCTTGCTGGCCTCCCACTTAGTCACTTCTCCCCTCTCCAATCGGTTCAAAACTCTGCTGCCCGTCTTGTCTTCCGCCAGGGTCACTTTACTCATACTACCCCTCTCCTCAAGTCGCTTCACTGGCTCCCTATCCGTTTTCGCATCCTGTTCAAACTTCTTCTACTAACCTATAAATGTACTCATTCTGCTGCTCCCCAGTATCTCTCCACACTTGTCCTTCCCTACACCCCTTCCCGTGCACTCCGCTCCATGGATAAATCCTTCTTATCTGTTTCCTTCTCCACTACTACCAACTCCAGACTTCGCGCCTTCTGTCTCGCTGCACCCTACGCCTGGAATAAACTTCCTGAGCCCCTACATCTTGCCCCATCCTTGGCCACCTTTAAATCTAGAATGAAAGCCCACCTCTTTAACATTGCTTTTGACTCGTAACTACTCGCCTCTACCTACCCTCCTCTCTTCCTTCCTGTACACATTAATTGATTTGATTTGCTTACTTTATTTTTGTCTATTAGATTGTAAGCTTTTTGAGCAGGGACTGTCTTTCTTCTATGTTTGTGCAGCGCTGCGTACGCCTTGTAGCGCTATAGAAATGCTAAATAGTAGTAGTAGTAGTTGCTCGAGTTGTGGACCATAGTTCTGGTGCTGACACACAAGAAGGGTTCTGGACAGTATTCCTCCCATTTTGTCATTCCAAAAAAAGGAAGGCTCCTTTCGTCCTATTCTGTACCTCCGGGGAGGGGGGGGGGGGGGTGAACAGAGCTCTCCAAGTCTCCTTCTGGATGGGAGACTGCGGTCTGTGATTGTGGCGTGCACAAAAGCAAGTTTCTCACGGCCTTGGACCATTTTTTTTAAGGCTTACCTCCACATTCCCATCCATCCGGATCACCACAAGTTCTTGCGGTTTGCAATTTTTGGCCATCATTACCAGTTCTGGGCGCTGCCATTCAGCTTGGTCATGGCACCAGGACGTTCACCAAGGTGATGGTAGTGAATGATGGTGGCTCATTTGGATGATTAGTTGATCCAGGCAAAGTTGCTCGGAGAGTCTTCGAGTCACGGCCCAAGTAGTATCTCTTTGCAGCATCTCAGCTGAGCAGTCAACATGGCCAAGAGTCACCTTCAACCCACATAGTCCTTGGGTGTGTGGCTTGATACTGCATTGGGCAAGGTCTTCTGCCTTGAGCATCGATGCTGAAGCTTGAAGTGTGGGGGCTGGTGGGTTGTTGTCTGCCGTCTACATGGAGCATTCTGCAGGTGTGTGGTTCCATGGCAGTGACTGTCAAGGTGGTTCCATGGGCATGGGCCTACATGCACCCTTTACAGTGGTACCTGCTCTCCCTCTGGTCTCCGATTTCTGTCTGGTGATGTGCAGGCTCTCCTTCCCTTGTCCATGGAACAGCCTATCTTGGTGGCTGGACCTGGTGCGTCTGTTGACCGGGATGTCGAGGTAACGGCATGGGTTCTGGTGACAACAGGTGCAAGCTTTCTCGACTGGGGTGTGCACTGTCTCTGCTGGTTGGCCCATGGGGGGCTGGTGGTTGGAGGAGGAGGATTCATGGTCCCATCATTTGGCTAGAGACTAGGCCCATCTGTTTAGCCCTGGAGGCCTTTCAGCCCCTTCTGGAAAACAAGGTGGTCGGAGTTCTACCTTGTAGCGGTAGTGTCCATCCACCTTTGGCAGTTCACGTACGCTACCACTACAAGGTGGTAGCGTAGGTGAACTGCCAGGGGTGCAGCAGGAGCAGGGACCTGGCACCTAAGGCATCCCAGTTGCTGTCCTGGGTGGAGTCTCAGCTCAGCACAAGGTCTTGAATGTGCAGGCAGATTCTCTGTCGGAACCCCCTTGATCTGGGGGAATGGTTCCTCTGAGGAGGCCTTCCACTCTCTGGCCCTCCTCCGGTGGGGGGTGCCAATCATGGACCTCATGCCTACTGCTTGGATGCCAAGGCACCATGATTCTTCAGTCGCCAGAAGGAGCCAATGTCTGAAGGCATTGGTGCCCTAGTCCAACCATGGTTATGGAACAGACTGCTGTATATTTCCTCAGTTGCCCCTGGTGGCCCATGTTGTGCATTGGATAGAGGCTCACAAAGGTCTGGTGGTGCTAATAATAGCTCCAGATTGTCCTCGCCACACATGGTACAGGTACCTGGTGTGCCTGTTGATCTGTCAGCTTCTCCTGTTCTCTCTGGAAGTTCCTCTGCTCTATCGAGGCCCAGTGGCCATGCCAGACACAGCTCGTGCAGTTGCACAGCAGAGGTTGCTGCTACGTTGCTGGCCTACATCAGTCTGGTGCATTTTTGAGAATTAGTGCTCGGACTTCAGCGTTCTCCCTCGGCAGTCCTCTGTTGCAGACATTTTGCAGTTCCTGCAAGATGGTCTGCAAAAAAAAGCTTGGCCCTGTCGTCGAAAGTGCAGTTGGCATTTCTAGTGATCTGGGGGCCAGTCCAGGGCTGTTCCCTCAGTCCACCTGATATCCATTTCTTGTATGGAGTTCTGTGGCTTATGCCCAATAGTGCAACATTGCATTTGATCATTTAGTCTTGGCCGTGTTGCTGCGTTCTCCCTTTGAGCCATTGCAGTTAGTGACCTTGAAAGATATTTTCCCTTAAAGGTGGTTTTTCTTGGTGGCCATTACCTCGGCTCAGAGGGTATTGGAGATTCAGGCCCTCTTGTGTTGGGAGCCTTTTCTCTTGTTTCTTTGAGAGCATGGTGCTGTTCCCTGTTTTGCAGTTTGACAAAGGTGATCTTGCCTTTTCATGACATCACGACCATTTCCCTCCCTGTGTTTCTAGGCGGGAGGCTGGAACAGATCTGTTGACTGGATGTGCGCAGGGCACTCCACTGTTCTTGTATTGGACAGTGGAGTTTTGGCATTTGGATCGGCTCATTGTGCGGGTCCATGCAAGGGTCAGGCAGCTTCCAAGGCGACTTTATCTTGATAGCTTCGGGAAGCGATCTCTGCCTATTTACTTGGAGTCTGCATGCACACTCCACTTGTGGCAGGTGACCTTGTGGGCGGAACTCGCTTTGGTTCTGGTTTCAGATATTTTCTGAGCAACTACCTGGTTGTCTCTGCATGCCTTTATCAAGCACTATCGCCTGGGTGTCCTTTGGGGCAGTGGTTCTGGAGTGGAAGTTTGTTTGTTTGTTTATTTATTTATTGCATTTGTATCCCACATTTTCCCACCTATTTGCAGGCTCAGTGTGGCTTACAGAGTTTTGTTATGACATGGTGCTATCCTCGTTACCGCTTTGGTACTTCCCACTCATAGGCATGGTCTGAAGCCGATGCTAAAGAAGGATAAATTAGATCTTGCCTGCTAATTTACTTTCCTTTAGTCATTCCAGACCATGCCCAGTCTCTCCTTTTTAAATCTGTTTTTTTAGTTGCACTGTCAATGCAGGATATACCGCTAGAAGAGTAGGAGGTGGAAGCCAACTGGCTTCTGCTGTACTGGATGATATGTGAAGGAATCAATTAAAAAAAAAAAAAAAAAAAAAGAGAGAGGATACGCTATTAGGACAAGTTCTGTTCCCCAGGATGTTTCCTTCAGTCATGTGGCTGCTGATTCTGGTTCCCATGTGGCAAGTTGGGGGATCTGTTCTACCTCTGTTTCTGTCAGTTGTTTTGTCAATAGAAATACTGGAGGGTGCAGGGCTTTGCAGTATCAAGTATAACCACTTTGCAGTTTTCGTCTTCCCCCATCTGCTGGTAGATCACATATCCACTCATACGGCATGGTTTGGAATGACTAAAGGAAATCAAATTTGCAGGTAAATCCTTCTATTTTCTTAAAGGCCCTACTAATGCTATGTTAATCCAGCATATTAGTTGGAAAGTTTTCTTTTGATTCTTGAGACAGCACTCGGGGTAAATTCCTGGTTACCTTGGGGGGCAGCCATGTCGAAAGCTTAAGAAATCACATGACATAGGCCTTTTATCTGTTGCTCAGTCATTCTGTATATTTTGTTTCCTTCAGGAATGTTTCCCAGACTGTGTATGTGAGGATGCCTTCAACAATACTTATGCCTGTGTTCGTACACTTGGTGCCACAGACCTGCAGTACTGTGAATTTGCTGATGCTGAGGTAAGACCAGAGCCTTCCACAGTGGAAGACGGCTGAATGTGTGGTGTCAATAGTGAGGGACTAAAAGCAGTAGCCAAGCAGAATGATCTCTCTAGAATATAGCCACACAGTTTGGGGACAGTGGCAATGTAGCGATTCCAATGCTGGGGATGAATACCTGTGTCGCACCAGGATCATTGTCTTGCAGACCCTGCATTCTCAAAATAAGGATTTTGATGGGCCTGGACTTCTTGATATGTTACTACAATCTTGCAGAGGCAGCCTTGATTGGTTAAGAGGGTATGCATTTGCATATCGGCAGAAGAGAAAGCTGATGCGTTCTTTGCAACAGTTGAAGGGAGAGAATATGGTTTTCAAGTGTACAAAATAAATCATTCTGCAATCAGCTGTGCACTGTGGCCACAAGTGTATACTTCAAGCTATTTCTTTAACGCGTGAGCCAACTTCAGCTGTCCAACCAGATCTCCTTTTGTTTCTCTGCATAGTCATTTGTGGAGGTTTACAACATGACTTCTGACCCCCATCAACTGGTCAACATCGTGAAGCAAGTGAGCCCGGATCTGCTGGAGAAGATGAACCAACGGCTGATAAAACTACAGGCCTGTGCTGCAGCCTCCTGTCAATCACCCAGCCGCTGAGATCACGGCTGTTCTACTGACCTTCACACAACCTTCAGCTTTTCGTTTGTCAAAATGCTTCTAATAAACCCACACAGAACCTTCCAGGACATGAAAGCCCACAGACTAAAACTTGTTTGTACTTCTTCTATAATAAAAGGACTCTACATTCTTTAGTCCCCCTTTTTCTTGTGTATGTTTTGGGTTAATTGTTGGTGTGAGATGAGGGTTAGGAGACATGAGCTCTGTTATAAATTGGGCTGAGGCTTAATGGATCTTGTTTGCAATTCTGGGCAGTCATTGTGGACAGATGTTGTTGACCCACCAGAACCACACTTTAATGGAGCTACTTCTAGTCTAGGTTGCTTAGTATCATTGCAGTGTCTGTAAGATTGCAGGATTGTTTAATTACAAATCACATCTCTAACATTTTAGGGTCATGGATTTGATTATACTGCCTTTTTGTGGTACAGCCAAAGCTGTTTACATTTATTAGATGCTGGTATGTGCAGGACAGTTTGCAAAGTCTTCCCTGCATCAGATGTACAATTTGCACAAGATTGGAGTCTTTCCATGTTGCATCATTCAATGCTTCTGGTACCATTAGTGGCACTTGTCATCTTGGGCAGGGTTCTCATCCCAGTCTTAGGACATAACCAGCCAGTCAGGCTTTCAGGATACCTATGCCAAATATGTTCGAGAGAGGTCTGCACGAGGTAGTGCATAAAAATTTATTTCAAGATTAACTGTGGATATCCTGAAAAGCAGTTGGACTTGGTGTGTCCCCAAGGACTGGGATGAGAACTTCTGCTCTGAAGTGATTTGATACATGGCATGTTTTCACCAGTCCATGTGGGGAATCTCTTCCTCTAGAGAGGTTAGTAATCTGTTTCCTCCATAGCCCGAGGGGCTGTCCTTGTGTGGCGTATTGTGCAGAGGGTTAAAAGATTTCCTGTGGAGCTGTTTTGTCCAGCTTTATTAAATCTCTGTTCAGCTTCATTTTGCATGAAAAATATTTTGGGCTTGTGCAGCCTTTTAGTATGTAGAATCCCTCCTCATCTTGATGTGCACCAGACATGCACAACTCATATGGGGGCAGATCTGTGGTTTTCTGCTTTGTCAACACCTGCTGTTAAGTGCACAGGCCCAGTTGACCAGAATCCCTTATAAGCATCCTAGAGAGAATTTCTGAAGAAAAGATCCCTGAGCACTGCCTCTGGAATACTCTCAAGTTCCAGAGCATGTGGCAGTTCCCTACAGCAGCAGCAGAGAGCATGGGTTGGGTTCTAGTGTGTGTCAGAAACATCCTTGTAGATAGGAAGATTGGGCCAGTTCCATGCGTCAGACTATAGTATTGGGAGGTAGGGGGCATTGGGATATGGCTGTTTATCAGGACCAGTTGAGAATGGGTGTGCTGTGGAGAGAAGGAAGATGGCAGCATCTGGTACTGCCTGCCCCCCCCCCCCCCCCCCAATCTGCTAACCAGTGACATGAAGGCTGTGGCTTTAGGCTAGGGATGGTCCACCAGGCCACTGGAGATGTTATTTGGGGATAGGGTTGTGAAGATGGAGAGAATCCTGGTTTTGAAGTGTGCTTGTTAGATACAGGTAATGTGATAAAGGCCTGTTCCCTGCACACTTCTATTTCTTCAGTAGATGGGGTTGAGCCAAGCTATGCAAATAGATAATCAAATGAGTGATCAGGAATAAACCTCCAAAGTCTGACATGCACACAAGGAGTCACAGCTAGGATCACAGACCTCAGTGGGTGCAGACTCACAAGCAATTACAGCACACAAGAACCATCAATGTGCCTGTAACAGACAAGCACGCAGGGACTGTGCCAGGATTGCAGCCGTTGGTGAGAGTGGACGGAGCACAAGGGGGACAGGTGCTGCTGGATCAGGCCTCTGAAACATTAGTGGTTGCAGCTGGTGTGCTCTTAGCAGATGGTAAGATTCTTTTGCTTCATTTTTACCATGTTTGCAACAGCTCTTTTTATCTAAGTTCAAGAGGGACCTATTTCCTCTGGTTGTTCTGGGAGATTTTTTTTTTTTTAACTCTATCCAGGCACATCTGGGATTTACAGCCCTGGATCTAACAGGAGTGCAAATTCCAGAACATTTTGAGACTGGAATGAGCAAGACGGGGTGAGGGGGAAGGGAGCATGTTATCCTCTCCTTCACAATTATAGTGAGGCACTTGTTACTGTGCTCTGGCAGTACACAGTGTACAGTGAAACTGATGATTGATAGAGGCTTTCTGCAGAAGGGTAATATGCATCCTGCATGTTTCACTCACTTTCTACCTAGATTCCTGTACGAGGATGTTCACAATGACAGCTCTTTCAGAACTTCTATATTTTTAAGGGGGTGTAAGGTTTAAAATGGTCCCCTGCTTTGTGTGTTAAATTGCACTTAATCTTCCAAATGGAAACTAAAATGAGGGGCCTTGGAAACATGTGGGAGTGTTTGGTAAATGTATATCCTCTTTTTTTTTCTTTTTTCTTTCTACACTCATAGGTGTAGTTTGCTTGGAGTGGTAGGGAGCCCTTTTAGCAGTGTGTAGTGGTGAGGCAATTAAGCACCAGCACCTGAAACATTTGGAGGGGATGCTGTCCTCTCACACCTCTCAGCAAACCATGCCCGTCTCTATGCATGACTCAAGACATGCCATACATTTGTCTTCACCTACATGGGATGAACTGGAGTTCAGCCATATGAGGAGTCTGCAATGGTGAGACAGTGATTTTCAGGAAGGGATACCAGGACTGAAATTGCAGTGTTCAAGACATATAAATACACCTCAGCAGCCTCGATAGGTTAAACACTGCAGGAACTTAGAACAGTCCTGCTAGATTTCTGGTGGAAATGTTTTTGTCAAAAGGTTGTCAGTTAAGAGGTTCAGTGACTGCAGTCCAACACAAGCTTCCAAGTGGACATGTTGCCAGAGAGCTACAGCGATCCATGTACCAAGTAACATCCCAGGCACCAATCTTTAATTGCTGAGTTTATTTTTTAAATGGGTACATCAGGTTAATGTTGCCTGTTTTGAGGCAGTGGTATTCTGAAGGTACTGATCTACCTGGGAACTCTCCAGATGTCACCCAAAGACTAAGACTTTATATTGCCAGGTTACTGAGCTTCAGGGCATCCAGAAAGTTCCATCGGGAACCTGCTGTTTACAACTCCAGTTCCCTTCCAACTTACAGCACATTGCACTTGCAGTCAACATGAAAAAAGGGGCAGGACAAGAGCATAAAGCAATCATTTTTAGATCTGCGGTATCTGCTCAAACCTCGCCCCATCCCATCCTGAGGAAGGGGCTGGGACAGTAATCCAAGTGCCCTCTGATGGAGCTTTCCCATTGCTCCTGGAGCCTGGTAATGCAGCAACTTAATAAAGTCCCCAAGTACATCAGTACCCTCAGAGCAACACCTCCTCAAGATGCAGCAGTATCACTTAACCTCAGTAAGGGATCTTAATGGCAAAGCAATAGTGGTGAGGACCAAAGACCTGGTTCTATAGTCTGATCTGCCCATTGTAAACTGAACAGCGAGAGATGTCTGTTTAATCTGGTTTCCCTTGCATCTTCCTTCTTCAAATTTCCAACTCTTGCTTTTTTTCCAGAATCATTTTGGGAAGAACAAAAGTGCGTAAGTAGAGGTCTTAATTTTTTTTTGTTCATCAGATTGTGGGAATACTTTATAGGATAGGAACTAGGGCTCTAAAGAATATTCATATTCAATTCGGCCCCAAATACATTATTCATGTTTGAATTAATTTAGCCAAATAAGAATAATCTGGGGCTCTAGTGTGCTAAATCCTACTGAAATAAAACACTTGATCTCCAGTTTCACGTTGCTTCCTTTATTATTTCTTATGTTAAAGCTCTGCCCAGTATTCATATTTGGTATTCATATTCAGCCAAATAGTAAAATATGCTATTTGGTATAGCTTTGATAGGGACCCTGAGTAGGGCCAGAGGCAAACCAAGTACCTGCAGTCTCATGAAAATACCGACAGGGCTTTGAAGGCAAAAGTGAAAAGCAGCGCAGCCTATGAATATTGCATCTGAGCAGGATAAAGATCTCTTGGTTTTCTTTGTGCTGGTTCTCGTGCAGTTTCTATCAAGTGAGAAACATCAGCAGGAGTGGGAAGGGGAGGGTTTTGAGTTTAGCTCATGCGCTTTCAGTAGTAGCTCAAGGTAAGTTAGATTCAGGTATAGTTGGTATTTCCCTGTTCGAAAAGGCCTAAGTTTGTGCTGATGGTTAGGTAATGACAAATAACTGCAAGGCCCATCTCAGTCTGTGCGCTTTCCTACTACAGTCATGTACTTTAGCCTCATTTCCACCCCTCCCATATTAAGTTTAGTTTCTGCTAGCTCAAGGTTTTGTGTGTAGTTTGTTTTTTTGGTACTTTAGCAAAGCCTCTAGCCCAGTCAAGAGAACTTGGAACACTCAATTTGGGTTTAAAACTCAAGACTATGAGCCAACATTTGGGTCATTAGGAGGGTTCCCAGGTGAAGGCATGTATTAGAATATATTCTGGTAATAGTAGCCTGTGCCAGGACCTCCATTAAGATTTTTAGAGGAAGATAGAAATGGCAATAATGCCTTTTTCTTCTTCTTCTGATGGAAACAGAATGCCCAGTGAGCTGAGTTTACACTTTGGGTTAATTGGTGATATAGTAACATAGTAGATGACGGCAGAAAAAGACCTGCATGATCCATCCAGTCTGCCCAACAAGATAACTCATATGTGCTACTTTTTGTGTATACCTTGCCTTGATTTGTATCTGTCTTTTCAGGGCACAGACCATAGAAGTCTGCCCAGCACTAGCCCCACCTCCCAACCACCGGCTCTGCCATCCAATCTCGGCTAAGCTCCTGAGGATCCATTCCTTCCGAACAGGATTCCTTTATGTTTATACTACTACTACTTAACATTTCTAAAGCGTTACTAGGGTTACGCAGCGCTGTACAGTTTAACAAAGAAGGGACAGTCCCTGCTCAAAGGAGCTTACAATCTAAAGGACAACATGTTTATCCCACACATGTTTGAATTCCGTTACCGTTTTCATCTCCACCACCTCCCGCGGGAGGGCATTCCAAGCATCCACCACTCTCTCCGTGAAAAAATACTTCCTGACATTTTTCTCGAGTCTGCCCTCCTTCAATTTCATTTCATGTCCTCTAGTTCTACCACCTTCCCATCTCCGGAAAAGGTTCATTTGCAGATTAATACATTTCAAATATTTGAACGTCTGTATCATATCACCCCTGTTTCTCCTTTCCTCCAGGGTATACATGTTCAGGTCAGCAAGTCTCTCATACGTCTTGTAACGCAAATCCCATACCATTCTCGTAGCTTTTCTTTGCACCGCTTCAATTCTTTTTATATCCTTAGCAAGATACGGCTTCCAAAACTGAACACAATACTCCAGGTGGGGCCTCACCAACGACTTATACAGGGGCATCAACACCCCCTTTCTTCTGCTGGTCACACCTCTCTCTATACAACCTAGCAACCTTCTAGCTACGGCCACCGCCTTGTCACACTGTTTCGTCACCTTCAGATCCTCAGATAGTATCACCCCAAGATCCCTCTCCCTGTCCGTACCTATCAGACTCTCGCCGCCTAACACATACGTCTCCCGTGGATTTCTACTCCCAAAGTGCATCACTTTGCATTTCTTCGCATTGAATTTTAATTGCCAAACCTTAGACCATTCTTCTAGTTTCCTCAGATCCTTTTTCATGTTTTCCACTCCCTCCCGGGTGTCCACTCTGTTACAGATCTTAGTATCATCCGCAAATAGGCAAACTTTACCTTCTAACCCTTCGGCAATGTTACTCACAAATATATTGAACAGAATTGGCCCCAGCACCGATCTTTGAGGCACTCCACTACTCACCTTTCCCTCATCCGAGCGAATTCCATTAACCACCACCTTCTGGTGTCTGTCCGTCAACCAGTTCCTAATCCAGTTCGCCACTTTGGGTCCTATCTTCAGCCTGTCCAGTTTATTGAAGAGCCTCCTGTGGGGAACCGTGTCAAAAGCTTTGCTGAAATCTAAGTAGATTTCTAACCATTTCTCAGGGGATTACCTGGAATTACTGCCGGCAGCCGCGTTGGGCTGACAGTAGTCCAAGAATAGTGAGTGGTAAGCCCGTGTTGGGCTAACTGCCGTGTTAGGCTTACCACCATTCTGTAAAAGGGCCCCATAATAAAAAATATAATTAAAAAAGTATGTAATCATGTAATAAAATAACCAGTGTACGATGGAAGTGTGGTTCAAAAGAGACATTCTGTGAGTGTGAAAATCAAAGAATAATGTAAACAATTTATGTTAAATGAAAGACATAAGGAAAAATAATGGAACGGTAAATATATTTGTCAACATGGAGAACTGACTGGCGTAAAAGAGTCTTGCTGGGTAGAAATGGACAGCAGCAAACAATTATGTCTGGAGGTGCATAAATAAATAATGCACTTTCCCAACTTTCAAAAACCCTATTGGTAGAGAACATAATTTATTTAAAAAAAAATTAAGCAGAAGTGAGCCAAGGGTGCACAAAAAAAAAACCTCACTGACTATCCGATTTAGAACAAAGAAATATTCATGAAAGTATATTATTTTTGTTACATTTGTACCCCGCGCTTTCCCACTCATGGTAGGCTCAATGAGGCTTACATGGGGCAATGGAGGGTTAAGTGACTTGCCCAGAGTCACAAGGAGCTGCCTGTGCCTGAAGTGGGAATCAAACTCAGTTCCTCAGGACCAAAGTCCACCACCCTACCCACTAGGCCACTCCTCCAAAGTCAAAGGTGATAAGAAAGTGCAAGAGAATGTCCAATGTTGAAACAATGTGTTGCAATATACTCAAACACGTGATAATATATAAATGTTATAATTTTGATAGAAAACGTTAATTGAAGCCGGCTATTAACATACTCGCACTCTCGGTTCATAAATGCTAACCGAGTGATCCTAAAAAGGAATGTCATGGGCTGTCTCATAAAAAGATCAATTAGACATTGTGAAAAAGGTAACAGAGTACAGTGTTTGTTGCGAGGCATTCAAAAAAATATAAACTTGTGCATGCTATAACGATCCAAAAGTAGCAAAGAAACATAAGTCAACGTAGCGCTAACCTGTAATATAAACACTGTATGTAACTGTGCGTTTAGGAAAATAGGTTCCCACTTACCAAAAAAGCAGTATAATGGGGGTACGACGTGCACAATAATGCTTACTGGTCTGCTGCATATAGAGAACAGGAGCCCCTCCCCCCCCCCCAAGAAGGTGGGGTAGGAGTGCTCAGTTCAAATTAAATTGAAAAAAGGGAAGGGGAATGGGACTCTATACCACTTTTGCAACTACATTCAAAGCGGTTTATCTGGGGCAACGGAGGGTTATGTGACTTACCCAGAGTCACAAGGAGCTGCAATGGGAATTGAACCCAATTTCCCAGGACCATCGTCCGCTGCACTAACCACTAGGCTACTCCTTCACTCTGAGGAAAAGCTTCTGTAAAACTCGCCCAAGTAACTGGTGCTGGCTTTGAATGTAAAAGTGTAAATTAGTGAATCACTACCAATAAAAGTGTCCTGGGAATGAAGTGTCCATAATGTGATGTGAAATGAGGAAGAGTGTACACAAAAACAATTAATACATATGTTACTGATGTCTTAACAAGTAACGCGAGAGTGGTGTGAATTCTGAAATAATAATGAATAATGATAAAAATATACCCACAAATATAATACCGTTCTAATGCTTGTACAGAAATTATAATTGATGGTGAATGTGAATGTATGAAAATTAACAACCGTAAGTGCATGAAATAATATTATGAAATATTGTGCAAACATATATTCACTAGTTAAACCAATTATGGTGTGCAATATGTTATAATTATTACATTATAATTATTCTCCGAGGACAAGCAGGCTGCTTGTTCTCACTGATGGGTGACGTCCACGGCAGCCCCTCCAATCGGAAACTTCACTAGCAAAGTCCTTTGCTAGCCCTCGCGCGCCCGCGCGCACCGCGCATGCGCGGCCGTCTTCCCGCCCGAAACCGGCTCAAGCCGGCCAGTCTTCTTTTGTCCGCACTCGGTACGGTCGTGTTTTCGCCGTGTCGAGCCCCGGAAAGTCGACCTCGCGCGTCCAATTTGTTTTGAACGTGTTTTTTTCCTTCGGGAAAGCTTTGTCCTAGTCGGGAAGTGCTCCGGAAACCCCCCGCCGGGTTTCGTGTAAATCCTCCCCGTACTTCCAGCTTTTTTGCCCCGGTAAGTTTTCTTTCGTCGTCGGGGTAGGCCTCTTTTCGGCCTCGGTCGAGATTTTTTCTCCCTCTAAATTTGGTGCTTCAAATTTCGCCATTTCGGCTTTTGATTTCGCCGGCGTGATTTTTCCGCCCATGACATCGAAGCCTTCCAGCGGCTTCAAGAAGTGCACCCAGTGCGCCCGGGTTATCTCGCTCACTGATCGACACTCGTCGTGTCTTCAGTGTCTGGGGGCCGAGCACCGCCCTCAGAACTGCAGTCTGTGTTCCCTGCTTCAAAGGCGGACTCAGGTAGCGAGACTAGCCCAGTGGAACGTGTTGTTCTCGGGCTCTTCGTCGGCATCGGCACCGGGATCTTCGAGTGCATCGACGTCGTCAGCGTCCAGACCATCTTCCTCGGCCGCCCCTGCATCGAGTGCATCGAGGCATCGGGCCTCTGCATCGGCGCCGAGACATCGGATAGCTGCATCGACGTCGGTGGTACCAGGACCTCGTCTGCTGATGTCGTCGGACGGTGGTGCATCGGGTGGAGTGCAGGTGAGGGCTGTCCATTCCCCTGCTGGTGGCGGTGAGCCCTCGGGTGGGTCTCCTCCTACCCTGAGGGCTCCTGCGGTACAGCCCCCCCGAGATCGACCTTCTTCAGTCTCGGCCCCGAGGAAGCGACGGATGGATTCGACGTCCTCCTCGTCGGTGCCGGGGAGCTCTGGTGACATGCTTCGGAAGAAATCGAAGAAGCATCGACACCGGTCTCCTCCCCGTGTCGGCACCGAGAGCTCTGGGTCGCCGAGGGATTCGGCACCCAGCAGGCATCGGCACCGAGAGGACCGCTCACCCTCTGTTCAGGAGGTGTCGATGCGCTCCGCTCTGGACAGCCCGGAACAGCCTCCACGCCCGGAACAGGTACTGACGTCGACGCCTGCATCGACCTCTCAGCCTTTCTCTGCAGCCGCTCTAAACGAGAGCCTCCGGGCCGTTCTCCCAGAGATTCTGGGAGAGCTGTTGCGCCCTACCCCTCCGGTACCGGCGGTGCTTGCGCCACCGGTACCGTCGAGCGTGGCGCCGGCTGGCCCATCGCCCAGGTTGAGGTCCCCGACGTCGGTACCGCGTGCGGTACCGACCGCGGCCACCTCCCAGGAAGGCTCCCCGACTACGTCGGCGGAGGGAGCTTCGCCGATGCGGGCGAGGGAGTCTACCTCTCGACGCCCCATCGTGGACGGGGTTCCACGGAGTCGAGCAGGGCGAGGTTGCAGACACAGGTCCGTGAACTTGTGTCTGACACCGAGGGTGAGGCCTCGTGGGAGGAAGAGGAAGATCCCAGATATTTCTCTGACGAGGAGTCTGAGGGTCTTCCGTCTGATCCCACTCCCTCTCCTGAGAGACAGCTTTCTCCTCCCGAGAGTCTGTCTTTTGCCTCCTTTGTCCGGGAGATGTCTACGGCCATCCCCTTCCCGGTGGTTGTGGAGGACGAGCCCAGGGCTGAAATGTTTGAGCTCCTGGACTATCCTTCTCCACCTAAGGAAGCGTCCACTGTTCCCTTGCACCATGTCCTGAAGAAGACATTGCTTGCGAACTGGACCAAGCCATTAACTAATCCCCACATTCCCAAGAAGATCGAGTCCCAGTACCGGATCCATGGGGACCCAGAGCTGATGCGCACTCAGTTGCCTCATGACTCTGGAGTTGTGGATTTGGCCCTAAAGAAGGCTAAGAGTTCTAGGGAACATGCTTCGGCGCCCCCGGGCAAGGACGCTAGAACCTTAGACTCCTTTGGGAGGAAGGCCTACCATTCCTCTATGCTCGTGTCCAAGATCCAGTCTTACCAGCTCTACACGAGCATACACATGCGGAATAATGTGCGGCAGTTGGCGGGCTTGGTTGATGCTCTTCCCCCTGAGCAAGCCAAGCCTTTTCAGGAGGTGGTCAGGCAGCTGAAGGCGTGCAGAAAATTCCTGGCCAGAGGAGTTTATGACACTTTTGATGTTGCGTCCAGGGCCGCTGCTCAAGGTGTGGTGATGCGCAGGCTCTCATGGCTGCGTGCCGCCGACCTGGAGAATAGAATCCAGCAGCGGATTGCGGACTCGCCTTGCCGTGCGGATAACATTTTTGGCGAAAAAGTCGAGCAGGTGGTAGAGTCTCTCCACCAGCGGGACACCGCATTCGACAAGTTCGCCCGCCGGCAGCCTTCAGCTTCTACCTCTACAGGTAGACGATTTTTCGGGGGAAGGAAGACTGTTCCCTATACTTCTGGCAAGCGTAGGTACAATCCTCCTTCCCGACAGCCTGCGGCCCAGGCTAAGCCCCAGCGCGCTCGCTCTCGTCAGCAGCGTGCGACTCAGCAAGGCCCCGCGGCTCCCCAGCAAAAGCAAGGGGCGAGCTTTTGACTGGCTCCAGCAGAGCATAGCCGACATCCAAGTGTCAGTGCCGGGCGACCTGCCTGTCGGAGGGAGGTTGAAAGCTTTTCACCAAAGGTGGCCTCTCATAACCTCCGATCAGTGGGTTCTCCAAATAGTCCGGCAAGGATACACTCTCAATTTGGCTTCAAAACCTCCAAATTGCCCACCGGGAGCTCGGTCCTACAGCTTCCAGCACAAGCAGGTACTTGCAGAGGAACTCTCCGCCCTTCTCAGCGCCAATGCGGTCGAGCCCGTGCCATCCGGGCAAGAAGGGCTGGGGTTCTATTCCAGGTACTTCCTTGTGGAAAAGAAAACAGGGGGGATGCGTCCCATCCTAGACCTAAGGGCCCTGAACAAATATCTCGTAAAAGAAAAGTTCAGGATGCTTTCCCTGGGCACCCTTCTCCCCATGATTCAGCAAAACGATTGGCTATGCTCTCTGGACTTGAAGGATGCCTACACACACATCCCGATACTGCCAGCTCACAGACAGTATCTGCGATTTCAGCTGGGCACACGCCACTTCCAGTACTGTGTGCTACCCTTTGGGCTCGCCTCTGCGCCCAGGGTGTTCACAAAGTGCCTAGCTGTGGTAGCAGCGGCGCTTCGCAGGCTGGGGGTGCACGTGTTCCCATATCTCGACGATTGGCTGGTGAAGAACACATCCGAGGCAGGAGCCCTGCAGTCCATGCAGATGACTATTCGCCTCCTGGAGCTACTGGGGTTTGTGATAAATTACCCAAAGTCCCATCTTCTCCCAGTGCAGAAACTCGAATTCATCGGAGCCCTGCTGGATTCTCGGACGGCTCGCGCCTATCTCCCAGAGGCGAGGGCCAACAACTTGTTGTCCCTCGTCTCGCGGGTGTGAGCGTCCCAGCAGATCACAGCTCGGCAGATGTTGAGATTGCTGGGCCACATGGCTTCCACAGTTCATGTGACTCCCATGGCCCGCCTTCACATGAGATCTGCTCAATGGACCCTAGCCTCCCAGTGGTATCAGGCCGCCGGGGGTCTAGAGGACGTGATCCACCTGTCCACGAGTTTTCTCGAATCCCTGTATTGGTGGACGATTTGCTCCAATTTGACTCTGGGACGTCCCTTCCAAATTCCTCAGCCTCAAAAAGTGCTGACCACGGATGCGTCTCTCCTGGGATGGGGAGCTCATGTCGATGGGCTTCACACCCAAGGAAGGTGGTCCCTCCAAGAAAGCGATCTACAGATCAATCTTCTGGAGTTGCGAGCGATCTGGAACGCTCTGAAGGCTTTCAGAGATCGGCTGTCCCACCAAATTATCCAAATTCAGACAGACAATCAGGTTGCCATGTACTATGTCAACAAGCAGGGGGGCACCGGATCTCGCCCCCTGTGTCAGGAAGCCGTCAGCATGTGGCTCTGGGCTCGCCGTCAAGGCATGGTGCTCCAAGCCACATATCTGGCAGGCGTAAACAACAGTCTGGCCGACAGGTTGAGCAGGATTATGCAACCTCACGAGTGGTCGCTCAATTCCCGTGTGGTGCGACAGATCTTCCAGGCGTGGGGCACCCCCCTGGTGGATCTCTTCGCATCTCAAGTGAACCACAAGGTCCCTCAGTTCTGTTCCAGGCTTCAGGCCCACGGCAGACTGGCGTCGGATGCCTTCCTCCTGGATTGGGGGGAAGGTCTGCTGTATGCTTATCCTCCCATTCCTCTGGTGGGGAAGACTTTGTTGAAACTCAAGCAAGACCGAGGCACCATGATTCTGATTGCTCCCTTTTGGCCGCGTCAGATCTGGTTCCCTCTTCTTCTGGAGTTATCCTCCGAAGAACCGTGGAGATTGGAGTGTTTTCCGACCCCTCATCACGCAGGACGAAGGGGCTCTTCTGCATCCCAACCTCCAGTCCCTGGCTCTCACGGCCTGGATGTTGAGGGCGTAGACTTTGCCTCTTTGGGTCTGCCAGAGGGTGTCTCCCGCATCTTGCTTGCTTCCAGGAAAGACTCCACTAAGAGAAGTTACTTCTTTCATTGGAGGAGGTTTGCCGTCTGGTGTGACAGCAAGGCCCTAGATCCTCGCTCTTGTCCTACACAGACCCTGCTTGAATACCTTCTCCACTTGTCTGAGTCTGGTCTGAAGACCAACTCCGTAAGGGTTCACCTTAGTGCAATCAGTGCATACCATTACCAAGTGGAAGGTAAGCCGATCTCAGGACAGCCTTTAGTTGTTCGCTTCATGAGAGGTTTGCTTTTGTCAAAGCCCCCTGTCAAGCCTCCTACAGTGTCATGGGATCTCAATGTCGTTCTCACCCAGCTGATGAAACCTCCTTTCGAGCCACTGAATTCCTGCCATCCGAAGTACTTGACCTGGAAGGTCATTTTCTTGGTGGCAGTTACCTCGGCTCGTAGAGTCAGTGAGCTTCAGGCCCTGGTAGCCCAGGCCCCTTACACCAAATTTCATCACAACAGAGTAGTCCTCCGCACTCACCCTAAGTTTCTGCCAAAGGTTGTGTCGGAGTTCCATCTGAACCAGTCAATTGTCTTGCCAACATTCTTTCCCCGTCCTCATTCCTGCCCTGCTGAACGTCAGCTGCACACATTGGACTGCAAGAGAGCATTGGCCTTCTATCTGGAGCGGACACAGCCCCACAGACAGTCCGCCCAATTGTTTGTTTCTTTTGATCCCAACAAGAGGGGAGTGGCTGTAGGGAAACGCACCATATCCAATTGGCTAGCAGATTGCATTTCCTTCACTTACGCCCAGGCTGGGCTGGCTCTTGAGGGTCATGTCACGGCTCATAATGTTAGAGCCATGGCTGCGTCGGTAGCCCACTTGAAGTCAGCCACCATGGAGGAAATTTGCAAAGCTGCGACGTGGTCATCTGTCCACACATTCACATCTCATTACTGCCTGCAGCAGGATACCCGACGTGACAGTCGGTTCGGGCAGTCAGTTCTTCAGAACCTGTTTGGGCTTTAGGATCCAACTCCACCCCCCGAGGGCCCTGTTTGTTCTGTTCCAGGCTACACTCTCAGTTAGTTGGTAAATTTTTTAGGTCAATCTCAGTTATGTCCTCGCCGTTGCGAGGCCCAATTGACCAATGTTGTTGTTTTGAGTGAGCCTGGGGGCTAGGGATACCCCATCAGTGAGAACAAGCAGCCTGCTTGTCCTCGGAGAAAGCGAATGCTACATACCTGTAGAAGGTATTCTCCGAGGACAGCAGGCTGATTGTTCTCACAAACCCGCCCGCCTCCCCTTTGGAGTTGTGTCTTCCCTTGAAGTGTATTGTCTTGCTACATACTGGACTGGCCGGCTTGAGCCGGTTTCGGGCGGGAAGACGGCCGCGCATGCGCGGTGCGCGCGGGCGCGCGAGGGCTAGCAAAGGACTTTGCTAGTGAAGTTTCCGATTGGAGGGGCTGCCGTGGACGTCACCCATCAGTGAGAACAATCAGCCTGCTGTCCTCGGAGAATACCTTCTACAGGTATGTAGCATTCGCTTTACAGAAATAACACACTGTCTCATCATATTATCCCAATACAACACATGCAAACCCACAAACATTAAAACCCCAGGATACACCCTCCCTATCTCAGACAGCCTGAAGATTCTCGGAGTAACTATCGACTGAAACCTCCAACTAGAGTCCCAAGCTAAAGTCACCATAAAGAAAATGTTTCTCTCAATGTGGAAACTAAAACGTGTGAAACCATTCTTCCTGAGGGAAATGTTTCGCAACCTGGTACAGTCAATGGTACTAAGCCACAGGGGTGTAGCCAGACAGCAGATTTGGGGTAGGCCTAGGCAACAAGTGAGTGGGCACCAACGTTTCCCCCCACCAAAAAAATATCTCAGCTGGTGGGAAAATGCTTCTGTCCACCTTACCAGTCTGCAGCAGGCATGTGCTGAAAACTGAGCAGCGTTTTCGTTACCATTAGTGGGAAGTCTTCAGCTGGCAGAACTTGGGATCCCCACCAACCACCTATGGCTAGGCCACTGCTAAGCCGCACAGACTATTTTAACGGAATCTATGTGGGATGCGAAGAACAAATCATAAAGAAACTTCAAACCGCCCAAAACACAGTAGCAAGGCTTATATTTGGAAAAAACACGTTTTGACAGCGCCAAACCACTCTGAGAAAAACTGCACTGGCTTCCAATTAAGGAACGTATCGTATTCAAAATCTGCACGACAGTTCACAAAATCATCTACGGCGAAGCACCGGGATACATGACAGACCTCAACGACCTGCCACCCAGAAATACCTTAAAATCAGCACGATCATACCTAAACCTCCACTACCCAAGCAGCAAAGGACTCAAATACAAATCCACTTATGCATCCAGCTTTTCCTACCTGAGCGCACAACTGTGGAACGCAGTACCAAAAGCAGTAAAAACCACACTCGACCACTTGAATTTCCGGAAAGCACTAACAACAGAACTGTTCAGAAGGGCATACCCCACCGACCCAACATAAAAGACCTGGACATTAGCGACACAACGTAACTAAAGATCGTAACGGAGATATCCTAACTCTTCCTTTCCCTCACTAAGTTCTCCCCAATACATGTATCTCACTGTACCATAATATCACCTTAATACTACTCACACCTTGTATTTGTTCACACCAGAATTGGTTAACGCCGATTACGGTACTATGTAAGCCACATTGAGCCCTCAAAGAGGTGAGAAAATGTGGGATACAGATGCAACAACTAATAATGATAAAAGCATTTTGTCTGTTATGAATCTTAAAACCTAGGAAACTAAAAAGGAATAATAAAAGAATGTTATGGTAAGAAAAATGTTGTAGTGAAAAAATAACATTAAAGGGAGGGGCACCATGGTACTGAACTCATAAATAAGCCGTTGTTCCTCTCTCAAGAGCATATTATTGATATTATTCCTGCACCAATGTAGTAGAGTGATTTGTGCTGTACCAATGGCTTTTTTTATTATAGTTTTTATTATATATAGTTTTATTTGAAAATGTTTTAGTACATTTGAGTATGGTCTTTAATATACTTCATGTACACGTTTTGTGATTCTGATTCTATATCCTTGTAAATATAGTTGGCTTACATGTTTTATATTTTTAGCTTCTTTCATATATCTATAATTTTGTATGATGCGACACATTTTTATTAGATCTTTCTCATCTCTAGACTCCTGAAGCAGGTATGTTTGTGGTGCTGAAATGCAGTGCCATGTCGAGTCATTTGAGTCTTTTTTTTACCACTACTACACAAGTTTTCAATAAACTTTTGGCTGTTAATCTCATCATCTGTTGAGCCTTTTTCCATTTCCCAGTCCTTATTTATTTATTTGTAGCATTTGTATCCCACATTTTCCCACCTATTTGCAGGCTCAGTGTGGCTTACATTTCCCGTAATGGCGGTTGCCATTTCCGGGTAGCAGAATTACAAATGGTATTGCGTTAAGTTGCATACATACATGGAACATAACATATATGATACAGGTCATGGTATATATATGTACCATGTGCATACATACTTGGTACAGAATAATACATTATGGTGTTGTATAAGGTTCCTGAGTAATAAATTGGATTATAACCTACATTAGGTCATCAACTATAGAGAAACCCTATTTGGCATAGGGTTTAAGGTGGTAGAGTTAGTCCTGTGATAAGATTTCAGTTTTGTATAGATCGTATATAGTGTTGATATTTAGTATTTAAGATGGATGTTTATGGTATGCTTTCTTGAAAAGGTCTGTTTTCAATAGCCTTCGGAAGATGGTTAGGTCTTGCGTTGTTTTTATTGCCTTCGGTAGTGCGTTCCATAGCTACGTGCAGATGTATGAGAAGCTGGTCGCATATGTGGATTTATATTTTAGCCCTTTACAGTCATGATAGTGGAGATTGAGGAATGTGCGTGATGATCTTTTTGCGTTCCTAATAGGTAGGTCTATAAGGTCTGACATATAGGTCGGAGCTTCCCCGTAAATGATTTTGTGGACCAGGGTGCAAACTTTGAATGCAATTCGTTCTTTTAATGGGAGCCAGTGTAGTTTTTCTCTTAGGGGTTTTGCGCTTTCGTATTTAGTTTTCCCAACTATGAGTCTGGCTGCTGTGTTTTGAGTGGTCTGAAGCTTCTTAATGATTTGTTCTTTGCATCCAACATAGATGGAATTGCAGTAGTCTAGATGGCTTAGTACCATTGATTGTACTAGGCTGCGGAATACTTCCCTTGGGAAGAAAGGTTTGATTCTTTTAAGTTTCCACATTGAGTAGAACATTTTCTTTGCTGTATTTTTCGCATGGTCTTCAAGTGTGAGATTTCGATCAATTGTGACTCCCAGAAATTTCAAGCTGTTTGAGACCGGGAGGATGTAATCTGGGGTGTTTATGGTTTTGGGTTTGTTTGTGTTGTATTGTGAGGACAGGATGAGACATTGTGTTTTTTCTGTGTTTAGCTTCCGCCCATGAGTTCATTGTTTGGAGGCTGTGTGTGATTTTGTTTGTGATTTCTAGATAGCTTATTCCACATTGTTCTTTTATCAAAAAAAGTTCCTGTTCTAGTCAGATGTAAACATACTCGATTTAAGGCAGGCGTTACAAGATCACAAGACATCAGCGATCGTAACTGATGAGATGGAACAAAATTACAAAAATATTTTTAGTTGTGCTGGAAATGGTGCATGCTCAAGGTGGAACCACTGCTGGAGGCCACACTGGGCCAGCAGTAGTTTTTTTTACATTTGTACCCCACACTTTCCCACTCATAGCAGGTTCAATGTGGCTTACAAATTATATACAGGTACTTATTTGTACCTGGGGCAATGGAGGGTTAAGTGACTTGCCCAGAGTCACAAGGAGCTGCCTGTGCCTGCAGTGGGAATTGAACCCAGTTCCCCAGGACCAAAGTCCACCACTCTAATCACTAGGCCGCTCCTCCACTCCTATGGAGCAGCAAAAGTTCCAGTTTGCTGTGAGGCATGCCCATTGCTGCATGGCAACCCTTTAGTAAAAGGGTCCCTATGTATGGAGCAGGGTATCTATCATACATGAAGAATCACCATACTTCTTAAACAAAGAAAGAAAATCATGCCATTGAGGAGAGGAGAAATTTGTCCAAGTTCTATCTATTGGTATCACCTCTCCAGAGGGTAGATCAATTAACTCAAAAATAATATCAGGGAACGAAGATCTAAGTGTACTTAGTTTGCGTACGCCTTGTAGCGCTATAAAAATGCTAAATAGTAGTAGTAGTAGTAGTACTCTGAAAATAATCATCTAGTTGACCTGCTATAGGAATCTTCTCAAGAGGGAAAGGGAATGGGACGATATACAACCTTTCTGTGGTTTTTGCAACTACATTCAAAGCTGTTTGCATAGTATATACAGGTTCTTATATTTGTACCTGGGGCAATGGAGGGTTAAGTGACTTGCCGAGAGTTACAAGGAGCTGCAATGGGAACTGAGCCCATTTCCCCAGGATCAAAGTCTACTGCAATAATCACTTGACTACTCCTCCACTCCTGAATATGAGGGGAAGGTATAGTAGTAAGAGTTTCAACAATCTGAACAAGCTGCTTAGTACTGGAGAGATCAGCTCTGATCATGTTAGAGTAGTAATTTTTTCTAGCATTCTTGAGGGCTTTTTTTTTTTTTTATAATCGTAGGCTGATCAATTTTTTCCCCCTCAGCCATTTCTGTTCAAGTTTCCTACATAATCGTTTCAAGTTAAATAGGTCTGATGTAAACCATGTGTTGCTCTGTCTTGGGTATCTTACTTTAGACTCAAGAAAAATGTCAGGAAGTATTTTTCACGGAGAGAGTGGTGGATGCTTGGAATGCCCTCCCGCGGGAGGTGATGGAGATGAAAACGGTAACTGAATTCAAACATGCGTGGGATAAACACAAAGGAATCCTGTTCAGAAGGAATGAATCCTCAGCAGCTTAGCCAAGATTAGGTGGTGGAGCCGGTGGTGGGAGGCGGGGCTGGTGGTTGGGAGGCAGGGATAGTGCTGGGCAGACTTCTACGGTCTGTGCCCTGAAAATGACAGATACAAATCAAGGTAAGGTATACACAAAAAGTAGCACATATGAGTTTATCTTGTTGGGCAGACTGGATGCACCGTGCAGGTCTTTTTCTGCCATTATCTACTATGTTTTTAGAATAACTTGGTGCTATCTTGTCTAAAATATCAGTGCTAATCTTACTCCTGTCTCCAAACTCAGAAGGGCTATTATCTGGCCAATGTAGTGAAAAAGCTGCCCGAAATTGGCTGGATCAATTCTGCGTAGGGGTATAACAAATAGCATGCTGCTTAGGGGAATCCTTACATTATCTCCAATTTAATGTACGTGAACTTTAAAAAATGATCCAACCATAATGTTTTGTCCCATTTAATGTCTGCTATACTAATATTAGAGATAGAAAATGAGTTGTCACAGAAGGAAACGAAATCTAATTGGTGCCTTTTTTCATGGGTAGAATAAGGAGGCAGAATAAAATAATTCAAAGTGGAAAGAAAAGAATAAAGATCCACCTTCCTAGAGTCCTGTAGATGTAAGTTAATATCTCCTAGAATCAAACTATGGGCCCCTTTTATAAAGTGGTGGTACACGCACCACCGCTTTGCTCTACGCCAAATCGGGACTACCACCAGGCCACTGCAGGAACCTGACAGTAGTTCCCATCCCCAGCGCATGCAATTTCCAGCACGACAAAAATAATTTTTCATTTTTGTGGCACTATGTGCTGCCTGGTTACAGTCAGGTTAGCGCAGAAGCCCTTATCGTCACTGAAACAGGTGGTGGTAAGGACACCCCCTGGAAATGGCCACATGCCAATCTCTGTGATTAGTACAGGGCCATTTCTTTTTGGGGGCCAAAACCAACCTTTTACCCACTGCTGTAAAAGGGAGCTTCAGTGTGCGGCAAATCCACGTGCCGACACCACCGCAGGCCCCCTTTTACCACAGCTTAGTAAAAGGGGCCCTATATGAGCTATAAATTGAGGTCCTAAAGACAAACTCATAGAGGTGGTAAGAGATTAGTAGAATTCCTTGTCCAAGCTCGATATTTTATTTATTAGTATTTATTTACCACCTTCTTGAAGGAATTTGCTCAAGGCGGTATATAAAAAGAATAAGTCAAACATAAGCAATAGACAATTACAGCAGTAAAAATATTTAAACAACAATATAAAGTACGGCATAGTATGTGACATACAATGTCAACACAATACGTAATAAAGCATTTATCATAGACAGTGTAGAGCATAAGCAAAGATGGAGGAACATATAGATAAGACAGAGTAACAGGAGTAAGAAAATAAGGGGATTAATTTAATTAAAGTTGCAAATGTCAGAAAGGTGCTTGAGTATTATCTTAGCTAGGGAGGGAATGAGTAATCACGTCCTGCTATGTAGTATGTGCAATAAATCAACTTTAAACGGGCACACTTAAAGATTCATTTCATTTGCAAGACGGGGGCAATTATATGTCCAATAAACAAAACACTTAGCCCAGCGTCTTATGATTTATAACAAATTATTTATTTTCCAAAGTTGCTTGAAGAATTATATATAAACTTAGCCTTATGAAATCAATTTAATGACTCTATGTAAGGACTGTTGGCCAACATGCAGTATGTTTCGCTAGTGCTGCGTCAGGGTTCGGTCCATGCATTGAGTGCCATAATCAACATACTGCTTACATGGCGACACCAACGCTATTATGCTGGGGCATTGGGTAGTCCTCATTTGTAATTAGCCCTGACATGTACCATTGTTTCTCAGATTGTCTCTCTATTATTTTCATACAGGTTCCAGCCACCGCCCCTTCCTCCCCCAAGACATGGTGAGTTTATGCAAAATAGTTTTTACATACCTGCTCAATACGTTCATTTTCTCCCAATTATATAGTTTTTTTTCCCTATGCTCCTCCTGCACTGAGGATCCTGCACCTCTCTCCTGTCCTTTCCTCGTCACAGATCCAAGCAGAGTTATGAGCTCAGAACTTCCATAATGCCATTTTCTCTTCTACCTTACAGAGAAGTCACCGTGTCCATCTGTAGCAGCAAAACTGAAAGGTTGCTGGTACCTTTATTCAATAAGCCTCTTTGTCACTTTCTCCCTTTCTTATATTTTAAATCCCTCCAAAGTTTCCTGTTAGTCAGTGTTATGAAAACTTCACAACTAATGTAATGTTCTCATGTACATTGATTTGAAGATGGATAATGTGCTCCTAAACATAGCCTGTGATATTGACCTGTGTGTGTTTTTTGTTTCAGAGAGCAGCAGAGATGAGGTAAGTTTTTGCTCCACTGTGCAGTAGTCTCTGATGTGGGAGTAGCGGCTGTGTGTTTATCTTCTTTTTATATCATGTCACGTTTTCAGAGCCATTTATCTGGGTAAATGTGACTGAATATTAAATTCCTCTAATATTACTAAAAGCATGCATGGTATTCCACAGACGTTTTTAGCTGCCTTGAAGGAGGTGTCCTGGGGACATAAGGTCTGTGTGACTTTTTTTTGGATGGGAAATGTACACCCATCAAAAGGAAATGTAAAATCCATGGGTACAAACTTTCAAGATGAAAATGTGTATGCTTTTTCTTTCAAAATTGGTGCTAGTCCATAGGTAAAACATTGGCTCAGAAGGTCCATGGTTGGAGTTCCTGAACTGACAGGGCTCTAGTGAGAGTGTTGCAAGCAGGGCAGCTGCCTAGCGTGCAGAGCTGTGGGGGTGGGGTTGCAGTGCCAGAATCTTGGGAGGGGGAAGCAGGTGGTACAGAGCAATTCTATTCCCCCACCTCCCATCCCCAGAGGAAAGCAGGGGGTGTGAACCAATAGTAGCAATTAAACATGTTCCTTAGTCCCACAATGATTTTTTTCTTATTACTGCTGTTCTGAAGACGGGTTGGCATCCTGCGTCAGCTAGTCCAAAGATAGGAGAACCCAAGAAGAAGAATTTTAAATACCATATTTGCTATGTTACTAAAGACCAGTATGGTCTACACAGTCTGACGAGGTCCATGTATGTTACCCCTCCTCCCCTTTGTTAAGATTGCACCTGTTGCTCCGAGTAGGTCCCCCCCCCCCCCCCCCCCCCCCCCCATTCCTGGTTAAGGTTTTACCTGCTGCTCTGTGAAGGTTGCCCCTTTCTATGTTCTTTATTTTTATATGTGTGATTTGTTTGCTTTGTATGGAAATACTCTACACTTTTATTCCATCATTTTTCCATATAAGGATCCTCTGTTTATCCCACACATCTTTGAATTCTGTCACCCTTTTTGTCCAACTACCTCCCGTAGAAGAACATTCCAGGCATCCACCACCCTCTCTGTGAAAAAGTATTTCCTGATGTTGCTTTTCAGTTTCCCTTCTTGTAGTTTGTTTTTGTAGCCCCCAAGCCTTTGGAAAAGGTTTGGTTATTGATAATCTTTCAACTATCTATGTGTCTATCATTTCTGTCCTCCAGGGTGTCCTCAAGTCTCTTCTCAAACATCCTTCTGTTGCAGACCCCCGTACCATTTTGGTTGCTTTCCTCTGAACCACTTCAAGTCTTTTTATGCCTTTAGCCAGATATGGCCTCCAAAACTGAACACAGTACTCCAAATGCAGCAATGTCTTGTTCAGGGGCATTATCACCTCTTTTCTGCTGCTTTTGTCCCTTTCTATCCAGCCAAGCTTCTTTCTAGCTTTGGTCACCACCTTGTCATGTTGTTTAGCCTCTTGAAATCTAATTTTTTATAGATCACTTCTCATGGTTTCTACTTCCTTTATTTATTTTATTTGTTGCACTTGTATCCCACATTTTCCCACCTCCTTACAGGCTCAATGTGGCTTACAATACATCATGAATAGTGGAAATGAGAAGAGAATAGACAATTGGTATTACAGAAGGATTTGGGGTTACATGATAATGATAAAGCATTATAGTGAAATAACAAGAAAACATTTTAAGATAATTCTGGGTACATGTGGGGGATTTCACATGTAATGATCTTAGTGATATGTCTTGTTGAAGAAATGAGTCTTCAGTAGTTTGCGGAAGCTGGTTGAGATTTCCATGCTGTTGCTAATCTGTGTCATCTGCAGAAAGGTATAAAATTTTCCTTCTAACCCTTTGGCAATATTGCTCATAACATTAATTGAACAGAATTCACCCTAGGACAGATCTCTGAGGTACTCCATTACTCACATTTCTTTTGAATGAATTCCATTTACCACCACCCTCTGTCACCTGTCAGTCAATCAATTTCTGGTTTGGTTTACCACTTTGGATCCCATCCTCGAGCTGCTCAGTTTATTCACGAGCCTCCAATGAGGAACTGTATCAAAGGCTTTCTAAGTACATCATGTCCAGTGCATGTCCTCAATCTGGTTATTTTGTCACCCAAAGAAATTAGATTTGCGTGGCATGGTGGAAGTCATGTTGCCTTGGTTCTTAAATCCCATTCGACTGTAGAATCTTCGCTATCCTTTCCTTAGCATCTCTATTATCTTTCCCACCACCAAGATTAGACTTACTCTGTATTTTCCCATCTCTTCTTTGCTTCCACTTTTGTGGAACATTTCCAGTTTCCAAGGATCTAATAAACGAGGACTTGCCAGTATCTCTCTGAGCGCCCTTGGTAGCCTGGGATGTATGTCATGTGGCCCCATGGCTTTGCCCACTTTGTTTTGCAAGCTGTTCATAAATGCTATCTTCCATGACTAGTATAGTATCTACATCATCCCTATATAAATCTCTGTCAATCAACTGTGACCTCTCGCCATGCTTTTCCTTCATGAAAGCCACACAAGTATTCATTGAACAAGTCTCTCTCTTTTTCTCTCTCTCTCATTGCAGGAGGTGGAGGAAGAAACTGAAGACACATATGAGGCTCCACCCTGTGTAATGAGCAAATTAATTCCACTCCAAAAGCTGGAGGATGAGGAGATCTACTCAGGTGGGAGAGAAAGAAAGGGAGACAAGGCAGTGGGTTTATTTCAAAGGATTTAGATGCCTAATCTTTTGGAATTTACTTGTATGTGGAGAGGTGTGGTAGCCATGTTAGTCCACTTTTAAAGGTAATCAATAGAAACAAAATAAAACATGGAAAAGAAAATAAGATGATACCTTTTTTATTGGACATAACTTAATACATTTCTTGATTAGCTTTCGAAGATTGACCTTCTTCGTTAGATCGGAAATAAGCAGTATATATTGAAGTCAGAATCAGGGCCGTGCCGATGCGGTAAGCGGGGTAAGCGCCGCAGGGGGGCGCCATCTTCTGGAGGGCGCCGCCGCTGCGTGCTTACCTTGCCCCTCCCGCTCCCATGTAGGAACTGCCCGCCCTCTTCTACCCCCCAAGATCCCTTTCCTTTTTTTTTTCTTTTAAATTTACCTTCCTCCGGCAGCGCAGCGTCAGTGAAGGAGGCGGTGCTCCCAGTCCCGACATCTCTAGCCTTCCATTGGTTCGCTCAGTGTCCCGCCTTCTTCTGACGTCATCTTGGGGGGGAGAAGAGAGCGGGCAGTTCCTAAATGGGAGCGGGAGGGCAGGGGAGAGAGGAGCATAGATGGGAGGGTAGGGTTCATGGAAGGGAGAGAGGGGAATTGCTTGATCGGGATGAATGGCGGGGGCAGGGGACAGATGGGCATGGATGGGTGGGAGGGTAGGGCTTAGGGAGAGAGGGGAATTGCTGCCTTGGAGCCGGGCGGGGGCGGCGGCGCCAACTGGTAGTCTGTAGGGGGGTGCCAGAGACCCTTGGCACGGCCCTGGTCAGAATGATAAATATGATTAAATATTTTGACACCCACCAAACAGGACTTAAAGATCTGGGTTTTGTAGCCCATTATAAACCATAAAAATGTACTGCTTTGAAAATCGTACTTCTTTGTTCTCCTCCTGTCTCCATGCATATCTCACCTGTCTCTCTTCCTGTCTCTCACCTATCCACTCCCCATCCTGTTAGACTGTCACTGGAATGCTTTGATGTTTCACTTATATATACTGTCATCTACCAACAGTTGCTTATTTCCGATCTGACGAAGAAGGGCAACCTTCAAAAGCTAATCAAGAAATGTATTAAGTTATGTCCAATAAAAAAGGTGTCATCTTATTTTCTTTCCATGTTTTATTTTGTTTTATTTCTATTGATTTCTTGTATGTGGAGAAACATTTTGAAAGAACGTTTTAATTGTAATTTAGATGTCCAAGTTGATATGTCTGAACTTCCACTAGTATTTTAGAACAGGATCTGCTGACTGTAGAAGCTATTGTAAAATACATGGTGAAATGGACATTCACGTGTCGTTATGTACAACATGAATATCCATTTTAGAAAAATAGATGTCTAAAATATGAACAGGGCAATACAGGAACATAAACGTCTCTGTGTCAGTGTATGGACATCTGTTATGAAATGGCAAGTAGCCTAATGGTTATAGCAGCGGTCATTGATCCTGGCAACCTGGGTTCAATTCCCACTGCAGCTCCTTGTGACCTTGGGCAAGTCACTTAACCCTCCATTGCCCTAGGTACAAAAAAATGATTTTGAGCCCTCTAGGGACAGAGAAAGTACCTGTATATAATGTATACAGTGCTGCGTACGTCTAGTAGCGCTATAGAAATAATAATAATAGTAGTAGTAGTTATGTGCTGAAACATAAATGGTTATGACAGCCATTTTAGAAACTTAGGGGTCCTTTTCTCCCTCAATTGGACACAGAGCTCCATATTCTTGCCAGTTTTACTTTCAGGGAGACACCAACCACTTGGGGATAAAGGAGGTAACCTTCCCTAATCCCTTCAGTGGAGTCTGCTCAATTGAAGCACTTAAACCTAGATGTCCTGGGTGGAAGGTATAACTGCATAATCCATCTTTTTGGACATAGACATTCATTCCCCTTTTGTACTTTCTTTTGGTTTTGGTCTGTATTCTGGCTTTGTAAAATCAGAACTTAGAAGACTATCATGCAATAGATGTCTAAGTGCTGGTTTGTGGACATCTAAAACTGTGAATAGTGTTTCTAAAATAAGGGCCTTAGTAACCTAAATCAACCCATTCTGCAACTAACTAAAACTGAATGACTAAATGTTTTGGAACTCTATTTCACTACAATGGGTGACTTGGGGACAGAGTAGATGAATGAGGGCACTTAGTGCTTAGCACGGAGATACTCAGCACCATACACCTATATTTAATGATATTTTTGGACAAAATTGTAGGCACAGAAGTGAAGTTGGTCCATTTTTTAAAAATGTGATCTACACAGAGCCGGATTAACACCAAATTGAGCCCTGGGCATTTGTGGGCTTCTTTCCTCAGCCCACCACTTTCCCCCATCACATTCATTTTCCTTGTCCACCTCCCTGGATCTTCATTCATGCCCCCTACCCTCATGTTTCACCACTCTAGAAGTAGTAGGGAAAAATGTCGAGCCTTGCTGTTAATGTGGTAGCAATGATTGTTTGAGTGAGTATGGGGACTAGGAAAGCACTTCCTTCGAATGGCGTAGCTTAATGATGAGCTGGAGAGCTGCCAAGTTACCCAATTGCAGGAGGGAAATTTGAAGCCAGGCCTGGATGTAACAACCATATCCTGATGCATGGGACCTGCAGTGCTGATTTCAAAGGGGTAGAATCAGGGACTACAAATAGCTCTGTGAATTGGGATGTAAGATCAAAAACAGGACTGGCCAAAGTGGTCTCCCTTTGAACCAGGTAATTGGCAGCTCTGGAGCAGTATGCTGAGAACAACGGATGCCGAGCAAGTGAGTGGATTGCCCCAAAACGTGAGATTTATGGGTGATGTGTCTGAGGGATACATTTAAAAAGCTTTGCATATAAAAAAAAAGCTTCACAAATGGAAGAAGAAAAAAATATTTAACTTTCTCTGATGCTTCTGAAAGGATATTAAGAATGGAGTTTTTCAAAAGAATTTGCTCGGGTAACTAAATAGCTGGGTAAACTCTCCAGGCTCAAAACTTTTCTTCACTTAAAATGTGCACAGCTACATTGGTGCAAGTGGATTCCCCCATATCAGCCCAATTTTAAAGGAAAGCTGTTTGTGTGAAAGTCTCCCTACTGGAGACCCAGACAGACATATAAACACGCATACATTCCTCTTTTGGTGCTCGACTGCTGTCTTCTGTGCATGTGCTCAACAAAGATATAGTGGAATTAGAAAAGGTACAGAGAAGGGCAAATGCTAAAGGAGATGGGACGACTTCCCTTTGAGGAAAGGCTAAAGCAGCTAGGGCTTGGAGAAGAGACAGCTGAGGGGAGATATGATAGAGTGGAGTGGAACGGGTAGACATGAATCACTTGTTTACTGTTTCCAAAAAACCTAGGATTAGGGGGCACACAATGAAGCTACTAAGTAATAAATTTAAAACAAATTGGAGAAGATATTTCTTCACTCAATGTGTAATTAAACTCTGGAATCTGTTGCCAGAGAATGTGGTGAAAGCAGTTAGCTTTGCAGGGTTTAAAAAAGATTTAGATAACTTTCTAAAAGAAAAGTCCATAAGCCATTTTTAAGATGGACTTGGGGAAAATCCACTGCTTATTTCTAGGATAAAATGATAGAAATTCACAGAAAAGCTCCCAATTAAGTCTTAAATTTGATCCGAAGGGGAGAAAGGGTCTCATAAAATCACCTGGGCGTCCATATACCTTCTTACAACCCAGTGTTGGGGTGTTGCCCAATAGTGCCCTATATAATCATTGACTGGACCCCCTCCTACCAAATTCAATTTTTCTTAAATTGTTTATGTGCTTCTTTGTTATATATTTGACTATGGTGCAATAACTCCACTGTGTGTTCAATGTGCACGGAGGCTCTCCTCAACTGTGATGTCTCAAAAATGTCGAGTAATACAGAACCCAAAAATCAATCAGACATCTGAAATATCCAAGTCAGCATCAGCTAATGGGACCCCGACAGGCATCCGTTTCGCGGAATGCTTTCTATAGGGATCACGGCTGATCCTTTCTCTTGACTGGTACTGTCTTAGTACTGATCCCTCTGCCGTGATCACAGCACAGCAGGGCGATCAGTATCAGTCAAGAATTTATAGCTAGCGCTTTCTCAACCTGCAGCAGCCACCTCACACTCCCCCATTCCTCTTAGATTTGTACCGTATCTCAAAAACCCAAGCCTCCAGGACATGCGCTAATCTTATTGGCTTTCTCCAGAGCCTCCTACAGAGCTCACACAGACTGAGGCAGTTAGCACTTGCAGCCCTTCCCATTGGTTGGATCCTACCACCACAGTCTCTGCACTGGAAGGGGGGAGCAATGGAGAGCTATAGAGGGCTAAACTCTGAAAATATCCAGACACTTTAACCATTGTTCTGGCTTCAAGACAGTTGATTTGCAGTTGAAAATCCTGAAAAAAAAAAAAGCTAGGTTACCAGTTGTAGCCTTCTAAATCCTGACACATCTGACAGAGGGCCCCCCCCCCCCCCCCAACATTTGGGTCATAGGCACATGCCTAGTTTGATCCAAGGAGGTTTAAAGACAGGAGACAGCATAACATAAAAAAACCTGAAGTAGGTTCCCCCAGCAGCCACCATCATGGCTCATCCAATCAGCTTCTGCATGTCGTTTTTCAATCTTCATTGTTATTTTATATCAGTTATAGATAGAAACATGCTGGTTTGTGCAGCATATGGATACACAAAGAGGAACAGTCAGTACAGTGAAGCTTGCATCTGCCATCCACCAAGCACCAGCCACTGCATCTCCACCCTCATCCAGCTCAACCACACGGTGCCAAGCCCTGCCTACCCAGCATCTCCGGAGACAGCAGGTGGCCACTCATCCTTCAGCCTGGCCCTGGCGCAGAACCTGAGTTGCTGCAGCAAGCAAAAATAATGGCAGAGTTTTTCCACACCTCTAGTTTCTCAGCCTAGGGAAACCAGCATTCAACCCAACTTTCAAAATTGCTGACACAAAAAAAGGTACCGCCATAAAAAGTAAACTAAAAAAAGGCATATAGCGCAGACAGGGTGGGGAGGAAGTAGAGGTCTCGAGGCACTGGTTCATACAGAAGTTACCTCTCACGAGCTTCAAAACACCCTGAGTTCAGCAGCAGGCACGCAAAAGGAGCACCTTTTAGATTTCTGCAAATGATGATTTCTGGAATTGCGTGCTGACTGCTTTTTAATGGTTCATGTTATGTTTGTTT
Organism: Microcaecilia unicolor; assembly: GCF_901765095.1. Classification (NCBI taxonomy): domain Eukaryota; kingdom Metazoa; phylum Chordata; class Amphibia; order Gymnophiona; family Siphonopidae; genus Microcaecilia; species Microcaecilia unicolor. Next base: position 290,955,222 of record NC_044034.1, read on the forward strand.
AACTCATGCTTTTACTGAAATCTACAATACAGCATCACAAATAACAAAGCAAGCTGTTGAGCAGTGACAAAACATTTTGAATATATCTTCCCAACACCCCTTACCAATTCCCTCCTAACAGAGAGAATGCAAAATCAAGGTAGTTTAATAAAATCTCACCAGTTTGCTATTCTTTTGGACGTAGTGATATGGCGTCAAGCTCCGCCCACTGTCTAGGCTCATGCCGTCTCCTCATTAAACATCCTTGGTTTGCTGATGCCTTAATCTGCACACTACCTAAATATCCAGGAGGGAGGGGTGGCAGGAAGAAGGTAGATAGGGAGGTCCCAGATTTCTCACCCATGTCCATCACTTCATGCCTAGCTGGTTGAGAACTCTGATCTGATGTATTAAATGTGTTGGTTTTGTAGATTCTTGATGGTTCATCTGGCTTAGAGACAAGATACAAGAGGGAGAGAGCAGGTGGGGAAGCATATAGTCAAGGGCAGTGGTTCTTATCCAGTGTGTCCCAAGAGGTGGAAGGCATGCCACAAAAACATTTAATGTAGACAGAAAGTCTGCGTTTCCTTTTCAACCATCAGTGCATGCAAGCTGGGAAGACTAGCAATCTTGAGCGTCAGGTTCTTGAAATCCCTGTAACTAGTTCCTATTTCTGCTTCCCCAGTACCCCCAATAATAACTGCTGCCTCCAGCCCCAACTGAAAATGTTGCTGGTCTGCTGTCCACAGTTTCTGTTTGCTGCATAATTTGAGTAGCATACTTGCAGGTTTTTGTGTTGCTTCACAATATCTGGCAGTGGAGGAATTTTGTGTTGCTTTTACTGAGGTGACACGAGAATTTTAATATATATATTTTGTCTTGTATGGCAAGTGAGAAATTTAGGACTGATGTGTTGCATACAGCTTTTTGATATGGGATAGGCAAATTCATACTAAACTTACAGTTAAATAACAAAGTATTTAGATGTGCTTTGTTCAGTTGTGAATTTTAGTGTGTCCACATACATGAAAAGTTGTCTGTCAGGTGTGTCACAACAGAAGAAAGGTTGAGAACCATTGGTTTAGGGATAGCCCATTTATTTATTTAGATTTGCTCACACCTTTTTCAGTAGTAGCTCAGGGTGAGTTACATTCGGGTACACGGGATATTTCTCTGTCCCAGGAGGGCTCACAATCTAAGTTTGTACCTGAAGCAATGGAGAGTTAAGTGACTTGCCCAAGATCACAAGGAGCAGTAGCGGGATTTTGAACTGCCCACCTCTGGATTGCAAGACCGGTGCTCTAACCACTAGGCCACTAGTGGACAATAGTCCACCTGTCCTAATATTAAACTTTGAACCACTAACTTGAAAGTAGTAGGCTCCGATATATTTCTAATTTCCCAGTTTTTTTCATTAGATTGAAAGTCTTTATAACTAATGCATTTATTTGAGGTTCAGACGAGAGTGTATTTGATATTAATACCCTTAAGATCTTCAAATTGGATATGAATTTAAAACATGGATTACTAAGCTTCAGTATGTTATCTATCATTCCATATATCTGCAGTCTGCCAAATCATTAAAAATGTAGTTTTGTTAGTGTTCAATTTTAAATTATGAGAAGTAATCCAAAATTACAATAAAGTTATGCTCTACCTGCAGACTGAAGTATTGGTAGAAATACTGTAATATCATCAGCATAACAGAATACTTTATACCCAGCAACATTTAAACAGAAACCCAGAGAACTTATCAGAACATTAAACAATGATAGGGAAAGGAGAGACCCCTGTGGAACCCCAAAAGGAAGACTTGAGTATCACTGAGCCTGACACTATAGGAACAAGACAATAAGAAACTTTTAAACCACTCTAAGACCCTACCACATATTCCAAAGGAACTAGATAACAATATACTATGGTCAACCAAGTCAAAGGCAAAGGACAAATCAGATTGCACTGATTGCCCTGTGCCTACGACTCAACAGAGATCTTCCTTCATCCCATAACGTGCCCATCACTCAAATATTGACAAAATTGAGAAACCTTTCCCTAAAAAACATTCAGCCAATTCATTTGCAGAATGCTTGTTCACAACCACAGGTTGCAACAGTTCCTTTGGATCATTGAACATATTAACCAAATTGAACAACTTTTTAGAATCTAATATATTAGCCCCAAATTCCTTGTAGTGATAGATTTTCTTTTTCTCCCTTATTAACATCTTAGTTACTCCCCTGTTTACTAAGCTAAGCTATTGGCTGCCGTGTGCTAATGCCGACAGTCAGCATTGCCGCGCAGCTTAGTAAACAGGGGGGGTTATTTTACGTCTACAATCTGACCTAGACTTGGGCCGATAATCTTTCTGCCATTTCCTTTCTAGGCATCTACAAAAGTGCTTTTGTTGAATTAATATATCACCAAACCAGGGACCTGATTTCTTTTTGGACTTGGTCTTGATTTCTAAAGGAGCTAACTCATCTAACACTTCAGAGCTGACCTTAGCACAATTATCTATAAGGGACAGAGATAAGATATTTTGTTCCAGTATAGCTCGTTAGAAACCTTCTGTCTAGATGTATAAAGTTGTAAAGAAGGTAAAGGCTTCTGATTTTATCTATCACCTTAAAATAACCCTGAATCTGAAATCCCTTTTATCCATGCTTTTGGATTTACTTGTAGATGGTTCCAGCTCAAGGGGGAATCCAGTGTCGCAAAACAGACTCCCAGCAAAGGTTGTATTGTTTTTCCATTGTACATAACTGTCCTGCTGAGACCTGACTGGGTTCCTTTAATATTGTCACCCCTGGGTCTCCCTTCCAGGTGGCTCCTGCTTAGCTTGCTTCCCTGGAGAGTAGTCAAGAGTTCTATGCCGTGGGCAGAAGGTCTCCCTATTTCACTTACTCCAGGACAGCAGAGGAAAACAGAAAGGTTACAGTTCCCTCCCTTTCTACATGCCAGCGGTCTTTTATCAGGAGTTCAGTAAACAAAACCAGCAGGCACTGATGGAGAGATTCTCCATGTCAGATTTCCTTTAATCAGTTTATTTCCAGCAAACCACTTAGCACAACCCTGCTCCACATCATTCTTCCTCTTCTGGTTTAAAGTAAGTTAGTGCTGAATACCACTGCACACAGAGTTTTCAGGCACCACACTGATCTTGACATTCAAACCCCTGTAGCCTGTCCTTTGGTTCACTTATCACAGTCCAATCACTTAGTAGTACTCCTTACAGTCTGCCTAGATAGCTTGCTAGCAAAGCTCTCCCACAGCTTTCTCCCAAACTCTGCTATCCTTTCCTCCCCTTTTTACACAGGTCCAACAATAACCTGACTCATAACGCTTTTACCTTTCCTTTGGAGACATCCATCAGCTCTACTCCCCCCTCCTTCTGCCTAGTCCCCTCGATCTTATCCTACTCCATAGCATCTTCCGCCCCTGCCTCCTGCAGCTATTGCTCACTTTGATTGGAACTCATTTCCAAATCATTCCCTTTCCCCTCTGCTTCCTGTGAGTCATGGGTTTTACCTTGCGCTGGTGGTTTCTGGGGACTGTAGTTCTCTCTCCTATATTGATCTCTTACCGAGCTCTTTTCCACCAGAGGGTGAACTTTTCCTCCAGGGGGAATCTGGGACTTGTAGTCCCTTTCCCTGGGAGGAAAGCTCTCCTGTTGTTTCCTCCTCCACTTGTCTAATGTAGTGCTCCTGCTCCCCTGCTCACAATATATAATAAATACCCCGGCCTCCACTGCCCCTGGGGTTGGTTCCAGGTTATTGACCTGTCGGTAGCGGGACTGTGGGGGGTACTTGTCTTTTCATAGACCAGATAGTTCATGTGGAGAAGCTATCTGAGAGCTGTTTTGAGTCTCTGAACTTGGTTCTTTTGAGGTCATAACACCCCAGAGTCAGCCTCTAACTCATGACATCAGACCCTTTGAAATAATGAATATAACAGGAAGAATGTTAAATTACGGTAAGCAAAATGAGTTTGGGGAGAGGACAGGATATAGAGAATGGGGCAAAGGGAGAGAATGTGTGACTTGGCCTTTTGGAAGCCAGCACTTTAATTATAGGAAGCAGACCATACAATATGGACATTAAAAATGAGGAGCTTTTTATATAAGAGAATCCTGGGGGGTTATGAAATCTCTCCTATAAGAGCCCACAGCCTGGGTGTATGGTAAGGAGCCATGTGGCAGATTTGGTAAATGACATATGATGAAGTTGGAAGAGACCATGGGAAAGGATCACTGTAATGTAAGGGCATGGGAAGGGAGCACACAGTAGATATATGATAATGTCTTGTTTTTTTGTTTTGTAGCGTCCTGTTAAGATGAGCCTTTCCTTAAACACAGCACTCAATGAAAGTAGCAGAGGAAGCCATCCTGGCCACGGCACCCGATGTAACTATTTCCTCTTTTACACTATTGGCAGTCATTGAATGTAAGAGGCAGTTGCTTGTGGTGGTGATGGGTTGACAATTTTCTTGGTCTGATCCTAGAGCTGTCTAAAGTCAAACTTCCAGCATTCTTAAGAAGACAGGAATTGCCTGTGTGCTGACCATCAAGGGCTGAATTTATGGCTCCTAATTTTCTTAGGTGACACGGAGGCATATTTTCAAAGCACTTAGACTTACAAAGTTACACAGTAACCTATGGAACTGTGTAAGTCTAAGTGCCTTGAAAATGGCCCCATAGAGGCATATTTTCAAAGCACATAGACTTACATGGACGCTGTTCAAAAATACCATCCTGGAGGCCCAGGCCATACATATTCCGCAAATTAGAAAAGAAAGACGGAAGTCCAAAAGACACCCGGCCTGGTTGAAAAGTGAGGTGAAGGAAGCTATTAGGGCTAAAAGAAACGCCTTCAGAAAATGGAAGAAGGAACCGTCTGAAAATAACAAGAAACAGCATAAGGAGTGTCAAAGCAAATGCAAGGCGCAGATTAAGAAGGCCAAGAGGGAGTATGAAAAAAAGATAGCATTAGAGGCAAAAAAACATAGTAAAAATTTTTTTCGGTATATTAAAAGCAGGAAGCCGGCAAAAGAATCGGTTGGGCCGCTGGATGACCGAGGGGTAAAAGGGGCGATCAAGGAAAACAAAGACGTAGCGGAGAGACTGAATGAATTCTTTGCTTCGGTCTTCACCAAGGATGATTTGGGTGGGATACCGGTGTCGGAAATGGTATTTCAAGCGGACGAGTCGGAGAAACTTACTGACTTCACGGTAAACCTGGAGGACGTAATGGGGCAGTTCGGCAAACTGAAGAGTAGCAAATCTCCTGGACCGGATGGTATTCATCCTAGAGTACTGATAGAACTGAAAAACGAGCTTGCGGAGCTACTGCTAGTGATATGCAACTTATCCTTAAAATCGAGCGTGGTACCGGAAGATTGGAGGGTGGCCAATGTAACGCCCATTTTTAAAAAAGGCTCCAGGGGAGATCCGGGAAATTATAGACCGGTGAGTCTGATGTCGGTGCCTGGGAAAATGGTAGAGGCTATTATTAAAAACAAAATTACAGAGCACATCCGAGGACATGGATTACTGAGACCAAGTCAGCATGGCTTTTGTGTGAGGAAATCTTGCCTGACCAATTTACTTCAATTCTTTGAAGGAGTGAACAAACATGTGGACAAAGGGGAGTCGGTTGATATTGTGTATCTGGATTTTCAAAAGGCGTTTGACAAGGTACCTCATGAAAGGCTACAGAGGAAATTGGAGGGTCATGGGATAGGAGGAAATGTCCTATTGTGGATTAAAAACTGGTTGAAGGATAGGAAACAGAGAGTGGGGTTAAATGGGCAGTATTCACAATGGAGAAGGGTAGTTAGTGGGGTTCCTCAGGGGTCCGTGCTAGGACCGCTGCTTTTTAATATATTTATAAATGATTTAGAGATGGGAGTAACTAGCGAGGTAATTAAATTTGCTGATGACACAAAGTTATTCAAAGTCGTTAAATCACGACAGGATTGTGAAAAATTACAAGAGGACATTACGAGACTGGGAGACTGGGCGGCTAAATGGCAGATGATGTTTAATGTGAGCAAGTGCAAGGTGATGCATGTGGGGAAAAAAGAACCCGAATTATAGCTACGTCATGCAAGGTTCCACGTTAGGAGTTACGGACCAAGAAAGGGATCTGGGTGTCGTCGTCGATAACACACTGAAACCTTCTGCTCAGTGTGCTGCTGCGGCTAAGAAAGCGAATAGAATGTTGGGTATTATTAGGAAAGGTATGGAAAACAGGTGTGAGGATGTTATAATGCCGTTGTATCGCTCCATGGTGCGACCGCACCTTGAGTATTGTGTTCAATTCTGGTCGCCGCATCTCAAGAAAGATATAGTAGAATTGGAAAAGGTGCAGCGAAGGGCGACTAAAATGATAGCGGGGATGGGACGACTTCCCTATGAAGAAAGATTAAGGAGGCTAGGGCTATACAGCTTGGAGAAGAGACGGCTGAGGGGAGACATGATAGAGGTATATAAAATAATGAGTGGAGTGGAACAGGTGGATGTGAAGCTTCTGTTCACGCTTTCCAAAAATACTAGGACTAGGGGGCATGCGATGAAACTACAGTGTAGTAAATTTAAAACAAATCGGAGAAAATATTTCTTCACCCAACGTGTAATTAAACTCTGGAATTCGTTGCCGGAGAAAGTGGTGAAGGCGGTTAGCTTAGCAGAGTTTAAAAAGGGGTTGGACGGTTTCCTAAAGGACAAGTCCATAAACCGCTACTAAACGGACTTGGAAAAATCCAAAATTCCAGGAATAACATGTATAGAATGTTTGTACGTTTGGGAAGCTTGCCAGGTGCCCTTGGCCTGGATTGGCCGCTGTCGTGGACAGGATGCTGGGCTCGATGGACCCTTGGTCTTTTCCCAGTATGGCATTACTTATGTACTTATGTACAAAGTTACATTACATAGTAACATAGTAGATGACGGCAGAAAAAGACCTGCACGGTCCATCCAGTCTGCCCAACAAGATAACTCATATGTGCTAATTTTTGTGTATACCCTACTTTGATTTGTACCTGTGTTCTTCAGGGCACAGACCGTATAAGTCTGCCCAGCACTATCCCCGCCTCCCAACCACCAGCCCCGCCTCCCACCACCGGCTCTGGCACAGACCGTATAAGTCTGCCCAGCACTATCCCCGCCCCCCCAACCACCAGCCCCGCCTCCTGATCTTGACTAAGCTCCTGAGGATCCATTCCTTCTGCACAGGATTCCTTTATGCTTATCCCACGCATGTTTGAATTCCGTTACCGTTTTCATTTCCACCACCTCCCGCGGGAGAGCATTCCAAGCATCCACTACTCTCTCCGTGTCAGGAGGGGCATTTTCGAAAGAAACGTCCAAGTTGCGATTTGGACGTCTTTGCAAAACGGCGAAATCCAGGGGTGGGGAAACCCGTATTTTCGAAATAAGATGGATGTCCATCTTTCATTTTGAAAATACCGTTGGAGACGTCCAAATCCTTAAATTTGGACATCCCTGGATTTGGACGTCCTTAGACATGGATGTTTCTGACTTTCGGCGATTTTCGAAACCAAAGAGGTCCATGTTAAGAATGTCCAAATGCAAGCCATTTGGGCATGGGAGGAGCCAGCATTTGTAGTGCACTGGTCCCCCAGACATGCCAGGACACCAACCGGGCACCCTAGGGGGCACTGCAGTGGACTTCATAAAATGCACCCAGGAACATATCTCCCTTACCTTGTGTGCTGAGCCCCCCCACCCCAAAAAAAAAACCACTACCCACAACTGTACACCACTATCATAGCCCTTACGGTGAAATGTAACAGGTAGGGGGCTATGGGCCTGGGTCTGCCTGTCTGAAGTTCACTGCAGTACCCACTAAAACTGCTCCTGGGACCCGCATACGCTGTCATGGACCTGAGTATGACATCTGAGGCTGGCACGACATATTTTTAAACATGTTTTTTGAGGGTGGGAGGGGGTTAGTGACCACTGGGGGAGTAACGGGAGATCATCCCAGATTCTCTCTGGTGGTCATCTGGTCATTTCAGGCACCTTTTTGTGCCTTATTCGTAATAAAAACATGACCGGGTGAAAGCGTCCAAGTCAGGGATGTCCTTGGGTTTTTTTTTTTTCAATTATGGGTCAAAGACGCCCAAGTGTTAAGCACGGCCAAGTCCCTCCTTCGCTACGCCTCCGACAAGCCCCCTTGAAATTTGGACGTCCTTGCAACGGACTGCAGTTAGAGATGTCCAAAATCGGGTTTCGATTATACCGATTTGGACATCTCAGGGAGAAGGACGTCCATCTTCCTATTTACATAGAAAGATAGATGTCCTTCTCTTTCGAAAATGAGCCCAATAGTAACCTATGTTACATAGACATAGACTTACAAAGTTACATAGATGCAGTGTGTTTTTTCTAGAGAAAAAGGTGCCGGTAGTCAAATGCCATGCCACCCTTGAGGGTTGGGGTGATCACTGAGGGACCCACCCCACAATAGCCAGCTGCCCTACAACCAGTCACAGAATCTATGACAAGGCAGAATTGGTGTGTAGGGCCTAAGCTCTTTCATTAAAACTTGGGGACCATGGGTCAATTTTAGCAGACAATGAAAAAGGTGCCAGTACTCAGTACCCCCAAGTACCCCCTCAAAAAAAGCCCTGCATAGATGTAACTTTGTAAGTCTATGTAATTTGAAAATGAGCCTTGAGTAACAAAAGTGTAAGTGCTTTGAAAATGAGTCTCATGGGGACAAATCCTGTCCTTATTGACATGCAGTTGCCTACTCATCTTGCTTATACCCAAGTGGTCTGTGCCCTGGCTAGCCTTGTGTAGATCTTATGTACCTGTATATAATATGTGAACTGCTTTGGTTGTATCACAAAAAGGCAATATATCAAATGCATTACCATTACTCATGTTACTGTGCTTCTCCCTCTTGTTCACGATGGGAGTAGAACATGCTGATAATGTAACTTGGGCTGCTGAATCATAAGCCTCATACTCCCAACGGTAGTAACAAACGCATACAACCTGGATTTGCACCTCATTTGCAGACGGGAGGTGCCTTTGCCAAGCCAGACTGGTCAGTCCAACACTCTGAATACCGAAGATTGATGTTCCCCTTTTGTGAGAGGTTGTTACTTAACTCTGCATATAATAGTGTTGAAAAGATGACCATGCAAGGAAGAGATTTTCATATTTTGAATATTACAACAAGTTAAAATATCGAAGAATGAAGAAATGGATGATACTTGGTAATGTTAAACAGGTGTAACTTGCTGATTATTAACCACTTACAGTGAAAAACATTTATCTCTTAGGACACAGAGCTGAATAACTGAGGCTGGGACTGGAGTTTGCAGAATAGGCTTGCAGAGTGTTGGGACAAGATGACTTCAGTTGTACTGGGTTGGGATGAGCTTGGCTATTTTGGGCTGGGCCAAGATTTCCTAATACTCTCCCATGGCATGAGTAGACTGAACATTAATTACGGTGCTTGTGGAAATTGTGAATTTTACAAACTCCTGTACTCTTCCCACCCACATTACCTGCAAGAAGAGTAAATGCTTTGTTAAAACAAGGAAAATGTCACATTTTAGCATCTGAAGGAACTACTGTAACTGGATTATAAAAATCTCTCGGCATCCCTATGATTGATACAGCTGATGTGCTTTCAACTTTCAACTAGCTGACCGTCTCCTAATGACACCAGATCTCTCTCCCACCATTTCCCTGTTCTTTGCATTCAAGTTTTGGTTTGTGTGCGCAGAAAACCATTTTTAATCAAGATTTTTTTCACCTGTCCTTTGCAAAATAACCAAATCCACTGAGGCATTGTTGAATTGCGACAGGTCAGGCTTTCAAGATATCCCTAACGATTATACATCGGTACAAAAGAAATGGGCTATATCGCAATACAATGATTTAAATATCAAAACTATATCTCAATAAATCATTCATAATCTTGAACTAACATCAAATATCCACAATTCAAACATTTATTAATAATACTAATGCACACATTAAAAAAAAAGAAACTAGACTGCTCACTGTCTGAGACTTCTCTTGTACACTTTCACTATCGTGATGACATGACACGTCACATTGCTTTTTACATAAATACTAAAGTTCATAAGAGAACACAAATAAAAGACAGTGCCAATGACAGGCATATATACAGAGTCGTTCAGAACGGAGCCGATGATCTCATTCAAGGTGTAAACTTTGATCAACGGACCACTTTCTGTCCACATTGTCTAAAAATCGCCCCCTTAGCTGACCTGTACATCTGAAATGCTGGTAAGTCTGTCCCAGTCTTGCACTGTAAACTTGTCAAAACTATTAGTAGTCTCAATGATGGTCGCTCAGTGTCGGTAGGTTCATTTATTTAGTTTCGACATAAGCTCATGTTTCGCATCTGTGGCATCTTCAGGAGACTAAATAACCAATACCATGAAATTATTTCCACTGTCGCCACTGGGCAGTAGCTTCTCCCTGGGGGCACAAACAATGTAACGAATATAAATGAGACAGAGATGCATACAATGGAGGGATTCAGGGTGTTAGACTGACCAACTCAGCTTTGCAAAATCCCTCCTCACCTGGACGAGGAGGCTCCAACCCAAGCCAGGTGGTGTGCAAGTTAACCTTCCTGGAGGTTTATCACTGTTGAGAGTGAGTCTTAAATTCAGATGCCAATAGCTGACCAGGTAACAGACTATGCTCAGTGCAGACACAGTGCTACTGATGCTGTTCCATGAATCCACAAGCCTTTGCCATAAACTCTCAAATAAATATGTTAACCAAGGTTGGATTTGAACTTGTACACATTAGCAAACTATTGACAAGCCAAACAACGACCTTGTTCATGCTGTTTGTTGCACGTGACTCTAAAGGCTTTTGCTCTTCTAGCTTCTAAATTTCAGAGAGGAGGAATGAGGCCGCCACTTCCCCCCACTGACCGTAGACTATCTCTGCCCATTTCTGCATTGTACCCCCAACCGGAGAGTCTGCTGAAGCCCATCTACAGGACTGAAGATGGTATGGCCAAGGCTAGTTGTCTTACAAATGAGTAAACAGTGTAATATCCAGGAGAAAAGCTCTTAACGTATGAGGGACCAATAATGGGAGCTAGCTGTGTAATGTTCAGTTCAGAGCTTCCCAGACTTCCCCTGATGACCCCATAGCCAAATGGATTTTTGATATATCCATAGTGAATATGCTTGGGATATGTTTACATGAACTGAAGGTCTAGAATATGTAAATTCTCATGCGCATTCTGGTGAACGAGGAATTAGTGCCTCCGTATAGCTCCGTAGTACAACCGCACCTTGAGTATTGTGTTGCAATTTTGGTCACCTCATTTCAAAGATATAGTAGAATTCACTACACTGAAGAGACCAAAATGATTGAGGGGATGGAACGTGTCTCAGATAAGGAAGGGTTAGAGAGGTTAGGGCTCATCAACTTGGACAAGAGACAGTTGAGGGGGAATATGACAGAGGTCTACAGAATCCTAAGTCGAGAGGAATGAGTAAACATGAATCGATTGTTTATTCTTTCAAAAAGTACAAAGACTAGGGCTCACTTCATGAAGGTACATCATAGCACATTGGAAAAAACTAGAAGAAAATATGTTTCATTCAGTGTACAGATATTCTTGGGATTAAGTAGCATGGAATCTAGCCACTTCTTGGGACACTGCCAGGTACTTGTGACCTGGACTGAATACTGTTAGAAGCAGGATACCTGGATAGATGGACCCTGGTCTGACCCCAGTATGCTAATTTGTATGTTCTTTTGTGAGTAGATATCTGAGAGCAGAGTTGGTTATGGGACCATCAGGACAGGTTTTGGAAGTCCTGGGCTAGGGCTACCTTTCTACCTCCCCCTCAGTCCTTTGCCTTTCTGCTACTTCTGAGACTGCTTTTAGTTACCCCGGACCTAAACTTGGGAACTCTCTGTCCTCCCAGCTTAGATCTTCTCATATCCTTACAGCCTTCTCCGGGGTGACACCCAGGTCCACTCCGATCCACTCAGGGCCTCCGCGCTAGGTGCCCAGTGCTCCCACCAGGTGCTGTGGAGGACTTGCAGCTCATCTGCATATCCTTACAGCCTTCTCCGGGGTGACACCCAGGTCCATTCCGATCCACTCAGGGCCTCCGCTCTAGGTGCCCAGTGCTCCCACCAGGTGCTGTGAAGGACTTGCAGCTCATCTGCCTATCCTTACAGCCTTCTCCGGGGTGACACCCAGGTCCACTCCGATCCACTCAGGGCCTCTGCTCTAGGAGCCATTTTTCTCTTTATATCTAATCTTTTTCAGTTGCTAAAGTACCTCAATCATTTATGGCCCCTATTCACATTCTCTTCCTAGCTCTGTCCCTTCCTAATCTTTTCCCTCACCCCCTACCTCTCTCTGCTACAGGAACTCACTGCCCATCCATTGACTTCATCACCTCACCTTCTCTCCTACCCTCTTCCTCCATCTTGGCTTATAATCTCCGTCTCTTTCTTCCCTCCATTTTGCCTTCCCCATTCCACCTAAATACCTCTCGCCTTCGACGCCTTTGTGGCCACACCTCTTTTACTCTCCTCCGCTCTCTTTTACTCCTTCTCTTACTCTCAGCCGGTGACATCAATCCCAATCCTGGCCCTCCTCACCAACTATTATCCCAACTCTACAGATTTCACCGTGACCTCTCTAACCTCATCTCTATTCCTCTACTCCCCTCCTCTTCTCTGCCCTTCTCTTGTGCCCTATGGAATGCCCGCTCTATCTGTAACAAACTCCCCTATATCCAGGACCTCTTTATCTCGCGTCACCTCCATTTGCTCGCCATAACAGAAACCTGGCTCTGCCCTGATGACTCTGCTTCAGTCGCAGCCCTCTGCCATGGCAGTTATCTTTTTTCACATAATCCTCGCCCTGCTGGTCGCGGAGGCGGTGTTGGACTACTTCTCTCTCCCTCCTCCACATTTCAACCCATTCTTCCACCTCAATCTCACTGTTTTTCCTCCTTTGAAGTCCACTCTATCCGCCTTTTCTCTCCTCTGCTTCTTCGAATAGCGGTCATTTATCGTCCCCCTGATAAGTCCCTTTCATCCTTTCTCAGTGACTTTGATGCCTGGCTTGCCTTCTTCCATGATCCTTCCTCCCCCTCTCTCATCCTTGGTGACTTTAATATTCCTACTAATGATCCTTCCAACTCTTATATTTCCAAGTTACTCGCTTTAACATCCTCCTTTAATCTCCAACTATGCTCCACCTCCCCCACTCATCAAAACGGTCACTGTCTTGATCTCATCTTCTCCTCCAACTGTTCACCCTCTAGTTTCCTTGCCTCTGATCTTCCCCTCTCTGATCACCATCTTATAACTTTCACACTTAAATCTCCTCCCTCCCAGTCCCGTCCTATCTTATCTAATTTATCTAGAAATCTTCACGATATTGACCCTTCATCTCTATCCTCCCATGTTTCAAACCTCCTTTCTACTGTGGCATCATCCACGTCTGTCAATGAGGCTGTTTCTTCTTACAACAATACTCTATCCTCTGCCTTAGACACTCTTGCACCTTTGATGACCCGCCCTATAAGGCGTACAAAACCCCAGCCTTGGCTGACTTCTAATATCTGCTACCTACGTTCCTGTACCTGCTCCGCCGAACGACTCTGGCGGAAATCTCGGGCCCTTGCTGATTTCTTACACTTTAAGTTCATGCTGACCTCCTTCCAATCTGCTCTTTTACGCGCCAAACAGGATTATTATATCCAACTGACCAACTCTCTTGGCTCTAACCCTCGACTTCTCTTCACCACATTGAACTCTCTCCTCAAGGTGCCCCCTCCCCCAACTCCCCCTTCATTATCTCCTCAGACCCTTGCTGAATTCTTTCATGACAAGGTTCAAAAGATAAACCTTGCATTCTCTACCTCACCACCTCTCCCTCCACTAGTCCATTCCCCTCTCTCTCCTTCCCCTCATTCCCTTTCCTCCTTTCCTGAAGTTGCTATTGAGGAAACTACACTTCTCCTTTCTTCCTCAAAATGTACCACCTGTTCCTCTGATCCCATTCCCACCCACCTTCTTAATGCCATCTCTCCTGCTCTTATTCCTTTTATCTGTCACATTCTCAACCTCTCACTTTCCACTGCGACTGTCCCTGCTGCCTTTAAACATGCTGTAGTCACACCTCTCCTTAAGAAGCCTTCACTTGACCCTACTTGTCCCTCTAATTACCGACCCATCTCCCTCCTTCCTTTTCTCTCCAAATTACTTGAGCGTGCTGTTCACCGCCGCTGCCTTGATTTTCTGTCCTCACATGCTATTCTTGCCCCACTACAATCTGGTTTTCGCCCTCTCCACTCAACCGAAACTGCGCTTACTAAAGTCTCCAATGACCTATTACTGGCTAAATCCAGAGGTCTCTATTCCATCCTCATTCTTCTTGATCTTTCCGCTGCTTTTGACACTGTCGATCACAGCATACTCCTCGATACCCTGTCCTCACTTGGATTCCAGGGCTCTGTCCTTTCCTGGTTCTCTTCCTACCTCTCCCTCCGCACCTTTAGTGTTCACTCTGGTGGATCCTCTTCTACTTCTATCCCTCTGCCTGTCTGCGTACCTCAGGGTTCTGTTCTTGGTCCCCTCCTCTTTTCTATCTACACTTCTTCCCTTGGTTCATTAATCTCATCCCATGGCTTTTCCTACCATCTCTATGCTGATGACTCCCAAATCTACCTTTCTACCCCTGATATTTCACCTTGCATCCAAAACAAAGTTTCAGCGTGCTTGTCTGACATTGCTGTCTGGATGTCTCAACGCCACCTGAAATTAAACATGACCAAAACCGAGCTTCTCATTTCCCCCCCCCCCCCCAAACCCACCTCCCCACTCCCCCTGTTTTCTATTTCTGTTGATGGCTCTCTCATTCTCCCTGTCTCCTCAGCTCGAAACCTTGGGGTCATCTTTGACTCTCCTCTCTCCTTCTCTGATCATATCCAGCAGATCGCCAAGACCTGTCGTTTCTTTCTTTACAACATCCGTAAAATCCGCCCCTTTCTTTCCGAGCACTCTACCAAAACCCTCATCCACACCCTTGTCACCTCTCGTTTAGACTACTGCAATCTGCTTCTTGCTGGCCTCCCACTTAGTCACCTCTCCCCTCTCCAATCGGTTCAAAACTCTGCTGCCCGTTTCGTCTTCCGCCAGGGTCGCTTTACTCATACTACCCCTCTCCTCAAGTTGCTTCACTGGCTCCCTATCCGTTTTCGTATCCTGTTCAAACTTCTTCTACTAACCTATAAATGTACTCACTCTGCTGCTCCCCAGTATCTCTCCACACTCGTCCTTCCCTACACCCCTTCCCGTGCACTCCGCTCCATGGATAAATCCTTATCTGTTCCCTTCTCCACTACTGCCAACTCCAGACTTTGCGCCTTCTGTCTCGCTGCACCCTACGCCTGGAATAAACTTCCTGAGCCCCTACGTCTTGCCCCATCCTTGGCCACCTTTAAATCTAGACTGAAAGCCCACCTCTTTAACATTGCTTTGACTCGTAACCACTTGTAACCACTCGCCTCCACCTACCCTCCTCTCCTCCTTCCTGTACACATTAATTGATTTGATTTGCTTACTTTATTTTTTGTCTATTAGATTGTAAGCTTTTTGAGCAGGGACTATCTTTCTTCTATGTTTGTGCAGCGCTGCTTACACCTTGTAGCGCTATAGAAATGCTAAATAGTAGTAGTAGTAGTAGATCTTCTCTTCCCTCCAGGTGTTCCAAACCCTAGTAAAGACCTTCCTTTTTGCCTCAGTCTTTGAGACTGGTCCTTTGTAATCTCTATCCTCCCCCACCAACTCTTTTGAACCCAGAACATTTTCCCCACAGCAACCCTACTCAACCACCTTGTGGCTTTTGTCTGATTGCTCATAACCCCTCACACCATCTGCTTGCTAATTTTTTTTTACTGGTTGCAAACCACTTAGCCACCATTTTTGGCCCTATTTTGCGGTACGGTATATCAAGTACCGGAAATAAATAAATATATTTCTAATGCCCAGATTCTTGACTGATGGGGAGGGACATTCATGGGATAGGAGGCAGCTGTTATTCTAGATAGAATTGCCCTGTGCCATGCCTTCATGTTTGAATTTGTATGAGTGATAGCAGACAGTGCTGTGTTAGAAATGACATTCCTTGGGGGATAAGAACAAAGAAGGGGTGATATAGAACAGTAATTAGATTATTTTGTAGGCAGTACTGTTCTGTAAGCGTAGCCCACATTTGTAGGGGACAGAGTTATATCACAGTAATAACAGAAGAATGCTGTATTATAAATATTAATATGTCCCAGAGTAATAACAGGCCATGTATATTAGCATATGCTGGGGGGGGGGGGGGGGGGTGCTGCTTTTCTTCCAGGTCAGCAGCCTGAAACATTTCTAAAGTGTAGCATATTTCCTCCCCCAAGGGAAGGGTGGAGACTGCTGCCATCGCCAACCCAATACCCTTTTTTAAGAAAGTCTGCATTGGAGGTATAATACATAACTGCCTGTCATATTCCATAAATATCATCACCTAGCTTGTGCCTTTATTTGTAGAATTCCTAATTGATTTATTTTTCCCTGACTTTGCAGATTTGTACCTGATGCCAGTTCCTGATCAGGTAATATCCATGAGATATACTTGTGTACTGTTGGTCGCAGAAGTTGGGTTAATTTCCCTATGATGCTCTTTCTAAAAATGGAATAGTAGCATACAGGAGAAGGTGATCCACCTAGGTGGATGAACGTTAACTCCCACGCAAATATAACAGTGTAAAGAGAGTGGGAAGTGGACCAATGACTCCAGAGAAATGGGATAACGGATTTCGAAGTACCACTTTATTCAATGAGTCATTGAATAAAGTGGTACTTCGAAATTCTTTATCTCGTTTCCCTGGAGTAATTGGTCCACTTCCCACTCTCTTTACACTATAGTAGCATACAGCTCTTAAACAGCTAGTTAGCAACAGGGCAAACTTTTAATCATAATTGATCCAAAATCAGTCCATTTAAACAACATTATAGAACCTATCTTTATTTCTTTGTTTCTTTATCTTCTTTTTTCTTATTTGTAAAAATTCAAAAGCAGGAGACATTTAATGCTTACACAAATCTATGTTTCGCCATGTGGTTGCTTCAAAGGCCAATCTCCATCAGATTCACTCCCGTGATTGAAGCAGCCTCATGGTGAAACATGGATTCATATTGGCATTAAACGCTTTCTGCTCTTGGATTTTACAAATAAGAAAAATTAAAGGTAAAGAAAATAAAGATAAGCTCTTTAATGTTGTTTCAGTGGACTGATTTGAATCAACAACAGTTAAGAGAACAAACTGTTTAAGGGCTCAATTCTACTATTCTGATGGATCCAACAATATTATAAATATTTCTGAAAGAAGATTAATAATATCTAAGGGGAAGTAGTTATGTTGTGCCTGACTGTTGTAGACTTTCTCATTTTTAGTGTTGGTTTTGTGTGGAACCATCCTTAAAAACTAGCCAGGTTGTGGGCCTCGGAGGACCCAATATCTCAAGTCACACTGCCTCAGAAATATCTTTGTCAATCTTCTAACTAAGAGCTCTGCTGCAGCTCATGGTGTTAAAGACTGGGCAGCTCATCTTCCCCCCCCCCCCCCCCCCCCCACCAGCTCATCCTGCTGGCTCATGCATGATTGCTGTGCTTGTGGGGTCAGTAGAGGAAGGGGCTAAAACATATATAGCCAGTCAGCTCTTGTGCTCTGGTACTCCATGCTTCTTGCTGAACAGGAGGAAGAGATGTGAACTAAGGAGCAGGCAGGCAAGATCTAAACGCTTATGGGAGAGGAAAGAAAGATTGGTAAGGAAAATGATTCAACTAAGCAGCATAAAGACAGACTGTAAATGATTCTTTTGTTTTGTTTTTTTTCAGTAATAGAAGGGAAAGCAAGACAGGGTATATACTGCAAGCTTGCATTGTATGAGTGCTTAGTGTAGGTATCTAGTACAAGAAGAGTATGTCTGTAAACCTTCTGTATGTTTAACCTTCTCATTTACACAACCACATTTGACTTTTGAATCTGTGTCTGAAGATTCTAGGTGTCTGGCTTATGATTATGGGTCTCTGTTGACTGTATGTTTTTGCTGTGACTTCTGAAACATGAAAGGACATGGTTTAGCAGAGATAAACATTACGCCCTCTGTTCTCAATAGCAAAATACATCCTTGGCGACCTTGATTCATTTACAAAACCTGGATTATTTGTAACTGAGCTGATTCCATTGCAGAAGGGCATCCAAAGAGTGCTGGCATGTTGCAAGTGTTTCCTTTGTGCACGGCTGTCATTTTTTTTTTTAATTTGCACTATTGTCTTCAAAATATTACATGGTTTAGCTCCTGGTTGTATATCTTATTTGTCTCTTCCTCCAGTTTCTTCCAGATGTTCCTGTGTTAGAAACAGTTAGAGACTTCATTTTATTCTAGTAAAGAGATTTTACTGCTTCTTTTTCTTATCAAGCATTATAATTGTGGAACTCCTCACCTTTAAATGGAAGATTAGAACCATCATACCTTAGATTTCAAAAACTGTTGACAGCATTCTTATTTAGAAAATGTTGAAATGTTTGACTTGCTATTCTTTTAACCCCTAAATGTTGTTACTGTAATCTGCTCTAACCTCCTGGTAAGTGTGCAGAAAATAAGTTTCAATTTTTATCATATTGTATTCCATGTAATCAAATATTCTCCAGTCCCACCACTTTGCCCTCTCCCAGAACCTACTACTTTGCATCTCTGTATAATGAAAGCCCACAATCCTCTGTGCTTTTTTACTAACCAGTCACTGAGGGGTTCTAGTATGCAAATGTCATCCTAATCCCCCTCAGTCACCACCTTAATGGCACTTGATCTGGGATGTGAAAAGGTTGGAAGATTGGGCATTGCTGTTCTTTAATCTCCCTGATGTGCTCCTGTTGCAGGATGAATCCCAGGATGACATTTACTTGGAGTGTGAGCCAGTGACACGAGGTTAGTACGCAGGGAATAAATTTATGGTTAAAGCAAGTTTTCAGCCGGAGGGTGGCGTATTGGCTGCCTACAAACACTTAGGGGCTCTTTTAAGTACCTGTATATATAATATGTAAACCGCTTTGAATGTAGTTGCAAAAACCACAGAAAGGCAGTATATTAAGACCCATTCCCTTTCCCTTTTACTAAAGGGTTGCCGCGTGGCAACCCGGAACTACCGCTAGCCTAATGCGGGTGCCAGCGGTAGTTCCGCCCCCAGCGTGTGCCATTTCAGGCGCTTGCAGAAATATTGAAAAAATATTTCTGCAGGGGGGTTACCTGGGAGTAATCGGTCAGCGTCGTGCGCTGCTCGGTTAGCGTAGGAGCCCTTACTGCCACCTCAATGGGTGGTGGTAAGTGCTCCCCCTCCCCAAATGGCCGCATAGCAAGTGTGAACTTACTGCATGGCCATTTAATTTTTGGCTATTTTCACCCGCTGTGGTAAAAGGGGCCCTGGCACGTGGCAAAAACGGCCTTTTTACCACAGCTTAGTAAAAGGGCCCCTTAGTGTGTCTACCACATCCTACGTATTATTTACAAACTCGGGTAGTGTGGTTACAAAGAGGATGCCAGTCTCTTCACTAAATAAGAAAAGGATTAAAAATTTAACACAGTGGGGTTGACATTCTGAAGCATTTATGTGACCAGTATCAGATGCTAGCCATGTAAGAGCTTTTGGGTTGAATTTGATGCCAAAAATGTTTGCTGAATAGATTGCCATGCAGTCAAAATATATCTATATGGGCATGGAATGCCTAGCACCCACCTGGGGTTAACCCTGTGGCCACCTGGAGGATCTGTCCCCAGCACTGCTCAGGCCTGCCTGCACCTCAGCACGTGTTCTATACCAGCACCCTCCACCCCACCGACTGGATCCCACTTGCCTCTGGGTGAATCTCCCACTCTGAAGTTATTGCCCAGTGATTTTTTTCCAGGACACTGGGGCTGCACTTCTAGTGGTCCCACAGTTCCTAGAAAGCACCCACATACCCAAAACACAAACCACCAGGATTCTTAGTCCAGGACAAACAGAGCTAATAAATGAATTGATTTATACAGGTAACTGAATAAGGATCAATATTAAACCTATATAAATACTTTTACTACCTAAGTAGCACCTGGGGGAGTTTCAGGAAATTAACTGCTCACAAGTCTTGAATAGGGTCTCAAGACAGATGTTTCTCCTCTGTACCCCCACACAGCTACTAAAGAACATCCAGTACCTCCTGGCTAGATTTGAACTCCAGGGCCGACGCCAACTTTGAAAGTATCTGGCCAATGGTACTGCAGATTGCCTTTCACCAAGCTTAATCTGGAAAAGAATGTCTTTTTCTGCAACAGCTTTAAAATGCAAAACAAACACCATCTGCTGGCCAATTAGGAGAAATACAGTTAGTGAAATAATACAGTTCACAGGTTTAGGAATTTACTGTTTCATCACACATATAAAATGGGGCAGGACAGGGAGGAGGGGGAAGGGTCAGGGCCAGAAGTTAAAAAGTGACCATATTTAGCTTCTAACCATTTAACATGTTCAAGTGGGAACACAAACGCAAAGCCTAACTTTTTTCAGATAACTTATCCTTATAAAGCTATGTCAGCAGCATGTTCAGCTCTCAGACCTGCATGCATATATTTGTTAAAATACACATAAAGATGTAAAGATAAACTACCTGCATATCTTAATTTATTTATTGTTGCGCTCAATTAATTCTGACCAATAAGAGCTCTCAATTAAAATTTTATTTTTTTAAATTTTAGTATTTGCTCTATCGCTATTCCCAAGGAGCTTCATGGCAGTACATACTGTAATCCTGAGGTATAATGAGGCAGTAACATAATAAAAATTCATTCAAACTATACAAGGCTGGAACAAGAGGGCAGGTATAGGCATAGGTCAACAGACATGGTCCATAGACAGTGACCATGATGGCCATTCATAAACTACAGAGACAAAAGGGTTATTTTGCTGCCTTTCACAGCCTCATCAGAGGAGCTCTTGCTTCTCTCTGTCATTTCTGTGGTCTCTGGTCACAGAGTCCTCCCAGTTGCTCATTCTTTCTTTCACAGTTGCATTTCACAAAATTGATTACTTAAGAATAGCCAAACTGGGTCAGACCAATTGTCCATCTAGCCCAGTATCCTGCTTCCAACAGTGGCCATTCCAGGTCACAAATACCTGGCAGAAACCCAATTAGTAGCAACATTCCAAGTTTGGACAAGTTCCTGGAGGAAAAGTCCATAGTCTGCTATTGATATGAAGCAGAGGGGAGACTTCCGGGTTAGCCGTGGGTAGTGTATGTGAATCGCAACCATTGCCAGCAACCCTTTGATGTCAGAAATGATGTGAAGGGAGGGAGATGGTCGGTCACTGGGGGAGGGAGAGATGTTGGGGGGGGGGGGCGGTTCTTATGTACACTACTTTAGTTTCATGCTTACCCATGATTGGGTGTCTGGCTACGTTCTTAAAATCTTTTATAGTATTTATTTGTCCTCGCATAAATATTTTGGTATTGGGAAACCCCATCCTCATACCTCCTCCAATTTCTTTTTATCATGCTTTTTCTCTTCCTTTTCATCCTTATGCACATCCGATCCTTGCTTGCACCCCACTTCTTACTCTCTCTGCTCGCTGGCTCCTTCCCCCCCCCCCCCCCCAAGCCTCTATGTCAACATTAGACTGCAAGTACAGGGTATGTCTGTTTCTTGTTTAGACTTTATCCCCCTAACTGATTTTTGTTTAATTCCAGCACCTGAATTGAACAAGGCATACCACAGCCTGACTTCTGTGCCAGGCCCAAAGCCAAAGCCTCCTCCACCTCCCCTCAAGCTACCCAAGTAAGTTGTGCCATCTTGTAGCAGGAATTATGAAAGATACTGAGATGCTGAGTTTATGGGATACTTGCTTTTGGTGCTATAGTTATGTAGGACACATCATTCACTTCAGGTCGCACTTGTCCCCAAGAACTATGGCACCAAAGGTCAATTAGTTTGAACGTGTTTGTATGAGTTGCAAGTGTGTGTGTGTGCATGCGTGCGTGCATGTGGGGAAGTGAGGGGGGCGAAATAGTGGTTGAGCATGGGGCAACATCGGCAGATGGCGAGAGCAGGTGCATGAAAGGGAGAACTTTCAGTTGTGTGGGAGGAGCACTGTCTGATATTTGAGTAACTTTATGCTCATGACTAAAATGTTTGTTTTTCACAGGCCGAAACTTCCTTTCATTCCTGTGAAACATGTGAGTGCTGCTTATAGATGTAAGGGCTGGGGACAGGAATATCACATGCAAAATTAATGCTGATTGAAAGCTACTTTTTAAAAACTTTCCTCCCAGGTTCTTCAAGCCACAAATGAAGTGCATTGGGGTTAGGTATTCACATTGGAATATCTGGAGGAGGTTTAGTGCAGGATGTGCAGTAGCTGAGCTGTGTGGGGTTCTCAGTAGTAGGATGGTAGCAGAGGGTGCAGCAGGTCAGAACTGAGTATTGGGGGGGGGGGGGGTTTCGGTACCGGCTAGCAGCAGGGGGCGCTGCACATTGGAGCTGGTGTGCAGGTAGCACGGGGTATGCAAGATAGGTCAGGGGCATATCTGCATGGGGCCACAGGGGCCTGGGCCCCCGCAGATTTCGCCCTGGACCCCCCTACCCGCCGTCAACCCTCTCCCGCCTACCGCCGTCACCTACCCCTCCAAGGTCCCCTTCCTCCTGCCGGTTTTTAAAAATATTACTTCAGCTGGCAGAGGACCCCAACCCCCGCCAGCCCAGCCGAGGTCTTATTTAAGTTCTTCATCCTCGTGCTGTGAAAGCTGCATCCCTTCCAGTTTCAGAGGGAGTCTGACGCGCAGCACGTTGACGTCCTGCACGTACAACGTGCTGCGATGTCAGACTCCGTCCGAAACTGGAAGGGATGCAGCTTTCACAGCACAAGGATGAAGAACTTAAATAAGACCTTGGCTGGGCTGGCGGGGGTTGGGGTCCCCCGCCAGCTGAAGTAATATTTTTAAAAACCGGCAGGAGGAAGCGGACCTCGGCGGGGGTAGGTGACGGCGGTGGGGGGGGGCGGCGGCCGGGGGGCTATAATGTGCCCCCTCACTCTAGCCCCTGCTCCCCCTACCACCAAACCTCAGATATGCCCCTGGATCACAGTACTGGGGTGCCAGCAGGGGGTGCTGTAGGTCAGAGCGAGGTGTGGGGGTCTTGATACTGGAGTGGCAGCAGGGGGATGGCAGGTCAGAGCTGGTTGTGGGGGGGGGGGGGGGGGGGGGGTCTCAGTACTGAAGTGGCAACAGAGAGCCCTGCAGGTCAGAGCTGGATGTGGGGGTCTCAGCACTAGAGTAGCAGGGTGTTTATTGCAGGTCGGAGCTGTACAGGTTGCAGTACTGGAGTGGCAGCAGGGGGTGCTGCAGGTTGGAGCTGGGTTTAGGGGTCTCTGAACTGGGGTGGCAGCAGAGAGCCCTGCAGGTCAGAGCTGGGTGTGGGGGGTCTCAGTACTGGGGTAGCAGGAGGTGCTGCAGGTTGGAGCTGGGTGTGAGGGTCTCAGTACTGGGGAAGCAGGGGGTACTGCAGGTTGGAGCTGGGTGTGAGGGTCCCGGTACTGGGGTGGCAACAGGGAGGCAGGCTGGAGCTGGGTGTGGGATCTCAGTACTGGGGTAGCAGGAGTTATTGTAGGTCAGAGCTGGGTGTGGGGTCTCAGTACTGGGGTGGCAGTAGGGGGTGCTGCTGGTTGGAGCTGGGTGTGGGGTACTGGGTAGAAGCAGAGGGTTTTGCAGGTCAGGGTTCAGATCATTCATTGAACTGGAATAAGAGGAAGGAGGATACACTTCTCCCCTCTTGGCTCCTCTTCCTGACTGGTTTGTAATTGTTTATTGTGTTTTTCCTTTTTAGATCTCAGCGGTACCCCTGAACAGTCGGAGTACATGTCAGCCAGGTACAGTGTGCACAAATGGTGTCCCTCTGGGCATATTGCCATGGATAGCCTGAGCCTCACTATGTATGGACTTTTCAGTCTCTTACAGCAGCAGAGACAAATAGTAACCTGATTTCACCTTGTCAGCAGTAGCAGGATCCCCAAGGCTTCATACAAACCTGAACTGGGGCTACACTTGTGTCAGTTCACCCCATTTAGTGTATCACCCTGTGTTCAATAGATACACGTAGTTTTGTTTTTCTTTTGTAACCCACAGTTTCCTCCTTCTATTCCTTCATAGATTCCAGCCCTGGCCTGGTTCCAGTTGGGCTGGAAGTGGTACCATGACTCATGAGCACTCATTCACAGCTATACAGAGATTCTTCCCCTTGTGTCTTTTGTTAACTTTATTTTTCACTTTTTCAACATGGTACCAGTGGTTGTATAGAATTCTCTCCTGCTAACATCCATCCTCCTCATTCCCTTCTCCTTACTTATATGCCTCGTTAAAATACAATGAGTTTCAGGTGCCTAATTGTTTGGTATGGCTGAAGATGCCGTCACACTGCTCTCAGCATTAGTCCCAGCTCAACTGTTCCATAAGCATTATTATAATCCTAAATGTCCTTTCTTAATTGGGGATTTAGCTCACACACCTTTTCAGTAGTAGCTCAAGGTGAGTTATATTCAGGTCCACTAGGTATTTCCCTGTCTGTGGAGGGCTCACATTCTAAGTTTGTACCTGAAGCACTGGAGGGGTAAGTGACTTGACCGAGATCATGTGGGATTCTTGCTGTTCCTTTAGAATGTGCCATGCTATATAGGGTTCCCATATCTCCAAATACCTAGTCAGAACACCTTTTAATGGTTGTCACTTTACCCAGTGCATATACACTCCATAACCCATTACAAAAATCTGCTAATATAGGGTCCTTCTGGTTTTCCATGCTCTAGTAATATCACATTGCATTGCTATGAGGCACACCCACTAGTATCCATTCTTCTCTTGGAACACTCTGGTTTCCAATGGAGAAGACAAACTTTAGGATCTATTCCTGTATCAACGCCTAGCCTTATCATAGGGCAGGGCCGCCAAATCTGAAACATGCACCCCACTTGTCCATATTTGCACCAATACTGCTTTGGCACCAAGAGTACATTTTATGCAGCCTCTCCGGTATCATATACCATCTATGTAAGACTTTAGTCCATTTTCCACTGGGGAGGCTGTAACTGAGACTTTGAATTGTTGGCCACATCTTTGTCCCAGTTCTCTTTCTCCAGGTCCTCCCCTGTCCTTTTTCTTTTTTTTTTTTTTTTTTTGCTTTCAAAATCTTTATTGCAAAAGTTACAGAAATAGAAATCCATATAATTTAAAAAATATAGCAAACTCTTCATACAACATAATACCCCCCCCAATCTCCCACCCACTTCCCAAAACCAAATGATCTAGGGTTCCCCTTGTGTAACTGAGATAAGGGGCAAAACTCTAATATGCATCAAGTGTCCACAGCAGGCACTGCATAGAGACTGCTACATAAGTCAGTAAACTTTACCAGATCTCCAGGATTGATAATAACCCCAAATACGATGAAACTTAGCAAGATGTCCATTTTTAGGGCTGTCGACTCCGACATTAAACAGAAATAATTCAACTTCTGCAGGACCACCTCCAAAGTCGGAACCACTGGCTTCTTCCAAGCCACTGCCAACGGCCGCCAATCTGGCAGCAGTAATTAAGTGTGTGGGTAACCTGTGTTGAAGAGGTTTAATCCCCAGAGGCTTGTGATGTAAGAGGCAGTAATCTGCCTTCATGGGGTATGTAACCCTCAAGATCTGCTGCACCAAATCCATCCCATAGTCTGGGAGGGGATGGTGATGAGACCTGCAATGGAGCCCTAAGAGAAGGCAGTGATGATACACAGTGTCAGTGCATGGATGTTAGATGCCCTAGATTAACATTCAGCCTTGTGCCACTTCTCCATTCTTCCTCCCCTCCCACACACAGAAGCTCTAGCACAGCATCCTTTCACTCCTTTTGTCTTTCCTCCCCCATACTTTGCACAGCAGTGGCAATATCCATCCCTATTTTTTCTATCTCCCCCCCCCACCAATACTCTGCACAGTATCCTCCTCTTTTCCCCACCATCAGTGCCTCTGGCATAACACTGCCTCTTTCTTTTCTTTTTCCTTTTTCTTAAATTGATCTTTATTGAAATATTTAATGTAGTTTAAGCTGTTCCCCCTTAAAGCTTCCCTCCCCCTCCAAACCCCCCATCTCCCCCCCAAACCCCCTAATACTAAGGTAACAATGGAGAGCAATACACAAGGGGGGGGGGGGGGGAAATCAAGTAGAAAACCAAAAGAGAGAGCACAAAAATGTTCTCCCTACCTCCCCATGGCTCATTATTTCTTAATCTTCTAGCTCAGATACCAGGCCATAAAAGGCGCCCACAATTTTTCAAAACTGGACAGTCTTTCTCGATGAATAGCAGTCAATTTGCCCATATAGTATACGTCCCACAGTGCTGGAAGAATCTCTTGCTGTGAAGGTATCAATTTAGATTTCCATCTTCTAGCCAGCTCTCGTCTAATACTTGTCAAATATGGAAACAAAGACTTTGGACAATTCAGGTGGCACCATACCACCAGAGAAATGTGCAAAAACAAAGCAGGATCCGCCTTAATGGGAAAAGCAAACACTGTAGTGAATATCCAAGTACATTGCTCCCAAAAGTATGAATCAAGGGACATTCCCACCAAATATGAAAGTAGGTACCCACTCCACCACAGCCCCTCCAATATAAATTCCCCAAAGAAAGATGAAAGAGAGACGTCTTAGAGGGAGAGAGGTAACATCTATATAATAATTTTAGCCCATTTTCTATGAGTTTGGCTGAAATAGAAGTGTGAAAAATATATGAGTGAATAGCTTGTCAATCCTTATCTGTAAAATCCCTTTCCCCAAGTAATAACATACTTAGGATAAGTGCCATCTTGTCTATGCAGTATTTCATACACCTGAGAAATCGATCTACACTGTCTGGGCTCACCCTGAAGTAACATTTCAAAGGAGTGTACCAGTTAAATAGCCATTGTCCGAGTGGATTACCTTGTAAAAACAGCACTGCCTCTTTCAGTGGCGAGCAGCTCCAGCAAAGCATTATCCTTTTCTCCTTCCCTCCCCCCCCCCCCCCCCCCCCCCCCCATATTTCTCCACGTCTAACAGCAGCATCCACCTCCCTTCTGCTTTTTCTTTGGAATAGCATCCAGTTTCCCTCTCCTCTTTCCCTTCTCCCAGTTACCAGGGCAGCATCCAGATTCCCCCCTCCCCCCCCCCCAACATCCATCCTCTTGCTCTCTTCCTGCATGCTACCAGTGGTGCTCAGTACAGACTGCACTGCACAGCAGCATTTCTCTTCCCTCCTGGCTGCTGCTTGCTTTCATGGGAGAACCATTCCTCAGAACACAAGCATCTGGTTAGGGCACCAGGGGTTAGCACCTCTTTTATCTCCACTCCCCATGCTCCCTGCTGCCGTTTAGCAGTAAAAGATAACACCAACAGTAGAGTTTGATTGCAGCTACACTGCCACCCAGTTGTGTTGTAGGCAACCACGAACCACCTAGATTGTCTAATGCTTATAACAGCTCTAAAAACCATTAACTATTTTGCAATTTGTGTGTAGAAATGGTGTAATGATTTTATTGGACTAACTTAATACATCTGTGATGATCTTTTAAGAGCTCTGATCCCTTCATCATGTCCCTGCAGTGTAGCTCTGCATTGCACTCGCCCCAACCCCCTGCATCTTACATTTAGAATGGCTCTGACTATGTGTTTCTTCATCCTTTCAGGCACAAAGCCTCAAGTTGTGACTCCTGAAAACACATCAGAGGTGAGAGCAGCTGCTACAGATGGGGAACTTTTAGCAGGGGAGAAGGATAGTGGAAGAGAAGAGGGGTAGGCAGAATGAGGGGATGATGTGGGGAGCTGGGGAGAAAAGGAGCATCAGGTAAAAACTGTGGAGAAAGACTGGGTAATGAAGAGGCAGGTAAGGGTTAAAAAAAAAAAAGCAGTATTAGTGTAGGACAGTGGTCTCCTACCTTTTTTATGTAAAGGGCCGCAAAGTGGACACTACAGAGCTCCGGGGACCACCAAAAGATTTTATTTACTTGGATTTTACTCACACCTTTTTCATCAGTAACTCAAGGTGAGTTATATTCAGGTACACTGGGTATTTCTCTGTCCCTGGAAGGTTCATAAGTTTGTACCTGAGGCAATGGAGGGTTAAGTGACTTGCCCATGATCACAAGGAGCAGCAGTGGGATTTGAACTGGCCACCTCTGGATGTCAAGACAGTGCTCTAACCACTAGGCCAATCCTTCACTCCATATATTTAAATCCTAATCAGCTCAGGCTTACAAATGTAATCTTAAATACTAATTTTGATTCTACAAGGATAAATGATACTCTGTTTCTGTGTTACTATTAATCCTTCCCATCCCACATGAGCCCAAAGGAAAGAAATTATTTTTATCCTTAAAAGTCTTCTGGAAGTAAAAGAACAAAAATGTACCGGGGGGGGGGGGGGGGGGGGGGGGAGGGGGGTTGTCTTACAAATATCTTGCATTTTGGGTGGAAAAATCCAAAATAATAGTCAAGGACAAAAAAGCAATGTTGTCTCACCTGTTTTCAAAGTGAAATATGTGGGTAAAACTTTGTCTGAAAGTTGTCCACGTGAAGCTCTGCTGGGTCGCATGTGCGTGGTCACATTGATTTGCATGCAAATGCATGCATGCACAGGGAGAGGTGAGTCGATTGGCATTTGTGTGCATGTATGCACATGTTATGATTCTGCTAAACAGGCAGAGGAATGGCTGGAACCCGCTCTGCTAAACAGGCAGGGGAATGGCTGGAACTCATTTCTCATTGGCCTGTCAGGGATTGAGCTGACCTCTGTAGCTGCAGAAGTCAGAAGCCAAGAACTACTTAACCTTACCTCTCCCTACAACATTTGCTTTAGCGTTTGATTGCTGTCAGCTGATGTCTGCTTCTCTCTCTCTGTTTGTGCTAGGGCAATTTGCGTATACATTGGAGTTTTGCTTACTCTCCTCCTAGCTTGTTGATTCTGTGCGTGTTTGCTGGGTATTCCCAGCATGAGTTTGATTGTCTCCTCAAGTCACTGGCTTCCGATCAGGTACCACATACAGTTCAAGCTTCTCCTACTTACCTACAAATGCACTCGATCTGCAGCCCCTCATTACCTCTCTACCCTCATCTCCCCTTACGTTCGTACCCGAAACTCTGCTCACAGGTCAAATCCCTCCTCTCAGTACCCTTCTCCACCACCGCCAACTCCAGGCTCCGCCCTTTCTGCCTCATCTCACCCTATTCTTGGAATAAACTCCCTGAGCCCATACGTCAAGCCCCCTCCCTGCCCATCTTCAAATCCTTACTCAAAGCCCACCTCTTCGATGTCGCCTTCGGCACATAACCATTATACCTCCATTGAGGAAATCTAGACTACCCCAACTTGACATATCGTCCTTTAGATTGTAAGCTCCTTTGAGCAGGGACTGGCCTTCTTTGTTAAACTGTACAGCGCTGCCTAACCTAGTAGCACTATAGAAATGTTAAGTAGTAGTAGTAGTATTTCATTGCACCTTGTCTGTTCCCTGCTGTCTGGTGTTGTGCTGTCTGTGGTAAGCTTGTTCCTTGTATGTTCTTGTTTGTTTGATTACGTTTCCTTTCTCTCTGTGCTCCCTTTTTGTGCTAAGCTTAGGCTCTGCTCCCTGTAGACCTGCCCCTGTTGGCAGCCTCCCTGTCCTTGTTTTTGCTCCTGTTTGTTTGTTTTAGTTTCCCTTTGCTTGCCTCACCTTTGTCTGCCATGTAGCCCTACTTCCTGCAGTTCAGTGTTTCAGGAGTAGCCTTTTCCCTTAGCCTGTTTCCCCCTTTGTTTGCTGAGTCTATCTCCTGATTCTGGTGATCAGTGCTCCTTATTTGATCTGTGTTTCTTAAGGCAACTTTCTCTGTTTGTTTACTCTTCCCTTTACCATGAGTGCTCTGTGGCACAGCCTTGTATATCCCTATAAGCAGTTCCCTTTAGCCTTGTGTGTTGTGGGGCCAGCCTGTGCATTCTTGTGTGTGGATTCCCTTTATCCTTGTGTGCTGTGTGGCACAGCTTTGTGTATTCTTATAGATGGTTTCCCTTTACCTTTGTGTGCTGTATGGTACAGCCTAGAGTGTTCCCTTGAGTGGCTTCCTTTATCCTTGACTGCTCTGTGGCACAGCCTTGTGTATTCCTATAGAAGCTTCTGTCTGTCTCCCTCTTCCTTGTGACTCCAGCTAGCGCTGTGTCCTTTGCTTGTGCTCCAGTCACTCCGGGGACCCCTCGTTGTTCTTTCTCCCTTCCCAGTGTATGATTGGGTTCCTGTTCGGCTGTGAGGCCCGCACGCTTGGACTCTGTACGCATGGGTTCCCGATAGGCCGTGAGGCCCGCATGAATGCTGTATCTCCCATTTTCTGGTGGTGCTAGTTGTTTGTCCTGTGTGTGCGGGGCTTGGTGGCTGGGGTTGTGCATAGTGCCTGTTTGGTCTACCCTAGGACTTGGCCAAGATCTTATGTTAGGCCTCGGCCTGGGCTCAAGGGCTCACGACCAGATTAACAGTGCATCAGTGTGACCACGCAGGTACATGTGGCCCAGTGGAGCTTCATGGGGCCTTATCTCTAGCCACAGAATCAGCAGGGTTCACTGGATATGAAGGCCGCAAAAATGGACTGAGTGAGCTGCATGTTGGAGACCACTGGTGTAGTGAGAGACTGTATGGGAAATCAAGAATTCTTTGCATGTCAGTACTAACTACTGGATGCCGAGTACCTGAGTCCTGCTGTCACTATGTGCTTCCAGCCTCCTGGATCTGGATCTGCGCCCTGGCTAACTCTCCTTTCCACTGTGCTCACTTCCTCAGGCTCAGTCACATGTTAGATATTTACTTCTGCCACCTCAGTGGGATGATTTAGTTACTTGTAGTGTGGCATGACACTCAGACACTGGTGTGGTATGGCATCCAACTGACAGCTAGGAAGGTGAAGTGTGGTAGGATGATGTGAATGAATTAGGAAATCTATCTCTTAATCTATTGATCTCTCTACTACCTTTTTGAAGGAATTCACTCAAGACGGTGTACAGTAAGAATAAAGTAAACATAAGGAATAGACAATTATAGCAGTAAAAATATTCAAATAACAATACAAAGTATGGCACAGTATACTACTTACAATGTCAACACAATATGTAATAAAACATTTTAATAGACAGTGTAGGGTGTAAGCAAAGATGGAACATATAGATAGGTAAGAGGAGTTAGAAAATAAGGGGACTAATTTAAGAAAGTTGCATACGAGATCAGAGAGGTGATTAAATATTATCTCAGCTAGGGTAGGAGTAGATAATTATGTCCTGCTGCGGTATGTATATGTGAGATTAACAAGTTAGTTACTTCTTCCATTAAAGGCCTGGTTGATGAGTCAAGCTTTCACCAGTTTCCTGAATTACAGATAGTCTTGTGTTGAGTTCAGCTTTCCAGGGTATAGGGGCTACTCTGGAGAAGGCTTGCTTGCGGGTTTCACATTGTGCAATGTCTTTTGGAGAGGGTGTGGTTAGGGATACTCCTTGGGAGGACCTTAGTGTCCTTGGAGGTGTGTAGAAGGTGATCCTGTTCTTCAAGTACTCTGGGCCATTTCCTTTAAGGACCTTGAAGATCAGACAGTTTTAAATTTAGCCCTGTATTGTATTGGTAGTGAAGTTTTTGCAAAAATGGTATGATGTGGTCATGTCGCTTGCAACCTTCTATTAGTCTTGCTGAAGCATTCTGAATCAATTGGAGCTGGTGCAAACCCTTTGTAGTCAGACCAGTGTAGAATGCATTACAGTAATCCAGTCTTGATGTTATCATGACATGCACAATTGGGATAAGATTTACCTTCCCAATGTAAGAAGAGAGGTAGCGTATTTGTCACAAATAGTAGAAGCAGTTCTTGAGGGTTGCTTGGATTTGGGGAATCAGAGTAAGTGTTGAATCTATAACTGTATTCCAAGGTTCCTGACTTGTGATTAGAGGAGAGAGTCTGTACTTTCCAAAAGAGATTTTGATGTCAGATATGTTTCCACTTGTGTTAGGGACCCAGAGAAGCTCGGTTTTACTTGGGTTCAGCCAAAGTTTGTTGTGTTTAGCCTATTCTTGAATGTATGTTAGAAAGGTAATCAGTTTATTCCGGGCTGTAGGTAAGTTAGGCTCAATGGTTTTGAGTAGCTGCACATCATCTGCATAGATGTAGAACTAAGTGTCCATCGACTGAATCAACTCATCGGAGCCAGGAGATGTCACCAGCTAGCCTATGCTCAGTCTGCTTTATGCTTTCTGCAGGATGCCAGTGTGGTGAATAAAGCCTGGTATGGAGGTCACTGCACCCGCAATGCAGCTGAGAGTGCCCTGCTCAAGGTCAGCAAGGTAAGTGCACAGGATCTGGACTGCATCTCCAGCCTCTCACTGGCCCTTTCCAGGTCCAGCTAGTGGCATATGATCTGCTGTAAGCTCTATATATATATCAGGGTTATGCAATACCAATACTCACATCTAAACACCAGAATAAAGGCCTCTTACTCTGTTTATTCAGTATATCTTTAGCTTGAAGTAGAGATGAAATAATTTTCCCCGAAAAGATAAGATTGGATCATTCTAGGCTTTCCCAGATTCAAAAATGAAAGAATTCTGAGTGGCCAATTAACTCGGGGCACAGCAGAGGGGAAGGAGATCCTTACATTTTAATGAAAAGTTCATTCTTGCTAATTTCGGTCATTCTTTCTGACTTTACAGTTCAACTCCTTTTTTCTCTCCAGTTTCTAAAAGTCACAGTTCACTAGATGGCTTATGACTGGTAGATGTGCAAATTGACTTCTTAAAAACCTATTTAAGAGTCAGTCAAAATTCCATTGAAAAAAATCTGTATCTGCACTAGATTGCATTTTAAGCATTGTACTGGCAGAGGATGACTCTGTGTGTGTGTGTGTGTGTGTATGTGTTCCTGCACCTCCCATCAGGGCCCATGGCCTTGCTGTATCATCTTGAAATGTGATAGCAGCAGTACAGGTTAAATGCCTCTGTGAAAGCTCTGCTCAGTCCTGACAGGAATGAACGGTAAACTGTCCATGGCAGGCCAGTCCTCTGCTGATGGAGGAAGGAGGGAGTCGGTTGTGCAGTACTGACATCTCATAGCTCTATATTTTAAGGTCCGTGATTGAAGAGTTCAGGAAGGGGCTCTGGTGCACATGGTTCCTGTACGACTCCTTAGGCATAGTTTGGGGGAGGGATGGGGGATCATGTGGGATGGTGCCCTCCTCCCCCCTCCAGAGCTGGCAATTAATTAGCTCCTCTCCCCACACAGTAATATACCACCCTACTTCTCACCTCCCACTCCCCCCCCCAAAAAAACAAAAAACTAAACGGGGAATCTACACCGATGCTTTTGACCCATGGCTATTAGTGTAGTGAATGAGCTAGCTAGGTAGATAGAGGAGGGGGAATGGGTAGTTACAAATGGGGTGTGATTCCATGAGTCTTCAACAGAGGCTGCTTCTGAATGAGTTGGAAACCCAAACTGACCACTTAGAAAATGAATGAAAGAACTAATTGTACAAAACTATATAGATTTCTGGCTGGAGCTGAGATGTCCTGTGAAGGGGAGGAGAAAATTCAGTCATTACTCAATGACACCACCTACTTTGGGATACAAGTGTACTAAGCTCCAGAGAGGGCCACCAGTGCAATGTCTGTGCCCAGGTAGAGGATAGTTATAACAGAAGAAAATGTCCAAGCACTATGTGAGCACTTGAAACTGAAGGCTCCTGCACCAGATCCCCAGCCTTTGTTCTTATTGATAAGAAAGCCCAAAAACTACAGACCAAAACACAGTACACTATACACATGGCCTGATTTTGTCCTGACCTGAGGAAGGAGGTTTTGGCCCCTGAAAGCTCGTAAAAAAAATGTATCAAGTTACTCCAATAAAAAGGTATTCCCATATTTTCCATTTTTTGTTTTATTTTATTAACCTTTTAAGTGAACTAACATGGCTGCCACACTACATTTATCCTAAAGTAAAAATACAATTATTTTTTCACCTTCATTGTCTGGACCTTTAATTTTTCTGATTACGTTGGGGTCTCTGTGTCTGGTTCTTACTTTCCTGTGTCTTCTCTTAACTGTTTCCAAGTCTCCATTTGTCATTTTTCCCTGCAGTCTTCACTTCCACCACTACATCAAGCTCAGACTTTGATATTTACCTTTAATTTTTCTTACTACCTAATCTTCAGTCTCCCTCTTAACGTGTATACCTACAGCTTTCCATTTTTTTCTCAGTCCCCTTCCCTTATTCTCAATCTTTCACTGACTCTTCTCTCTCCCTTTTATCCAATATCTTCAGTATGCAACTTCCCCCTCCCCCCACCGTATGTCTGCCATTTCCTTCCCAGGACCTGCGGCACTGCTCAAAACAGAAAAGACACACAGCCTCATACCTTCTGTGCATGCCACTGCTGACTGTTGGTCTTGCCCCTCTGAAACTGCAAGGCTGTCAGAGTGGTGGGACCAGCAGAGCCAGCAGTGGCGTTCACAGGGGCAACTGTCCCATGCCTCTTCTGTTTTGAACACTACTGCAGGTCCCAGGAAAGCAGTGGGAGGGAGAAATATGGAAGTTGGGGCTGAGAAGCATAGCTTTCCCAGGCCTCTTATAAGGGGTTCTTATGAGTGTGCTTCTGAAGTCCAGTTATCCAGTCAGCTTTTGAATCAGCAGCCAAGTAACCAGGTAACCACACTAGTGACCAGCAGCTCAGGGCTTCCTGCACACACCCAGAACAGATAATTATTCTAGTTTGTAATACTTTTTTTTTAATTAACACTCCATCAACTGATAGAATAACATGATTGATTTTTATTTTCTTTATTACTTTTTAACTATATGCACATGGATCACAGTTTTCAAAATTAATGCTTCCTTCCCTTCTTAAATACTTTTATATACATTTGGCTAGGAAGAGAGACCCAGTTCAGTCAGACATGGTGTGGTATCCTGTATGAGCCAATGACAATGGGAAGGTGCTGATTTCCCAAAGGGGTGCATACAGATTTTGAGGCCTTTCATTACTTCATTTCAGCCTCCTTAGAGAGAGGTCATCAGTTCAGTGCTGCCTGTGAAGGGTGTCCATGACTGACTGTGTAGTAGTCTTCACTTCAGCAGTGTTTTTAAAACAGTTTCTACCTCTTACTGTGATTTCTTTCCCGGCAGGATGGCTCATATATGGTGCGACATAGCTCTGGCCTTGGCTCCAGCAAGCAGCCATACACATTAGTGGTTCTGTACAAGGGATATGTCTACAATATTCCCATCCGTTACGTGGCAAGCAGTCAGTCTTATGCTCTGGGAAAAGAGGGTAAAGCCTATGAAGAGGTGAGTCACTATAAAGTTTTTGATAAAAGTGGTGTTTGCATATTTATGAATATATTTAAATTTGAGTATGTGTATTCCATGATAGCTGATAAAGAGTTTGATGAGTCACAGGACTATGTTCCCTGTGTGAATCCCATCACCACAGAGGTTTTTGATGTCATGGGATTTTGATCTGATCCACATTCCTTGATTTATTTCATAGTGGTCATATGTGCTGAGTTTTAACATATGCCTAATTCTACATTTTGCAGGTTAACACAGAAAACAAACACAAAATATTTGTATACTCAAGACAGTGACATTTTGAAGGAAATGTTTTTTATTTTGTATTTATTGAAATTTTGAAATATTTACAAGTATCCATTTGTTACAGAAATCTTGATAGGGAGATAGACCATATTTAATTAAAGGAATAATCAACATTAAGTACAAAGCAAAAGTTGAGAACATAACCCCCAATCAATTTAGACCACAATAAAGGAGGATGGAGCCATAAAATAGTGGAGTTATTTTAAAAAGGAAACAAGTTAAATCAAATAGGCTTAATGTAACATTCTTCCCTTCCTATCCTTAAGACTCAATAAGGAGGTACAGGATTAGCTGATGAAATAGACGCTTTCTTTAAATCAAGAGAAGACCTTAGTTGATCTGGAACATAGAAAAGATATTTATCCCCAGAATAGCAGATCAAACACGTGCAGGGATAAGAAAGAAAAAAATTAGTACCAAAGACAAAATGTCTTGTCTCAAGGAAAGAACAATTTACAATGAATCTGAATGCAGATTCATTGTATGCAATACATCTGGGAATGTCCATATTCTTTGTCACAAATTTAAAAAAAAGATGTAGATTTTTTTTTAAGTATACGCACATAAGCAAGTTTAGGTCCTGTTCAAAAGCACAACTAACCAACAGGGCAGCCGAGAGGGGGGGACAGGGGGGACAAAAGTCCCCAGGCCCCCCTCGCTCCTCCTCTCCTCGCTCCGGAACTAACCTTAAGTCTCCTTCTTTCACTTTGCGCAAGCAGCAGCAGGGCAGGCCACTCCTTCCTTCCGTGTCCCACCTTCGCCTGACGTAACGTCTGCGAGGGCGGGGCACGGAAGGAAGGAGGAGAAGTCTGCCCTGCTGCTGCTTACGCGAAGTGAAAGAAGAAGACTTAAGGTTAGTTCCGGGCCCGGTAGCGGGTGGAGGGGGGGGGGGCCCGGCGACTTCAGGTGGGCAGCGACCTCGGGGGGGGGGGCCGGGGGGGGCCTTGTCCCAGGCCTGGCACCGGCACTCGGCGGCCCTGCTAACCAACAATGTATATCTATCCTGAACTTCATGACTAGATGATTCTAAGATTGCTGATACATCCAATGCTTCATTTCCTTGGGATTCTTGATTTTCTCTTACTGGAAGAAGTGGTGGAGTAGCTGTGTTAGTCCACTTTTAAAGGTAATAAATAGAAATAAAACAAGACAAACAAAAGAAAATAAGATGATACTTTTTTTTAAGTTGAACTAAATACATTTTTTTGAATGAGCTTTTGAAGGTAACCCTTCTTCGGATCACAAATTGAGAATTTATGATCTGAAGAAGGGGGTTAACTTTGAAAGTTCATCAAAAAATGTATTAAGTTAACTTATCTTATTTTCTTTTCTTGTTTTATTTCTATTTATTACTCTTACTGGAAAGAAAATATGCTTTATTAAAAGGTGGCAAATTGGAAGTAGGCATATTCAAAATCTCCACTAAGTACTACTTCCAAGTCTCCAAAGGGGATTGACCTAGTACTTTGGGAAAATTTAACACACTCAATTCAAATGGCTAGAATAATTTCCCCTTTGTCTAATATTCTATGAATAACAATCTTATCTTGAAACAAAGTGTTAATTAAGGAAGTCTAAGTCCTCTATTAGAAACTATTATTTTAGAAACTAAGTGATTTTCATATTCTGTGAGGATGGCTTAAACTAGCTTTATATTGGGTTTCAAAAAGGAATAGACTAGCTTTTTCATAGTCTTAAGTTTAGAGTCACAAAAAATGTCAGGTCCTCCAAAAAATGCCAGTAAAGGAAAGCAACTACTATTCCTGTATCTCATAGAAAATTAAAAAAATTTCCATCTTCCTTTTTAACTCTAAGTTGTCTTGGACAATCAACTAATTAATCAAGGACGTGACCTACTATATACTTTAACAGAATCTATTATTACATTTGAAGCTCTAAACCTTCTGAGTCTTTGCTTCCATCATACGCGTTAAGTCCCTGTTTGCCAGCTAGCCTGGTGGTACGGGGGTGGCATGTACTGTGCATTGCCATCTGAAAGACCCTCCGTTAATACTCAAGCAAGATCTTCCTCTCCTAGGTCAGTGGGGCAGGAGAACTGTTACAGCCCCTTGGGGCAGAGTGGGGAGGAAAGTGTAATGGTCATTGCTTAAAGGCGACACCTAGTGGCCAGATGCAGAGCCAGTGATTGCAGGGTTCCAGAAGAAACCTTGATGTATAACTCTGAGCCAAGCAAGGACATTGCTACAGTGATAATGCCGGGTATGTGAGGAAGGAATGCAAAATAAAGGAACATTTTAAATCCAAAAGACTCTTCTCTAAAACATCTTTTAGGTTTTCTTTGGTTGGTTTGGGACTCCCACTTTCATCTCCCTTAGTCAATACTTGGGCAGAGCAATTCTCAGCTCAGCTGAGTCTTCTGACGGAAGCTTTTCTCTAGGTGAGGGGTCTAGTTTGGATGCAGCAGTTTGAGCACTGACACCATGAGTCGCTAGAGAATGTTGGAGCCTATCCCTGGCAGCCACAGGTTTGGTTTCCTGCTGAGCTGTTTCTCAAGTCTATCAGACTGGCTCGTGGGGGGGGGGGGGGGGGGGAGGAGGGAGTGCCTTTTGGGTGTTGAAATAGTTCTGCCTAAAAAGCAAAATTAAGTCTCCAGTCCATAGAATAACCCAGCAGAGGCATCCCATAAACGCAAAGTTTTCCAGTTGCCACAGCTCTGTTTTGAAGCCAACTTCCTCCCCCCCCCCCCAATTCATTAGTTAAGCTATCTTTGCCTTTGTCTCTCTCACATCTCTGTCTCTCTACAGCTCTTTGACAGCATCTCCAGCATCATCCAACACTACCAGGATCACCCTCTTGTACTGATTGACAGCCAGAATGCATCCAAGGAGCAAACAATCCTGCTGTGCCCAGTGCAGCCCTGACGCATCCACCCACCCGGGAGACATCATCAGTCACAGAGCACAGTACCGACCCGCCTAAGAGCTGTGCTACAATGCCCTCTTCTTCCCCCTATCACCCACACGGAGGGGTGGAGGCTGGCACAGGCTGAGCTTTGCTGAGACAGCTCACTCCAGTCAAATGTGTAGTACTCGCCTGGCTTAGCTTGCTGAGATCTTCTTTGTTCTTATAAAATGTAAGAGTGAGCTCTCAGGACTCTCTTCTAGCACATAACTGATCTTACAGGCTCCACAGGGCTCTCCTTTCTTATTACAAACCAGTTCAGTCCAGAACAGCTCAAGCCCTAATGAGACCAGATGGATGAAGAATAACACTCTAATCCATAAATCCAAAGCCAGACACTAATATGGGGCCTGGGCTTTTGGAAAATTGTGTGTGCTGGGAGGTAGGGGGGATCTAGACTTGAAACTGTAACTGTTAAACAGTGGTTGAATAAACAAAGTTTTGAGGTGAGTGCAGCTGTTGTGATAGAATCAGATTGTGGCGCTTGGCAACAATTCTCTACCCAGGCTGAAGGAAGGAGGGCACTGGGTGGAGGCGACTGGTCACTGCTGTTTCCTAGGATCTTAGAGTGTGTAGCAGGAGCAGCACTCGAGCCCAATGTATGATGGGAAGGAGCTGCAGGCTGCCGTTTTCTGTCTGCTTTCTCTACATAGGCGAAACCAGCAGGTTCAGTCACAAGGTAATGCCTCACAGCTCCTTGCTGAAAGGTAGATGGTAAGGGATAAACAAAACCCATACATAATGAGACCCCTATGAATGAGGGAGACTTCCTGAGGCACCAATATAGAAAATCTTGTCCCTTTTTCCCAATGGGAGAAATCCACACTTCTCCCCACTGCTGAGTCACTAATAGGAATGCCTGGAAGGGGAGGGGGGAGCCCAATGTTTGGAGCAGCAGGCTGAGAACCAGGGAAACCAGGATTCATCTCCTGCTTCTCCCTGTGACCTAATTTCTCCCATTTAGTAAATGTTTTCTCCCATGGGGAAAATCAGGTTGTAAACAGGGACCTTAGATTGGAACAGGGAAATATCCACTGTTACCTGAACTGTAATCTGCCAGGTGCTGGGAAAGGCAAGTAATTTAAACCCAAAATCACAATCCAGATTTGTATTTGACTTATTTTAGCAAGGTAAGATCTCTAAATCTATGCATGCAGTGGAGTAACACTGAGAATGGAAACTTATTCAGGACAGAGGGCAGTGCTAAGGGCAGGTAGGGGGAAATGGATAGAAACAGAAGGGGCTTGAGTGAGGGCCAAAAAGTGAAGAGTGCAAATCAACAGACAAAGAGACAATGTGACTACAGCAGGTTTCTAAGAAGGCTGAGAGTAGACTGTGTGACATGACCATAGTTCTAGTACCACCCTGTACCGTAAGCCTAGAAAGGAATACCTTTCTACAGTTCGGCAGTTATCCCCATAATCTAAAAATGAATTTACCTATTAGTCAGTATTTACAATTGAGAAGACTGTGTTCGGATACATCAGAGTTCAAAATCCAGGCACAAAGTTTGACCGCTCAGTTCTTGACAGACAGTTGGCCCCTTTAAAAAGGGTTAGGGTCTCCTAGGAGGCGGAAGATGATCTGGCCTGGGAGGCAGAGATGGATTTGCCCCTACTGGAGGAGGAAGGAGTGGCAGAGGGCTGTTGGGAGGACCCTGTCACTTCAGAATCAGGAGTGGATCCCCTGTCTTCGGGGGACGACCCTTCTGTAGTCAGGATCTTCCATAAGGAGGATCTGCAGGAGCTAATCTCTTTCGTGTCTTCCACCCTCCATTTTGAGGAGGAGCAGTCTGTAGTCTCTGAGATACGTAAGGTAGATGTGTTGGTCAAGGGAATCAGATCTTCAGGGAGATCCTTTCCTATTAACCAAGACATTCGGGATATTATTCAGGCCCAATGGCAGGTCCCAGAAAGATATGAAAGATAATGCAGAAAGTTGGGAAAGATTGATCAAATGTAATGCTGAGAACAACTGATGTAATTACTGGTTATAGCCCTATGCACAATGGAAATAAGACATTTTAAATAAAAAAATAATAGGAAACGTAGATCTCTCATAAAAGTTAAGAATGACAAGGGTTTATTGTGCTCCTTCTCTATGGTATTACTGTCAGAATTTATTGAATTTTTATTATGGAAATCACCTTGACCTACCTGTTCAGATTAGGCGGTATATCAAGTTTTCAATAAACATAAAAACAAACATATATTCCCTATTCTGTGAGAAATTTTAAGCTTTGTTTTTATTGGATATTGTAAATGTGTGTATACATTTATTTGTATGTTTTACCATATGCACTGTTGTAATTTCCCTTCAGTGCTTTGAAGAACGATGATGCCTGAGACACTGTTAGTGTCCGCCTCTGAAACTATGGTTTTGTTTCTTTGAAAATGAATGCAAGCAAGTCAGCATAAAGTATAAGCTTCTTGCCCCTGAGCCATTCTTCTACCTGTTTTGTTTTGAGAGCCTTATTGTGTTTTCTGAAGGCACTGAGCAGAAGTGCAATGCCTCAAACTCCCGACTGCCTCCGGATCGAAGTAAATTCTGCTTAGAATTTGTTTGTACATTACTTTGTAGGGCGGTGCACATTTCAACACTCGCTTCACCGTAAAAAAGAGGGTGTTTTATTTTAAAACTAGTAAAAAAAGGCCCGTTTCTGACACAAATGAAACGGACGCTAGCAAGGTTTTCCTTGGCTCCCCTGCAGCCACCCATGTCCAGCGACCCTCCTCTCCCCCTGCAGCCACCCATGTCCAGCGACCCTCCTCTCTCACCTGCCCCCCCTCCAGCCACTCGCTGTATCTAAAATATTCTAAGCAGAGAACAAAGATAATAGAGTAAAATATAACAATACAAATCAAACATAAAATAAAACTAATCACTCAACCTTAATAGTCATTCATTGCCAAAAAACAGAGCAGTATCATTAACCTAATAACTCATATGCTTGGTCAAACGGATGAATTTTTATTTCTTTCTTGAACTGAGCAATAGTTCACACAGAGCGAAGCTCAACAGATAGAGCATTCCACAACTTAGGGCCCTTAACATAAAAAATAGAAGCTTAGCGGGGTTTAAAAAAGGTCTGGATGGCTTCCTAATGGAAAAGTCCATAGACCATTTTTAAATTGACTTGGGGACAATCCACTGCTTATTTCTGGGATAAGCAGCATAAAACGTATTGAACTTTTTCGGAATCTTGCCAGGTATTTGTGACCTGGATTGGCCACTGTTGGAAACAGGATGCTGGGCTTGATGGACCTTTGGTCTGTCCCAGTGTGGCAATACTTATGTACTTGGCCAGAGGTTATCCACAGAAGTCAGTACACCGGGCATATCTAAGAACTCGATATGCTCATCGTGAACGATTATTACAGGATAAGTGCCCTACTCAAGATGAACGCTTGACTTGTATTATGCCTTAGAATCGGTTATCTTCTAAATTTGTACGAATTGTACATACACATTGGCATGTACTACAGATACATCCCGCCTTGACTGAATTTCCACTTTTAGCATATACTAGGGGTAAGAATATGGGGCAAATATTGTTTAAACAGCGATATGAAAGTGAGTTTAGTCAGGTAGAGATGGGTGAACATGTTCCCTGTGGGTCCTGTCAGTAGTGTTTGTTAGCACTTGTAGGACCATAGTGGGAAGGATCCATGCTCAGGCGTTATCATACAAGCTAAGAGAAAAAACACATGTAACACTGCTAATGTAGTATATAAGTACATAAGTAATGCCACACTGGGAAAAGACCAAGAGTCCATCGAGCCCAGCATCCTGTCCACGACAGCGGCCAATCCAGGCCAAGGGCACCTGGCAAGCTTCCCAAACGTACAAACATTCTATACATGTCATTCCTGGAATTGTGGATTTATGTGATACAGTGCCCTTGTGGCTTGATTTATGTTGGGCGCAGTAGCAGGCCGATAAAGATACGTTTCAATGAACACAAGTCAAGGATTGTCACCAAAACGGAGCAAGCCCCCTTGGTCCCTCATTGGTTGGAGAGTAAGCATTCCATAGCTGATCTTCACTGGCGGGTTATAGATGGTGATGTTGTCGGGTGGGAGGGAGGCCATATAGAACGTTTGCTAAATTACAAGGAACAGGAATGGATTTTTAAGTTAAATACGGTGTTCCCTAACGGGCTTAACGCAGAAGTGGAATGGGTGACGTTAGTTTAAGGGGTCCTGTGATTGGTTGGATTCCCGTCCACTGTTAATATAAAAGCCAGTAAAAAGTGAGCCGCCGCCATCTTGCATATAGCGGGTGAAAGGTCGGCAGGATGGCCGGAGGCTATAGTCCAGGTAAACATAATTAGTTTAGTTTTGGCGAGTTAATATGTTTAAGATCTGAGGGGCCTTGAGATTTATACCTCTCTTCTTTTACAGGGGTCTTCCTTGATAAAGCTACATAGCAAAACATGTGCCATGTCGGAAGCAACCCCTGAGCTGACTAGATTTAAATATTGCACTCACAAGATGAGTATATAGTTGTTATGAGTATATATAAGTGTTTGAAAGTGAATAGACGGTGTAAATCACAAAAAGAGTATTATTAGGATACGTATAGTACACTATACAAGGCAGTGGTGGTCGGAAACCACTGAGGATCGCAACAAATGAGACACTGTGGGTAAAAACATTAAGTCCAGTGCATTGTTACTGAGGTTTACTGTCACCATAACTCTGGTTATCAGCATTGGTAATCACGGAGGTTTACAGAAGTATAGTGGCCTCTTTATCTGTTATTGCCTGTAATCCAGTGCCTAACTTTACACGCCTAGACTAGTGGTTTTCAACATAGTTCTAACCCTAACATCAATGATGAAACATCATGTTCTGATTCAAACAGCTGTTTTACTAATTTTGATGGCTGTTTTGTAATAATCCAGAGTTATAGGAGGAGGACCTAGAAGTTGGATGAGACTTGCAAGATTTAAAGGGGTCCAACACAAGGCCTGGAATGGCCTCCCAGCTCAAGTGGGGGAGGGGTGGAGGAAGAACAGATGCATAGGTACAGTGGTAAATCTAGCTTCCTATAGGACACTATGCTGAAAAGTATGATGTGGCTGGAGGGATACTTTAGAGCTAATCTATATGATAATTCATTGCCTTTGGGTTGGTTCTGTTCTGTTTTGTATTGCAATTTCATGATTTTGACAGGGAATCGCAGCAGTTTTTAAAATATATGGTATGTTGTGCTACCACTAGCCCTTTAATGCAAGAAAGACTAAGGAGCAGTAAAGACCCAGCTCCCTCTCCTGAAGCAAAGATGAAGGATTAGCAAACTGATTCTCAAATACCTCAGCTGTTGTACTTCTGATTTTCCTCATCTTGGAGCAATAAGAGTGAATCTGAGAGACTGAGATCGTCTCAGACATACCCTGGCATCTGAAGTTCATTCCTGTCACAGCAATTATAAAATTAACCCATTTGGAAACATTGTTAATTCTTTTTGCAGCTGATGAGGGCTACTGCCCTCAAAATAGCAGCAACACAGCCCCAATATTCATTGCTCTTTCCTAGCAAGAGAACTGGGACTACTACTCGGGAAGAAAGCCCACAATAAAGTAATTATAGAGCCTGGAACCACCAAGGTGTTTATAAGGAAACAGTTAATAGGGTCAAAAAGTAAAAGCAGTCAATTTAGGATGCAATATCCCTTTTTACCACCAGAGGTCATCAGTTCCCACTTTATCAGGCATTAGCTCAAGGGTGGAGGAAAAGGAAAAGAAGGATAAAGAAACACCCATTCCATCCCTGCAACTAGGGCTTAGGTTTTACTCTTAGCAGCTCCTTGTTAACTTAAAAATCAAATGACTCAGAGGATGACGCAGTAAGATTACTTTACAGCCCTACGCTGACACTTAACACACTGCTTCCTAATGCAAGCATAATGTAACATTTTAGATCCTCAAAGCAAAAAGCAAAAAATTGTGCCCTGTTAGAAAAAAAACTGTGTACGTTGCAATAGTAATATTAATAGTAATATGTAGCTATTTGCTACAGTAGTCTCCCTGTCCGTGTATGAGTGGGGATTGGCTCACGCTCTGATAGGAAGGAAAAGATTAGGGAAAGAATCCTGCTGGACTCTTGGCTCCCCCTCCCCCAAATGCTTTCCCCCCCCCCCCCCCCAAGGATGATCCCCCAATCCTCAGAATCCCCTCAATTTAGAGATGGCCCTCCAAACCTGCCCCCTCCCTCACCAATGCACCTGTAAGACTTCAGGCAAGAGCTGTGTTCATGTACTCTTTTTTTTCCCTTACCAGCA
This sequence comes from Microcaecilia unicolor, assembly GCF_901765095.1. Lineage (NCBI taxonomy): Eukaryota > Metazoa > Chordata > Amphibia > Gymnophiona > Siphonopidae > Microcaecilia > Microcaecilia unicolor. The sequence continues at coordinate 291,000,204 of NC_044034.1, forward strand.
TCTTGCAAAGTGGAGGCACCTGATCCTTCGGTGCAGTGCCTCACAGAACGCATAGTGTGGGGTCAGTTTGCCAAATAATGGTATTATTGCCTTATCTAGCAGAATCTGGGTGGAGTGCCAAATAAGGCCTTATTTTAGCTGACTTTTCCCCTCCCCCCACTGTGCATCCCAAGATGCACTGTACAGGGTCAGGTGCTGCTATTTTGCAATGGGTTGGGGGTGGATAGGACCCACTCGACCACCACTGAGTTTATATTTTGGAGCTCTGTGGAGGAGGGGGGTGGAGGATTGGAAGGAAGTCTTATAAGGATGGGGAGTCCTGGAGCAGAGGGTGTTCTGAGATGAAATGCCACATTTCACCTCAGATCACTCACTGTTAAGTTGTGAGTCGCCTCGGCATTAGAGCTCCTGAGTTCTGCTCAGCCTTTCACTCTTCAGCACACTTCTCTGCGTTTGTGTTGAATAGTGAATTGGCCTTAATACCATTTCTTAAAAATATGCCATGCAGTCAAGGCTTTGCACAGGGTTACCTGATACACAAAACTGCTTTCTGCAGCATGGCCAAACAAAATTGTGTGCTGAATCCACGTTTCACCACTATAAAGCCTGAGCGTACTTTATTGCATCAGCCCTCAGTGCTGGAGTCTCTATTTTCCTAGGGCTTTTAAATGTGACTCTTCAGAGCAATCGTTTCTAGGGATGCAGTTTATAAATGCTTTTTGTTGTTAAATTACGGTATAAATTAAACATCAGTATCGTGGTCTGTGGAAATTGGTCCTAATTCTGCAACTTCTTTACAAAGATTTTGCTCCTCTTCTGGACTGATGCTGAAACTGTCTAGGTCCAGTGTGGACACACTCAAGCCAAACCTCTTTATGTCTAGTATGCGAGGTGGAGACATTCTTGTGTATTTTTCTACTTGTATGATGAGGGGAAGAGTACTGACCATAAGCACAATCAGCCACTGCATGGCTGATTGTTTTGTTTATAAAAGGTAGGAACAATAGTTTAAAGAGAAGGTGTAATACCAACATCAATCACTGTTAACATCATCCCTAAGCTTCATTTCTAAACAGAAGGCGGCTTGGAGCCAGTCTGTCTGTGGGAGTGTGTAGATCCCTCTCATAACCTGTGTATTTTAGATTTAGCTCATGTCTTTTCATCGGTGAGTTTCGGGTACAATAGGCATTGCTCTGTAGTCAAAGGGCTTACAGTTTCTCAGTGGTTCTCAAACCTGCCCTGAGGGGCAGGGCCGTGCCTAGGGTCTCTGGCGCCCCCCTGCAGACTATCAGTTGGCGCCCCCCCCCCCCCCCCCCCGGTGAAAATGATCGCTCACCACTTGCTACACTGACAGGAATTGTCAGCAATATTCTTAGAAACAAATTGCTATACATTGCAAAATAAGATAGCAGATGTAAATTCTCAAAGTAGACATATTCCAAACGCTAAAATGAAAATAAAATGATTTTTTTTTACCTTTGTTGTCTGGTGACTTTCTTTTTCCAATCATGCTGGCCAGTATCTGAGTCTGCTGCTATCTGTCCTCTTAACTCCATTTCCAGGACTTCCTTTCCATTTGTTTCTTTACTTTTCTCCTTTCTTCTTCATTTCTTGCTCTATATCCATTTCCAGCAATTTCTCCTCTCTCCCTGGGTCCTGCCCTCCCATCCATGTCCATTCTTGTCCCTCTCTGCCCTTCCCTCCTCCATCCATAGCCAGCAATCCTCCTCTCTCCCCTGCCCTCCCCTACATGTCCAGTCCAGTGATTTCTCTTCTCTCCCGTCCCGTCTACCCCCCCCTCTCCTCATCCTTCCATCCGTTTTCCCTCTTTATCTCCCCATCCTTCTGTCTTCCTCTTCCCTCTTTCTCTCCATGTCCTTCCATTCGTCTACCCCCTCTCCCGATCCTGCCATCCAACATCTACCCCCTCTCTCCCAATCCTTCCATCCAGTGTCTCTCTCTCTCTCTCTATCCCCTTTTCCATCCAGTGTCTCTCTCTCTACCCTTTTCCATTCATCATGCCCCCCTCTCTCTCCCCATCCTTCAATGTTTCTCCTCCTGTTAGTTTCTCTCTCCCTACTCTTCCTTCCAGTGTCTTCCCTCTTTCACCCCCCCCCCCTCCCATTTTCTCCTCATTTTAAGCAGCTTCTCCCTTTCTCCAGGACTCCAGCCCTTCTCCATGTCCCCTCCTTCTCTCCCCATCTTCCCACTCTCTCCATTATACCTGCCTAGTGCCTCTCGCTCCCCCTTCCACCTGGCATTAATTTGTTGGCCACTGCTGCTGCTTCTCCTCTTCAGCAGCAGCGCCCCGAGTCCAGACAAAAAAAACAAAGGTAACACAGTTACACGCACCCAAAGTGCAGGAATCAGCTGAGAGGACCGACACCACACGCAGCTTCAACCGCTTTGGAGCCCCCAGGAGCAACAGTTGGCTGCTGGAACAAGCGCGGGGCTGTACCGTAGCAGCTTTCAGCATGGGCTATCGGCACTGCAGCCGCTCCTCTCTGTCCCCGGAGCAGAGCAGGAAGTCGATGTCAACTTCCTTCCTGCTCCTCCAGGGGCAGAGAGAGGAGCGGCTGCAGCGCAGACAGCCCATGCTTGAAGGCTGCCACGGCCCCGCTCTTGCTTCTTTTTTTTTGTTGTTTTATCGCGCGACTCGCGCTGAAGAGGAGACTTTAATTCCCACTTTGCCGGCCCAGACTCGGGAGTGCGGGAGACTCCGGACTTGGCAGGTCTGGATGAGCGGGCCTCGAGGGAAAGTGGCTACGTTTGGGGGGGGGAGGCAATGCAGCATGGGCGGGAAAGGTCACTAAGCCTCCCCAAGCCTCTTATACGGGGCGCCTATGAGCGTCAGTGAAAGCGGAGCGCTGCCGACATCTACCTTCCCTTCGCGCTCTTGGTCTGTGTCCGCCTTCTTTCTGACGTCAGAAGAAGGCGGGACACAGAGAACCAATGAGTGCAAGGGAAGGGAGACGTCAGCAGCGCTTTCACTGACGCTGCTGCGACCAGGTAAAAGATTTAAAGGCCTCGCGGGGCGAGAGTAAGCACCGCGGCGGCGCCCTCCAGAGGTGGGCGCCCCCCTGCGGCGCTTACCCCGCTGACCGCATCGGCACGGCCCTGCTGAGGGGCCACCAGTCAGTTCAGTTTTTAGAATATCCCTAATGAAGGAAATTCTATATAATGGAGGTAGTAAGTCCTACAAATCTCTCTCATGCATATTCATTAGAAATATCCTGCAAACCCAACTGGCTGGGGTCCCTCAGGACAAGTTTGAGAACCACTGGTCTAAAGCACATATTTCCAAAGCTGTGTTATGGCATAATATTTATTATTTGCCAATAACAGAACTATATGCAAGATTATTTTTTTTTTATCATAATGTGTGTTAAATAATCATGATCTGTAAATAAATGCAGAGCAACTCGTTGTTATGCAAAATGAATAATATTTGTGTTTAAAGTTTTTTTGGTCACATCCTACCTGAAATCCATAAACCTAGAAACCTTAGCAGACCAATCCTCTCTGGTATTGGCACACTCAGAGGAAATATCTAGACGTACAGAGGGGATTCTTAAACCCATAGTGCACAAGTAGCATCATACAAGACACCACAGCCTTTCTGAACAAATTGAAAAACATAAGCAGCTACAGCCTGGTGCTCTTCTGGTCACAATGGATGTAGAATCACTATATGTACCCACCTATTCTTCACCTGACCCTGTGACAATGTCAATGTCTCAGACCACACCTCCTCCAATTTTTCCCTATGTTTACCCAACCCTATCACCTGATTATCTCAATCTAGCCTAAAACTAGCTCCTCCTCCTACCTCTTATACCCTTCTCCCTTATAATGTTACCTATCTACACATCTCCTTTACTCTGTTAAGTTTAGACTGTATTCTCTCCATTATACTTTTTTAATCTTACTACTATGTAAGCTGCATTGAACCTGCTATGAGTGGGAAAGTGCGAGGTACAAATGTAACAAATAAATAAATATATAGGAACATGTGATAAATTCCTAAAAAAAAATCCACCCTAGACCACCAATACTCACAGGAAACTATTACAAAATTAATCAAATTTATTCTAACTCACAACTATTTCTGTTTCAGTAATATCTATCTGCAAATCATGGGCACTGCTATGGCCACCAAGTTGGCACCACACTATGCAAACCTTTTATAACAGAAGGAGACATTTTTGAATACAAATCAGACTAAACCCCTAAATTACTAGTGCTATATTGATGACATTGTTATGATTTGGATGAGGGAGAAGAGACTCTCAAACAATTTTAGTTCTTTCAATGCATTCCATTCTTCAATCAAATTGAAATTTGACTACTCCACAGAAAAAGTCAACTTTCCAGATAGCACAATCTCTATCAACAGTGGCTATACACAAACATCTATATACAAAAAACCGAGTGATAGATGTAGCTACTTCCACAATTCTAGCTTCCACCTTTCACATACAAAAAAAAAATCCATTATACACTGCCAAGTCACACGAGACCATCATATCTGCTCCGACCCAAGAGACAAACATCTCCAAATCTTGATTGAGTTCTTCAAACAAAAAGGATACAACCCCAAAATCTCCAAGAAGATTGCCTCTTCCCTTAAAACACCCAGGGAAAACAGAGAGCAGTGTGCCCCTTGTAGTGACATACAAGCCAGAGCTGGAGAAACTGAGAAGAATTATAAAAGATCTACAGCCACTACTCCAGGAGGATGACCTACTGAAAGAAATATTCCCAGCTCCACTAATGCTGGCCTTCCAACAGCCACCTCATCTAAAGCAAAACTTAGTGAAAAGCAAGTTCCCAATAGAAACTAAAACAGTGAGTCAGCCAAGTGCTGTATCAAAAAAAAGTTCTCTAGGTATGACCAGAAATGTTAGTCTGATCAAAGAATTTTCAATGATTTAACTTTCAAATTCCACTTTCCTTTAGTAAATAAATCTAAATATTCCCAATAATTATAGCAGTTTTATCAATGTAAAATGCAAATTTATAACCAGTTGGGAGACTAAATTTGTGGTTTTGCCTAGGACTGGCAGAACCTTTCCACAAAGTTAGAATGCTACAGGACCAGAAGCAGTTAGAAAAGCCTATCCTCTATCAGAGCTAGGCAGGAAAGGAAAGAGGGTATTATTTTTTTGTTGTTGTTTTTGTCTTGTTGGGAGGGGGGCAGGGTTAGAAGACAGAGAAGTGCACCACAATACAGATTCACAGGACAAATTAATTAAGCAATAAGCATTAAATTAAAGAGAATATAAGGTAGCTAAACCTATAGCCCAAAAAAAATAAAATAATCAGAAATCACTTAGCAGTATTTTGGTTCAGGTCCAGCACATGGAATGCTGGAGCCGGGTTAGTTACATAAAAGTCAGTTCTATATCTTTATGCAGTAACTCAGAGCTGGTTAAGTGCTGAATATCGCATTTAACCAGCTATATGTTAGACGGCTCTGGAAACCTGGAAATTCAATACTGGTGCCTGGACATAGCCTGACATTGAATTTCCAGGTTTAGCGCTGGCGGCAGTCAACAAAACCAGGTCCCACAGTACTAACCAGGGTGACACTTCTGTAGGTCAGCACTTTACAAGACCAGAATACTGCACTAATAACTTTATGGTGAGAATACTAACAGGAAATTTTAAAACAATCCAGGAACGTAAGACCTTTGAAGTTAAAATTATGATATATTTTTGACACACCACACAGGACTTAACAAAGATCTGGGTGGGTTTCCTATCACATTATAAACAACAAAATTATACTGCTTTGTCACCCTCTGATCACCCATCCATTTCTCCCTTTTTCTCACCCCTACCTTTTCCTGTGAGACTGTCATTAGAATGCTTTTATGTTTCACTTATATCTTCTGATATTTGTCATAATTTTTCTCATTTCTGCTCTGAAGAAGAAACTATTGCCTTTGAAAGCTAATCAAAAGTGTATTAAGCTAGTCTAATAAAATAGATATCATCTTGTTTTTTTTTCTAGTTATTATATTTAAATAGCAAGCTGCATTAATCCTTGAAAGTTAATATCTAAAGAAGTGGTAAATATTTCTCCTGAGAGCCTGCTAATGTATGAACCAATGTTCCTGGGAAGCAAATTAGAGGCTGTCACAATGACAAGAATTGCTCCCTTTCTCCCATCTCTTTAAAATTATGTATTGAGGAGCAAGTGACATCATGATTGGAAATGACTGCTGAAGTTCAGAGCTCCAGTTGGGGTGCTTTCAATAAAAAAAAAAGAAATTTGTGAATTCGCACCCGTACCCTCCTCCAGAGACTTACAGCAGTGGGACATATGTGTGTGGGGAAGAACTTAGAGACCATCAAATGTGCTGTAGACAGCAAGGGCTGGGGCAACATAAAAGAACCACGTGGCATGAAAGAAGTGGACAAGTTGGTGGAGATGAGGCAGCAAGTCAGGGGCGTAGCCAGACAGCAGATTTTGGGTGGGCCTAGACAAGACGTGGGTGGGTACAAGTGCTGTCCCCCCCCCCCCCCCCCCCACCAACTTAAAAAAATATCTCAGCTGGTAGGAAAACACTGCTCTCTACCTTAGCAGCCTGCAGCAGGCATGCGCTGAAAACTGAGCATGCGCAGTTGCCAGTATCGGCAGCTTAGGAAGCTCAGACTTCTGAAGTGGAGAGCAATGTTTTCAGCACTATCAGGAGGAGGTCTTCAGCTGGCGGAGCTTGGGATCCCCACCAGCTACCACTAAATGTGTGCTGCTGTTGAGTGGGCCTGAGCCCTAAGTGGGTGGGCCCCAGCCCACCCAGGCCCACCTGTGGCTACGCCACTCTAGCAAGTACCGGAGTCTATGCAAGGACCAAGATTCACATGACAAGAAATGTGGCAGTGGCTGATGGAAATTGAAACTGAAAGTAGAGGAGTGTGGTAGCCGTGTTAGTCCACTATTAAGGTTATCATTAGAAATCAAACAAAATAAAACATGGAAAAGAAAATAAGATGATACCTTTTTTATTGGACATAACTTAATACATTTCTTGATTAGCTTTCGAAGGCTGCCCTTCTTCGTCAGATCGGAAATAGTTGTGAGTTAGAATAAATTTGATTAATTTTGTAATAGTTTCCTGTGAGTATTGGTGGTCTAGGGTGGATTTTTTTTTAGGAATTTATCACATGCAGCTATGCCATCTGTTCCTATATATTTATTTATTTGTTACATTTGTACCTCGCACTTTCCCACTCATAGCAGGTTCAATGCGGCTTACATAGTAGTAAGATTAAAAAAGTACAATGGAGAGAATACAGTCTAAACTTAACAGAGTAAAGGAGATGTGTAGATAGGTAACATTATAAGGGAGAAGGGTATAAGAGGTAGGAGGAGGAGCTAGTTTTAGGCTAGATTGAGATAATCAGGTGATAGGGTTGGGTAAACATAGGGAAAAATTGGAGGAGGTGTAGTCTGAGACATTGACATTGTCACAGGGTCAGGTGAAGAATAGGTGGGTACATATAGTGATTCTACATCCATTGTGACCAGAAGAGCACCAGGCTGTAGCTGCTTATGTTTTTCAATAGGCGTGGGAACCCTACTGGCACCAGTATTGTTCATGTGATGTCTATGTAAATTGAATCTTGTCTTAAGCATCTGGCCTGTTTCTCCAATATAGCATCCTTCGTTACATTTTTTACACTGAATGATATATACCACATTGGAAGATGAGCAAGTGAAAGATCCCTTTATGTTGAATATCTTTCCTTTGTGGATGACTTTGGGGTCCTGTGAAATATTTTGGCATAGTTTGCAACTGGATAAATTACAATTTACATTTTACATAGACATTACAATTTACAATTTACAAATTACAATTTACATAGACATCACATGAACAATACTGGTGCCAGTAGGGTTCCCACGCCTGTTGGTCAACATTTTACAGGACCAGGACACTGTACCAGTGACTTCACAGTGAGAATCCTGAAAGGTAACTTTAAAACCATACAAGAACGTAAGACCTTTGAAGTCAGAATGACTGAATATTTTAACACCCAACAGAAAGGACTTAACAAGGATCTGGGGTTCCTAGCCCATTATAAACCATAAAGCTGTATTTCTCTGTTGATCACCCCACCCCTCAATTATCCACACCCATCCTGTTAGAATATCAATGATATGCTTTGATGTCCCCATGCATACCTCGTACCCACCCCCATCCTCCCACCCTGTCAGACTGTCATAGTAATGCTTGAATGTTTTCACTTATATACACTGTCAGCTAGCACATTTGCTTATTTCTGATCTGACGAAGAAGGGTAACCTTCGAAAGCTAATCAAGAAATGTATTAAGTTATGTCCAATAAAAAGGTATCATCTTATTTTCTTTTCCATGTTTTATTTTGTTTGATTTCTATTGATAAACTGAAAGTAGAAATCAAGGAAGCAGTCACAGACTTGAAGCAAGAGATCAGTGACTTGGATCAGTGCCTTGAGCAGCTGTTGTAAGGATCCCAAAGGACGAACCGGTCCCTGCCTACACACTGAAGGAACTTGGCATTGTAATGACTTAGGTTGATAACTTGTCTCACAAAAAAAATGTAAATTGGTTTACCAAGAAACATAAAGGTCCCCCTCATTGTTTTAGGTGTCACAGGTTTGATTGAAAATTATTTTTAAACACACATCTTGGTTGCTTCTATGAGCTCTAGAAGGAAGCTCTCTTTGGCACAATGTAAATGCTAACATGAGTGTTAGCAGTATATTTGAGAGATGCTCATACTCCACAGGCTTAGGAATGAGGTTCATTCGTGTCATGGTATGTGGGAAAAGTCATTCTGATCGCTGCCCCTGAGTATAGCAAATGGTGCCAAGAAAGATAATACTCTAAGAAGACTTAGGTAATTTATCAATTGATTTAATCAATTTAGATCAGGGGTTCTTAACCTAGTATCGGCCATACCAGTTTGGTTTTCAAGGTATTTTATTTAATCCCAGCCATTTGATATACTGCAAATTAATCCTTTACAGGCAAACTAAGCAGTTTAAAATCCTCTAATCATAAAAGTCTGCACTGAGGATGGTGGGGGGGGGAGGGGAAGGGATCGAAGCATGAAGGGGAAGGATAGAAGGCAACTAAATAGCAAAGGGAAAGGAAGAAGAAAATAAAAAAGTTTTATAATGGGCTTTAAAAGACCAAAGAAAAATGAGGACTCTAAGAGAGGAAGGAAGGTCATTCCACAACCTAGGACCCAGATAACTGAAGGCTGTGTCATGAGAGAGTGTGAGATGGAAGATTATCTGAGGAAGACTGAAGGGGCGGGGGAGAATAAGGGATGAGAAGCCTGTGGAAATAGACAGGAGCATCAGGTGAATGGCCCTTGAAGGTGAACATAAGGAGTTTATAACAGATGTGATATGAAAGAGAAAGAGGGAGCCAGTGTTCGTCATATGTGAAAGCAATGAGCTCAATTAATAAGTTTCACAGTCGTGGACTGGACTAATTATAGGCATTTTAAAGAGGATAGTGGGAGGCCAGCATACAGAGAATCACAGTAATTTATTTATTTATTTATTTATTGCATTTGTATCCCACATTTTCCCACCTATTTGCAGGCTCAATGTGACTTACATAGTTTAGTTATGATATTGTCATTCCAGGATATCAGATACAATTAGTAATGTGTAGAGAATAAGTAAGGGGAAGAAGAAGGAAGTGATTGGGCGGGTAAGTTTAGAAGGTGGACTTTCATAACTGGATGGATTGGTGAGGTGGATTACTGGGGCTATCGGTTCTCTTTGTAGGCCTTGTTGAAGAAATATGTCTTCAGAGATTTGCGAAAGTTAGTTATTTCCTCAATTGTTTTCAGGTCTGTGGGTAATGCATTCAATAGCTGAGTAATAACCAAGGCCTGGATGAGGGAGCGGATAAATTGGGGGGAGAGAAAAGGGTGAACTGAACGGATCCAATGTAGTGCAAGCAAAGATGACGACCACGTTATCTATTTGCTTCTTAAAGGTGAGTCTTGAATCAAAAATTATGCCCAGAATTCTAACAGAGTCTTTATAAGTGAGCTGAATATTATTCAAAACTGGCGCAGGAGGTGAGAGACAATAGGGGCCAGTGAAAGCATTGGATTCACAGTTAGATTAAGAAAAAGTCCATTGTCTTTCATCCATGTAGAAACAGTGGTAAGGCAAGGAGGAGAGGTGAGCGCAGTGGTATGGTAGAGAATTTGGCAGACAGCCTTGTTCTTGAATGACGTGAGCAATGGGGCAAGAACTATGTTGAAAAGGGTAGGGGAAAGGATTATTATGTATACTAAGAAGGTTTGCTTATTTCATATAGAGATCTTTTTTTGTGATTTGGTTTTCGTGACACAATGTTTCCCAGCCATACTGCAGTTGGCAGAAGTAATTTGCACCTGTAAAAAGAAAACAGAAAAAGCTCTACCAAAAGTCCTTAACTTTTCCTCAGCTGTCCTGTAGGCTAAAATTAGCAGCTGTCTTCTTTTGTGCAGGACTTCTAAAGAGATTATTTAGGTCATCTTTTCTTTTGAAATGGAAGTCAAAAAGAAATCCTGGAGCAAGCAAGCAAAGAAGCTCCTTAAAGATAAAATTAAACTAAGTCCTCTCTGCTAAGATAAGAACAAAAAATAAAGAACGTTTTCTCAGCAACATAAAATTAGAATTTAAATAAACCTATTCCTAAAATAAATAATCTACTTCAGTCTACAATGTCTACTTCCTAATTGGCTGGAGAGCCAATAAATCAAAGATCAGCCTTGGGGTAGGTGGGAGGGAATTAAACACTACCCAGAGGCTTCCCTCAACTGGTATCTGTGATCATGATTACCATGGTCTTGATGCTAAGTATTTTCTAAAGGGTTTTGGTGATCAGCAACTTTGGGGGAGGGGGGATTGCATATAATATTCCATTCTGCAGAGCGAGAGTAATCCTGTGCCTACCTGTTTGTGATATAGAGCATGACAACTTGGTTATTTGTCTGAAGGAGAACTGTCTTGCCTGCAATCCATTGCTGGTAGGCTTTGAGAGCTTTGCCCATGGCTCTGAGTTTTAAGATATTGATGAGGAGGTGTGTCTCCTGGGTGGGCCATGTGTTCCCTGTGTGCAGGTGGAGTAGGAGTGCCCCCCAGTGGTACTTGAAGGCATCTGTGGTGATGGTGAGCTGGTGGAGGAGGGGGAGGCTGCTTTGATAATTTGCTGCCACCAACTAAGTGTTCTGTTGGTGGATGTGCCTATTAGAATGTTGAGTGACAGTAGTTGGCAGTGTTTGTTCCAGTGTAGGCGGAAGTGCCACTGTATTAGGCTTACATGGAGTCTGGTGTGTTGGACGACATGGACAGCTGCTGCCATGTGTCCCAGGAACTGGTGCAGTGTCGATCCACAGGATGAGATGCACTGAGTCAGGGTGATTGTGTTGACCCACATGGTTGGCAGGAAGGCCATGGCCTAGGTGGTACAGATTTCTGGTCAGCATCTGTGATGATGAGATGTGGGACTTCCTGATGTTTATGAGGAAGTCTAGGTTCTGGAGTAGGGACAGGTTGGACTGGAGTGAGGCTTGGGTCTCCTTTGGTGAGCAACCTGCGATCAGCCAGTCATCCAAGTACAGAAACACTGAACACACAAATCCCCTGTCGGCACAAGTGTGCTGCTGTCACAGCGATGCATTTGGTAAACACACATGGTGCTCTTAAAAGGCTGAATGGGAGGACTTTGTACTGGAAATATTTGTCTTGCATCCTGAAGCGAAGGTACTTTCTCTGAGATGGGTGTATCGGTATGTGTGTGTATACATCCTGCAGGTCCAAGACTGCCAGCCAGTCATTGGGCTGGAGGAGAGGTAGGACGGTGCCCAGGAGTGCATCCAGAAGCATTCTTTGTAGATGCATGTGTTCAGCTTGCAGAGGTCCAGAATTGGTCTGTGACCCTGATTCTTTTTGAGGATGAAGAAATAGCTTGAGTAGAATCCTTGGTGATCTCCTTTGTTGGAACTAGTCACACTACCCCTGTTAGGAGGAGGAGGGCATTTACCCCCTGAATGTGGCATGATATCAAGTGTTCTGAATTGTTGGTTGATTGTGGTGGTTTGTTTGGTGAGGATATTGGAAACGGATGTTGTAGCTCCACTTGACAATGTTCAGGACCCACTGGTCGGTGGTGATCTGTGACCAGGTATGCACAAAAAACTGATTGTGCCTCATACTAGGATGTGGGCCCTTGGCGGACCTTCAAAGGTTCTGGTTCTACTTGGTGGATGTGGATTGTCTCTGTTGTCTTCTGTCCTTGGTTCATCTTTTCTGCAAGTAAGAGATGTTGTACTGATGCAGTCATTGGTGGTTGTTCTGTTGCTATCTTGGTAGCATTGACTAATGACATGAGTTGGGGATGCCTAGCCCCTGTGGTGCCATCTGGAGGGTGTTGCCTGCTCTAGGTCATCAGAGGTGAATGTTTGCAGGATTGTGCAGCTCTCTTTATTATCATCCACTGTCTTTTTGACCTTGAAACAAAGAGGTTCTTGCTCATGCAGTTGAAAATGCACCATGCCTTTTCGGCTGAAACTGAAGCATGGCCAAGTCCAGATTTTAGATCGGTTTCAGCACCAAAGCCAAAACCAAAACTGAAATTCAGGGGAAGACATCTTATTATGAATTGACAGTGAATGAGACTATGCTGTGGATAAAATACAAAAGCACTCTTCCAAAATAGCATGATATATAACTGCCTTTCTGTGGCTGGCATTGCCGACTGCCCTGTTTATGATACCAGTGTTTAATTGTGAAGGAGAGTAACCTGCACAGAGTGGCAGGTGCGGCTGTGGCTGCCTTTTTGGGCAGACTGGCTGGACTATTCAGTATTTATATGCTGTCATTTACTATGTAAGGTAGCTGCCATTTGGCCTAATTCTAGTGGACTATGTGCCAGTAGTCTTTTTGGCTGTAAATGCAAAAACCAAGAATATAACAGCAGATAAGAACCCTAAAGCTTGGCTCCATCTGCCCAGATTTAGTTCTGATGCAGTGCCAGAGACCCCAGCTCACCTCCAGGTTCAGAGCTGCCAGGGATTCAGAAGAAGATGCACAAAGGTCCCCGGAAAGAACCGCGTAGTATTTCCACCTCAGTAAAAATTACCGATTTGGAAATACAGAGCTATTCTCAAAGCAAAGCAAGTCACATGCAAATGAGCTGCTCGGAAAGCTGTGAGCAGCTCAATAGGAGGGACACCAGTTGGTCAGCTGAGTATGCGCAGAACAGCCAGTCACTAAGCGTGGCTGTTCTGCGTATGCTCAGAGCGGCGCTTGTATATGGCTTTCATACACGCATAGAAGCTGCAAGTATGAAAGACAATGTAGCTTTTTTTCTTTTTTTTTTTCTCAAAACCGCTGTGGAGTTTGCTTCCAGGGTTGGAGCAGTGGTTGACGGGTGGACTATCATGTTGAGGCTCCGGCATCTTCCCTGCCTCCCCGCCACTGGGAGAGAGGGTGTGAGGAAAAAGTGGCACCCGTGTCCAATCCCACACTTCACTGCCGCAGTCAGTGACCTCCATGCTCTGATGCATCTTGTCTCTCCCCGAGTCTTTTTCCTTCTGCAGGAGTGGCAAAGGGCCCTAGATCGGGTGTGGAATACTTGGAACAATGAAAAACTGTGAGGACCAACATAACCAGACCTCCTGTTAAATTTTCCATGGTAAAGGTAGGGCTACTTCTGTGCATCGCTCAGAAAATGGCTGTGTATCTCTTTGAATACACATTTGAATGCTTAATAGCTCGTTTAAATAGATTAGCATAGGATTCCTGTTGTCTGCTCCCCCACACGGTAAAAAGCCTGAAGAACCCCATTGTGAATCTCCCGCTGAATAACGTGCTTGCTAAACCGTCTGGAACCAGTTTAACAAGCACGTTGCTGGCCCAGTAGACTTTGTGCATTGGGCCCTCAGGCTTTATCTGTCTCATGTTTTTCTCCCTAGAATCATTCTTGTCTAGTAAACATTGTCAATGCCTTTGATCCTCAGAGCAAATCCCCTGGAGCAATGTGCTATTATACATTTCTTTTCAAGGATCTCTTACCAGCTCTGCTCAATGCGGTAATATTTTGTCGTCAAAAATAATTTAACTAGAGGGTCTACCTCCCCCCCCCCCCAGTTCATCATAAAACGTTTATTGTCCCTTGTCTGACTTTTCCTGATTTTCTCTCACTTTCTCCTCCTTGTCACCCCTCCTTCCCATTTCTTTCTCTTTGCTCTTTCACTTTTTAGATCTCATTAATGTCTTTTTTCCCTTTTATTACTGCAGCTCCACTCTCCATATTCTGTGTACTTCAAGAAAACCCAAAGAGGAAAAGAAAGAAAGCAGAGACCCTTGTGAGTACAAATACATTTCCTTTGATGTATGATACACTGTGGTTCTTTAAGTCTCCTTCTGTAAACTGCAGAAGGACAATATCTACCATTCCTCCCTCAGAGTTGCCAAGGGGGCTGACCTTCTGAGTGGGAGACTTAGGGCCCGCCCATAGTTCCACCTAGTCCACCCATAGCTCTGGCCAGCCCCACTCACATCTCCGCCCCTGGCACATGCTGATTCATGGCCAGGGGCACCCTAACCTCCTTGCCAGAAGTAGCCTCAAGGAGGTTTTCATCCAAACTGCTGGAAAGGGAGGCTGTTCCACGGGAGATCCTGGCTGCCTGGTGGGAGTGTGGGTGCTGACCCACAAAAGCGGGAGACTTGGCAGGTCTGCTCCCTAAGCCTGGCTGTTTTGGATGTGTCTAGTAGAGTCTGGCCAATCCTAGCCCTCAATATAGGATGCAGGATGCCTCTTTCTCTCTCTCTCTCTCTCTCTCTCTCTCTGCAGCTGGGGGCTGATTCAATGCTGACGAAACCTCACCTGATGCAACCTCAGCTGATGCAAAGCTTGGGAATGCACAAAGTGGACACAGAAGCCATTTGGTCCCTTTCATGCCCTGACTGTCTCCTGTTATTTATGTCATCTTGATTTAACTGTAAGGTGAAAGATGCCAGATTAACTACTTTTTTTATTTATTTTGACATTTGTATCGCACATTATCCCAAGCAGAGTTCAGGTTCAATGTGGCTTACAATCAGTTATAAGCAGGTACTATCTCTGTCCCTAGAGGGCTCACAATCTTGGCTGAATTGAAATCTTCCTTTTGTTCACAGAAAGCAGCAATGCCAGGGTTAGTGCAAGAATACCAAGCACCTTAGGCAGTCCTTCAATCTTGCAGCCTCTCCTTACACACTTATCTATTAGTGAAAGCTCTGGTACAGTATCACCACTCCCCCCACCCCTTCAGCATCTTCTTTTCTCTCTCCTTCAACCTCTGCTGGTCTGACATGTCCCTTCCTTTGTCCACAGTAGAGGTGCCCCGTCCATCCCCATATGAATCCATCCCCACCCTATCCCCAATTAATTCTTTTCCATCCCTACCCTATCCTTGCATCGTCTTTCCCATTCTCCATCATATTGCTGCCATCCTCTCACCATTCACCCAGTTTTCTTTCCCATCCCTGAATCCAACCCACACTTGAGCGATCTTATAAATTCAAGAAAAACATATTCTTACTGACACTTTATGTTAAGCAAGGACTTGTCATTACATTTTTTTCTAATGCCTCATCTTCACTCCCAGTCCTCAAGGGCCACCTATGGGTCAGGTTCCAGGATATTTATTTTTACTTATGTATTGTGTAATTTGATAAATCACCCTTCACCAATTAGACATCAGAACGGTTTCCAATATCCATTACTATCCAATAACATTAAGGGCCTCTTTTACAAAGCCACACCAATGATTCCCGCGCGCAAGGCCAGATTAACACTATAATTGTGCCCTAGGCAAACATATATTTGTGGGCCCCCTACCAGGGACCCCATCCCCCACCATCATTTCACCTCTCCAGAAGTAGCAGGAAAAGTGCAGAGCCTAGCTGTGGGTATGAGAGCAGTAATAGTTTGTGAGTGAGCATAGGGACTATGAAAGCACATGCTTTGGATGGAGAGGCTTAATCGGTAGAGAAGGAGAGCTGCCAAATTACCCAGTTCCAGGAGAGAAATTCTGAGCTAGTTCTGGATTTCTTCAACCGTATCCTGGTGCATTATGGGACCCAAAGTGCTGATTTCAATTGATATCAGAGATTACAAAAAGAACACTGACTGGAGCTAGGTAACTTGGTGGGCTCAGAGCCAGGGAAATTGGGCAAGTCATATTTACTCTCTCTTTTCTGCCCTTGGCCGTAGCATGTCTATCACTGGCCCTGACCCTTGTTCTTTAAGCCCCACTAGCTGAGTTCCTCCTCTGAGGTTAGCAAGAACTCCATCAAGCTCAGCAGTCGGAGGCAGCATCCTTGAGCTGCAGACACCAACAACTGAGCATGCGTGATGTGCCGGTGTCAGTGGCTCAGGAATTCTGCCGAACTTGATAAAAGAGAGTTCTTGCAGCCTTCAGAGGAAGTCTTCAGCTGGCAGGGCTTGGACATCATTGCCAGCTAAAATATTTATATTTTGAGTTTGGAGGCTCTGGGGCAGGGGCAGAGAGTGGGGTGGAGAGAAAATCTCGTGCCCACTCACTTTGGGCTCAGACAGACCCTCCCAAAATTAGCTGTCTGGCAAGAAAAGGGATAGGACTTGATATACCGCCTTTCTGTCTGTGGTTTCAATCAATCAAAGCAGTTTACATATTATATACAGGTACTTATTTTGTACCTGGGGCAATGGAGAA
This sequence comes from Microcaecilia unicolor, assembly GCF_901765095.1. Taxonomy (NCBI): domain Eukaryota; kingdom Metazoa; phylum Chordata; class Amphibia; order Gymnophiona; family Siphonopidae; genus Microcaecilia; species Microcaecilia unicolor. Next base: position 291,016,950 of record NC_044034.1, read on the forward strand.
TTAAGTGACTTGCCCAGTCAGTCCTTGTTTTTCAACTCCTGTAACAGAGATTCTAGAACCTTGCTAGATTGGAGTTACATAGTAACATAGTAGATGACGGCAGAAAAAGACCTGCACGGTCCATCCAGTCTGCCCAACAAGATAAACTCATATGTGCTACTCTTTGTGTATACCTTACCTTGATTTGTATCTGCCATTTTCAGGGCACAGACAGTAGAAGTCTGCCTAGCACTAGCCCCGCCTCCCAACCACCAGCCCCACCTCCCACCACCGGCTCTGCCACCCAATCTCTGCTAAGCTTCTGAGGATCCATTCCTTCTGAACAAGATTCCTTTATGTTTATCCCACGCATTTTTGAATTCCATTACCATTTTCATCTCCAACACCTCCCGCGGGAGGGCATTCCAAGTATCCACCACTCTCTCCATTAAAAAATACTTCCTGACATTTTTCTTGAGTCTGCCCCCCTTCAATCTCATTTCATGCCCTCTAGTTCTACCGCTGTCCCATCTCCGGGAAAGGTTCGTTTGCAGATTAATACCTTTCAAATATTTGAACGTCTGTATCATATCACCCCTGTTTCTCCTTTCCTCCAGGGTATACATGTTCAGGTCAGCAAGTCTCTCCTCATACGTCTTGTAACGCAAATCCCATACCATACCGCTTCAATTCTTTTTACATCCTTAGCCAGATACAGCCTCCAAAACTGAACACAATACTCCAGGTGGGGCCTCACCAAGGACTTATAAAGAGGCATCAAAACTTCTTTTCTTCTGCTGGTCATACCTTTCTCTATACAGCAGAAAAGTTCCTCTTCTATTATTGTACGGGATAGTGGCCCACTGTTAATGACAGCAAGTGCAGTCACACACTATAAAGGACACTCAGACTCTGCATGAAGTGGCATGCTGCAAGGGACAGCTGGATAATCCCTAGGTGCTGCACAAAGCAACTACATTCTGCATAAAGTCTTTCCATCAAAAGAATGGGGTACCTTTTATTAGATTTTAATTTTCTTCTGTTATGTTTGTTTTGAATTTATTCATCTGTTTTTTTAAATGTGTTGTAAACCACTTTGAGCTGTTTAAGTTAACTTCAAAGGTAACCTTAAAACAATGCAGGAACGTAAGATCTTTGAAGTTAAGATGATGAAATATTTTGACAAAAGGAGACAGGTTCCCCTATGAACAATCAAACAACAACCAAAAGGAATACTGGTGGACCAACTAGCTTATTATGAAAAAAAAACTGATGTAAAAAAACAAAAACTAAAGGAATTAAAAACAGCCCAAGTTTATTAGTTATAAAAAGGAATAGACATTCAAGTGCCTGTTTGAGTTCCCCACATTGAAAATATTCAAAAGGCAAACTCAACACGGTGCTGTGTGTTGGCATGAATGCCTGCATCAGGAGTCACATATTTTGAATACATCTATAAGTTGCATAAAATCAATCCAAAATTAAGGGCTTCTTTTACAAAGCTGCACTAGCAACTCCCACATGGCAAATCAGAGGAAGCCCATAGGAACCGAATGGGTTTCTTCTCATTTGCAGTGCAGGAATTTTTTTTTTTTTTTTAATTACATTTGTACCCTGCACTTTCCCACTCATGGCAGGCTCAATGTGGCTTACAGGTACTTATTTGTACCTGGGGCAATGGAGGGTTAAGTGACTTGCCCAGAGTCGCAAGGAGCTGTGAATCGAACTCAGTTCCCCAGGACCAGAGTCCACCACCCTAACCACCAGGCCAATCCTCCTTCTTTGTAAAAAAAAGGCCATAAGATGATTTTGGTGGCACTTTTCCTGTCAAATTCTCCAAAATGGGCACTTGCATGTCTATTCCTTTTCATAACTAAAAACGTTGAATGTTTTCAATTTGTTTTGTGTTTTTTTTTTACATCAGAATTTTCAAAATAAGCCAGTTGGTCCACCCCTGCTCCCTTTTGATACCCACCTGACAGGAAAAACAGATCCTTGTTAAATCCTATCACATTATAATCCATAAAATTATACTCCTTTGTCACCTTCTGATTACCCATCCACCTCTCCCTGTTTCTCACTCCTCATACCCCATCCCAGGTTTTCCCTTAAGACTGTCATTGGAATTCTTTTCATGTTTCACTTACACATATTTTGATATTGTCATCTTTTCCTCATATCTGACCTGAAGAAGGTTTTAACTTTGAAATCTTGTTAAAGATATATTAGTTTGTCCAATTCAAAAAGGTATTGACCTTTTTTTCCTTTTGTTTTATTTTTTCTTATGACATTCTGGATATAACAGTTAAACACTGAATGGGACAGCAACACACTACAAGGGACAGTCAGAGCCTGCATGGGTCAAAAGAATGATGCATGGGAGAATTATGGATTGCATGAGCTAAATAGATGCTGCATGGGACAACAAGACACTGCAATTGTAAGCTCTTTGAGCAGGGACTGTCCTTCTATGTTAAATTGTACAGTGCTGCGTAACCCTAGTAGCGCTTTAGAAATGTTAAGTAGTAGTAGTAAGCAATAACCACTCATTGCATAGGACTGGTATGCTGCATGTGACAGTCACAGGATGCATGTGACACTCAGAAGCACACACTGCATGGAACAGCCATACATTGCACAGGACAGCCAGACACTGCATGGGAGAGCCAGACACTGGGGCAGTTGTGACTTAGTATTAATGCTACTTTTCAATTTGAGATCTCACCACACTTTGTAACAAGAAAATGTTATTACAGAACTGCAGCTAAATAAGACAAGATTTACAACCTTATTGACAGAGATTCATAAAGAATTAACACACCAAAATGCATATTTTGGTGCATTAACCCTTAACACACCTTCACAAAGAGGGCTGCTAGAGAAAAATCATCCAGATCTGGAATAACTAATCTCACCTCTTCTTAATAGGCAGGATCTGAAACCTCATCACACTTTTCCATTAGATATATCGGGAGTAATTTTACGAAGCCTTTTATAAAAAATATCCCAGGGATTATGTGCCTAAAAGTATGTGCAGTGTCTTGAGAGACTTTTACATCACACTGCACTAAGGCCATTTTTACCGTTGGGGTAAAATAGCCGAATTTCCTATTTTTTTTGTATTAATGGCTATGCATTAAAATTAGCAAAAGAGAGGGTCCAAAAGTACACAAACCAAAGCAGTAAAGAAAACACAAATGAGCCCTCAAGCCTGGAACAATGGAAAATCCTTTAATGAGATAGACCTGACACGGGTCTTGTTTCGGCGCAAAGTACGCCTGCCTCAGGGGTCAAACAAACGTTCTCTGCAATAGCAAATAAAAGCCAAAACGTTCTTCAAACAGCATGTAAGGGTTGGCAGCAGCACAAACCAAGTGTGTTAAAACATGAGAATGATTACTAATAAACCGCCAGAAGTAAGTGCATGCGCACAATGAGGCATATATGGTACTTATTTCTGTCAGTTTGTTAGTAATCATTCTCGCATTTGAAAGCACTTAGTTTATGCTGCTACCAACCTTACATGCTGTTTGAAGACCGTTTTGGCTTTTATTTGCTATTGCAGAGAACATTTGTTTGACCCCTGAGGTAGGCGCACTTTGCACTGAAACATGGCCCATGTCAATTTTGAAAATGATAATAGACCAGAAAAATTTGAACAAAATGAATATTATTACAGATTATTAATATTGAGATTGAGTTCCGGGTATGACTCCTAAAGTTTTTTCCTCTGAAATGATTCCTCTTAGTATATTAATTCAAAAGGAGTGAAGCCTGTGAAACTGGGATTACCTTAATCAGTGGGAATTGGATTAGAGACTCAAGTTAAATAATTTCTGGTTTTAAAAGAGAAACAAATGAAATCATGTGTATTATTTCCACTAATATTGGACAATAAGTATGTTTCCAACGAAATAAATTGACTATACACCGTTTTGGGTTTGAAGAAGCCAACCAGACGATCAATGTGGAATAATGATTCAGATAAATAATAACTGGGGGATAATCAGGTTAATACCACATTTTCTTTGTTTACTGTTTAATTGATCTCCTTGTCTTGTTTCACTCTCCCTATTTTGTGGTCTAAGGAAGAGTATAGAATTACCTGATTGAAATAATTCTTGTGTGTTATTTTCTCTGTATTTCTGGCAAGTTATTTTAGTGCTTGTAAAATTAAGTTGTTATAAATAAAATTAAATTAAAAACCATGGCCCATGTCAGGTCTCTCTCATCAAAGGATTCTCCATTGTTCCAGACTTGAGTTATGTAGGCGGTAAGGGCTCGCATGTTAAGCACACAAGAATTGGTTAGTGTGTGACAATATAGCTTCACTAAACAATTAGCACAGAACATGCCTACTCTCTGCCCACCCCAGACACGCCCCCATCACAAAAAAATAAAAATTTATTTTTTAGCATGTGGGTAGCATGCACACATCCTGAAATTATCGTGGGATGCCTCAGCATGCCCCTGCAGTATGCCATTTATTGCTGCAGTAAGTTTTATTCCTATGGGCTTCTTAGCATTTAGTGCACCTTAGTAAAAGGAGCCCAAAGTATATATTTTTTCATATATTTTATTATGCTTTTTGTTTATTTGCATCATCTTTGTCCTGTGTCTGTTGGTTGGTGGGAATCCTGCTCTTCGTTGCATAAAATTAACCTCACCAAGTTTCATATATTAGATATGAGACACATGACAAGAGGGATATCAGATGGATATGCAAAGATACCCTCCTCTCATGTATTGCAGCAGCTAGCAGATCCTGTTGATGGAAAAAGTGAAACAGGCAGCACTGGAAGGACAGAGTAGCAGGATCAATGAGGTTTCCCAGGCCTTGTTAGCCCAAGAAATAAGACCAGTGCAGGAAGGCCAGCAAGTTTTCCCAGGCCCAACCAGCTGAAGATCTTTCGAAGACAGCCCAAGTCAGAGCAGTGGGAATTCTTGTCCCTGATCCTCGCCATCTCTCTGCTGGAACATTATGAATGTTGAAAGTGCTTATATCAAGAGAGAGGAGGCAGAACTATAGAGAGCAGAACCCAAGAGAGAAGAAGCAGGGGGGCAGATGCAGGAAGGGGAAGGGAGGAGAGAAAAGGCAAGGGGCAATACTGGTGGGAAGAGAAGAGGAGAGGTGGGGTAAATGCTGGTGGGGGGAGACAGAAAGATGGATGCTGTCAACTAGAACACTGGGACAGATAGGTTTTGCAGCCCCCTCCAGCTGAAGAAACAAAATTGGAGCCAGGAACTGAAGTAGCAGCAGACCAGAATTTAGTTACTGGCTGGGAGCTGAAGCTGTGTCTGGACCAGTGGCATAGCCAGAAGGCAATTTTTGGGTGGGCCAACAGGTTGGATGGGTGGGCACTAGAGTTGCCAACTTTTTTGAAAGAGAAAAAACAGCAACCTGATGCACCCATGCTCTGTCCCTACCCCTCTCCCCATAACTTCAATGAGGGTTGCAGGGCAGGCTTCAGTGGCTGCAGGCCAATTGAGAGCTAAGGGAAGTACAATAGACTGCACTATTCAGCCCCATTGAGCCATGGTCCTCCAACAAATATATGGTATTGAAGCCAAACACATTCTGCATCAAGAGAACCTCCTGGCCCTCCACCAACAATGGATATAGAGCACAGCAAGGACAATTCTCCATAAAACTCATCATACAAAGAAATTTTGTTTTCTAGTGTAATCTCAATTACAGACATATTATAAATTAACTTTAAAAAAATCTATAAAACAAAAAGTCACTCAGAACCTAGAGCAAATCTACCATGCCAACACTAACTTCCAAAAACAAAGATCCTACCTATGAAAAAGAAGTGCCTTAAATATTATAGTAGGGCCCAAAAATACAAATACATTTATCAGGAAAGCTGAACAAGCCAAATTACTACAGAATGCTACATGGAAACTTCATGCTAACAGAATACCTCAGTCACACACACAAGACACAAATGCAAAATACAGAATAAGTGAACACAAACTCTAGAAATATAAATTAAACGGAAACCCCAAGAAACTAGACCTTGCATGTAGTACAACACTAGAGAAACAAGAAAGAAAGGCATTTGCTCCTGTGCAAAATATAAAGATGGCACATGCCAGGGATGGTGTTAGGGATTGCAACTAGGGCAATTGTGCTTGGTTCCTTGGCCAGAGAAAGCCTGCATGCTGGAAGCTGAAGGCGCAGCCTGGTAATGGACTTTGGGGTCCTTTCCTAGATTTCTGTCCTGGACCCCAGCCATGTTTACCATCAACTTTGGCAAGATGTACATTCCAAATCCAACATATTATATTCACAACATTGACAATAAAATAATATTTTTATACCTTTTTGTTGTCTGGTCATTTTTTCTCAAATCATATTGGTCCCAGTCTCTGGTTTCTGCTTCCCTCTTTCTTCTCTTAACTCACTTGCCAGGGTCTCCTATTTGACATTTCTTCTTTCTTCATGTCCATCATCCATCTCCCATCTCTGTTTTCCTATATTTCCTTGTCCAGTATCTCTCCTGTGTTCATATCCCCTCATCATTCCTCTGTTCACCTATGCACCCCATGCCCAGCATATCCCTTCTGTGTTCCTATTCTCCCCCTTGTCTGGTATCTCTCTCCCCCCCTCTGTGTCCATATACCCCCCTCTCCAGTGTCCAGCATTTTATCTCTATTCCATATCCCCGTCCCCCCCCCCTTGTCAGGCATTACCCCACTGTGCCCATGTGCCATCCCCACACAGCATCTCACATTTGTGTCCCTGTCCCCATGCTCCCACCTAATGCCCATCATCTCCCTTCTGTATACTTACCTATGTCCCCTTTCTCCCTTCTCCACACCAATGTGTCCCTCTCCTCTCTGATCCCATCCCCCAACCAGCTTCTCTTCCGATCTTTCCTTCCCCTTATGCATCTGGCTCTTTTTCCATGCACCTCTCCTCTTCCCTCCAACCTCCCCTCTGCAAATCCCAAACCTCTCCCCTTCCCTCTGCAAATCCAAAACCTCTCCCCTTCCTTCCAGCCTCCCCTCTGCAAATCCCAAACCTCTCCCTTCCCTCCAACCTCCCCTCTGCAAATCCCAAACCTCTCCCCTTCCTTCCAGCCTCCCCTCTGCAAATCCCAAACCTCTCCCCTTCCCTCCAACCTCCCCTCTGCAAATCCCAAACCTCTCCCCTTCCCTCTGCAAATCCCAAACCTTCCCTCTGCAAATCCCAAACCTCTCCCCTTCCTTCCAGCCTCCCCTCTGCAAATCCCAAACCTCTCCCTTTCCTTCCAACCTCCCCTCTGCAAATCCCAAACCTCTCTCCTTCCCTCCAACCTCCCCTCTGCAAATCCCAAACTTCTCCCCTTCCCTCCAACCTCCCCTCTGCAAATCCCAAACTTCTCCCCTTCCCGCCAACCCTCTGCCCCTCTGCAAATCCCAAACTTCTCCCCTTCCCTCCAACCCTCTGCCCCTGGCAAGTCCAGCACCCTTCTGTTCCCTTCCTAGCCTCCCCTTACTGGCCCAGCACCCCACTGACTTCCTCACCCTCTCCCACCCCTGCCGCAGCGCTTCATTTAATTCTGTCCGCACTGCTGTAAATGCACAGTCTCCCACCCCCCGCGGCGGCACTTACAGTTTGCTACGGCGCTGACAGCAACTCTACAGATGCGGCACCGACGTCCGACGTCCTGCTCCGGGGCCTTCCGCGTCCCGCCTCCGTAAACCGGAAGTTACATCAGCGCGGCAGAGGGAAGGCCCCGGAGCAGGACGTCGGACGTCGGTTCCGCATCTGTAGAGTTGCTGTCAGCGCCGTAGCAAACTGTAAGCGCAGGGGTGGGAGACTGTGACAGCAGCGCCCACAGAATTAAATGAAGTGCTGCGGCAGGGGTGGAAGTCGGGAGAGGGTAAGGATCTGCTTCTGGGCGGGCCTGAAGCTAAACTGGGTGGGCCTGGGCCCATCCAGGCCCACCCGTAGCTACGCCCCTGGTCTGGACAGAAGCAGTTTCTGAAAAGGCAAATATCATTTTTATATTTGTCTTTCCATTTACAAAGTAATACAACAGATTTTTCCAGATTTGTACTCCAAATATATCACCTGAAACATTTCACGTTGGCCTTCAATCTCATTGATTTCAGTCACACTCAGAAGGATCGCCCTTGGCGTCACTGTTGATAAGCAATGATAACATTTGTATGTGGCATGTCATCATGAGAATTACACACAGGAATGTGACACTTCTCATCCTGTTTTTCCCCAACCCTGCTGAAACAAACTTTGCCACTAAAGTTCCCAATCTTCCTGCCACCCACCTACTCTCTATTAACAAAATAAAACAAGCCCTTGATAATTCCTGCCCAAGGAGATCAGGCACATTGCATGGAAAATTCCACTGTGTAGAACCAGCTGTGACAAGACTGAAAACCTTAAACAAATAGCTGGCAAGGGCTCAGGTTAGGTCAAGGCACTGCCAGGGTTCACTTCTCACAAGCTTGTCACTAAATGATGCAACTACCACAGAAGGACGGATCACACTGTGTCATTTTAAGAACAATTTTCTTCTCTGAACATTGGGCTGTCACTTCCTCTCAGCTCTGGTGGTAAAAGCCAATATATATAGTGAGCTAGACTAATGTAATATTGTAAACTGCCTAGAAAGACCCTCGTTAGGCAGTACAGAGTGGAGGAGAATCCTAATTGTTAGTGCAATGGATTGAGAACTAGGCAAACCGGGTCTGATTCAAACTGTGGCTCCTTGTGATCCTGGGCAAATCAACCTTCCGTTTCCACAGGTACAAAAACTTAGATTGTGAACCCACTAGAGACAGAGAAAGTGCCTGCATATAATATGTAAACCACTTTTGTTCCACAGAAAGTTGATATATAGGTGGGCCCGGGTAGTCCGGGGCTCACTCACTTAGGGCCACCCAACAGCAGCGTATCCTTATCATTAGCTGGTGGGGACCCCAAGTCCCGCCAACTGAAGACCTCCCACTGATAGCACTGAAAACACTACTCTCCACCTTGGCCGCAAATGTCGGCACCTGCACATGCTCAGTTTTCAGCGCATGTGCCAGTGGTGGCGGCTCCGGGAACTGCCAAAGTGGAGATCAGCATTTTCAGCACCATTGGGGGGAGGTCTTCAGTTGGTGAAGCTTAGAACCTCCACCAGCTCAGGTATGCTTCTTGAGGGGGGGAGACACTTCAGTTTACCCCCCCCCCCCCCCCCCCCCCCCCCCACACACACACATATTGCTGGCTGTCTGGCTACATCCCTGAAACAGACATAAATTTAAGGGTCAGGGTAAATTAGGGCCAAAAACTATACAAAAAGTCCATGAAATCAGTCTGTTGGCGTTGTGCTTGAATGGCCCATCTTCTGCCTGTGGTCAAATGTCATTTCCTGCATCTCTAAGAAGGGGAAAACTCCCACAGGAAAACTGGTGCAAAATTATACAGTGGGCATTTTGTCAGAAAGTTCTAACTTTAGGATACGTACCTATTTGTCCAGATCTGAGTGTTTAAATGACTGATTCTGGATCACATAGAGGGGGACTATTGAACAGGGCCGACCATCTCTAAGGGCGCCCATCTCTGAGGATGTCCACGCAAAGGGGCGGGGCATCCCCTATTATCGAAACAAGATGGCCGTCCATCTTTCGTTTCGATAATATGGTCGGGGACGCCCAAATCTCAACATTTAGGTCGACCTTAGAGATGGGTGACCTCGGTTTTCGCCAATAATGGAAACCGAGGACGCCTATCTCAAAAACGACCAAATCCAAGGCATTTGGTCGTGGGAGGAGTCAGCATTAGTAGTACACTGGTCCCCCTGACATGCCAGGACACCAAACGGGCACCCTAGGGGGCACTGCAGTGGACTTCACAAATTGCTCCCAGGTGCATAGCCAGTGGCGTAGGAAGGGGGGGGGCGGTGGGGCAGTCCGCCCCGGGTGCACGCCGCTGGGGGGTGTCGGCGCCTCGCTGGTTCCTTGCTCTCTCTGCCCCAGAACAGGTTACTTCCTGTTCCGGGGCAGAGAGAGCAAGGAACCAGCGAGGCGCCGACACCCCCCTAGCGGCGTGCTCTCGGCGGATTGGCCCTCCCTCCCGCCCCTCACCGCCTTCCAGGTATGTTCTCGCGGGCGGGGCGGGGGGGTGTTGCGCTACGGAGGGGGGGGGTGCGCAGCGGCGACCTGCCCCGAGTGTCAGCTGCCCTCGCGACGCCACTGTGCATAGCTCCCTTACCTTGGGTGCTGAACCCCCCCCAACCCCACTCCCCACAACTGTACAACACTACCATAGCCCTTAGGGATGAAGGGGGGCACCTAGATGTAGATACAGTGGGTTTGTGGTGGGTTTTGGAGGGCTCACATTTACCACCACAAGTGTAACAGGGGGGGGGGGGGGGGGAGGATTAGCCTGGGTCTGCCTGCCTGAAGTGCACTGCACCCACTAAAACTGCTCCAGGGACCTGCATACTGCTGTCATGGAGCTGGGTATGACATTTGAGGCTGGCATAGAGGCTGGAAAAAATGTTTTTTAATTTTGTTTTTGGGTGGGAGGGGGTTGGTGACCACTGGAGGAGTAAGGGGAGGTCATCCCCGATTCCCTCCGCTGGTCATCTGGTCAGTTTGGGCACCTTTTCGAGACTGGGTCGTGAAAAAAAAGGGACCAAGTAAAGTCGGCCAAATGCTCGTCAGGTAGCCCTTCTTTTTTCCTTTATCGGCCGAGGACTCCCATCTCTTAAGCACGCCCCCGTCTTGCCTTCAGTACGCTGCCGACATGCCACTGGGAACTTTGGCCGTCCTTGTGACGGAAAGCAGTTGAGGACACCCAAAATCGGCTTTCGATTATGCCGTTTTGGGCGACCCTGAGAGAAGGACACCCATCTCCCGATTTGTGTTGAAAGATGGGCGCCCTTCTTTTTCAAAAATGCCCCTGATAGTGAATGGCGGAAAATGATGTGGAAGGGTGGTCTCCAGAGATCTGCAGTAGGCTGGCTTGCCAGTGCCAGATGCTGAAGGCCCAGTACTGCCACCTTTCTGACATAATGCTTCCTTCCATGACAGCATGCTAAAGGCTTGCATTACTACTTTAATGCCAGTGCTGTGTAAAGTTGCAACACACACTGAAAGAGCTTTGAAAGAAGGCTTTGTCTGTTGGGTCTCAGATATCTTTTCTTTCTCTGTCATGATGATTGTGCTCTTTATTCAGTGTGCAGGTGGTTATGGGAGAGATTAATAGAATGCCTGAAAAACTCTTTCATTGTCCAGTGTTTTTAGTTCCCCAAGCAACAAATGCTGAAGGAATGATTCAGCAAAATGGGCAAATCAAGGGGCCCAGGACCAGCAGAGCGGATGTGGTCGTTGGCATGCTGCAGTTGTCATTCTCACTGGCTCCAGGCCCTGAGGATTGGGTGCAGTTGTGTGCTGGAGAGGGCTCTCACGGGCTCGCGAGAGCCGTTTGTTAAGTTTTTAAGAATTTTGGGAGCCGGTTGTTAAAGTAGGCCTCCCCATGGCTACTTTAACAACTGACTTCCAAAATGTGGGCTTGGGCCCCCTCCTGAATTCTCTTTTACTTTGCTGGCAGTGATGTTGGCCCCACTAGCCAAGTAAATAGACTGCTGCTGCTCCCTGCTCCTTGTTTCTGACTCTGCGCATCAGGCTGGGACTTTTCATGCAAGCACAAGAAGGTTCCATCATGCTGCTCAGAGCCAGAAACAAGCAGCAGAGAATGGTGGCAGTCCATTTATTGGCTGATGAGGCTCGGCAAAGGTATGCCTAGCATGCCCGCACAAGGGAGGGGAGATAGAGGCATGTATTCCCCCCCCCCCCCCCCAAAAAAAAAAAAAAAAAATTTCAGGGCCAGCTATGCCTGGAGAGAGAGCCCGTTGTTAAAAATTTACCAGCACACCCCTGATTGGGTGATACCAAGAAGGTTTAATGATAGATGGCATGACGTCAAAAGGATGAAGGTGACACCCCCCCCCCCCCACGCACAGCCACCATATTGATCAAAACAAAACAATCAGCTGTTGTATCCACATTGTTGTTCATTGTTATTTTATCTCGTTATAGTTAGAAACATGCCAGCTTGTTCAGCATACAGATGTACACAGAGGAAGTATCATAACAGAATAACCTTTCATTGATTAGAGTAGTAACTAGTTCTAAATCATAAACATTGTGATATTTCGAGGGGCTGTTTATAGGGGCACCCTAGCAGGTGTTGTATTGGTGTGGTGCTGAGATTTTTTCACCTAGTAAAGGGCCACCAAAACGGACATTATATTCTGAGAATCAGGTGCTCAACATTCACAGTTTTTATTTTTAACTTCAAAGGTTGTTTTAAACCTTGATTAGGTTGAAACCTAAGAGCATTTAAAATCTTTTTTTTTCCTGTGCCTAGATCAAAAGAGAAAGATGGTATGTGAGAATTTGCTGCTTTTGTTTTGTGGAATGTAGTGGTATATTATAAATACGTACTTGATTTTTTTTATTGCTACTATGAAGATAGGTATTGAATAATGAGGGAAGTGCTACCTTCATGCAGAAGTCCAGAGTCAGTCTAAATGTGCCACTGCCGGTTCTGTTTGGATGTAAATGCAAGCAGCACACTATAGTCGCCAAGTTCATACAAAGTTAATTATTTTCAAAGGAAATTTTTATTTATTTATTTGCTGCATTTGTATCCCACATTTTCCCACCTATTTGCAGGCTCAATGTGGCTTACATTATATAGCAATGGCATCACCATTAACAGAGTAAGAAATAAATTTGTTGCCTGCCTGCTATGTGAATATTCCATCACTGTTTCATTATTTCTACAAATATTTGGGGCATTCGCTTTTAACTTTGACTGGATGGACCAACTTTATCTGCCGTCATCTACTTTGTTATTATGATCTTAATTTTTTTATCCAGAGTGACTTTACATGCACATGGTATTGCTTTTTAAACCCAAAGGCGAAACCTAAGAGTGGTTGAACAATTAGGTATAAATTGTGTTGTTTCTCACTTTACTTGTTTCTCACTCACTTGCTTTGGGTTCTACTGATCTGTACGTCTGCTGTCTAGAATCTTGGAAGATGGAAATGAGGAAATAAAAGTTTTGGATGTAATCTGTAGAAGTTGTTGCTTACTTTTGCAATGTGTGTATGGATGCCTGTTCTGCATGTGATAATAGTGTGTGCATGGATGCCTGTTGTGTGCATGTGATAGTTAAATAAGAGATCTGCATGAAAGAAAATATTTATTTTTATTATTTTGACTTATAAAAACACTTGTCCCTGAAACATGCTCAAAACAGAATAATCCATTTGTATATCTAAAATGTAAATCTCTGTAAAAGAGGTGAAGTGAAGATGTGATTCCATGTTCCCAATGAAAGGAGAGTTTAATTTTACTTCCACTTAATTTCAATATATTCCATCTTAGTAACAGTTAAGATTAACCCATCAGGACACATGATATCTTCACTGAGATTTGGCCATGTATTACTGTATTGTATACAACTGTGTAGAAAAATAAGCACAAAATACAGAGAGTGTATTACTGCTGTTTCTACTAGCTACAATAATATAATTTTATTATGCTGTTTTACCCCCCCCTTTTTTTTTTTTACAAAGCCACGCTAGCAGCTGCCAATGCAGCATTGCCAACACAACACATTCAAAGAATGTGCCAGCATTACCATGCAGCTTTATAAAAGGGGGAGGGGGTTAGTGATTTCCAATTTTATTTCATGATATATATGTACATATGGGAAGCTTTCAAATAAATAAAAAAGCTGTCAAATAAAACAAATCCATACAGACACATAAGCATTAGCTATTTTTTTTTATTTAGAAATATTGCTGGCAGAAGCAAAAATAGCAGCACTGAAAACCACAATACAGCATTGCAAATAAAGTAAGCTCTGGAGTACTGGCAAAATATATTTTAAATATAACCCTCCCCTCCTTCATAAACCCCTCAAATTCCCCAACTTCCCTTATATTCCCCATCTCCTCCTAACATAAAAAATGCAAAACCAAAAAAGTTTAACAAAACAATAGAAACTGTACAAGTTTGCTATTGTTTTCAATCGCGCCTGGAAATGTTTTGCATCCTTCAATATGGCAGCTCCACACAATGGTCCAGATAGGCTCATGACATCTCCAGTCATTAAACCTCCCAAGCAGGTTTAATAGACAGGAGTGGAAGTGAGCCTATCTAGTCCACTGTAAGCAAGGAAGCCAATTAGGTTAATCTCTGTTTCCACTCCCTCATGCAGCTATCATCTCTAGTACACTCAAAACAAAGGGGCCCTTTTACTAAGGTGCGTAGGCACCTATGCGCGTCCAATGTGTGTCAAATTGGCACTACTGCCCGGCTACCGCATGCCCCGGACAATAGTTCCATTTTTGGCATGCGCCCAAAACACGCGGTAGAAAATATTTTCTATTTTCTACTGTGGGGTGCTTACCTGGCGGTAATCGGCAGTTGGCGCATGCTGGACACTTACTGACTGGTTAGCGCATGAGATCTTGCTGCTAAGTCAATGGGTGGCGTTAAGGTCTCAGGCCGAAAATGGATGTGTGCTGGTTTTCATTTTGCTGCATGTCGATTTTCCGGCACATAGTAACATAGTAGATGACGGCAGAAAAAGACCTGCACGGGCACAATAAAAAAATCCCTTTTTTCCAGGTACGCTCAGGAAATGAACCAGCGCGCATCCTACACATGCACCACTTTTGGGTGCACCTTAGTAAAAGGGCCGCAAAGCAAGCAAACTTATGAACTGCTGCATCCACGTTGTCGTTCTTTATTGTTGGTCTATCTGTAACAAGTCTATAGCTATTTCAATTGGATAGGCAGTGCCTTAAAAGGTGGAGGACAAAAGATATATTTTTGTACTTATTGGACAGCTCTTTAATTTTTTTGAAAGCTTCCCATTTGAAGATATAAATATCATGAAATAACAATTGAATGTCACTATAACAGCTTTAAAATTTATTATAGCTGGTAGAAACAGCAATTTTAAACTGTAGTTTATGCTCATTTTTCTACACTAAAATCTAAATAAATACACTGCATACAATACAGATGGCCAAATTTCAGTGAGGATATCCTGTTTCCTGATGGGTTCATCTTAACTGATGTTGTAATCGACATTGGGAAGCCTGGTGTTATAAAGATAATGGAATATACTGAAATGAAATGGAAATAAAATTAAACTCTCCTTTCATTGGGGCACATGGAATCACATCTTCTTCTGTTTTGTAGAAGTTTACCTTTTAGATACACAAATGGATTATTCTGTTTTGAACATGTTTCAGGGGCAAGTGGTTTTATAAGTCAAAAATAAATATTTTGTTTCATGCAGATCTCTTTTATTTAAACTTGACTAAATGGGCTATAAGCGCCTAATGCAGTCCATTGGTTTTCATATATTTTGTTCTTGTGATGACTTTTATATTGTGCCAAAACTGAAAACTCTTTATTTCTATCTGGTTGATAATAAAAGGAGTCCATTTGGAACACTATCTACCCTAAAAGATTGTTTTGTGGCTGTACATGAGGAATTGTGATTTTGAATAAATAAGTGTATGTTTGTGTCCCTAGTCATGCATCCAAAATTTATATAAACCTTTCAAGAAAGCCAGTTAATCTTTTAACTTATTAGTGGAACATAACCACAGAGGCATGGTATAGTTGCATTTTCAATATGGTAATACTAGGGCCCAGCTAAGGAACAGGTTATTTTGAGTTAGTCTTCCCTATCCAGCGGGAAGGCAGTGTCTTAAAAGTTGGAGGATAAATGATTTTTTTTCACGTTTAAATCACACATTATCCCAAGCAAAGCTGGGTTCAATGTGGCTTATATTTGAAGACAGAATAATAGAATTCTGTTATATCATGGAAGCAAACAGATGGATATGTCTGAAACATTTAACAACGTTGAGATTAGCATATATGTCCAACTGGGCATTTAAAGTGTATCCTTTAATGATGCCACATGTTCAGAAATCATAGCCGTAAGCATAAGCAGTTACTCAAAGATTATCACATGCACACACCAGAACAGGCATCTATCACATTACAAATGTAAACAACAACTTCTACAGAGTACATCCAAAATTTAGGGGTTCTTTTACTAAAGCCTAGCTCAAGTTATCTGCAGCAGGGCCCATTTTATTCCTATGGGCCCTGCTGCAAATAACTCGAGCTAAGCTTTAGTAAAAGACCCCCCCTTAATTTTTATTTCCATCTTCCAAAATTCCAGACAGCAGATGTACAGATCAGCAGGACCCAAAAAAGTCCAAAACAAGTAAAGTCACAAACAACACAGTTTATACCACAGTTTAATTGTTCAACCACCCTTGGGTTTAAAAAGCAAAACCATGTGCATGTAAGGTCTGGATAAACAAATTAAAACAAAGTTTAAAGCAAATGCCCGCAATATGTGGCAGCAATAATGAAACAATAATGAATATTCACGTAGCCTGAGCCAACAGATTTATTTGCCACTGAACATAATTTTATTTGTATTTAGGTAATAACTGAGAAAATGCTATTAAAAATTATGTTACAAAGCATCAACTTGTCTTGGTTAATTTCTGCTGTATATCAATCGGCAGTAAATAATTGCATTTTTATAATATACCACTGCATTCCACAAGACAAAAGGAGCAAGTTCCCACAAACCATCTTTCTCTTTTGATCTAGGCACAGGAAAAAAAAAATATTTTAAATGCTCCCAGGTTACGACCTAATTTATGTTAAATTTGGATATAAATGTCATAAATAAATAAAGAGAGAAACTCTGAATGTGGAGCACCTGATTCTGTGGCCGGTTAGAAGGAAATGCTACCAACAATAAAGACAACTTGCTTTGTTTTGAGTGTACTGGATGACGGATGCGCGGAGTGGAAACAGAGATTAACCTAATTTGTTTCAACATGGAGGTTTATATACCTACTTGGCTGACGCAATCTGTTTCTGTGCTTTTGCTGGCGTCCAGACACTGTCTGTGACTACTCCAGAATGTTTTCCTAACAGAAGTCGTGCACAAACAATTTGCGGGGCTCTTTCCAGTGGTTGTGGGTAGAGGTCGGCCCCCCTGATTCCCTCTATTCTTTATACCTGGAACTAGGTCGTCGCTAATTCTGCAAATCCTCAATGTTCTCTGCTGCCAGATCAAAGGGAAAGGAGGGGGGAGGAGAAGGTATGACAGATTATCAAAGATGAAAGATGAAGGGAGGGACAAGGATGCTGGCAGACTAACCAATCTGGCAAAATCCTATCCTGCTGCTGTTAGGGTCAGAAGTCAGAACGAGGTTTGTGCATTATGGAGTCCTCAGAAACCGCCTGAAGAAAAACTGTGAGATAGGAAATGCATATAGGACAACGGGATTAAAATATTTCAGAACCATGTATACGGTAATGTTTATCATTTGTAACACTGCAGTACTTTACAGACATATATAATATAGTAAAACAGCCTCTGCTTCTTGGAGATCAGTAAAAACAAAAAAGGTACAGACCGTTGGGGGAGGGGGTGCCTTGGGGCTAAAGCAGTTGCAATGAATGAGGCACCTTGACAGTCCCAGAGCTAGATCAGTGGGGTGCATGTCAAATAATCGGTAGAATTCATCTGCAAAGAGGACTGCCCAATTATGAAAGTACTTTGTTTTGTTACTTGTTCTAACCTTAGCAAATTTATAAGAGTCTCAGTGATAATATAAAGCTGTGGCTGACTTTTTTCAAACTGCCATGTAGGCATTTTGATGTGAGTAGTGAATTGCTTCCTTTATGCGAAAATAAAACATGAAGGCCCTATTATTCAGCCGCACTTATCTGGGTAGGAGCGGCTTCTGTCCGGATAAGGGTGGCTCACTAAGACCAGAACCGGACTTTTTGTGCTGTTTCCGGATAATGAGCTGAAAATGTTTACTGCTAGCCTCAGTATGATGTAATCTTGGAAGAGTAGTTTTGTATTTGTCCACATTCCACAGCTATATCAGTAACTCTAGAGCCCTTCCCCATCCCATGACAGGTCAAGTAGTGCAGCCTGCCAATGTTAACTCTTTGCTGCCTGGTGGCTTGGAGGATACATGTGCTATTAGTTTTCCAAGAGAGGATAGACAAAGATGCAAAGGACAGAAGGGGAGAGAAATGAGAGAGGATAATCAAAGGAAAAATAGAGGGGAGCGTATAGAAACGGCTAATGTAAGACAAATAAGAACCATAAGGGCTTGCAGCTTGAGTATTGTATACAATTCTGGCTGCTGTGCTGCATCCCAAAAAAGGTATAGCAGAATTAGAAAAGGTACAGAGAACGGTGGCCAAAATGATAAAGGATATAGAACAACTCTTATAAGGAAAGGCTTAGGAAGTTAGGGCTCTTCAACTTGGAGAAAAAATGCTTAGAGATATGGTAAAATCCTGAGTGGAGAGGAATGGGAAACCCAGATGAATTTCTTACTCTTTGGAAAGGTTCAAAGAGTAGGGGGCACTCCATGATGTTAATAAGTTGTACATTTAACACAAATAGAAAATATTTTTTCTCTCAATGGATAGCTAGGCTTTGGGACTTGTTGCCACATGATGGCGTAAAAGCAGATAGCATAGCTAGGTTTCAAAAAGGTTTAGACAAATTCCTGGAGGGAAAGTCAATAAACCATTATTAAGATAGACTTGGGGGAGTTTATTTACTTTTTGGGATCCTGACAAACAGGATGCTGGGCTTGATGGCCCTTTGGTGAGTATGTTATGTTCTTACAATGCAAGGAAGCATTAACACTTCTTTGTTTCTCAAGTTATACCTCTCCCTTTACACCTTAGCATATTTTTCACTGTGGTCACAGCTGCCAATTGCTTGAGGTACAGTCAAGACCTTTCTTCAGGCATTTATCAGTGGACCATTGATGCTCATGGGATACAAAATAGGCATCCTTGGTCCTTTTGCTTCAATATCCTAAAGTCTGGAGTGCAGGGCCAGTTTAACCATAGGAACAGGTGAGGCTGTGGCCCAGGGCACCGGTGAATAAGGGCACCAAAATGCCCTGCCTCTGACCTCACCTGGTCTGCAGGTTAAGCCTTTGCTTCCCCTCCCTGTGGGTCTGGCAGTGCTCCCTCACCTCCCTCCCTCCCCTGTGGTCCTGTTATATCTACGTTGGTTGTCATTTTGCTGCTGCCCCTGCCAGCAACCAATGTAGACTTTACAGGACAAGGGTGGGGGGAGGAAGAGAGATGAGGGAGCACTGCCAGACTTGCAGGAAGGGGGATAGACAAAAGGGAAAATGAGACAACCCGGGAGTAGGGGAGGAGAGATGCCGAACCTGCAAGGAGGGAGAGGGTGCCGTAAGCAATGCAATGGTAGTGGTGGGGGAGGCTGCTGGAGTGGAGGCCTTTCCTATCTGTCCAAGGCTTCATTTGTGGAAACCTTTCTCTCTGCTGCCTTCTCCTCCTCCTCTTCCTTGGTTTCATATTAAATGCCTTTTTAGATTATTATGTTCTCTCTGCTTAAGTTTTGATGCATGCATCCTTGTTCTCTGCTGCTCCTGCCTCCAGCTTAGATACCCATAAACATAAACACATTGGTTATACCCACTATGGTAGTTAAGGTTCATTCCTGCATTTTCTCTGATTCAGCTGACTCATTGCCCAGTGGGTACTTTGACTTTACGGTAACATTTGTTTTTGAAAAATCAATTTACAAACAGGCTCTAGGGAACATATTCAATCAATAAAAGCAAAAAGAGTCACAGCTGTTTACTGATCTTCAGGTCATGCTGCTCAAGGAGCAGGGTTCAGTTGGTTATGACAGCACTTTCGATACTACTGCAAGTGGCAGCCAGCCAGTCTTGTCTTCAGATTGGCAAGTTTCTATGCTGTTGTGTCCTCTGTGTGTATACAACCTCAGTTTACTATTCAACCAATTGCAGCACTCAGGAGCATTTGTTTTCAGACAAACGGCCAAATGCAACAAATGAGGACCTGTAGCTGTCCTCTATAGAAGCAATCCAGCAGCTTGGGAGGCTCTGCGACTGGCTCCCCTCTTCTAACATAAGTGTTGCCATGTAGGGACAGATCAAAGGTCCATCAAGCCCACTATCCTGTTTCCAGCAGTGGCCAATCCAGGTCACAAGTACCTGGCAAGATCCCAAAAGAATAAAACATATTTTATGCTGCTTATCCTAGAAATAAGAAGTAAGATTTTCCCACGTCCCTCTTAATAATGGCTTATGGACTTTTAGGAAATTAGCCAAACCTTTTTTAAATCCTGCTAAGCCAACTGCTTTTACCACATTCTCTGACAATGAATTCCAAAGTTTAATTACACGTTGCATGAAGAAATATTTTCTCTGGTTTGTTTTAAATTTACCACTTAGTAGCTTCATTGTGTGCCCCCCCTAGTCCTAGTATTTTTGGAAAGAGTAAACAAGTGATTCACTTCTACCCATTCCACTCCACTCAGTATCTTATAGACTTTTATCATATCTCCCCTCAGCTGTCTCTTCTCCAAGCTGAAGAGCCCTAGACGCTTTATCCTAGAGGCCAACTGATAGTCTGCAGGGGGGCACCAGAGACCCTTGGCACGGCCCTGCCATAACTTTCTAATTCCCTCAGAAGTCTTTCATGAGGTACTTTATCAAATGCCATTTGAAAATCCAGATACAAGATATCGACCAGCTTCACCTTTATCCACATATTTGTTCACCCCTTCAAAAAATGTAGTAGATTGGTGAGGCAGGATTTCCCTTGACTAAATCCATGCTGATTTTATCTCATCAATCCATGCTTATGTATATGCTCTGTAATTTTGCCCTTTATAATAGTCTCTACGATTTTGCCCAGTACTGACATCAGGCTTACTGGTCTGTAATTTTCTGTATCACCTCTGAGCCCTTTGTAAAAATTGGTATTAGTGGGGTTCTTTCCTGCTGCCGAAGAAACCACTAGACCACCAGGGCCCTTCAAGGTAGAACTGGGTTCAAGGGACTGTGGTGTGTGTGGGAGGGGGTGGCAGCACAGTGTGTGGGGGGGGGGGGGGGAGGTGGCAAGGGGGCAGCGGTTGAGGGGGGGGGGGTGGTAGGCAGCAGCTGGGAGGGGCCCAGATCATCACCACTGCCTGGGGGCTCAGATCACTGTCAGTCCGCCCTTGGTCTCTTTCTAATCATCTGGAATACAACAAGAGCTTCTTCTGGGCTTCTCGTGTTTCAAGAAGGTATTGCTGATGAAGATGTAGGGCTTGAAGTATTTGTGGGAATTTTCTCTTAGCTGTGATATAATTTGGGAGAGTGGAAGGAGTTTAATGATGATTTTCTATGTATGACCTAGCCGTTGAGCCCGTAAAAACGGGCTCGTATAGGACGGGGGGGGGGTTTGAAAGGCCCCTTCTCGCCGCTGCAAGGCCCCCCCCCCCCGCTGCCGAGCTCGCCGCTGCCCCTCCGAGGTCACCGCTACGCCCCCCCCCCCGGAGTCGCCGGCACCCCTTCACCCGGGCCAGGCCCTCACTTTGCTATTGAAACAGCGCGGGAATGCAGCACACAGCTCAGATGAGCTGCCGTCCTTCTTCTCTGCCTGTGTCGGACACAGGCAGGGAAGGAAGGCCGACGGCAGCTCAGCTGAGCTGTGTGCTGCGTTGACGCTGTTTCTATAGCGGAGCGAGAGCCCGGCCCGGGTGGAGGGTGGGTGGCGGCGGCAACTCCGGGTGGGGGGAGTGGTGGTGGTGACCTGGGGGGGGGAGTGGTAGCGACGGCGGTTTCGTCCCTCCCCTTGCGCAGTAGAGACCCTCTCTGTCCCGCCCCCGTCATCACGTATTGACGCGGGGGCGGGACAGAGAGGGTCTTTACTGCGCATTTGCGAGTGAGTTCGGTCACTCGCCGTTTATATGTTTGATATATAGTTGATTTGAAACAGAATGTTTTCATGACTACATTATACATAAGGCAAGCGATCTGCAAAATCCAATATGGAAAAAGAAGCCAGCAGATCAATATAACATCAGAAAGATTTTATTGGATACCGCATGTAAACAAATTGCCCGACACAGGCTGTGTTTTGCCCACCAAGGGCTGCGTCAGGGGCTAATTTGAAACCTTCTGAAAGGAGGAACTCTAAAAACAGAAAACTTGTGGTGTATAATAGATTGGAAAAAACCAGCACATACAGCAGATGCCTAAAATGATGTGACTCTTAACACAACTCAAGCAGATGCACTGTGAAGGCGGAACACTGAGCGAAAGGAAGACTAGTAGAGACGTCGGGAGCACTGCCTCCTTCACTGACGCTGCGCCTTCGCTGCCGGACGGAGGTAAATTTAAAAGGGACCTTGGGGGGGAGAAGAGGGCGGACAGTTGGGACAAGGGAGCGGGAGGGCGAGGTAAGCATGGTGCGGCGGGGCGCCCCCCAGAGGACGGCACCCTCCTGCTGTGCTTACCTCGTGTTGGCACGGCCCTGCTTTCTGCCCACCCCATAGTGAAGAGTGTCCACTGGCTGCAAAGGGTAGCGGTAGAGCCTTCTGTACAGCCATATAATTTTTTCAAGGTAGGGTTATATAAAATGCATGCTCACATCTGGAGGGTTCAGTGGATCTTGTACCATTCCATGTTTGCAACCATGAGGAAAAGTCAACTCCTGCCCTGGAAAAGGGATGGGATTTGATGTTCTGCCTTTCTGTGGTTACAATCAATGTGGTTTTAACATATTGTATACAGGTGCTTATTTTGTACCTGGGGCAATGGAGGGTTAAGTGACTTGGCCAGAGTCACAAGGAGCTACAGGGGGAATCAAGCCCAGTATCCCATGTTCTCAGGCTGCTGCACTAACCATTAGGCTATTCCACACTCCTAGAATCTCCTCCTAAGAAAAATTTGATTCCTGATGGACAGCAATGTTTGTTATGAGGTTTTTGACCTACAGAGGACCTTGGAGGTTGCAAGAACTGCAGACATGTACATGCAGTCAGGTGGGACCAGGGTGTGAGAGTGTCCCCCAGATTCTATATAGCGTGACCAAAATTGCATTCACATATCCAATCATATTCTGGATTTCTGTGTGCAATTTAATTACTTAGCAAGCCAATCAGCACCAATAATTGCCACTTAACAAGCAATTATTGACACTAATTGGCATTAATTAGAATTTACACGCACAACTTGCTAGGCGTGTTCTGTAAAGTGGTGCATGTAAATTCTAATGTGCACTGCCAAAAAAGGGGCATGGCCTTGGACGTGGAATGGGCGGGCTGTAGGCATTCCAAAAATCTACCCACACAGTTATAGGAAATACCTGCTCTGTGTCTAACTTAGGTGCCGGTATTTACACTAACTTTTACTTGGCGTAAATGGACGTGCCTAGAGTTAGGGCTGCTACGCATATTCTATAAACCAGCTAAGCGTATTCTATAAACTGCAACTAAATCTAGGCACAGTTTACAGAATATGCCTAGGTGGAAATATTTTCAATGCCTCTTTTTCAGGCACCATATATAGAATCTAGTCCTATATGCATTAATCATGCTTGTTACACATATACATAAGTATTGCCATACTGGGAAAGACCAAAGGTCCATCAAGCCCAGCATCCTGTTTCAAACAGTGGCCAATCAAGGTCACAAATACCTGGCAAGATTCCCAAAAAGTACAAAACATTTTATACTGCTTACCCCAGAAATAGTGGATTTTCCCCAAGTCCATTTAATAATGGTCTATGGACTTTTCCTTTAGGAAGCCGTCCAAACCTTTTTAAAACTCCGCTAAGCTAACCGCCTTTACCCAGTGGTGCTGGGTGCAACTTACTGTGTATATTATATGTGTAAACCAGTGGCGTAGCCAGAAGGCAATTTTTGGGTGGGCCAACAGGTTGGATGGGTGGGCACTAGAGTTGCCAACTTTCTGAAAGAGAAAAACCCACCACCTGATGCACCCGTGCTCTGCCTCACCCCATGCTCCACCCCTACTTCGCTCCCAATAACTTCAATAAGGGTAGCAGTGCAGGCCACACTGAAGCTAGAGGAAAGTCCAAAAGACTGCACTCTTCAGTCCCCATTGAGCCATGGTCCCTCAACACATTTATGCTTCTCCTGTATCAGGGTTTGTCAATTCTTTTGTGGTCACAACCCCATAATAGTGGCCAAATAAAATTATGTGACCCCCCCCCCCCCCCCCCGAAGATGCAGAACAATGTACCATGGAGAGCCCACTCAAGTTGTGACCCCACAGTTTTGGAAGCTCTGTCTTATATGGTATTGAAGCCAAATACATTCTGCATCCACAGAACCCCCTGGCCTTTCCCCAACAGTGGATGCAGAGCAGGGCTAGGACACTTCCCCATAAAACTCACCAAATCTCTTGTGTAATCTCAATAACAGATGTGTAAAGTAATTCAAGCTACTCAGAACCTAGATCAAATCTATCATTTCAGCACTAGCTCCCAAAACAAGGATTCTACCTATGATATTTTAGGGGCCTAAATATTACAGTAATGCCCTAAAATATCAACATCTATTAGGAAAACTGAACAAGCCAAATTACTACAGAATGCTACATAGAAAATTCATACTAAAAGAATACCTTGGTCACACACACAGTACACAAATGCCAAATACAGAATAGGTGACCACAAATATAAACATCAATTAAACCGAAATCCCAAGAAGCCAGCCTTTTCATGTAGTACAATACCAGAGAAATAGAAAGAGATGCATTTCCTCCTATATATACTGTGCAAAAAAGAAAGATGACACATGCCAGGGATGGTGTTAGAGGAGTGCAGCTAGGGCAACTGCCCTTGGCCTCCTGGCCAGAGAGAGCCCCAAGCCTGCCAGAACTTGAAGAAGGTGCAGCCTGATAATGTGCTTTGGGATCCCTCCTAGATTTCTGCCCTGGGCCCCAGCCATACCTAACACCACATTTGGCAGAATGTACATTTCAAGTCTGATGTATTCTAATCACAAAATAGAAAATAAAAATATTTTTCTACCTTTTGTTGTTTGGTCTTTTTTTTTTCTCCAAATAATGTTCATCCCAGGCTCTGATTTCTGCTAACCACTGCCTTCTCTTAACTCTCTCACTAGGGTCTTCTGTTCATTTGACATTTTTTCTCTCTTCATGCTCACCATCCATCTTTGTGCCACTATCTTTCCCCATCCAGCTTCTCTCCCCTCCCTCTTTCCTGCCCGCAGTTGGCTTGCCTGCCCTCCCTCCTTTTCTCACTTGTTCTGTTTGTTTAGTATTTGACTCCCTGTTCTTTCATCCCTTGGCTTCAGTACCTCTTTCCTTTCCCTTCTCCCAGGTTCAGCACCTCTCGTCCTTCCAGCCAGTCAACCGCTGCCGCCTCCCATGAGTACAACACCCCTCCCCCCAAAGGGTCCAACACCTTTCTCCCTTCCCTCCAGACCCCCCCCCACAAGTCCAGTACCCCTCTCCCTTCTCTCCAGCCTACCCCCATGGGTCCAGCACTTCTCTCCCTTCCCTCCAGCCCCTTTCCCTCCAGTCCCTCCCCCACAGCTCCAGCTCCTCTCTCCTTACAGCCCCCTCCATATGTCCAGCACCCATGCAGCCACTCACTCTCCCTACAGCCACTCCCACAGGGCAACACTTGTCTCCCTTCTCTCCAGATCCCCCTCCACATGTCCAGTACCCCTCTCCCTTCTCTCCATCCTGAGCCTACCCCATGGATCTAGCACTTCTCTCCCTTCCCTCCAGCCCCTCCCCCAACAGCTCCAGCTCCTCTCTCCTTACAGCCCCCTCCATATGTCCAGCACCCATGCAGCCACTCACTCTCCCTACAGCCACTCCCACAGGGCAACACTTGTCTCCCTTCCCTCCAGATCCCCCTCCACATGTCCAGTACCCCTCTCCCTTCTCTCCATCCTGAGCCTACCCCATGGATCCAGCACTTCTCTCCCTTGCCTCCAGCCCCTCCCCCAACAGCTCCAGCCCCTCTCTCCCTAAAGCCCCCCCCCCCATATGTCCAGCACCCATGCAGCCACTCACTCTCCCTACAGCCACTCCCACAGGGCAGCACTTGTCTCCCTTCCCTCCGCTCCCCCCCCCCCCCGAAAGGTCATCTCTGTCTTTTTCTTCCCTTCTATTGCTCCTTTCCCTGTGCCCCACCTCATTCCGCGAGTTAGTTTTTTTTTCTCCCTGCTTTTGCCGCGGTGCTTCTAACTGGCGTGCGTGCGCAGCAATTCACAGACACGGGCCGGCTCCGAGGTTCCCTCTGCCGCGTGCGTCGTGCCCTAACAGGAAGTTGCATCGGAGAGGGCGGGATGCGGAAGAGCGAACCCTGAAGCCGGCCTGTGTGTGTGAATCGCTGCGCACGCACGCCAGTTAGAAGTACCGCGGCAAAAGCAGGGAGAAAAAAAACTGAAGTGCTGGACTCGCGGATTGAGGTGGGAGCACAGGGAAAGGAGCAACAAGGGAGGAAAAACACAGCGATGACCTTCCGGGGGGGGGGGGGGGGGCTCTTAATTTGGAAGCACCGCTACAGAATTAAAAACAAAACGAAGGACTCGCCGAGTGGGAGCGGAGGGAAGGGAAGGGAGCGAGCCAGCTAGGGAATGGATGCAACTTGGGGACAGCGCCGTTCCTGGGTGGGCCTTGGGCAAAAGTGGGTGGGCCTGGGCCCACCCAGGCCCACCCGTGGCTACGCCCCTGGTGTAAACCCCAGTATTTAAACGCTTAGCTTGCATGCGTAAAAGTTTAGAAACATAGGCGCTGATACCCGCAAGCGAGCCTTCTCTGGAGTAGCCTCCGCACTTTGGAATGCACTGTCTGAAAGGCTCCGCTTAACACAAGACTATCTCAAATTCAGAAAGCAGGTGAAAGCTTGACTGTTCAACCAGGCCTTTAATGAAAGAAGTCAACTAATGGAGTGGAGGAGAGGCCTAGTGGTTAGAGCTCCAATCAGTCTTGCAATCCAGAGGTGGCCAGTTCAAATCCCACTGCTGCTCCTTGTGATGTTGAGCAAGTCGCTTAACCCTCCATTGCCTCAGGTACAAACTTAGATTGTCAGCCCTCCTGGGACAGAGAAATATCCAGTGTACCTGAATGTAACTCACCTTGAGCTACTACTGAAAAAGGTGTGAACAAAATCTAAAAAAAAAAAAAAACCTAATGTGTTAGTCTCACTCACATACACAAGGAGTGACTTGGGTTGCACATACTGCAGCAAGACATGTTTACCCACTCCTACCCTAAGATAATATTTAACCATCTCTCTGACCTCATGTGCAACTTTCTTCAAATCAGTCACCTTACTTTCTAAGTCTTGTTACACTCTTACCTATCTATGTTCCATCTTTGCTTATACCCTTCACTATCAATTAAAATGTTCTATTATGCATTGTGTTGACATTTTAAGTAGTATACTATGCCATACTTTGTATTGTTATTTGAATATTTTTACTGCTGTAATTGCCTATTGCTCATGTTTGCTCTATTCTTACTGTACACTGCCTTGAGTGAATTCCTTCAAAAAGGCAGTAAATAAATGCTAATAAATAAATATTCAAAGTGATTTAATCAGGCAGGAGAAGCTCTTGCCCAGCTAAATACTATAATTACCCTAACAACTCCCTTCCCTCTTCCCTCACCCCTTCCTAAGCGCTACACATTACTAATTGTATCCGATATCCTGTTATGACAATGCTATCAAATCTATATAAGCCACATTGAGCCTGCAAATAGGTGGGGGAATGTGGGATACAAATGCAATAAATAAATAAATTGCACTGGGTGGCCCAGGAGCCGATATTTGGAGGCATTTAACTGGACAGCTGTGGCGCTTGTCGGTTAGTGCTACAGTGGCCTGGAGGAGTCAGGGAGGAGCCAGGAGTTATGTGGCCACCAGCAATATTTTGTGTCGGTGCCCACATAGATAACCGAACATTTAGGAGTGCACGAAAAGCAGTGCTGACTTTGTCCAGTGAGCTAAGCGAGTATGGCACTGAATATTGGTTGTACCCTTATAACTTCTGGGCACTACTAAAGACCTGGATATTCAGTGCCAGTTCCTGGATGCAGCTCAGCACTGAATATCCAGGTCTAATTTAGCCAGCAACAGTCAGCACTGAAAGAAACGCTGAAGGCCACTGGCTATTGACCAGATAACAGCAGATAAAAACCAGTTCTACGCTTCCACCACCCTTTCCATAAATATTTGCTTATATTACTCCTGAATCTATGCCCTTTCATCATCATTTTGTGCACCCTTGTTCCAGAGCTGCCTTTCAATTGAAAGAGGCCCACCCCCTGAGCATTATGACACAAAGGTATTAAATATTTTTATTATGTTTCTATTATATCTCCCCTCTCCCGCCTTTCTTCCAAAGTATACATATTGAGATCATTAAGTCTGTCCCCATATGCTTTATGATGAAGACCACCGACCATGTTAGTAGCCGCCTTCTGGAATGTCTCCATCCTGTTTATACCTTTTTGAAGATGTGGTCTCCAGAACTGTACACAGTTCTCCACATGAGGTCTCACTAGAGACTTATACAGAGGCATTATTTCCTACTGTCCATTCTTTCCTTGTCCACCTAAATGTTCTTCTGGATTTTGCCATCACAACCTGTTTGGTCACCTTATGATTATCGGTCATGACCATCACCCAGGGGTGTAGCCAGACCTCAATGGGGAGGGGGGCCAGAGCCTAAA
The DNA here is from genome assembly GCF_901765095.1 of Microcaecilia unicolor. NCBI lineage: Eukaryota > Metazoa > Chordata > Amphibia > Gymnophiona > Siphonopidae > Microcaecilia > Microcaecilia unicolor. The sequence goes on from NC_044034.1 coordinate 291,045,551, forward strand.
GTGTGGGGGGGACACATTTTGATCTGCCTCCCCACCGCCGCCACTCCTTGCTGCCACCGCATGATGGTAGTACCTTAGTACCTTGGCTGCCGGGGGTCCCCAACACCCGACAGCTGAAGTGTTGGTCCTGCACTGGTCTCGAATTGCCTGCCCTGCTCTGTTCTCAGTCACGCCGTGCAGTTTTAATGAAACTGCGCGAAGTGTCGCGCATGTTGAGTTTCAGTAAAACAAGCATACATGGCGCGACTTAGAAGAGCAGGGTAGGCAATGCGGACTAGCGTGGGACAAATGCTTCAGCTGGCGGGGGTTGGGGACCCCCACCAGCCAAACCAAAGGCCCTAGAACCAATTTCGTGGCCCCCCCGTAGCTACACCACTGCAATCACCCAAGTCCCGCTCTTCTTTTGTGCACAGAAGTGCTTCACTGTTCTATTTTCTTGCAGCCCAAAAGGCACTGTTATATGTATCTATTTGAGGACAGTGATACACATATTTTACAAAAAGCTGCCAGTTTTGGATGGAACCACCTGGAGGTCCATTTTCACACCTCTGTGACCTATACCAAGTTATCCCTCCCTGTGTGATCAGCCAGCGTCCTCTTTACATGAACTAACTAAATGGACTTTGTCATCTGGCTGAACTTTGCTTTGTGCCATTAGTGTTTCTAGTTTCTTACCTAACTCCAAGTGTGTTCGACTGTGATTTATTCCAAATTGCCTAGAGGCTGCTCCTTTCAACAGTGTAAAAAAAAAAAATCCTATCTTGCAATTAAAAGAAAGGAAGTGAACTGCGTACATTTGAATGGATTTTCTGGCACTGTTTAAATTTAATTTTATTTAAAGATGTAATTGCTTGTCTTTTTAGAACAAGTCTGTACAAAGCAATGTACACTCACAATGTTATGCTTACACAAAACAGAGAATGAATGTATTTGTACTAATGTGATCATTAAAACCTAACAGACAGCAGCCAACCTTCCTCAATCCTGAGGAAATAGCCAGGTTTCTAGCAGTTTCTTCAGTTCTGCATAGGCACTGAACCTCTTTCAATCCATTTGGCAATGAATTCCATAACTTCAAAACAATCCATCCAAATGACCTAACCTGAGTGGGGAAAAAAGCTGAAGTTTAGCAATTGGAGGGATAACCAAATTTCTCCCTGACCAGATCTTCGTCCATAATGGTGTATATATCTTTAATCAGCCTGGTGACAGCGTTCTAAAGCACTGTCAACATTGAAATACAGCAGTGGTTCCCAAACCTGGTCCTGGAGGCACCCCAGCCAGTCAGGTTTTCAGGATACCCACAATGAATATTCATGAGAGACATTTGCATACACTGCTTCCACTGCATGCAAATCTGTCTCATGAATATTCATTATGGGAATCCTGAAAACCTGACTGGCTGGGTTGCCTCCAGGACCATTGAAATACAGTTTTCATGAAAGTCAATGTAGACTGAATTACAGTAATCCAGGTTTTACAATAATGCTTGAACCACCTTGTGAAAATGAAGGCGTAGGCTGATGGTTAGAGCAGCAAGCTGACAACCAGGGAAGCTAGGTTCAAATTCCACTAGCACTCCTTGTTATCCTGGGCAAGTCACTTAACCATTGACTCATATACAGACTTTTTAGATTGTAAACTCTCTGGGGACAGGATAATACCCACTGTACCTGAATCTAACTCACCTTAAGCTACAACTAAAAATAGCAGAGACCTTCTTACAGAGCAACCTCTGGACTACAGCTTTCATTTGGGGCTCTAAGGTTAAACATTACCCTGTTGGAAATGCCTGAATGCCAACACATTCTGATGATTTCCAGGACTGTAATTTATACGAATACAATGGATGTTTTGGCCACGTTTCAAGATGATAGCTGCCATCTAGCCATCATATGGGCAGACAGATCAAATGACCGCTGTGGTACTTTTGTAATCTATGTTGAAAAGCACTAAAAAGGGATTTCAAAGTATAGATGCTCTTATTTTAGAAGCGTCATCAAGGTTTTAGATGTGCATAATCTGGCATTTAACCAGTTGATAATCAGCCTGCATCAGTCAGCATTTTTTTAAAACAATTATGCAGCCCTACTTTATAGGAAGCAATGAGAAGAAAGGAAATGGGGGAGGAGCAGTGTTGTTTAAAGTGGAGGAGTGACCTAAGGGTTAGTGTAGCAGGTTGGGGAACTGGGTTCGGTTCCTGCTGTTGCCTGATGGTCACAATGGGTTGAGATACTGGGGAACCAGGTTCAATTGCAGCTCCATGTGACCCTGGGCAAGTGATTTAGGCCTCCATTGCCCCAGGTACAACAGTAGTACAATGTACTACTTAGATTGTGAGCCCTCTAGGGACAGACCCAGTACCTGTAAAATGAAACTATAAACCGCTTAGGTCTAAGCAGTATATAAATTTAAAAAAAAAGTACTTAAAGATAAATGCATATTTTGATACTTAAGTAAAATGTGCAATGAAAAACACATTAAAAAATTACTCAAGTAAACGTAAAAAAGTAATTACCTAATATAATACTTTTTGAGTAAAAGTAAAAAGTACTGTGACTACGGATATTTATGTTTGTGTGTGTGTGTTTAATACATTTGATATACTGCTAATGTCAGTTGTGTCACAGCAGTGAACACAGTAAATTAACATCAATTAAAATTCAAATCAAACACATAACAAAATAAAAGGAATGAGGATCAAGAATCTGTGGAAATACCCAAATGACAGCCAATAACAAACATGAGCACAGAGTCAATTGCAGCCTGGAACAGGATTATTACTTGTGACCACCTTGTGAAGATTGTCCACTCCATGCCAGAGCGATACCAACTTGTCCACAAGAGTTAAAACTGGCCAATCAATAACATGTTTTGTTAATAGCTGAAACTTTTGAAAAATACGATTGATTGTCTACTTGGCCACACACATATTTATTAATAGTGTCCACCAACATTTAGGGGAAAGGATAAAGAGGAAACCTTACTATTTCGCAAATTACATCAGCGGCATAGCTGGGAGACTTTAAACCAGGGGTGCTGTAGCATCTCTGTTCATACCTGTGCCAGCTTATTTCTAGGATAAACAGCATAAAATCTGTTTTACTGTTCTGGGATCTTGCCAGGTACTTGTGACCTGGATTGGCCACTGTTGGACACAGGATACCGGGCTTGAGGGTCCTTTGGTGTGTCCCAAAGCTTATATTCTTAAGATGCGGCCGGGGAGCATTAGGAAACGGTTTGGCTGTGGTTATTTTTCCAGCTATATTGCGGCTTGTGGAATGCACCTACTGCACACCACAATGTTTGGTATAGTATTTATATAGTAATGAGCTGATTTACATGCATTTGCATGTTTTACATAATGTAGAACATGCAAATGCATGTAAATCAGCTCATTACTATGGTGAAGATAGAGTCGATGCTGTTTGTATGAGATGTTCTGTTTAAAAGGAAATGTCAATAAAAATTGTTTTGAAAATAAAAGTGTCTACCAAAACAATTGCAACCCCTCTAATCAAAGGAGAAAGAGAAAGTATACATAAACATTCTGTAAGAGGCAATACACTTGCTGGAATTTAAGACAATTACTACAATTACTGTTAACATTTTTATCCTCTACGAGTCAATCCACTTGTTCACTTTTAGTAACACTAAATTCTAAAAATGACTGTTACTCGTGCGAGTGCGCTTGTGAGTCATTATTAAACCAGCACAGCTACAAAGGCATTCAACAGCTGCACTGGCAGGAAGTGGAGTGTTCAGTCTGATAAAAAGCCCATTCAAATCAGGCCAGGCTACAATACTACTGATGTTGTTTGACTGGGTCTGCAGGTATTGATCAAGGGAATCTTTGTCTGAAACACTTGACTTCCTTATAGCAAAGAATGTTTCATCATCATCATCGTTGTCACTATTATCTGCTTTAGAAGTACTCAAATCATGTGAAGATTTATTAGGAACATTATCAAGGGGATATATGATATGTTGAAGACCTTGTCCAAAGTACTCTGACTGTCAGTCCACCCTGCGCGAAACTTGGGATGCAGGATTGCTGCTTCAGTTGCTTTTGAATCATCAAATAGATCAGAGAAGCGTTGATCAATTGCATTTATAAGGACAGTCACACGAGGCTTGCAAGTTGCTGTTGATGCTTTCTTGTCAATCAGTGTCTCACAAAGCCTTGCAATGGTTGTCAGCAAGTAGGCCATGAACAGGATGCTCAAAGATTGAGCAACAGGTTTCAATACAGAAACATAATCAACCAAGAAAGTCAACTCACCTGCACTCAGTCTTGGAACTTCCAGTTTAGTACAAACAGCATTGAATCTATCTTCACCATGTCGATGGAACAATCAAACAAGTCTCTTAACTGCCAAGTATACAGAATTCCATCATGTCTGGTTTGGTTTCTTGAGACTCAATCCAAAGGAATCCATCAATTCATCAGCCGCCAATATAGATTGTCCATATTTTTTTCAAAGTCCTTGGCATTTGGCAAATGCACTCAGAGATATATTTTCTTGTAGGCCAAATCACTTTCAGCTCTGTCAGCATCAGTAGTAGACACCAGGTTTAATGTATTGCAGGCACATCACTGATGATGAGGAAGCTTGTAGACTTGATTTCCATTGGAGTTGAAAGTTCCACAGACATTGAATTCCTCAACGTCTTTGCCATCTAATTCATCACTTGCAAACTCGAACATATCATCACCTTGGAATACAGACTGCAGTGTACCCCAAGGATCACCACTATCACTGATCCTATTCAACCTAATGATGACCCCACTAGCCACATCCCTATTCAAATAAGGACTTAACCCCTACATATACACAGATGATGTCATGATATACATCCCTTTCAAACACGACCCAATAGAAATCACCAACGAAACCAAACTCAGCCCGCAAATCATGAACTCATGGATGGATGCATTCCAACTAAAACTAAACGCAGAGAAAACACATTGTCTCATCCTCACATCCCAATACAACACGAACAAACCCAACAATATCAACACCCCAGCCTAAAAATTCTTGGAGTTGCCATCGACCGAAACCTCACACTAGAAACCCAATCGAAAACTACAACAAAGAAAATGTTCCAATCAATGTGGAAACTCAAACGAATAAAATCTTTCTTCCCGAGGGCAATATTCCGCAACCTGGTACAATCAATGACTCTAAGCCACCTAGACTATTGTAATGCAATCTATGCGGGATGTAAAGAACAAATCATAAAGAAACTCCAAACCACTCAAAACACTGCAGCCAGACTCATTTTGGAAAAGCGAGATATGAAAGTGCCAAACCTCTATGCGAAAAACTACATTGGCTCCCGATCAAAGAACGAATTGCCTTCAAAATCTGCACACTAGTGCATAAAATCATCTATGGCGAGGCCCCGGTACACATGACCAACCTCATTGACCTACCAGCCAGAAACACTACAAGATCTACATGCACCTACCTCAACCTCCATCACCCAAGCTGCAAAGGACTCAAATATAAATCAACGTATGCATCCAGCTTCTCCTTTATAAGCACACAACTATGGAACATACTACCAAACGCCCTGAAAACAACCCATGATCTATCAAACTTTCGGAGATCACTAAAACTTATTTATTCAAAAAGGCATACCCCAATGGCCCAACCTAACTGCCTCAATCCTGCAACACAACGAAACAAACACTTGATCTGGTCACACCTCAACCCCTCCTCTTTATTCCTTGATGTGCCTATCATCATAAATCTTCTACAATGTCTCTATGTATCTGTTACACCGGAATTGGCGTTCGCCATCACGGTTACTATGTAAGCCACATTGAGCCTGCAAATAGGTGGGAAAATGTGGGATACAAATGCAATAAATAAATAAATCTTCATCATCAGTCTGTCCCAATACAGAGAAGGGTTTCACAAAGTTGGAGCTATTGTCTGTTGTTAATCTAACAATTTTTCATCTGATGGCAAACTCTGTATGAATTTTTTGTTGTTGGTACATTTGCACCCTGCGTTTTCCCACTCATGGCAGGCTCAGTGCAGCTTACATGGGGCAATGGAGGGTTAAGTGACTTGCCCAGAGTCACAAGGAGCTGCCTGTGCCTGAAGTGGGAATTGAACTCAGTTCCTCAGGACCAAAGTCTACCACCCTAACCACTAGGCCACTTCTCCTTCTAGAACTGATGCAAGAATGTCAAACGTGTATGAACCCTTCAATCTTCTTATGGCCAGACAAGCAGACTTTTTATCAATCCAGTAGACAGTCACTCCAATAAGATTTTCCATGGGATAACAAGCAGTCTGCTTCAACATGACCCAACTCATCACTGTTCTGTTTGGCTGGAGACCAGTAACCAGTTCAACAAATGCAGACAACAGCCACTATTCTCATAGGCTGTGTTCCCCCAACAACATTTAAGATAAGATGATCCATTGTTGTTTGCTTGATGAGGTTTGCATTAGCAAAACTTTGTTCCAGTTTTTGCTGCTTCATTCGGTTTACTAAGAATCATATTTTACTTCTTGCTTCTGCTTTCTCACATTCAATGTTAATTTTTCATATATTTCCACTTGGTTAGGATGCACTCTGTGCACATGTTTTTTCAAATTTGATAGTGAATTAGCAAATACTCAACATTCCGTGTGTTTTGATGTGCATAATAAGCATATGAGGATGACAATATTTCCATCTATACTTTTCAGCTTAAACATTGATGTCAAATATGATCATGGATGTTCCATGTTGTCAAATGACTCTGAATCACTCATTATTTACCTGGGGGAAAAAGGATTCAAAGAGAGATGTATAGAGATTATGCAAAAAACAATTGAAAACTTGAGCAGTGACCCTGGGGAGAAAAGGGCACCATAGGAGAGAGGAAAAAGACATGAGAAGAGGGGGAAAGAAGCAGAAGGGTGGGTCGAGGAGGAATATAAACAATCCTTCCTGCACACCTGCCCCTCCAGAGAGGATGGGAGGAGAACACAGGGCACCTTTCTTGAATGAATCCATGACATGAATGTTGCAAGCATTTAAGTAGTTAAAGACTCTACTGGTCAGGAGAAGAGATGTCATGTGACTGTTACCTAACTACATTATACCCGCTTTATTCAGTAAAACAGACATAATATGTTAATTTGAGGTGAATGAAAATATCATTTTAAAACATCTTGACATTTGTCTCTATTGATTTTGCTGTGATATTTTAGGGATACAAGTCAACCAACTCAGTACCCCAACAAGTTAGAGTTGTGCTATGAAATATTTCCCAGTGACATGAAATTTGTGTATGAGATCTATACCTGTGACATTAAATTTGTGCAAGGGTTCGTTCTGTCCTCCGAGGGTATCTTGCCAGGGATCTATTTTGCCCATGATATTGAGCTGTGCTATGAATTCTCTACTCCCCACCCCCAACCCACCCCCAACATGAAATTTGGGTCAGAGATCTCAGGGATGTAATTAATTTGTTAATCTCTGTCGATATTTCTTTGGTGGGTGGTATTGAAGAAAAAATTGGGGGTCAAGCGGGATCTGGATAAAATATAAATAATCTTATTGTTACCACAAACAACCCACCTTAACCGTCGCCAGGTTAGCCACAAACCCGAAGGCAGCAGCCTGAGAGGTGCAGCTGGTCTGAGCGCTGGCTAGACACAGAGATGAAGCGGCCTGTTGCCTGAGAGCAGCTGGGCTAAGCAACTGGATCACAGAGGCAGAGTTAGAGGAAGCGGCCCAACGAGACAGCTGGGCACAATCACAGCTGCCTTCACTTCATTGGACTCAGCCACAGTTTTTTACATGGCTGATCTACAGAAGTGCAGTGCAGCTGTGATTGGTCACGGAGCCTGTCTGGCATCTAAAAGGGTTATCCTAATTGGCCGGGAGTGACAAGGACTGCTGGTTTCCATGCACCAACTCCAAGGTAAAGCCAAGGCTGGGGAACATTGCAAGGTGGGGCAGGGGGATGTCCGAGGCAAGACTACCAATGCTGCTGACAGCGAGGCCCCTGTTGTCCCTGCCTAAGACTGGCCTTACTTCAGCTGCCATGTTAGTGACATCAACAAGGAAAGCCAATGGACAGGGTGCAATTTTGGCACACCAACTTCCCTTACGCTCTGTACTGGCTACACATACCTAGCTATGGCCCTGAACAGTTGCTGTGATAGTAAAACTTTACAATAGTACTCACTATTAATTTTTGCACTTGGGTCAATGAAGAAAAGCTCTGTGCATCTCATTTTGGTCACTCCAATAGAGACTATGACAGATTGGAGTGGAGGAGTGGCCTAGTAGTTAGGGTGGTGGAGGAGTGGCCTAGTGGTTAGGGTGGTGGACTTTGGTCCTGAGGAACTAAGTTCAATTCCCACTTCAGGCACAGGCAACTCCTTGTGACTCTGGGCAAGTCACTTAACCCTCCATTGCCACATTGAGCCTACCATGAGTGGGAAAGCACAGGGTACAAAAATAAAATAATGAAACCAAAATGTAATGAGGTAAAAGTGATGCAGATTATACTCCATTACAAATAAAAGTGCTCAGTTTTATCATGTACTCAGTAACAAGTAAAAGTACTGGAATGTTTACTTAAGTATTGTAACTAGTTACTTTTTACTTTGTTAGTATATAACACTGGGGAGGGGGAACATGAAATATTGACAATATTTTTTTTATAAGTTTTTAAAACAAATTTTCACAAGAACAAACTTGTTACAGAAACACAGAGCACATGAATTACAGGAATATCAACAAATAGAATTTTTGGTTAATAAGGAATATCCGACACTTCTTTGGTAGACTACAAAAAGGTATGGCGCAAAAACCTGAAATATAGAGGACCAAAAAGAGGAAAAAGAGAAAAATAAGGAAAAGGCTATTATTAACACAATATCTCCCTAGTCTTATTTGTTATCTGCAAACTAAGTAGGAATCACAGATTGATTTTTTTTTAATTCAACTACAGACTTAGGCTTGAGAGGTATTTCTTCCAAACTTAGAGGAAACTGGCAAGAAGTAAATCTTGGTAACAGGAGGTATCTGGTCCGAAGAATATTTATTTATTAAGATTTATTTACCGCCTTTTTGAAGGAATTCACTCAAGGCAGTGTACAGTAAGAATAGATCAAAGATGAGCCATAGGCAATTACTGCAGCAAAAATATTCAAATAACACTACAAAGTATGGCATGGTATACTACTTGCAACATCAGCACAATACGTAAAGGAACATTATAACTGGTAGTGAAGGGTAAGGCAAAGTTGTAACATATAGATGGGTAAGAAAGTAGGAAGAATTAGAAAGTAAGGTGACTGATTTGAAGAAAGTTGCACATGAGGTCAGAGAGATGGTTAAATATTATCTCAGCTAGGGTAGGAGTGGACGTAGGTGCTGACTCAGTGGGTGCTTGAGCACCCCCAATATTTTAACTCGCCCGCCCTCTTCTCCCTCAACAGTCCTCCGTCCTCACCTTCCTGCCACCCAGAATTTAAAACACATCTTACCTCGGTCCCAGCAGCAGTGAAAGGCGAGCAGGCTCGGCTTCAGCCTTCCTTTCTCAGCTCTGGTCCCGCCCTCATTTCCTGTTTCCGCGAGGGCGGGACCAGAGCTGAGAGAGAACGGAAGGATGAAGCCGAGCCTGCTCGCCTTTCACTGCTGCTGGGACCGAGCGAGGTAAGATGAGTTTTAAATTCTGGGTGGCAGGAAGGCGAGGACGGAGGACTGTTGTGGGAGAAGAGGTCGGGCTGGAGTTGGGACTGGCACTTGGAGGAGAGGGGGCCTAGAACTTGGAGTAGGGGGGCCTGGAACTCGGAGGAGAGGGGGGCCTGGAACTCGGAGGAGAGGGGGAGCTGAAAAGGGGCAGGTGGTGTTTGGAGTGAGTTACTGGACATGGAGGAGAGGGGAGAGAGGAGAAATCGCTGGACATGGGAGGGGAGGGGAGAGAGGAGAAATCGCTGGACATGGAAGAGAGGGCAGGGGAGAGATGAGACTTGTTGGATATGGATGGAGGGAGGGGAGGGCAGGGGAGAGAGGAGAATTGCTGGATATGAATGGAGGAGAGGGCAGGGGAGAGAGGAGAATTGCTGGATATGAATGGAGGGGGAGGGGGGGAATGCACCACCTGTAAAAAAAAAACATTTTCAGCACCCCCAATCATTTTGAAAAGTTGGCTCCTATGGGAGTGGATAAACATGCCGCGCTGCAGTATGTGCAGCCTGAGTCACTCCTTGTGTGTGTGAGTGAGACTAACAAGCTTGTTAAGCGGAGCCTTTCATGCAGTGCATTCCAGAGTGTGGGGGCTACTCTGGAGAAGGCTCGCTTACGGGTATCACATTGTGTAATGTCTTTTGGAGAGGGTGTGGTTAGTGAAAGTCCTTGGGAGGACCCTAGGGTCCTTGGCGGTGTGTGGAGGATCATCCTATTCTTCAGATTCTCAGGGCCATTTCCTTTCAGGGCCTTGAAGATCAGACATAGAGTTTTAAATTTAGCCCTGTATTGTACTGGTAGCCAATGAAGTTTTTTCAAAAATGTTGTGATATGGTCACGTTGCTTGCAACCTTCTATGAGTCTTGCTGCTGCATTCTGAATCAACTGGAGCTGGTGTAGGCCCTTTATAGTCAGACCATTGTACAGTGCATTGTTGTAATTGCAGAATAATGTAGAATATCTACCAAGTATTTCTTAAAGGTATCCAAACGAGTCATACCACTCAGTTTTGGAAAATGTAACAAGCGGAGATTCAATCTTCTGTTAAAGTTTTCTAATTGTTCTATTTTCTTATGTATCAGCAATTTGTCTGTAACTAAAGCAGCAATTGTTTCCTGATGATTTGTAAGTCTTTCATTATCTGCTGTATCTGTCCAAAAAAACCTCTTCTTTAATATTTCCCATGTTTGTAGAGATTAAATCGATTTTACTCACTAATAATGACACTTCAGCTGCAGTTCTTGTTGTCGTTGCTTCCAACTTCAATAACAGTCTCCAGATTCCTTGCAGTGTTACCTCACTCGGGGCCATAGAGGGCAGGGTCTCCTCCACCTGATCGCCGAGAGCGCCTTCTGCAACTGATTCAACCAGTGCCCTTACCCTCTCACTTACTGGACAAGGAGGTGTCTTACAGAGCGGGGGGTAAAACGAATAGACCATGCCCAAGCTCTCCGGGACTCCTCCTATCGCGGAAAGCAGCAGGCACACCAGCTCCACTTACATCCTGGGACGTCCCAACCGCATATCGGTCGACTGACTGTTGGATAGGGGTCAAAGTACACCCCACGGAAGTCGCAGGCTTATTCGTTCCCTTCTTCTTAGTATGAGGTGTGAAGGGGCATAATCGAACGGAAACATCTATCTCCATGGGCGTTTATCTCCGAGAATGGGTCCGTGAAGGGGCGGACCGAAGCGTATTTTCGAAAAACATGGACGTTTATCTTTTTTTGAGCTGGGCGTTTTTGTTTTTCAGCAATAATGGAAACCGAAAGCGCCCAGCTCAAAAACGAATAACTCGAAGACATTTATTCATGGGAGGGGCCAGGATTCGTAGTGCACTGGTCCCCCTCACATGCCAGGTCACCAACCGGGCACCCTAGGGGGCACTTTTACAAAAAAAAAAAAACAAGGAAAAACAGCTCCCAGGTGCATAGCACCCTTCCCTTGGGTGTTGAGCCCCCCAAATCCCCCTCAAAACCCACTGCCCACAAGTCTACACCATTACTATAGCCCTAAGGGGTGAAGGGGGCACCTACATGTGGGTACAGTGGGTTTGGGGGGCGGTTTGGAGGGCTCCCATTTACCAGCACAAGTGTAACAGGTGGGGGGGGATGGGCCTGGGTCCACCTGCCTGAAGTCCACTGCACCCCCTAATAACTGCTCCAGTGATCTGCATACTGCTGCCAGGGAGGTGGGTATGACATTTGAGAGTGAAATAAAAAGTTGTGAAACGGCATATTTTGTGGTGGGAGGGGGTTTGTGACCACTGGGGGAGTCAGGGGAGGTCATCCCCGATTTCCTCCAGTGGTCATCTGGTCATTTAGGGCACTTTTTGGGGCCTTATTCGTGGAAAAAACAGGGTCCAGGAAAAGTGCCCTAAATTCTCGCTAAAAACGCATATTTTTTTTCCATTATCGGCGAAAGGCGCCCATCTCTGATCGGCCGATAACCACGCCCCAGTTCCGCCTTCACCACGCCTTCGACACTCCCCCATCAACTTTGTCCGCATCCGCAACGGAGTGCAGTTGAAAACGTCCAAATTCGGGTTTTGATTATACCGCTTTATTCGTTTTTGTGAGATAAACGTCTATCTCCCGATTTGGGTCACAATATAGGCGTTTTTTTATTTCGATTATAAGCAGGATAATGTTCCAACAAAGAAAAACGCCAACAGACAGAGCTCTTGTGATAGGAGTCAGGCTTGTGTGGTCATCTTGGTTCCACTCCCCTCTGTATTTCTATATGACATTTGTATCCCACATTATCCCGAACAAGTTCAGGTTCAATGTGGCTCACATATAACATTAAACTAATTGACAACAAGTTCAGATTACATTACGTTAAATATACATTCAAAGCTCATGATAGTACAATGCAATTAATGAGAATAAAATAGTAGAATTAACAAGAATGAAAAATCTTAAAGATTATCCAGTGGAATATGGAAAATGAAATGCTTTTCCTCTTGCAGTTTTATCTGGAATGCTTTTCCTGGAGGTTTAGCTGGGGATTCTGTGCATTTGGGTCCCACAGTTTGGTTGCGGGTAATTTAGTCTCCATCACGCCATAGAAAATGTCAGCATGATTAAAGGAATGAATGCAAAATGCTTTTCATAGTGTTTAATTCTTGTGTGCCAAAAAATGTATCCTCTTCTTTATTAACTGGCTGCTTTCCATCGATGTGCCGAGAAGATACAGAACATTCTTTGCTTGACTATGATTGAACAATCAAAAGCATATTCAAAGCTCGTAGAGGATAATTGTATAACAGGGCTTCTAGGGTAATAGGACAAGAAGGTTCCTGTTTTATAAAGACATTAAGGTACTTCTGTGTCCTTATCAAATGCTAGTTCAAATCCAGCAGAAATGCTATTCTGAGATACGCGTGCAACTAAATTGGCTAATGAGCCAATTAGCGCTAATTGGGTGCTAACAATCAATTATTGGTGCTAATTAGCAACTATTTGCGCATGCATCTTGTTAACCACTATTCAATAGAGATCTGTGCGCAAATCTCAGAAGGGGGTTTGGCCATGGGAGGGGTCAGGAGTATTCACTAAAGATGCATACACTATTACAGAATACCAGGGGTCTGCGCCTAACTTACACACCAGGATTTACAGCAGGTTTCAGTTGTTGTAAATCCTCACACCCAAAGTTTGGTGAGGAAATCAGCTGTAAGCGCTGTTGCCATGCAACTTGGAGCGCCGTTTAAAGAATAGTGCTGCACGCTGATTTTTTCAGTGACCAAATTTGGGCACCATTTATGGAATGTAGTGCATAAAGTATGCACATATATGAATATTTTATAAAATATGCACATAAACTGAAATACTGCCCACGTTCACCCAGTTTCCTTCCCTATACACACCTACTCTTAGACATGATCTAATATTATAAGAGCCTATTACATGCTTAATCAGCATTTTGTTTAGGTAAAAGGTTTATTAAATTACCTAAATAGTGTGGAATTTTAAGTACAGCAATCCCTTCTAATCCTTTGTACTGCTTAATATTCAACAGTTTTAAGCCGCTGACTGCTGCAGGCTGAATCTAATCCAGATATTTGGTACCAAGGCCATATCCAGACACTGGCACTGAATATCTGGGTCAGCTGCTGACCCAAATGTTATCTGGGCACTGGCAAAGCATGACTGCCTTTTGTTTGGTCCTGTCTCCCTACTTAGTCATGCAGGCTCTGACACTGAGGCTCAGATGCTCAAAACTCTGGCACTGTTCAGTACAGTGGAGGAAAAATACTGCTACAACAGTGCTGTAACACAGCTCCCTAATGCTCAGCGCTAATGACATGCAAATTTAGGTGCGCTATGAGCGCTGAGCATTAGGGAATTGTTTCAAAATTAGGGGAAGGATGGCGCCTGGTGCCTGCACTGAAGTGTTGTGCATCAAACACAGCTCTTCAGCGCAGGGGCGTAGCCAGACACCCAAATTTGGGTGGGCCTCGGCCCAAGATGGGTGGGCAGAAGTAGTCCGCCTTGTTGTCCCACAAGTGATTTCGTCTCTCCCTCTCTTGCCTGCATCCATATGGTCTCTCAGACATCCGCCCTTCCCTGAATACCTTTTAAATAGCAGATTTTCACCGGCAGCGAGCAGCAACTAATACACACTGCTCATGTTGACCCCACAGCCTTTCCTCTGATGTAACTTCCTGTTTCTGTAAAGGTGAAAATACATCAGAGGGAAGGCTGCAGGGCCGGTGCAGACAGTATGTATCAATCGCTGCTTGCTGCAGGCAAAGATCTGCTATTTAAAAGGTATGCAGGAGGGACAGTTGGGAGTTTTCGGCTGGTGGGGCTTGGGAATCCCTGTCAGCCACATTATAGATGTGCTGCTACAGGGTGGGCCTGAACCCAAAGTGGATGGGCCTGGGCCCACTCAAGCCCACCCCTGGCTACGCCACTGCTTCAGCGCATGTCCAGATTGCCAGAGGAGGAAGAGGAGCTGCTCTGGTTTGCTCCTTTTGCAGTGATGTCACCCAGAATAAAGGAGGATTTAGTAACGAAGGAGACACAGACACCCACACCACCTAAACTTTCCCAGCAAAACTTTCCAATGTACAGCCGGGTGACTACACCGCCCTGCAGGGCAGCAAGGGGATGTGACTCTGGACAGGAGGTGGAGAACGGCACCAGCATCGCTTTCCCACCATGACCAGTGTGGACAGTGTCTGCCCCTATTCCCCCCTCCCCCCAGCTGGAGCCTGAGTCCTGAATAAGCTGGTGAGTGGCACTGTTTCTGCTGTCCTGATTTAAGAAAAGGCTAATTTTGAGACCTTGTTGGACTGTCTTCACAACATGGCATTGCTCCTCCCTTATTAACCCTAACGCCAGCTCCGAGCTGGCATAGGGTTTAAAGCAATAGGAATACCCGAGTTTACAGCATTGTTTTCTGAGCATGAGTGGAAATTAGCTCATTTCAATCTCATTTAAATGTCTTCTGCAGTATCCCTTGATGCGCTCATTGTGCCCTGCTCTAGAGCCTCTGAGCATTCTGTGCAGGTAAATGTGGGTGCAAGTCCAGCACTAATGACCTCTAGCACCCACGTTTACCTTTGAGATTTTATTTTATTTATTTATTTATTGCATTTGTATCCCACATTTTCCCACCTTTTTGCGGGCTCAGTGTGGCTTACAATATATTGTGAATGGTGGAAGTACAATTTGTTGCATTACGATTATAGGCTACATAGTGAAGAGTTATGGGAAGACAAAGTCAACGTCGAAATATAGTATGGGGAGTAGAACAATGTAATGTAACAATGGGGAATTGATAGGGCGATAAAACAATAACAAGAGGGTAGAGATTTAGGTGTGGTGAGAATACGGGGGAAGAGAACTCAGAAGAGAGTGTACTGATACATTTCTCTTAGTGTGTGTGGACTTCATGTTTTTTTATCCTTGCAGTAAGTTTTCTCAAAGAGATGAGTCTTCAATAGTTTGCGGAAGTCGGTTAGTTCGTAGATCGTTTTCAGGTTGCGTGGTAGTGTATTCCAGAGTTGCGTGCTCTTATAAGAGAAGGTTGATGCGTGCAGTACTTTGTATTTTATGCCTTTGCACTTAGGAAAGTGGAGATTGAGGAGAGTTCGGGATGATCTTTTAGCGTTTCTGGGTGGCAGGTCTATTAAATCAGACATGTATACAGGGGTTTCACCGTGGATGATTTTGTGGACTAAGGTGCATACTTTAAAAGTGATACGTTCCTTGAATGGGAGCCAGTGTAGTTTCTCACGTAAGGGTTTTGCACTTTCGTATTTTGGTTTTCCGAAGATGAGTCTGGCTGATGTATTCTGGGCTGTTTGAAGTTTCCTCAGTATTTGTTCTTTGCAGCCTGCGTATAGTGATTTGCAGTAGTCCAGATGACTGAGTACGAGTGATTGTACTAGACTGCGGAAGACATCTTGGAAAGAATGGTTCTATTCTTTTCAATTTCCACATGGAGTAGAACATCTTTTTGGTTGTGTTGTTCGCGTGATTCTTGAGTGTCAGGTGGTGATCAATAGTGACTCCAAGGATTTTTAAGGTTTCTGAGATTGGCAGATTTAGTTTAGGTGTGTTAATAGCGGTAAATGTATTCGTGTTGTATTGGGAGATAAGTACGAGGCATTGAGTTTTTTCTGCGTTCAGTTTCAGTCGGAATGCATCTGCCCAGGTGTTCATAATGTGTAGACTTTGGTTGATTTCGTTGGAGATTTCGTTAATGTTTTGTTTGAAAGGGATGTAAATCGTTACATCATCGGCATATATGTATGGGTTGAGGTTATAGTTTGATAGAAGTTTTGCCAGGGGGATCATTAGGGTAATTAATACTGTTTCTGTGCTGTGATTAGACCGGAATCCTGATTGGGCATCATGCAGTATGGAGAACTTGTTGAGATAGTCCGTGAGTTGTTTGGTTACCATCCCTTCGGTTATTTTGGTTATTAGTGGTATAGATGCTACTGGTCTGTAGTTAGTTATTTCTCTTGCGTTTTTCTTTGTGTCTTTGGGTATTGGGGTGAGTAAAATGTTTCCTTTTTCTTTTGGGAAAAGTCCGTTTTGTAGCATGAAATTCACGTGGTTCGTTAGGTCTATTATGAATTGTTGAGGAGCTGATTTCATGAGGTTGTTAGGGCAGATGTCTAGTTTGCATTGGGATTTGGTGAATCTTTTGAGCGTTTTAGAGATGAGGTCTTCTGACAGTAATTCGAATTCGGTCCAGGTCCTGTCTGCTGGATATATTCCGCCTTCTGGGTCTAGACAGTTTAGGAGTGTTGCGTATTCAATAGGGCTGGTGGGTATTTTAAGTCGTAATTGTATGATTTTCTCCTTGAAGTATTTTGCGAGGTCATCAACCCCTGGTGTATCCTTGCTGTTGTTTGTAACTGGTGTGGTGTCTAGCAATTTATTTACAAGGTGGAAGAGTTTGTGTGTGTCTTTGTAGTTTGGTCCAATTATTGTTTTGTAGTGTAGTCTTTTAGTCTGTTTAATGTTTAAAGATCAGAGCCTGAATATGTCTGGTGTCTGCATAATTGTACATAAGTACATAAGTATTGCCATACAGGGAAAGACCAAAGGTCCATCAAGCCCAGCATCCTGTCTCCAGCAGTGGCCAATCCACATCACAAGTACCTGGCAAGATCCCAAAACAGAACAAAACATTTTATACTGCTTATCCCAGAAATAATAGATTTTCCACAAGTCCATTTAATAATGGTCTATGGACATTTTCTTTAGGAAGCCATCCAAACCTTTTTTAAACTCCACTAAGCTAACCTCCTTTACCACATTCTCTGGCAACAAATTCCAGAGTTTAGTTGCACGTTGAGCAGAGAAATATTTTCTTCGATTTGTTTTAAATTTACTACATTGCAGCTTCATTGCATGCCCCCTAGTCCTAGTATTTTTGGAAAGCGTAAACAGACTCTTCACATCTACCCATTCAACTCCACTCATTATTTTATAGACCTCTATTATATCTGTCCTCAGCCGCCGTTTCTCCAAGCTGAAGAGCCCTAGCCGCTTTAGCCTTTCATCATAGGGAAGTCGTCCCATCCCCTTTATCATTTTCGTTGCCCTTCTCTACACCGTTTCTAATTCCACTATGAGGGGCATAATCGAAAGGGGTGCCCAAGTTTTCCTGAGGATGTCCTCGCAGGACGTCCCGGCGAAGGGGCGGTGAAACCCGTATTATCGAAACAAGATGGGCGTCCATCTTTCATTTCGATAATACGGTCGGGGATGCCCAAATCTTGACATTTAAGTTGTCCCTAGAGATGGTCATCCTTAGACTTGGTCGTTTCTGATTTCTAGCAATAATGGAAACTAAGGACGCCCATCTCAGAAACAACCAAATGCAAGCCCTTTGGTCATGGGAGAAGCCAGCATTCGTAGTGCACTGGTCCCCCTGACATGCCAGGATACCAACTGGGCACCCTAGAGGGCAGTGCAGTGGACTTCATAAAAAGTTCCCAGGTACATAGCTCCCTTACCTTGTGTGCTGAGCCCCCCCCCCCAAAACCCCCTAAAACCCAATACCAACAACTGTACACCACTACCATAGCCCTTACGGGTGAAGGGGGCACCTACATGTGAGTACAGTGGGTTTCTGGTGGGTTTTGGAGGGCTCACATTTACCAACACAAGTGTAACAGGTGGGGAGGTGATGGGCCTGGGTAAGCCTGCCTGAAGTGCACTGCACCCACTAAAACTGCTCCAGGGACCTGCATACTGCTGCAATGGACCTGAGTATGACATTTGAGGCTGGCACAAAATATTTTTAAACTATTTTTTGAGGGTGGGAGGGGGGTTAGTGACCACTGGGGGAATAAGGGGAGGTCATCCCCGATTCCCTCTGTTGGTCATCTGGTCAGTTTGGGCACCTTTTCATGGCTTGGTCGTAACAAAAAAAAGGACCAAGTAAAGTCATCCAAGTGCTTGTCAGGGACGCCCTTTTTTTATGGGTCGAGGATGCCCATGTGTTAGGCATGCCCAAGTGCTGCCTTCGCTATGCCTCTGACACCCCCCCGTGAACTTTGGTCATCCCCGCGACGGAAAGCAGTTGGGGACGCCCAAAATTGGCTTTCGATTATGCCGATTTGGACGGCCCTGTGAGAAGGATACCCATCTTCTGATTTGTGTCGAAAGATGGGCATCCTTCTCTTTCGAAAATAAGCCTGTATATCTTTTTTGAGATGCGGCGACCAGAATTAAACACAATATTTGAGGTGCAGTCACACCATGGAGCAATACAAAGGCATTATAACGTCCTCATTTTTGTTTTTATGCCTTTCCTAATAATACCTAACATTCTATTTGCTTTCTTAGCCGCAGCAGCACACTGAGCAGAAGGTTTCAACGTATCATCAACAACGACACCTAGATCCCTTTCTTGGTATGTGACTCCTAACATGGAACCTTGCATGACATAGCTATAATTCGGGTCCCTCTTTCCCACATGCATCACTTTGCACTTGCTCACATTAAACGTCATCTGCCATTTAGACACCTAGTCTCCAGTCTTGTAAGGTCCTCTTGTAATTTTTCACAATCCTCCCGCGATTTATCGACTTTGAATAACTTTGTGTCGTCAGCAAATTTAATCACCTCACTAGTTACTCCCATTTCTAGATCATTTATAGATATGTTAAAAAGCAGTAGTCCCAGCACAGGCCCCTGGGGAACCCCACTAGCTACCCTTCTCCATTGAGAATACTGACCATTTAACCCTACTGTTTTCTATCCTTAGTTCTTAATCCACAATAGGACACTACCTCCTATCCCATGACTCTCCAGTTTCTTCTGGAGTCTTTCTTGAGGTACTTTGTCAAACGCCTTTTGAAAATCCAGATACACAATATAAACTGGCTCGCCTTTATCCACATGTTTGTTCACCCCTTCAAAGAAATGTAATAGATTAATGAGGCAAGATTTCCCTTCACTAAATCCATGTTAGCTTTGTCTCATTAATCCATGCTTTTGAATATGCTCTGTAATTTTGTTCTTTATAATAGTCTCTACCATTTTGCCCGGCACCGATGTCAGGCTCACAGGTCTATAATTTCCTGGATCCCCTTTCTTTAGCACCCTCATGTATCCAGACTGACTAATAAGCCAGAGATGGTGTCATAAGCACATAAAAGAAAAAGAGGACATTTCCCTAAAAATTCTGGAGGACATATCTGAAGACATCAAAAAGAGGACATGTCTTCTTAAAAGAGGACATATGGTAACCCTAGCCCTAGGCAATGATCTAATCTGCCTGATGTCTGTTGCAGCCACACTTTTGAAGCGTGAAGAACCATTGCCACTTATATTTTCCACACCTTGCCTCATCCTGTGGAAATCAAGCAAAGTAAAAAAAAAAAAAAAGTGGAAATATCTGCAAGGCATCCATTATTTGGAGATCAGAGAAGACATGCAATAACAATGTGAGAAAGCATTACTTTGGATGTGAAATTAGAAGTTTTAAGACACTTTTGGCCAGATACTATATAAGGTGTCTAAACAATCTGTGCGGTAAACATTTCCACCTAAGCATATTCTATAAGTGGTGCCTAGATTTAGGCACTGTATATAGAATATGCTTAGTTGATATCTCAACACCTAAAACTATTAGTCTCCATTTACACCAACAAAAACGTGGCGTAAATGCCTGCGCATAGATTTACGCGCACTGGGCCATATTCTGTAACTAAGCACGTAAATTTGGGAATGCCCACAAAATGCCCATTTCCCTGCCCATAGCCATGCCCCTTTTGAACTGCGTGTATTAGAATTTATGCGCAGTTCATTACAGAATACACTTAGCGAGTTGTGCGCATAAATTCTAATTATTGCCACTTAGTGCTCATTATTGCTTGTTAAGTACTGATATCAGTGCTGATTAGCTTTTTAAGCCGATTAAGTTACATGCATTCTTATAGAATACGCCTGGATTTTGGGTCAGGTCTCTAGGCATGCTACATAGAAGCCGGCAGTTGCTCCTAATTCTATAAATTTACTTGTCCAATTTTACATTTACCCCCGAATTCTAAATATGGCAACTAAAGATGTGCATGCAAATCAAAATGCATAGCCAATTTGCGCACATAATTTAATGAGCCAATCAGCGCCAATAATTGGCTGCTAACAAATTATTGGTGTTAGTCAGCCTTAGTTGAGTGTTATGCGCACATCATATTCTATAACAATGTGCGTGTACCTCCTATAGTGAGTAATTTCAAGGGGGTGTGTTTAGGGGCATTTTGGGGTTATTCCTATGAGTTATGCACATTTTTATAGAATATGCCCAATGCATGCCTGATTTAGGCACTGGCATTTACACCTGGTTTCAGCAGGTGTAAAGCAGGTGACGTAAGTTAGGCACAGATTAGGCACTTACTCCCAAATTCTATGTATGGTGCCTTAAGTTGTGCATGCTAATTTGGCCACATGGTCAAATTACGCACATAAATTAATTGATTAACAAGCCAATCAGTGCCAATAATTGGTACTTAACAACCAATTAGCGGCACTAATTGGCTTTAATTAGTATTTATGCGCACAATTTTCTAGGTGTATTCTATTACACAGTGCAAGTAAATTCTAATGCGTGCAGTCAAAAAAGGGGAATGGCCATGGGCATGAAATGGGCACCGATCTGCACCTAACTTAGGTGCAGGTATTTAGGCCTGGTTTTAGGTAGGCTAAATGGGTGTGCCTAAATTGTAGTCACAAAAATGGCACATGAGCGTATTCTATAAACTACACATAATTTTAGGTATAATTTATAGAATCATGCTAACCGCGTGGTTTTTCAGCGCTGATTTTTAAGGCACCATTATATAGAATTCCCCTCTTAGGCACTATTCTATAAGTCCGGATACACTTTATAGAATAGTGCTCAATGTATACTTTTTTCCACACTGATTTTTTTGGTGTGATTTACCGAATCTAGTCCTTAGAGTGCAAAGTAGTATGCACAAGCTATAGAATCCTGTCATCTGTAACTTAATATAGTAATTAGCTGCTAATTGGCATTAACTACCAGCTATTGGTGCTCATTGACACTTATTCAGGATTCTGCAAACTGCGCATGTAAATGCTATACCATGCAATTGCTAGGGGGTGTGGACCTGTGCAGTGCAGGGCAGGGCATGGGTGGGTCAGAGGCATGCCTAGCACATATGTGCATGGGTTATAGAATACTACCAGTAATGTGCCTGACTGCCTACATTTAGCTGCAAACAGTTACACTAGCCTTGGAGCTGATGCAGGTGCTTGTGTCTAAGCTTAGGGGCACAACTGTGGACATACACTAGTATTCGATAATTGCAATTACATGTACAACTGCCAATATAGAATTTTTTGTTCAGTGTGCATCATCCCGGCACCCAACTTCTTTGAGTCTAGTGAAAAAGTTGCTCAAATATCTAAATCATTAGGGCTTGCAACATCCAGAGGGATGGGAACAATGTGTGAACATTAATTACACAATCGACAACACCTTTAACTGTAACCAAGCTGTCTCATCACAGGAGTAATGTCATGGAAAATATGAAAAGATTCTTAAATTAAATGTGCGGATTAAAGATCAAAGTCAATGTAATGTTCCCAAATGGGCGGTGATAATGCGAGACAATTCATTTCATGTGTCTGAGGACTTCAGCTTGAGAACTTGAGAGAGATTTTAAAGAGGCTGCAACTTGCATAACATTGAGAACTGTGGTGAAAGAAGCAGCCTTAATGCACGACGTGCATGTGAATATTCTGAGCTGCTGAAGAAAATCTTTAAAGCAGGGGTTGCAAACCAGCCAAGGTTTCCTTCTTCATGATCGATGTATACACAGAAAAAAAATCTCCTCAGGGTACACAACGTGCAGCAATACAGCGAAGATTACACAAAAATGGGCAGACAACGTTCCAGTCAATAAAAACAGTTTATTGCAGATAGTTCTGGATTAAACAGTTGATTCTAGACTCGACACAGCTGTGTTTTGGCCAGATAGGCCTGCATCGGGAGTCTCTCAATTAGTAGTTTGGAAAACGCCAACAAAGATTAATAGTTGTATGGTGTATAACTAATCTACTCCCATATTCTATAAACAGTGCATCTAGGCCCCAATGATCAAAAGTAAATGTGGGCACTAGAACCGGACTACTGC
This sequence comes from Microcaecilia unicolor, assembly GCF_901765095.1. Lineage (NCBI taxonomy): Eukaryota > Metazoa > Chordata > Amphibia > Gymnophiona > Siphonopidae > Microcaecilia > Microcaecilia unicolor. The sequence continues at coordinate 291,068,403 of NC_044034.1, forward strand.
CCGCATTTACACAGCACCCATGATCACAGAGCATCCAGCGCAAGCAATCAGGGAATACTGCAGAGCTCAGTATTCTGCCTGTATGATCAAAGCTGAAACTACTACTACTACTACTACTACTACTACAAATCATTTCTATAGCGCTACCAGTTGTACGCAGCGCTTCACAATTGAACATGAAGAAGAGACAATCCCTGCTCAAGAGAGCTTACAATCTAATTCAAGACAGGCAGACAGGAAATATAAGAGATAAGGGTAGGACAGACAGATAGGACACATATGGTAGGGAATACCTGCCCAGTGCATTCCAGGATGCACTGGGCAGGGTTGGGTGCCACCATTTTGGAGGTAGCACTAGAAAAGGAAGGAGTGCTATTCCCTCCTCCATCACACAGAGTTACGGGGGACATGGGGTTGGGTTTGTAGCCCACTGATTTTTATTGTGTTGGGGTGTTAGGGGGCTGGAAACCTTCCAGATCTCCAGCCCCCTGTGTCGCTGTTCGTGGGGGGAGGGCTTGGGGGCACTAGGCCACCAGGGCCTGAGCAATTGGGGGGTCTGGGGGTCCCACAGACCTCCATCTTCTGTGTTTGATAGGCCCAGGCTTTTGACAGCTAATTCAGATATGTTATTAATGTTGATCATTGAGGGAAAAGTGCGAGAGGATTGTTAGGCGTACTTTATAGAATATGAACATGTGCCATATTTGCACCTAAAATTTAGGCACACCCATTTAGGCCACCTAAAATGAAGCCTAAATATGTGCACCTAATTTAGCCGCAGATCGGATGTATTCTATAACAGTGCGCATAGTTTTTAGGAATTCCCATAACCTGGCCATTCTACACCAATGGCCACTCCTCCTTTTCAGCTGTGCGCATTAGAATTTACATGCACTGTGTTATATTATACGCCTATAAGGTTGTGTGTGTAAATTCTAATTAAAGCCAATTAGTGCTGCTAATTGGTTGTTATGTACCAATTATTGGTGCAGGTTGGCTTGGCAATCAATTAAGTAGTGTGAGCAATTTGACCACATGGCCAAATTAGTGTGAACAACTTAAGGCGCCATATATAGAATTTGGGGGAGGGGGAGTAGATGTTTTGGGGTCTGCTTTTATCATCCCCATACTGTTAAAACCTCCGGAGATGGAATGTCTTGGAAACCTTTTACAAAGTATGCTCTGCTTTAACACCAGTCATACTAGGTTAACTCTGTTCACAGACTTTGGAGAAGAAAGCTGTTGATTCTGGCAAGAAGATTGAAGGTTTAAAAAACTCAAGTGGCTCAGGTTACGCAATCTCAGTTTGTGTTATTACAAAATAAGATGATTGTCCATCATAACATTGAGAACTTTGAAAATTATGTCAGACCTCTCAATTTAAGGATTTTGAATTTTCCATAGACTTTGACTGTTTCACCTAAAGATTTATTTTATGGATTTTTGAAAGAGTCCTTGCACTATTCATCAGAGACTCTTCCTCCATTAAAAAAAGATTTACTTTTTACCATCTTCTGCAGTTAAACATATGACTGAAACTGTGGAACCCAGTGGTTCTTTACCATTGGTTGAAGTTTCATTGGATAGTTTGGATGTTACTCATATACTAGAAAATTCTATGGATGAGGTTACTGCCAGAGCAACTCCTTTCTGTTTCATTTGTTTTCTTACAAGATGAGGAAGCTGTTCTTCATTTGTTCTTTTGCCAACTTCCGTGAACTTCTGGGTAGGAAAATTTCCAGTTTTCCCTGCTGTTTCCAAGTTGACCTAATCCAGGAAAAAGAGGTTTTTGTCTTATGAACAGAATTTGCTTGACATGGGAGTTAAATTCAGATTAAGATATTCTTGTAAATGTGTAATGATCTTTGAGAATCATTCCTATGTTTTTTATGATCCTTCTCAACTTCACTTCTTTCTGGAAAATAAGCGTCTACTTAAGGACAATCCAGGATTTATGCTGTGCCTTACAAATTTATAGTCTGGCTGCTTTTCACTGTTATCTATTTCCTTAATCCAGCTTCCTCTGATATATTGCTTTCTTATTCTCCTGAAATGTGGGCTAATTTGCAAAGACACATTTTGTATTAGTTGTATTATTTGTTGGTTATATTTTGCTATTATCTTTGCTTCTGTAAGATGTATTGCACGATTTCTTTTTCAAAGTACTTCTTTGATGTCAAATTTTGAATACATAAAAAAAAGAAAAAGAAAGAAAAGGAAGCCAGAGACAAGACAGCATTTTGCAATTCTCATGAAAGGTATGCTTGCCAAAGGCCATACAAAATCAGCACACCTTTGAAGGAGAACAAAGAATGCTGGTACTTACTCACCTTTGGAGTATATCACTCACAGAAAGTAGAGCATATTTGAATTGTATTTGATTCCAGTTCTCATTTCCAAGTAACCTCGCTTAACAATATGCTCCTTACTGAGACTAACCTGAACAATAGCCTTTTAGGGGTATTAATCCACTTCAGAAAGGTGCCCACTACCAAAATTCCTGTGGTTTTTGTGATGATGACATCAACAACAAAACCATCCAATAGAGAATGTATGAATCCACGTCTTTGGCAACAGTCCATCAACAATATCTATAGAATCAGAAGAACTGCTCATAAAGGAGAAAAGTAGTATGGAGCAGATGCCAGGCATTTTATGGAAAGAAACTTTTATGTGGATGATGGGTTGAAATCTCTACCTACAAGCTGAAGCCATTGACCTGTTGAGAAGGATACAGGCCTGCTAGCAGAGGCTAATTTGAGAGTCCATAAGAGAGTCTCCAACAGTGCCAAAGTGATAAATGCATTCTGTTCAGAGGACCACATCAAAGATTTGAAGAAATTAGACTTGAGAATAGATACACCTCCACTACATTTCAGCGTCAGCTTAAATTGGTACCTAAAAAGAAACCATATATTCATCAAGGCATCTTGTCTAAAGTATACAGCCTACATGACCCATTGGGACAACAAGTCTGGCACGTCGCAGAAGAAGCTGTCAGAGCTGCAGGATTGTGGATCATCAATGACATCATGGCACCACCTAGGAACTTCCACTAGAAACAATATGGTCCTTGTGCCCCATGAAGACATGTGAACGTTATGGACTACTATCCATTCCTGAAGCTTAAAGACTATGGAGGTGATATTCAGCTGGTGGCGGTCAATGTTTTTTTTAGATCCCTGGAGGTCCCACTCGCTCCTGCCCCTAGCAGCAGCATCCTCAAAATAGTTGCCATGACCTCTTGCGGCAGTCTTGCTGTATCACTGCGATTTTCTTTTGTGTTGTCATCTGATAAGTTAACAGCTGAACCTGAGTGTCTGTCTGCTTGCTGTTTAATGTAATGTGGCTTTTGTATTCCGCCAACTCCCAAAAAGGTTCAAAGCGGATAACAAAAACAAGAAAAATAAAAGAGAAATTAGAACAATAACTTTTTAAACAAGTATGGGATCAATATTCAACCGGTGCCAGTGAGCATTTTGCTGACCACTGCCAGCGTTATTCCCAGATATTCAATGCCAGGCCATGCCTGTTTATTCCTTGCAAAGAACCATGAGAAGGGCCCCGTCTAGATAATTTGTGGCCTCAGGGTACTGCACTTGCCCATTCAAGGGCTTTTCTAATATTGATCCCTAAAGTGTTTTATATCTCTTCCCATGTTCAGCCCTAACCAGTCTGTTATGCCCTCAAAAAAGTAGGTTTCAGAGAAACACATTTTTTAAACTACAAACTGATTGTAATATATGCCAGTGCAACAAAATAGCTTTGTAAATAAATTGTGATGTAATAGTAACCATGGATGTGCCTGATCATGTCATCCAAAGCCTGCCATTTTCTGCACATAGCCCTATGGGAATGTTACTGGCACCTGCTACTCCTGCCTTGCGCCCCACCCAAAAATACTTGTCCATCAGATTACATAATTGATCCCTGATTGTTCTTATGTAGGGTGCACGTATATAATTAACGTGTTTAATCTGTGTATGGAATGGATCTAGTGATACTGTAGCATTTCATGTTAGAATGTATCCATCTGACAGGTTTCAACGAGTTTTTCAGGTCAGAGGGAATCAACAACACCTCAGAAAAGTGAAGTCGGCGAATACCATATATGGGAAAGGGTGTTCATGTCCTTACTTAAAGTGTCAGTCTCTAATGCTTTGGTAGAAAATGGCTACAAAATATTATATTGCTGGTACTATACACCACAGAGACTAGCCAAGATGTTTAAGGGGGGGTCTGCTCTCTGCTGGTGCCAGTGTGGTATGGTGGGGGACATGGTCCATGTTTGGTGGGCTTGCCCGCAGGCTCAACAATATTGGATGAGAGTGTTGAAATTGATCGCTAGCATAACAAAAATTGTTTTTCCCATGAAACTAGACCATTGCTTACTACATATAAGACTGCAAGGCAGCAAAAAGTACGCGCACCAACTGGCCGCCCAGATACTGGTGGCCTGCAAACTAGTGCTGGCGGCGGCAGACTTTACCAGGCCTAAAGGCGATCCTGGGGAAATTGGACTATATTCAGTTGATGTCTAAGCTGACTGCTATGAGATTGGGTCGACTCATACCCTATCATTGAGTTTGGGACCCATACACGGAGTGGTTGGCACAACCGGACCCTACCTTGTCAATCAACTAGGAGGGAGGGGGGGAAGGGGGGAGGCGGGTAGGGGAACTATAAACAGTTGGACAAAGTTAATCTAAAAGTGTTAAAAGTATACGTTGGAAATTATCCGGCTGAATATTTGCAATTATATTTGTATGTTTGACTTTCATTTAATAAAAGTTATTAAAAAAAAACAAAAACAAAAGAAGAGTGAAGTCGGCCACAAAATAGGATGAAGGAAGCAACTTCAATAAGGACCCAACCTGGGTGATTTCTTAAAAAAAAAAAAAAAAAAAAGTATTCTCTGACTTAAGCAGAATAATTGATTGTATGAGATCTCTGTACTACTGTTGCAGGAATGGATGCATGAATTTGTGATGCTTCAGGAGTCAGACAGCACACACCAGTATGAGAGAAAAATCTTCTTTATTTGCCAGCAAACAAAGCAAGACATCAGTTCTAGCTCTCTTCTCCTCTGTCTCAGCTCTCTGTGTCTTTGTCTCAGCTCTCTTCTTATGCTGTCTTCTCCTTCTTCTGTCTGTTCCTTCTGTCCTTCTCTTTCTTCTGAGCTCCTTCTGACGTAAACTGCTTCTGCTCCTACTTAAATAGGGTCCTAAGCCCTCCTCCTAGCCTAGCCCCCTTTACTCCCAATTGGTTAAGAAATTGATTGGCTACCTTGCCTCAACCAATCATTACTTTTGAAATATCAGTTACATAGGTTCCAGACATCCTAAACTGACCTCTGACCTGGGGCCCCTTAAGCCAGACATTTGGTCTCCAGAACTCTTACATGTTATTATGATCGATTTCTCATATTCCTAGTACTAACTGCTAACTAAACTCTGGCATTCATTAAAGGGGTCAAAAGCCAATCTTACTTAATAGCATACATATCAGGTTATTACTTCCAGGAGGCCAGTCCTACACTTAGCTATAATTAATCAAGGAGAAGAGAGCTGACTAGTCCTGACCTTTTTCACCTATCAGCTTATACATTGAACCAGCCAGAACTATGGCTAAGTCAAACCACATGTTGATCTCCTCAACTGCAGTCTTAAACAGCAGACAAAGAGTAATACAGAATTTAACAGATATTCTACACAGACACAAACCTTATTAATTTACACAGAATCAGTATTTCTTATAAGACATATTCTAAATATCAAAAACTTGTAAATACTAATCTATTGCCTCTCTCTTTAAATAGTATTTTCTATCTAAGCATTTTAAACTACAATTAATCATATGTCTGGCTCATTCCTTTATTCATTCATAATAGTTTACAGCTGTGCCAGCTAGCATTGGCAATTCACAAGGGACAGAGTTTCATTTCTCACTGACCTTTCCTAACCTTAGCTCGGCCAAGCTAGACATTGAAATAATATGAACCATCTGGCATACCTTCACTTTAGTTGCAAAGTAAAAAGTTAGAATTCTAACTTCAAGCTTTTAATATCATTTCTCAGAGTTAACACTTTCTTTGCCCGCTGCCTCATTCCCCCCTTTGAGACTAAAATCAGCTTATGCAGAGATAAGTCTCACAACTCAAACTCTGGAGATTATAGTGATCCTAATTAGGAATAGACTTGTGAATCACCATTACCCTACTTGTTAAGGTTCGACGGCATACTGCCGAAGCACATGAGGCCAGGAAACAAAACAAAAACCCTGCTAAAACTAAGACTATTAGGGAAATGAACAAGGGACGTATCCAGGAGGTCAATGACCACCACCAGGAGGTAAGATCTAATCCTCCTCGGTAATCCTCCACATTAAGGCTGGCCAACTGTAGGACTTTATCCATGGCATGCCTAACCACATGCGTCCTATTTATGACAATAGTACAGCACTCTGAAGAATTTAGCACTGTGCAGAGGCCACCCTGAGCTGCAAAGAGGTAGTCAAGGCCCATACGATTATACCGAGAAACTATACTTAATTCATTAATTTGATCCTGCAATGCATTGACTACCACGTTCAGCTCATGAACTAAAACATGGAGTAGGGACTGAAGTCTCCGAGTAGCCATACCTAGTTCAGTAATACCCGCTACCGGGCCTCCAATTGGAATCCAGGCCGTGGCAGAAAGGGCTACAAGTCTCTTTTTAGTCAGAGGATAAGTAGAATTAATATACTGGAGGGCTAATTCAATCGCCTCATCCTCTGTGGCAACGGAGGAGGGTAAGGACAAAGCCTCTCGCTTAGAGCGGTGCGGGGATAGTGGCTTAAGAGGAATAACTTTAGGAAAATAATTCAAGGTTACCAATACACAAAAATCATATGTGGCGGGAAGAATCATGTGGAGGACATTATCACAGAGCCAGTAATGACCAAGGAGAGGGTGAGGAAAGTTCCCAATAAATGTTGGCTCAGGCTGGACAGGGTACTTAGGGTGCCCATAATGCGAGCCCCTATCCCAGGGGGAACGAAGACGAAATGGAGACTTTGCACACCATAGGCGCCAATCCCCAATTGTGACAGGCTGCTCATTTGTTAGTAACTCTTCATACCCCGGGGACTTATGAAAGTAGAAAATAAGCTTGGACACTATAGTCTTCTCAGTGGTACGCTTAGGAGCCAGATAATCACCTGGGTCATAATCTACAGGTATGGTAGCAGGGCACATAGGAGTACCTGGAGAAACTACCCACACAGATTCTCCTTTTTCTGGGAGAACATTAGTATAGTTACAGGGAATGGGAAGAACAGTTGAGATGCTTCTTGTTAAACAAAACACTCCAGAGGCTGGATAGGGAGACGTAAAAACTGGCCTTAGAGAAGATTCAGAGGGGGAAGTAGCATTATAAAAGGACCACCAAGTATAATCCTGGCTCCAAGGGCCTGAACTCGAAAAGTAGGGAGGTATAAGAGCTGGGAGTTGCACAGGGACAGGTACAGCTGGGACATCTGTGGTATAAGGAGAAAATCGGGAACACACAATACAAGGGGAAGTAATCTTTGCCTGGCTAATTAGTTCCTGGACAGAGTGTAACCAAAGGTTGGAGCGAGTTGGGGTATTAGGAACAAGGAGGCAAGGAGTAGAAAACAACAAAAGCATCCAAACTACTAACATTTTCTTTCTTCCTAATCTAAAACAAATACAGCAAACTAATTAAGCAATAATATTTCAACAGTCTGTGCTAATCACAGATTATTCTCATATAGTGTTCTCAGTCTTTGAGTTCTTATACCAGTTGGGATAGACCCTCAACTGATAAGGATCAAGCTCTCAAATTCCAAGGAAGCCAGAATCTGGGCAAGAAAGAGTCTCAGTGTGAAGCCGAAGTTCAGCCGCTCCTGCAGTATGCAGTTGACCCTTCTTTTCAGCTAGTAGATTCTTTGGTTCGGGTCAAGCGCAACTTCAATGGCTCCGCTGGATCACTTTCTGCTCTCCACTGTCTAGGCTCCGTCTGATCCGTGCTGGGCTCAGTCTGGTCAGCAGACTTAATTCGAGACCAATGGACCCATGGAGTAATCCCTGCGACCTTCACAGCTGTAGGAGTAGAAAGCAAAACAGTAAAAGGTCCTTTCCATCGGGGCCCCAAAGGCTGGAGCTTCCAATCTTTCACCCAAACTCTATCCCCTGGCAGGAAGGAATGTACCTGAGCCTGGAAGGGGACAGGGTTTATTTCTCTCACATAAGACTGAAGCTCAGAAATTATCTTACCCAGGAGGGCTACCTGCTCCTGCACCTGGGCAGACCCTAAAATCCCTATGTCTCCCTTAATTCCCTGTAAAATGGCTGGGGGCTTCCCATACACAATTTCAAAGGGAGAGAGGGCTGTTCCTTTAGTTGGGGTGCATCGGAGGCGAAAGAGGGCTAGTGGCAATGCCTGTGGCCATTTCAATTGGGTTTCCTGACAAATCTTTGCTAGGCTATTTTTCAAGGTTCTGTTTGCTCGCTCAACCTGCCCTGAACTCTGGGGACGATAGGCACAATGCAATTTCCAGGTAATGCGCAATGCGCGGGACAGGGCCTGAAGTGTAGCTTCAACAAAGGCGGGACCATTATCTGAACCTATGGCAAGGGGCAGTCCATACCTGGGGATGACATCCCTAAGGAGGGCTCGAGCTACTTCTGTGGCTTTCTCAGTGACTGTAGGATATGCTTCCACCCACCCAGAAAAGGTACAGACCATAACTAAGAGGTATCGGAACCTACCACTCCTGGGCATTTCTGTGAAGTCTATAACTAGGGACTCAAAGGGTGTTAGTCCTCTAGACTGAACTCCTGGTGGAATACGGGGTCCCTGACGAGCATTATTCTGGGCACAGAGAGTACATCGGGCAGAGGCAGTGGCAACCAGACTATCCAATCCTTCCAGCACCACTACTCGATTGAGTAGGCGGGCTAGTGCTGTTTTCCCTAAGTGTGATAGGTCATGAGCTTGAGACACTACAGGCCAAGCTAGGTGGCGTGGCACCAGAACTCTGGTATCAGGGAGATGTAACCAGCCATCAGGTCTCCTTACTGCACCTTCTTCTTGAGCCCATTTCTCTTCCACTTGGGTATATATAGGTGTCCATTCTTGCAGTCGGATTTGGAACAGGGGGGTCACAGTACTTGCTGGGGGTCCTCGAGCAGCTTCCTTGGCCACCCGATCAGCATGGCGGTTCCCTCGGGCCACTGGAGTATCTATTCTTTGGTGTCCCCTGCAGTGAATAACAGCTACCTTCTTAGGGGCCCACACAGCCTCTAGCAGCTGAAGTATTTCAGGTCCATACTTAACAGGTTGGCCTGCAGCATTTATGAGTCCCTTTTCCTTATACAAAGCTCCATGAGCATGTAGAGTTGTGAAGGCATATTTGGAATCAGTATAAATGTTGGTTACCAGTCCTGCTGCTAACTCCAGAGCTCGTATGAGGGCCACAAGTTCTGCTTTCTGGGCTGAAGTTCCTTGGGGCAGGGCTCTCGCTTCTATCACCTTGTCCTCTGTCACCACAGCATAGCCTGCCAGTCGCTTGGAGTTCTCCACATAACTGCTTCCATCTGTGAAATAAATTACATCTGGGTCCCTCCACGGAACATCTTTAAGATCTGGTCGACTGGAGTACACTTCATCCATAGTTTGGATACAGTCATGATCTGGTGGTCCCTCAGATGCTGGCAAAAGAGTAGCAGGATTGAATGTAGCCACTGTTTCCAGGTGTATCCGTGGATTCTCACACAAGCTGGCTTGGTACTTAACCATGCGGTTATTTGTAAACCAGTGGTTGCCCTTATACTCCATGAGGGTGAGAACTGCATGGGGGACTTTAACAACCAGTTCTTGCCCCAAGGTCAACTTATCAGCTTCCTGGACCAGTAAGGCTGTTGCTGCAATGGCCCTCATGCAGGCTGGCCATCCTTTAGCCACTCCATCCAGCTGTTTAGACAGGTATGCAACAGGCCTCTGCCAGGATCCCATCATCTGGGTCAGCACACCCAGAGCAACCCCCTGTCGCTCATGGACATACAATGAGAAAGGTTTCTCCACATCAGGAAGGCCTAACGCAGGGGCTTGGAGTAGGGCTTTCTTTATGGCAATGAAGGATTGTTGAGCAGTAGGTCCCCATTCAAATGGTTCCTTTTCACCCCCCTTTGTGGCTTGGTAAAGGGGTTTCGCCATCAATGCAAAATTTGGAATCCAAATTCTGCAGAATCCAGCTGCTCCCAGGAATTCCCTAACTTCTCTTCTGGACTTGGGTTGGGGAATTGCAGCTACCGCTTGCTTCCTACTAGCATCCAGTCTCCGACTTCCCTGGGAAATGCAAAAGCCCAGATACTTCACTTCTGACTGACAAAGTTGGGCCTTTGAGCGTGAGACCTTATAGCCTGCATCCAAGAGTAGCTCCAGCAATTCTCTAGTAGCCTCAAAACACTCTTCCTGGGTCACTGCTGCAATCAGGAGGTCATCTACATACTGGAGTAAAACTCGCCTGGAAGGCTCAGATTTAAAAGTCTTAAGGTCTTGCCCTAGGGCTGTCCCAAAAATGGTGGGGGAATTCTTGAACCCCTGTGGCAGGCGGGTCCATGTATACTGAAGCTTCCTTCCTGTTACTGGGTTTTCCCATTGAAAGGCAAAAAGCAATTGACTGGCTGGGGCCACCCGAATACAAAAGAAGGCATCTTTTAGGTCTAGTGTTGTGAAATGGGTAGCTCCAGAAGGTATCAATCCTAACAGGACATATGGATTAGGCACTACAGGGTGTAATGAAATAGTGGATTTGTTAACCACTCGTAAGTCTTGGACTGGCCGGTAGTCCTCAGTCCCTGGCTTCTGAACTGGCAATAGTGGCGTATTCCATGGAGACTGGCAAGGACGAATAATTCCATGGGATAACAGACGATTCAGGTGTGCCTGGATCCCTTCCAGAGCCTTTCTGGGAATTGGGTATTGACGAAGATGGATTGGCCGGGCACTTGGAAGTAAATCTACATGTACAGGAGGAATATTTCGGGCCAACCCTGGGGGATTATCTTCTGCCCATACCCCACTGACCTGAAAGCTGTCTGCCAGGGGTAGGTCAACTTGGCTATGTGACTGATGCAGCCGCCATTCTTCTTCAAGAGGGCAGCAGAAACTCAATATACCCTTAGGGCTGGATATCGGGGGCCGAAAGGAGACTGAAGTCTGGCCATCAGAGTCAAAGGAAATTTGGGCCCTAAGCTTGGACAGCAGGTCTCGGCCTAACAAAGGGATTGGACAGTCTGGCATATACAGGAATTCATGAGTGACTATGTGTGAGCCTAATTGGCATCTACGGGTTGTCAGGAAAGGCCTCCGGTTCTGCACCCCCGTGGCTCCCACCACTCGGACAGTTTTTCCAGACACAGGCGCTAATCGCTCCGTCACAACAGAATGTTCAGCTCCTGTATCAATCATAAATGGAATTGAGCGGCTCCCTATAGTTAGCTTGACCATAGGTTCCTGGGAGCCCAGTTTGTAGGAACCCGGTCTGTCCTATTCGTCCCATTCTGCCATCTCGGCTATCCCGATGATGTCAGATTCAGGAGGCTCATATCTTCCCTCTCGAACTCGGCCTCGGCTTCCTCGATCTCCTGGTCCCCTTCTCAGTCCCTGGCGCCTCTGGGGGCATTCATCTTTCCAGTGCCCTCTTTCCTTACAATAGGCACACTGATCCCTCTCCAATCTTGGTCTGGGATTCTCCCCCCTTGGCCGGGATTGATTGAAGGAATCTCGGGGCCTGACTGGTGGTCCGGGGTCCCACTTTGGCTTCCCATTAGCTAGAGGTCGACCTCGGTTAAGGGTGGAATTAGTAATGGCTGCCGCTAAAAGGTCGGCCTTCTTCTGCATCTTCCGGTCAGCCTCTCGGCGCACCTCCTGATCTCTATTAATGAAAACCTTGGTTGCGATCTCAATTAGCTGGGTGGTATTCATCCCTGCGAATCCCTCCTGACGCTGCAACTTCTTCCGGATATCTGGCATACTCTGGGCCACCAATGCACTATTCACCATTCTCTGGTTTTCTTGGGCTTCAGGGTCAAATGGGGTGTATGTTCTGTAGGCTTCAATTAGTCGCTCTAGAAAGGCCCCAGGGGATTCAGTTGCCCCTTGGAGAATTTCAGAGACCTTTGCCAGATTAATGGGCCTCTTTATGCCTTTCCTCATACCTTCCAGCAAGTCCCGGCAATAGCCAGACAACAGTTCATAGTGCTGCCCATCATTTGGATCCCAATCTGGAGCTGCGCGAGGAAACCGAGCTCTAACCCATCCCTCTGGGTCTTGTGTCCCCCCGGGGACACGCTCTCGCGTGATGGCCTCAGCATTTTGCAAAATCTTCCGCCTCTCCTCAGTTGTGAAGAGGGTCAGGAGAAGTTGTTGACAATCAGTCCAGGTTGGGTTATGGGTGGCCATAATGCTAGCCACTAGGTCCACCACTGCCTGAGGCTTTTCAGTATAAGAGGGGTAATGCGTCTTCCAATTCAGGAGATCGGTGGTTGTGAAGGGTACATACTGATAGGCCTGTGCCTGTATAACCTGACCCTGATTATTAGGATCTGGTCGAGTGGTAGTTACCTGACGAAGTGGCAGAACTCTCGAGGAGGTGGGAATGGAACCTGAGGTAGAGCTAGGAGCTACCCTCCTATCATGCTCAAAGGTGATTGCAGCAGGTCTAACCCATTCAGTGGAGGTATGTTGAACCCCTGAGGGATGGGGAGGGGTACTCATAGACTGAGAGGTGGTCACAGGTGAGTCAGTCCATTGAAAGGGATGCCGGGCCCCTGATGAGTGGGTAGGGGTATTAGAGGGAGAGGCTGGGCTGTCAGGAGTTGAGGAGTCAGGGAGTGGAACCCAAAACGGGTCTTCAGAGGTTAACAGGAGAGGATTTGGCACAGAAGGGTAGAGGCCAGGTGAAAAGTCCAACCTAGGATGTGGTGGGGTTCGCACAGAAGAGGAACTATCCGGAGAAGCCTGTACTGGAGAGGCTTGAGCTGGGCGGCGTGGATCTCTGGGGGTAGCACGGAACCCCAACAATGGGCCATAAGGTGGTGGCTCAAGGTCTGAGGGGTCATCAGAGAGTATGGGTTTCTCAGACAGGGTAGGGGCGGAAGCCACCGATTGGGTGGTAAGCTTCCTAGGGCTCTTTCCCTCTTCTAGTTTAGATTTTCTAATCTTTCTTTGAACACGGCCTAACATGAATTTTACTGGGGATCCCATATAAGTTTTCAACCACGAGGGAGGGTCAGTCACAAGGCTGTCCCAGGAATCTATATAAGGGAGTTGTTCAGAATATTCTGGTTCTCCTACAACTATGCTGTAGACCTTCCGGATTACTTCAATATCTAAGCTGCCACTAGGGGGCCACCCCACTCCCATAGATGGCCACTCAACTTCACACAAGGTTCTTAAAGTACTTGAGCTTAAAGTCTGTCCATAGTCATTAATTAAAAAGCCTTTTTTAAAGTTTTTAAGCATACAATCTAGGGGGGTAGCAATTTGTCTAGATGATGTCCCACCCATAATGCTTACAGTTACAACACACAAAGAGGGGGGGAATTTTTGAGAATGCAGTAAGGGGTCTGCACTCTCGAGACACTAGGTAGACAGACAGCAATCGCTTCCTTCCGTTGCTGACCAATTGAACTCGCGTTAATTGGAAATGCAGCTATAAGAAGTCCGCACTCAATAATCATTCACGCATCACACATTCCATACAGAAAATCCCACCCAACAATTTCAGATTTCTCAAATACAGATAAGCTCAAGCGTTTTCGCTTCTAGTCCCCGCGACTAGAAGGTACTAGGGCCTTCGCTGAGAGTTGATCAGGCTCTCCTTCCTCAATTTGTTTGAGGGGCTGATTTACAATTTTCTAGCTAGAATTACAATACAGAATACAGAATACATACCCGGCGAATGTTCTCCAGTCAGTTGGGTGCTGGGATTAATGCAGGATTCATCCCACCGCTGCCACCAAGAATTGTTGCAGGAATGGATGCATGAATTTGTGATGCTTCAGGAGTCAGACAGCACACACCAGTATGAGAGAAAAATCTTCTTTATTTGCCAGCAAACAAAGCAAGACATCAGTTCTAGCTCTCTTCTCCTCTGTCTCAGCTCTCTGTGTCTTTGTCTCAGCTCTCTTCTTATGCTGTCTTCTCCTTCTTCTGTCTGTTCCTTCTGTCCTTCTCTTTCTTCTGAGCTCCTTCTGACGTAAACTGCTTCTGCTCCTACTTAAATAGGGTCCTAAGCCCTCCTCCTAGCCTAGCCCCCTTTACTCCCAATTGGTTAAGAAATTGATTGGCTACCTTGCCTCAACCAATCATTACTTTTGAAATATCAGTTACATAGGTTCCAGACATCCTAAACTGACCTCTGACCTGGGGCCCCTTAAGCCAGACATTTGGTCTCCAGAACTCTTACATGTTATTATGATCGATTTCTCATATTCCTAGTACTAACTGCTAACTAAACTCTGGCATTCATTAAAGGGGTCAAAAGCCAATCTTACTTAATAGCATACATATCAGGTTATTACTTCCAGGAGGCCAGTCCTACACTTAGCTATAATTAATCAAGGAGAAGAGAGCTGACTAGTCCTGACCTTTTTCACCTATCAGCTTATACATTGAACCAGCCAGAACTATGGCTAAGTCAAACCACATGTTGATCTCCTCAACTGCAGTCTTAAACAGCAGACAAAGAGTAATACAGAATTTAACAGATATTCTACACAGACACAAACCTTATTAATTTACACAGAATCAGTATTTCTTATAAGACATATTCTAAATATCAAAAACTTGTAAATACTAATCTATTGCCTCTCTCTTTAAATAGTATTTTCTATCTAAGCATTTTAAACTACAATTAATCATATGTCTGGCTCATTCCTTTATTCATTCATAATAGTTTACAGCTGTGCCAGCTAGCATTGGCAATTCACAAGGGACAGAGTTTCATTTCTCACTGACCTTTCCTAACCTTAGCTCGGCCAAGCTAGACATTGAAATAATATGAACCATCTGGCATACCTTCACTTTAGTTGCAAAGTAAAAAGTTAGAATTCTAACTTCAAGCTTTTAATATCATTTCTCAGAGTTAACACTTTCTTTGCCCGCTGCCTCACTACAGGAAGTACTGTATAACTGAATCATTCACTGGATGACTCCTGACTCAGGCAATACACCAAAATGTGGTCCATGTTGTGTCCTTAATAACGTTGTGTCTTCATCCTACTTTGTGGTCAACTTTACTCTTTTGTCTGCTATGGATTTCTTTGCTCTTACTCTTCTAACCAGTACTGGACAGGCCAGGATCCTCTTCCTAGTCCAGACCAGTGACAGGGTACTGTGCCCAGAATCACTGGGGTAATAGCTGGTAGCCTTGATGGCTGCAGGACAGGGGCTTAGCCATGGGCGGGCTCGGGTGGGCCTTGGCCCACCCAATTTGGGGTCCGGCCTGCCCAGCAGCAATGTTCCTGCACAGCGATTCCGGTTGCAGGCTCGGCTCGCAGCGATTCCCACACACTGCCTGCCGCTCAACAATCTCCTTGCAGCTACTAAGCGCTAACCCGGAAGTCTCTCCTCTGCTGCATTTTGACTGGGCAGAAACCGGAAGTTGTGGCAGAGGAGAGGCTTCCGGGTTAGTGCTTAGTAGCTACAAGGAGATTGTTGAGCAGCAGCCGGCAGGCAGCGTGTGGGAATCGCTGCGAGCCGAGCCTGCGACCGGAATCGCTGTGAGCTACAGGAACACTGCTGCTGGGCGGGCCTGCAAGGAGGGTGAGGGAATATGGGGTGAAAGTTGCTGCATGGGGCAAGGGATGATGGGGAAAAGATGTTGCATGGGGGAAGGAAGACGAGGGAGAGCAGCTACACAGGGGGGAGGGAAGATGGAAGGAAAGATGCTGCACAGGGGGGAGGGAAGATGGAAAGATGAGGCATGGTGGGTGGGGGAGATGCTGCTTGAGAAAAAATGTTGGACAACCAGGTTGTCCAGCATTTTTTCTGGAGCAAATGCCTTTGGGCAGTTTTGTTTGCACAGTGTTATCCTTGAATACTACTGTGACCCCTGAAGCAGGTGTTTTGCGACACTAAAAAATGGACCGTGTCGGGTCCGTTTGTTTTAGCAACAAATAAAGAGTTCCTTAAGCACTATCTCCAGCATTGGATTCATCCTTTGGTCAGCCTCTACTCATGTTTGATTCAATTGAGATCATATCCAACAATCCCTGGCTAGTGGTATGTGCAAAACAAACCTAATTGCAGACACTAACATGAGAGAGATACAGAGCTGCAGTCATATGAAGACAACACAGAGACACCCATTTACAGAGACACAAAGCTAAAGACCTGTGCATATGGCTGAAGTACACAGTTACAGACAGCTACCCACAGTACAAAGATATAGCAGCATAGAATATGATAGCAGGTCAGGACCATAATGTCTATGTAAACTCCAAACAGCTCAAAACAGTGCAGCCAGGTTCATATATAAAATTTCTCATTTTGAAAGTACCTCCCCTTTATTAATCAAATTACACTGGCTTCCCATCAAAGCAAGAATCACCTTCAAATTATGTACCTTTATCTTTCAAATACTAAATGGCACAGCTCAGACTATATGGTACCATTAATAAACTTACCTCAGAGAAACACTAAATATGAGGCACGAAACTATCTCAGACTACACCTCCCAAACTGCAAAAAAGTGATCTACAAAACTGTCCACTCTGCAGACTTCACTTACCTAGGAACCAAATGGTGGAACTCCTTACCACCCAAAATAAGAAATAAATAGGAAAATACTAGATTCCGCGAAATCCTCAAATCGTTCCTATTCAAACAAACCCTCCCAAAGAATGACCATATCTCAAACAATTATTACCTGAATTGGTTATTACTCTATTTACTATTAACTTTCTCTTTGCTTCATGTACAGTTTCTCATTCATAATAGATTTTCTAACTGTTAGACATCCATAGCTGTCCCAGTATGTTTATGATATTGTATTGTAAAATTGGATTCTTACAAAAAATTACTTCCTTATGCATCCTCTACTGTTTATTGTAAGCCACATTGAACTCAAACTTGTTTGGGATAATGTGGGCTATAAATGTCACAAATAAATCAATCTATCTGTCCTATGCAGTTCTGTTGATATTCATTTAGTGTTGATATTATTATTTTTTGTTGATATCATGTCTTGTATTAAAATTATTATTTTATTGCATGCCTATTTAATCTGAATGTTCTTAACTGATATTGATTTGATATTATATTTTATTGTATTATGTTTTTAGATTTGATCTGTTTTTATTTTATATGATGTGATAGTGTTTTTAGATATGTTTTATTATCAAATATACAATGGTGATGTTTATGTTTTACTCATTATGTATTTTTATTTTGTAGTTTTTTTACCCCTGACGCAGCCTGAGGGCGAAACGTGGCCACGTCGGGTAATTTGTAATAAACCACTTCTTCTGTTACCCTCCTGTTCTATTTTTTTGTCTTTTTTGATCTGCTTTTTTTCTTTTGATTTCCTATTTCTGTGGCAGATCTTTGCCTTTTTTTTTTGTTTCTGTCTAATTTATTTCCTCTTACAATGCCATAGACTCCAATTGATTTTTGGCTCTCTGTTCACAACTAGTAATCCTATGTACTTAATTATACTACTGTGTTGATCTCTATCATCTCCACCAGATAAGAGTGTGCGAATGGTTATACATGATCACAGAGATACACGTAGGTTTAGGATTCACATGAAAATCCCCACACTCTGTGGAGGAGGGGAGGGGACCGCAGCTCAGCACATACTTGTGATACTGTAATACCCCCTTAGACAGCTGCAGGGTTTCTCTTTACTGGGTTCCTTTCTATTTCTGTATCATGTGTGCAGCGTAATGGAATTGGTTTCCCATGCCCACCCCTACAACTTGTGCAACTTTATGGATAAGCTGCTTCCCAAGAAAGCACAAGTAAGGGCAGCAAGAAATTCTGCAGGCCCTCACATGATTGGTTGAGAGAGGGCGTAAAGTGGGAGTGTGGGATCTAGGTTTGCCACTGCAACCTAGTCCAGTAACAGGAAAACAAAAGCTCATGTCTTACAGAGACAGCGTGTGACTTCACTTCAGTGAAAAAGATAAAGAAAGTGAGATAAAGAGGAGGAGGAGAAAGAAAAGATCCAACTGTGGCTAAACCTGGTGAGAAATTGAGACAACCTGAACCACATAAATATATATAAAAAACACACAGTACACATTTACATAGTAACATAGTAGATGACGGCAGAAAAAGACCTGCAAGGTCCATCCAGTCTGCCCAACAAGATAAACTCATATGTGCTACTTTTTGTGTATACCCTACTTTGATTTGTACCTGTGCTCTTCAGGGCACAGACCGTATAAGTCTGCCCAGCACTATCCCCGCCCCCCAACCACCAGCCCCACCTCCCACCACCAGCTCTGGCACGGACCGTATAAGTCTGCCCAGCACTATCCCCGCCCCCCAACCACCAGCCCCACCTCCCACCACTGGCTCTGGCACGGACCGTATAAGTCTGCCCAGTACTGTCCCCACCTCCCAACCACCAGTCCTGCCTCCCACCACCGGCTCTGCCACCCAATTTGTGTGACTATACATTACTAAGGCAACATAGATCTCAAGACATACTAAATTTGGCTACTAAAATGGTCAGTGGTCTTCTGTCATAAAGCATATGGGGACAGACTTAAAGTTCTCCATATGTATTTTTTTAGTTCTCCATATGTATTTTTTTTGAAGAAAGGCGGGAGAGAGGAGATATGATAGAGATGTTTAAATATCTACATGGCTTAAATGTACAGGAGACGAGTCTCTGTCAACTGAAAAGAAGCTCTGAAATGAGGGGGCACAGGATGAAGGTGAAAGGAAATACTTCTTCACAAAAAGGGTGGGAATTAGTGGAACAGCCTCCCGGTGGAGGAGATGGAGACGAAAATTGTATCTGAATTGAAGAAAGCTTGGGACAAGTACATAGGATCTCTAAGGGAGAGAAAGGGATGGTAGATGGCATGGATGGTAGACTGAATTGGTCATATGGTCTTTATCTGCCTTCATTTTTCTATGTTTTTTTTATGTTACTGTTCAGCCATATAATAAAGCATGACTTAGTCACACTATTTACTCATAGCATACAACCTACTACACACACAATAGACATATTTACATCCCTCCTTTATACTACATATAGAATGGTTAGCATTACAAATCCAGCACATATACATCATGTCAAACCAGTCATTAAGCAACTGACATTCCACACTTGGCTAAAGATAAAACCAGATTATAGCTATCATGTACAGAATTGACAAAGTAAAGCTATCCCCTCTGTGCTTCCTGCAGCTCCAGGGTTCAGAAGAGAATTGGGCTTGGCAATGGCGTAGCAAGGGGGGGGCGGGAGGGGCAGTCCGCCCCGGGTGTCAGCTCAGGGGGGGGGTGCTCCCTGCCAGCTCCCCCCCTCGGCGCATCGACACCCCCTGACCAGCTCCCGCACCCTACCTTTAAAAAGAATGTAGAAATCCGAGGCGAGGCGCAGCGCCTCGCACCTGCCCTGCACGTAAAAGAAATGTGGACCGTCGGGCCTTCCCTCGCTCTATCTGTCCCGCCCTCCGCTGACGCAACTTCCTATTTCCGCAAGGGCGGGACAGACAGAGCGAGAGAAGGCCCGACGGTCCACATTTCTTTTTCGTGCAGGGCAGGCGCGAGGCGCTGCGCCTCGCCTAGGATTCCGACATTCTTTTTAAAGGTAGGGTGCAGGAGGGGGGAGGGGGGTGTCGCTGTGCTGAGGGGGGGTGTCATCGTGCTGCACCCGGGGGGGTACAATGGCAAACCGCCCCGCCCCGGGTGGCAGCCCCCCCTGCTACGCCACTGGGGCTTGGCTGGCTCTCTCCTTGGATGCTGCTACTGCAGCACAGTCCTGAGATTGCTCGTTACTGCTGATCCTTCAGCCACAGGTGCATCCTGTGAGTGTGTAACTGAAAGGAAAAAGAAAGGGTACAAGGCAACGCTGCTCAACGCTCTCCTAGCCAGTCAGGGTTTTCAGGATTACCACAATAAATATGAGTGAGAGAGATTTGCATTCAATAGGTCTCCAATGTATGCAGATTTATCTCACGCATATTCATTGTGGCAATCCTGAAAACTCAACTGGCTAGCACTGATATAAAGTAGGAAGTACTTAAGTACCTACAACCGAGTCCTCAGGAGTCACAATTATATATTTGCATGTACTGCCTGCAATGTATGCATTTTAAAAGTGTATACTTAGGCATGGAAAACGCTCACTTCACTTACAAAAGCATTCACAGGCCTGTCTCAATGTTCCTTTTTACAGTTCTATAAATTTCCACTATAGCCAACTGTCGCATTCCCGATAGAAGCCTCTGAAATACTACCATTCATCATCCTGAAGTCAGCCCTCTTTATAGCCAGGCTCCTAGTATTCATGCAGCTCAGTTTACATCAGAGTTTAATACTGAATTACACAATGCAGTATTCATTAAACAACTGTTCCAGTAACTGCCTGAGGAACACCCCTTGTAGGGTATACTAGCAGCTGTTCCAGCTAATAAGCTCCATAGTAACATAGTAAATGACAGCAGATGAAGACATGTATGGTCCATCCCATCTGCCCACATGGTGTTTGTTGATCGGTTGGCTGTTCTTTTGTTCTCCTGTGGATTAACTTGCAAACATAAAGGAATTATTCAAGCCTATCAGCTTCTTCTCAGAGAAAGTTGATTGTGACCCCTGAGGCAGGCGCTTTGGCGCCGAAACACGGACCATGTCGGGTCCTTGATATGAATATTCTGAATAAACTGGTTTTTGATATCATCTCCCTATTGGTTTGCGCATTTGTCAGCCTCTACTTTTGCTTTGACTTTCCGTGGAGGCTCCTCCTGTCTTCTTGGATTTGCCATCCCGTCTGCCCAACATGGCATCCAGATTTGTACCTGCTGCTCCATACAGGTTACACCCCTTTATCTATGTCCTGTTTAAGTGTGAAGGTCTATCACCCTGCAACCTTATTTCATGTCCTCTAGTTCTACCACTTTATAGTCTCTGAAAAGATTTGTTTGTATATTAATACCTCTCAAGTATTTAAATGTCTGTATCACATGTCCTCTGCCTCTCCTTTCCTCTAGGGTATACATATTCAGGTCTTCAAGTTTCTTCTCATATACCTTTTAGCAGAAATCCCTTACCATTTTTGTTGCCTTCCTCTAAATTGCTTCAATTCTTTAAGTGTGCTCCAAAGTTGAGTATCTAAATGTAAAGTTCATAGTGTGAATTCTATAGTGGCTACCTTTTTCAGTAGTAACTCAAGGTGAGTTACATTCAGGTACACTGGATATTTCTCTGTCCCAGGAGGGCTCACAATCTAAGTTTGTACCTGAGGTAATGGAGCGTTAAGTGACTTGCCCAAGATCACAAGGAACAGCAGTGGGATTTGAACTGGCCACTTCTGGATTGCAAGACCAGTGCTCTAACCACTAGGCCACTCCTCCACTCCACTTATAGAATGCTAGCACAAATTGGCATCTACAAGCTCACAATTAGGTCACTAGTAGGTGCAAGTCACACACCTAAATGCAGCACTTCAGCACACAGTATTATGTAAGTTATGCATGTAAGTGGGAGCCCAAATTAAAACAAAAAACACTTCACTACTATTGTGTTCAGCTACAATTATTTGCAAGATTGCATTTAATCAACTAAAAAAAAAAAAGGAGAGGAAAAAGTCTCAGAAAATGCAGGGCATTTTACTTCAATGTTTTGTTAAATGAACCTGCTGCATCAATCATCGGCATAAAAAACTTCATTCCCAATCGAGAGTTAGCATAATTTTTATTTGAATTTTATATCTAATTTTTTTAAAGCAAATTCCACTTCACATTCAATTCAAAAATAAAACTACATAGCTTTAATGCTGCATACTAATCACCCCGACACTGGCCACCATTTCGTGGGCCACTACTGCTTTAGGGGAAGACAGAAAAATCCAACGCTGCAAAAAAGCAAATCAAAGTGGTCATATTACCAATTTCAAAACCATTTATCAAAAACAATTTCAAAATCACTTACTGCTCATCTTGCTCACTGTTTTACTGTTTGAGCTGAGTATATTCAAAATAGTGGTTCAACGTCTTTTGGTTACCTTTAAAGAAACAGACAGCCAATCAAAAAGCTTTCTAGATGGATATTCATTGGTTCATAAAAAATGAACTAGCTCAAGGTCAAAATTTAGGCCAGCCGGTTGCAAACAGCCCAAACGAAAAATCCAACTCTGTTCTCTTTTTAAGGAGCGGTAAATGTTGGTCCCCCCCCCCACGGCAATCCACCACAATTTTACTGATTGCAAAGCACCGAAGATCTTCAAAAAGATGTCTGTAATTCTCACAGTGTTCCACTAGGAGAGCCTCTTATAACATTTTTTTTAAGAGCACTATGGTGCTCAAAAAGTCTTGTTGTTAACTTTCTTGTCGTCTAACCAACATATATTTTTGAACAAGAACATTGAATACAGTACACCACAAAATCAGAATCACAGGTAGTGGAGTGTCTAAAATGCTAATATTTTTGATCATATGGGTTAACAAAACTTGAGAGTGTCACTGTAAGTGGACAAATAGAGCAACCATCACAGGTACTGTGTCCCCCTTCATTAGGCAAAGATCTTCCACAATGCAATATTAAAGGGGACAAATGTTCTTTTAAAATGTTCCCATATTTAAAAGCTATCCTCAATCTCTGATTGTCAAACACAGGCATTGTTAGTAATATCGGCCAATATTTTCTTAAGATCTTAATGAGCTCTCTGCTTCCAGCACCATATTGCAGAATACATGTAACCACTTTATCTTCTGATTGACCTGAGGTTCTGACGGATCATAAAAGTTCCTGATCATTAAACAATGCTTGACGATACGCATGTTTAACGATTTTTTAGGATAGCCTCTCTGTGCCAACTTCTGTTTCAATACTTTCGCCTGAAGTTTATATTCAGCATCGGTAGAACAGAGGCATCTATATCTAAGAAACTGAGATAGTGGGAGACTATTTTTCAAAGCATCCGGATGGCAGCTAGTGTAATGCAAAAATGTGTTTCTGTCTGTTTTCTTTCTGAACACCGTAGTTTTAAATTCTCCACTATACTGTATTAGTACATCCAAAAACAAAATTTCAAGCCTGTGATTATTCATCACAAACCAGATAGTGTGATGACAATTATTCAAATAATTCACAAAACCTTTCAAAAAGACTTCATTACTTGTCCATATCAAAAAATTGTCATCAATGAAAGAACCCATAGCTTGACATGCACAAACAAACTTGAAGTCTTCACATATTGCTCTTCAAACCACGTCATAAACAAATTGGCTATGGACGGAGCCATAGTTGCTCCCATGGCAACTCCAGATATTTGTTTATCAATCTTCAATGAAACAAGAAAAAAATTGTTTGTCACATCCAAATCAATCAATTTAACAATGAAAGCAGTTGGAACCCTCTTCATGTCTGTTCTATGATCTAAAAATTCCCCAAGGATACCAAGTACTTCTTGCTGGGGTATAACCGTATAAAATGATGAGACATCTACAGTCACCAGAAAAATCTCCTCATCAGCAATACAGGACACTTGTTGAAGAAGTTGTAGAAAATTAGTCGGATCTCTTACATATGAAAAACTGAATACAAAATTCCAAGTAGGGCCTTACCAACGACATGTTCAGGGGCGCTAACACCTCATTACTTCTGCTGGTTATGCTTCTCTGAATGCAGCCTAGCATCCTTCTGGCGTTGGCCACTACCTTGTTACATTATTTCACCACCTTCAGATTCTCAGACACTCACGGAGCTCATTTTCAAAACAGAAAAATCTGCATAAATCTGCATTTGGACATTTTTCTCACAAAAATGTCCAAATTGGTATTTTCAAAACCAATTTTTAGATGTTTTTCTATGAAGTCCGTCAGAAGTGTGTTCAAATCACAAGGGGCATGTCAGGGTCATGTTAAGGGTGGGATCTGGGTGTTCTTCACACTTGGACGTTTTTCAGCCATGATGGAACAAAACAAAATCGTCCAAGACTAAAACTAACAAGTTTTGAACTAGACCTGTTTTTACAACGAATAAGGCACAAAAAGGTGCCCTAAATGACCAGATGACCAATGGAGGGAATCATGGGTGACCTCCCCTTACTCCCCCAGTGGTCACTATCCCCTTCCCAACCCCCAAAAATATGATTAAAAACATTACTTGCCAGCCTCAGATGTTATACCCAGGTCCATTAGAACAGCATGCAGACCCCTGAAGTAGTCTAGTGGTGGATGCAGTGCACTTTGACACATGGACCCAAGCCCATACCTTCCCTTACCTGTTATACTTGTGGAGGAAACTCACAAGAAACTCATTGTACCTACATACAGTATAGGTGCTCCCTTCACCTGTAAGGGCTAAGGTAGTGGTGTACAGCTGGGGGTAGTGGGATTTGGGTGGGTTTTGGGGAGCTCACAGACAAGATAAGGGAGCAATGGTGAGATGTGTACCTGGGTACATTTTATGAAGTCCACTGCAGTGCCCCTAGGTTGCCCTACTGCTTTCCTGGGATGTCTGGGGGACCAGCCTACTAAAAATGCTGGCTCCTCCTACATCCCAATGGTTTGATTTTGTGTATTTTGCACTTGGACATTTTTTGTTTGAAAATGGACCAAAAAACAAAACATCCAAATCGCAAAACCTTGTTCAAAACAGTATTTTCTAAAAAAAAGATGGACATTTTTTCTTTTTTGAAAATGACCTTCTTTCCTGTTCAGATTATGGACGTTTTTTTGCAAAATGTTCAAAGTCAGACTTAGATGTCATATCGAAAATGCCCCTCTATATCACATCAAGGTCCTTCCCCCAGTCTATGCGTATCAACCTATTGCCTCCTACAGTGTGTTTTTTCTAGCGAAAAGGGTGCTGGTACTCAAATGCCAGGCCACCTTTCAGGGGTGGAATGATCACTGAGGGATCCACCCTACAATAGCCAGGTCCCCTGCAACCAGTCACAGAATCTATGACAAGACAGAATTGGCATGTCATAGACAAGAGCCTGAGCTCTTTCATTAAAACATGGGGACCATGGGTCAATTTTAGCAGACAATGGAAAAGGTGCTGGTACTCAATACCCCCAAGTGCCCCCTCAAAAAAAGCCCTGGCCTCCTAACACATACAGCTCCATTGGATTTCTCCATCCCAAGCGCAACATGCTGCACTTCTTCAGATTAAATTTCAACTACCAAACATTAGACCATGGCTCTATTTTTTAAATTATTATTAACATCAAGACAATACAATCTTGAACAGTAATTTTTCATATGAAAGAAACTACCAAAAAGAAGTAATAAGGAAACTCAAAACTCTTTAGAAAATGAAACGTTTAGACCAAAACAAAGGGGAATCTCCAAGATTAAGAAATGAATACAGAGATAACCATTAAAGGAAGAAAAAATTATCAACTGTCTCATGTCCAAATATATAAGTACATAAGTACATATGTATTGCCATACTGGGACAAACCAAAGGTCCGTCAAGCCCAGCATCCTGTTTCCAACAGTGGCCAATCCAGGTCACAAATACCTGGCAAGATCCCAAAAAAGTACAACACATTTTATGCTGCTTATCCCAGAAATAAGCAGAGGATTTCCCCCAAGTCCATTTTAATAATGGTCTATGGACTTTTCCTTTAGGAAGCTGTCCAAACCTTTTTTAAACCCCACTAAGCTAACCACCTTTACCACATTCTCTGGCAACAAATTCCAGAGTTTAATTACACATTGAGTGAAGAAAACTTTTCACCGATTCGTTTTAAATGTACTAGTTTGTAGCTTCATTGCATGCCCCCTAGTCCTAGTATTTTTGGAAAAAGTAAACAGACGCTTCACATCTACCCATTCCATTCCACTCATTATTTTATAGACCTCTATCATATCTCCCCTCAGCCGTCTTTTCTTCAAGCTGAAGAGCCCTAGCCGCTTTAGTCTTTCCTCACAGGGAAGTCGTCCCATCCCCTTATCATTTTCATCGCCCTTCTCTGCACCTTTTCTAATTCCACTATATCTTTTTTGAGATGCAGTGACCAGAATTGAATTGTCCATGGACTCAAACAACAGAAGTAGTAGTCCCCATGTCTGATTTCTTACTTTGAATGAAGGATTGCAACTGTGCTGGCTCATAAAATACAAACGAGGCATCTTGCAATTGTATTATGCAAGGAAAAGCAGGAAAACCTTTAGCTCCCAGGGCCACAGCATCTCTGCTTCAAAGCAAGAAACTGCTTTCTATGCTCCAGGATCTTTTTACATACATCCGGAAAAATCCTTACTTTAGTGCCAAGAAATTCAACATTTTGAAAGTAAAAATGTAAGCACATAACAGAGTTTTTAATCTTCAGCAAACACAAATGGTACAACCAAAGTTGTTTTCCCAATCACAAAGGCTTCAGAAGTTTCTAAAAATCTATAGAGATTCTACTGGATGTGATTACCTCTCCTGATTCATACCAGATGATGATACATAATATATAATTTTTAAAGAGGGCACAGTATTTTCTGAAAATTTCAACACATCCTTCACATATTTATAGAACACATCCTTAGGTGTCAGAAACAATTTGTGGAAAATGCAAGATAATTAGGTTCAAATATCTAGCTCTATTTTCCATAAATTCCAGATGAGGATGGATCACCATTTTATCAACTATTAGAGACAACTGAGTCTCTTTAATAGATTTCACCTCTTGGCCCAAAATATCCACTTTTCCTTTCACAGCATTAAACTCAGACTCTACCAATTGAGATTTTGCCAAAGTCTGAGAAGCAAATTGAGCAAACACTCCACAAAGTTTGTGCATGGACTGCAGTGCAAGCCATACAGCTTCTGCAGGGTTAACTGATGGTCTTACCAAAAGGGGACCTGCAAAAGATGTTAAAATTGGCACTGTTCTGTCCTCTGACAGCCTTGCACTAGTTTATAATGTGACCCTAAAATGTGTTTAATGCTCTTACTGTTATTCTCACTTCTAAGGATTTTCATTGCTGCAGTTCTCACTGCAAAGATATGTGAGCAATGCATTGTGGGTAATGTAGTTCACAGGCAATGCAGCCACACTTGCCTGTCTGTATAAGAACTGTTACTATTGGTTTGTGCTGCTGCCTAGACCTCTTCTCTTTCTCAGCCAAGCTTGGCTCCTTTGTCTACCTGCTATCATTTCCTGGTCATTCTTACTATCTCTGTCCTGAGAGGTCAGCCAGGTATGACCTTTGCCTCCAATCGAGGGCTGTCCTCTGGGACCACCCTTGCTTCCTGATGGCAGGCTCTGTCCCCATTGGTCTATTTACCCCCTCCTCCCTGGGCTTGTGTGAGCCCTTCTTGGCCTCTCTATCTCTCCATGAGGCATTCTCCATCTTGCTTCAGACAGCACTTGTCCTGCTAAACTCCTTGAAACAAACTTGTTTTTTTTTACCTTGAATATATCTTCCTAATGAGATATTGCACTCTCCAGTCACCCAGCTCTGAGCTACTTCTACCTGTTCACTATTTTCTCACCTCTGCAATAAAGCTGCCTCTCTTCAGATTTCTACCTCCAACCACTGATACAGCTCTCAGAATTACGGAGTCTCTGTGCCCTGGGGCAACACTTCTGAGCATCTTTGAGTAAATTATCTGTGTTTGTTCAATAAAGGAAACTTCAGAAAATAAAGAGACTTCAGGTGTGTGCTGGTGTGCCAAGGTTATACTTCAAGATATTTAGACTTTACAGTTAACAAGTCTTAAGAGGCTTGACAGGCACCATAACTCCAGCTTGCTCAGCTCACTAGTTCGTCTTTTCTCTCTACTTCCATGAACTCCTGGTTTACTTTGCTGGCGGGTCTCTTCCTACCCAACCCCCCCCCCCCCCCCCCCATCAAAAGAAAAAAAGATGGCATGTGGGAACGTGTTCCTTTTGATTTGTGGAATGCTGTGGTATATTATAAAAATGCACTTGCCTTTTTTTATGACTACTATTTCACAGAGAAGGTATTGAATAATGAGAGAAGGGTTTCCTTCCTGCAGATCTGTCAGTCTAAATGTGCCAACATTGTCCAGTTCAGCACACTATTAGCAGCCAAGTTCATACAAAGTTAATTATGTTCAGAGGAAAATATTACATATTAAGGGTATTTGTTTTAATTCATTTATCCAGTCCTTACATGCACATGGTTTTGCTTTTTAAACCCAAAGGTTTCCTATGATAGCATTGTGCTTATTTGAATTAGTTTTTCTGAACAAGTTTTGCTTGATTTGTCTTTATTTGAAATAAAATTTTAAAACACATCTTGTCAAAAAGGGGTGGGGCAAAGTGGGGGCAGGGGGAGCCCACCAAACTGGTCTGCACAGGGCAATTGCTAAGAACGATCCTGTTTCCATGTAACATAGAGGGGCATAATCAAACGGCGCCGGCCATCTATATGGCGGCCATCTCTAAGGCCGGCACCGTAAAGAGGTGTCACGAACTCTATTATCGAAACAAGATGGCCGGCCATCTTTCATTTTGATAATACGGTTGGGGCCGGCCAAATGTCAGAGATGGCCGGGTTTGAGTTGGCTGGCATCGGTTTTCGCCGATAATGGAAACTGATGTCGGCCATCTCAAACCCGGCCAGATCCAAGGCATTTGATTGTGGGAGGGGCCAGCATTAGTAGTGCACTGGTCCCCCTGACATGCCAGGACATCAACCGGGCACCCTAGGGGGCACTGCAGTGGACTTCATAAAAAGCTCCCAGGTACATAGCTCCCTTCCCTTGGGTGCTGAGCCCCCCAAATCCCCCCCCAAAACCCACTCCCCACAACTGTACACCACTACTATAGCTCTTATGGGTGAAGGGAGGCACCTAAATGTGGGTACAGTGGGTTTTGGGGGGGTTTGGAGGGCTCCCATTTATTAGCACAAGTGTAACAGGTAGGGGGGGTATGGGCCTGGGTCCACCTGCCTGAAGTGCACTGTACCCACTAAAAACTGCTCCAGGGACCTGCATACTGCTGTCATGGAGCTAGGTATGACATTTGAGGCTGGCATAGAGGCTGGTAAAAAATGTTTAAAAAAATTTTTTGGGGGGTCGGAGGGGGTTGGTGATCACTGGTGGAGTAAGGGGAGGTGATCCCCGATTCCCTCCGGTGGTCATCTGGTCAGTTGGGCACTTTTTTGAGACTTGGTCCTAAAAATAAATGGACCAAGTGAAGCCGGCCAAGTGCTCATCAGAGCCGGCCTTCTTTTTTCCATTATCGTCCGAAGCCGGCCATCTCGTAACCACGCCTCGTCCCGCCTTCCGTACCCTGCCAAAACGCCCCCTTTAACTTTAGCCGGCCCTGCGATGGAATGCAGTTGAAGCCAGCCAAAATCAGCTTCCGATTATGCCGATTTCACCGGACTTGAGAGATGGCCGTCCATCTCCCGATTTATCGGAAGATGGCCGGCCTTCTCTTTCAAAAATAAGCAGGATAGTAACATAGTAAATGACCATCAGGCATGTTCCTCTCCCTTGCTTTCAGTCAAACAGCATGCATATCATTTGCATCTTTTTATGGTTGAGCATTGGGGAACCATTTTTCTGTGCTGCTCCCATGGTATTGATCGGGTGCTGTTCCAGATAGCGCTGGAGTTCTGAGCATCGGCCCATCAGTGCATTCCAAGCCTCATTCTGGAGTCATCAGAGATTTTGACTACACTCCCGCAGGAATCCCATGGCAACTTCTTCCATCCCCACAGGAATCCTGGGACAAATTCTTCCACAGCGCAGGAGAGGTACCTTGGGGTGATGGTGTCTAAAGATTTCAAGGTGGTAAAACAATGTGACAAGGCGGTGGCCAGAAGGCTGCTAGGCTGCATAGAGAGCAGTACAACCAGCAGAAGAAAGGAGGTGTTGATGTCCCTGTACAAGTCATTGGTGAAGCCCCACTTGAAGTACTGTGTTCAGTTTTGGAAGCCATATCTCACTAAGGACGTACAAAGACTTGCAGTGGTTCAGAACAAAGCCCCTGAAACGCCCACAGGTTAGCCGGTTTCAGCTCAGACACTAACTGTGAATGTTTAGCAGCACGAACTGGTTAACTTTCACTGAATATTCGTGGTTAGCCATGGACAAGTGATTTAAACATCCAGGAGCCTCTCCAGGCCGTTTAAATTGCTTTAAATATTGGGTGGACTGTTATTATGGGACTCCATAATGGTGTCCGAAGTGTCTCCTTGAACTTGTTAGGCATATGTCTTGAACCCTGAAACAGTGAATTCCTTATCCCCATCACAAAATCTATGTCAGGGTTTGGAGAAGGTCTGGGGGAATTAGCTCTGAAATTGAGTGAACCCTCTGGAAGGAAGCTGCATACCTATCTCAGGGCCAGATGCACTAAACTTAACGAGCAAGTAGTAAACCCTGGCATGCACTAAAGACTTCTCCAAGCCTTTTTCCCACGACAGTAGCAACTAATGAAAACGGAATGCAGATGAGCAAATTGTGTAGAAACCCTATTGTAATGAGATGCACTAACCTTTTCCGATTGCCTTAACGCTGGAAAATCTAACAAGAGGTCTGTACCTGTCGTTGGGGCTGCGTGGGATTGAAAAACGTCTATAAATGTTACAAAAAAAAAATCAGGGAAAAAAAGTGCTCGTCAGGGACGTCCTTTATAGAAGTGCTTCACTATAAAAAAAAAAAAAAGACGAGCTGTGCCTATGGACATCCTTTATGGACGTCCTTCGCTCCCCCCCCCAAGATCGCCGCTGCTCCCCCTCCCCCCTGCATTGAAATATTAGCTTCCTGCAGCCCCGGCCTCCCCGCCATCCTCCGCACACCCGCCCCCACTGCCCCCCAAGATCGTCACCGCTGCCGCTCCCCCTTCACCCGCCCCCCTCCGTCTGCTACCAGGCCGGGCCCTCACAGCGCCTCTCACCTCCGTGTGAAGGCGCTGCTGCAGGCAACAGCTGATTGCCTCCTTTCGGACTTCCCTCCTTTCCTCCCTGGCCCGCCCTCATCTGATGTAAGTAACTTACATAAGTAACTTACGTCAGACGAGGGTGGGCCAGGGAGGAAAGTCCGAAGGGAGGTGATCAGCTGTTGACTGCTGCAGCGCTTTCACACAGAGGTGAGAGGCGCTATGAGGGCCCGGCCCGGTGGCAGACAGAGGGGGGCGGGTGGAAGGGGGAGCGGCGGTGGTGACGACCTCAGGGGGGCGGTGGGGGTGAGGCCTCGGGGGTGCGGGAAGCTGTCATTTCAATGCAGGGGGGAGGAGGAGCGGCGGCAATCTCGGGGGGGGGGGGGCGAAGGACGTCCATAAGCACAGCTCATCTTTTTTTTTTATATATATAGCGGACGTCCATAAAGGACGTCCTTGGCATGTGCAGAGCAGCCAGCATAACGCTTGGCTGCTCTGCGCATGCTCGACCGGACGACTGTTTAATGATGGAATAGAGAATGCAAGTGAGCTACAATGAGCAGCTCATTTGCATTCCTATTCCTTGATGCATGCCTGTTCCTTACCGATTCGCTAAGGGAATCGGTAAGGAAAGGGCTTTAACGAGTCTTTAGTGCATCTTGGCAGTTGTTAAAATACATATGAATGTTTTAATAATTCACCTCTTATGCCTTCCCCAGGATCCTCCCATTTCACCCCTCAAGCTGAACTAACACCATAATGTTTTT
Organism: Microcaecilia unicolor; assembly: GCF_901765095.1. Classification (NCBI taxonomy): domain Eukaryota; kingdom Metazoa; phylum Chordata; class Amphibia; order Gymnophiona; family Siphonopidae; genus Microcaecilia; species Microcaecilia unicolor. The sequence continues at coordinate 291,100,223 of NC_044034.1, forward strand.
TTTTGTTACATTTGTACCCCGCACTTTCTCACTCATGGCAGGCTCAATCTGGCTTACATATTGTATACAGGTACTTATTTGTACCTGGGGCAACAGAGGGTTAAGTGACTTGCCCAGAGTCATAAGGAGCTGCCTGTGCCTGAAGTGGGAATTGAACTCAGTTCCCCAGGACCAAAGTCCACCACCCTAACCACTAGGCCACTCCTCCACTTAACACTAATATAAAACTCTTTTCTACATGTACCACCCTCTCATAAATTGACATACTGGTCTTTTTAACCTAGAAGGGTTTAATTATTGCTTGACAAACACAAAGACTTGCACACACACAGCATGTACATGCAGACTTACACATACCAAAGGCAGCTTTGAAAGTAATTTTAAGGTCTTATTGCTTGGGATGAATTGGTTTAACTGAAAGTTGCTAACATCTGTGCTGCTAAAATGACATTTGGCCTTGTAGTCAGGTTAAAAAAGGCAGGCCTGGGAGTGTGTATAGTCCATAATATGACCACGTCTAAAGCATGGACACCTAAATGTGGAGGTCCACAGGAATCACCTCTCTCACCAACCATCTTCAACCTAATGATGATCCCGCTGGCAAAACTCCTATCAAACCATAACCTCAACCCATATATATACACTGATGATGTGACAATATACATCCCCTTCAATCAAGACATTAACGAAATCCTCAACGAAATCAATCAAAGTCTACACATCATGAACACATGGGCAGATGCATTCCGTCTGAAACTAAACGCAGAAAAAACTCAATGCCTAATACTCACCTCCCAATACATCACAAAAGAATTCACAGCTATAAACACACCAAACCTGAACCTTCAAATCGCAGAAACGCTAAAGATCCTTGGAGTCACTATCGACCGCCACCTAACGCTCGATACTCATGCTAGCAACACAACTAAAAAGATGTTCTACAGCATGTGGAAACTTAAAAGGATAAGACCATACTTCCCAAGATCCGTCTTTCGAAGCCTAGTACAATCCCTCGTACTCAGCCATCTGGATTACTGCAACTCACTATACGCAGGTTGCAAAGAACAAACACTGAGAAAACTTCAAACAGCCCAGAATACGGCAGCCAGACTCATCTTTGGAAAACCAAAATATGAGAGTGCAAAACCATTACGAGAGAAACTACACCGGCTTCCACTAAAGGAACGCATCACTTTTAAAGTGTGCACATTAGTCCACAAAATCATTCACGGCGAAGCCCCAGCCTACATGTCTGAGTTAATAGACCTACCACCCAGAAACGCCAAAAGATCATCCCGAACCTTCCTAAACCTCCACTTCCCCAACTGCAAAGGCATGAAATACAAAACGTTACATGCATCAACCTTTTCTCACATGAGCACGCAATATTGGAACACACTGCCACGCAACTTAAGAACAATCAACGAGCAAGCTTCCTTCCGCAGATCACTGAAGACCCATCTTTTCGAAAAGATTTACGGAAAGAACCAAAACACATAAAGTCCACACCTACTATCCACGAATGCAACACACATCCACCTCGGAACTCTCATTCCCGTAATATCACATCATTCATACCTCCAATCACAGAAAGATATATATTATATGTCTTTATGCCCCCTTATCGCCCTCTAAGCTCCCATTGTTTCCTTCCAATGTTTCAATGTTTGTGCTCCATTGTTACACTCTCAACGACACTTCAATTGGTTCGCATAATTATGCAAAATATAATCCATAACCAATATCTAACAAATTGTATTTCCAACATTTAACTCCTATTGTAAGCCACACTGAACCCGCAAAAAGGTGGGAAAATGTGGGATACAAATGCAATAAATAAATAAATAAAATAGCCAGCATAAATGCACAAATGTTCACAGGCACTTTTATTGCACATACATTATGGACAATTTTCAGAATAGCTTTCCTTTTAAAATTAGCTGCAATGTTTGTGTGCTAGAAGGGCCTGCTTACATTGCCAGAACTACAGGCTGAGTATGACATATGCTCATATACACAGGTATATACTTGTCATGAGAGCAGGCTAAGATTGCAGATTCTGGTTGCTAGCGTTTGAATATGTCACTGGAAATGTAGAAAGCAAATTTACATATCAGCATATGTGTGTGAATGGAAAACAGATCAAAAGGGTGACAGAGAGAGAGAGAGAGAGAGCGCGCAAGTGTGTCTGTGTGTGTTTATGGAAAGCAGATCACAAACTCTGTGTGTGTGTGTGTGTTTGAATGGAAAAGAGATCAAAAGCAGAGTGTGTGTATGAGTGAGAGAGAGAGAGAGAGAAAGAGAGAGAGAGAGAGAGAGAGAGAGAGAGTGTAAATGGCAAGCATATCACAAAGGCTATGTGTGTGTAAGAATGGAAAGATCAGAAAGGGGGTGTATGTGAATGGAAAACAGATCAAAAGGTTGTGTGTGAGAGAGACAGTGTGTGCATGTGTGTAAATGGAAAGCATATCACAAAGACTATGTGTGTGTGAATGGAAAGCAGAAAGGGTGTGTGTGTGAGTTTGAGATAGGCTCACTTAGCCTGTGTGTGTGGATGTTTGAGTGAATGGAAAGCAAATCTCACAGGGAGTATATGTGTGTGAGTACGAGTGTGAAGCAGGCTATTCTAAGTGATAAAAAGTACATAACTGGTTTCTATAGATCCCAGATCTCCATACAGATTGGCTAAAGCTTTCACTACTCTGGGCCCTATAGATCTAGAGTCCCTATATAGCCAGTTGAGGCATTTACTGCTCTGTTCCCTATGGATCCAAAATTGCCACACAGGTCAGCTGAGGCTCTCACTGCTCTGGTTCCAGTATATCCAGAGTCCCCCCACACAAGCCACTCTGTCATGTTCTGGTCCCCATAGTTCCCCAAATGGACCAACTAAGGCTCTCACAGCATTACTCCCCATAGTTTTAGACAGATGCCATCATGTGTTACACTGGCTTTGTGCCTGAATGTGTGAGAAAGAAAACCCAAGCACTTTCCAGGATGCAACTTTCAGTAACCGGCAAAATTGGACACATTCCCACCCTGCTCTGTGTTTGGCTTTACTGCTGCCAGAAGGGAGTTGTTTCTGTAGGTGTGACAAGGGGAGGAGCAGATAGTGTAGGCAGAAGATTGGTCCCGAACTACAGTAACCTCTGTGCGTGTGATGTGTGTTTGTACATGTGATAGGGCTGCAGGAATCAAGCCAAAGGGGAAGACACATCCTGTACTCCATAACACAACTGAAAAAACTGATGTGACTTTTAAGAACCACACTGAGTTAAATAATGCCCCAGGCGGCTGGAGGGAAGATACACTATGATACCATTGAAGACAATCCCTGATCTCCTCTCCCTTTCATGCCCAGGCTAGCAGCTTATCTTGCCAGGGCACCAAGACTTCTGCTCTTACCACTGTGGTTCAATGATGAGCCATTTGAATGTGTAGCCCTGTATCTACAAGACCCATCCTGGTTCAAACAACTGATGTGCGAAAGCAAGGATCATGGGAGGGAGCTGAAAGGAGAGGCACTGGCAGCAGAGGGGCACTGGAACTGCACTCCTTTCTGGTACCTCCTGCCCCTGTTTCCCACCCCCTGGCGGTTGCTTGGCTTACACAGCCTTTGTGATGACTCCGTGATCTGCGTGCAAGACTGTATGTTTGCTTTATGTATATGACAGGATGGGGGGGTGAAGAATAAACAGTACTCTACATTCATAGAGAGTAAATAAACTAATGAAACATGCTCACATGCTCTTCACATGTCTCCCATTAAATCCTCTTTAAGTCTCCCCCTGCTCCCTTAGGAATAGGAACCCATATACAGTGCTATATCCTTCTTTGTAAATCCTCCAGGTTTCTTATGACACAGTATTGCTCCAATCTCCAAAGGTCCTCCAGGGCTGGTATGCCCTCCTTGTCTGCTTGTGGGACTAGTTCCCTGAAATGAGACCACTTAAAACAAGAAGGCGAGTCAACAATCGTATTATTAACTCCTGGTATATGTCGTTAAGCTTTTGGGGGAGTTGTTTTCTACTACTCTTTTTTCTGGTCTTTATTTGAAATAAATCAAAATGAAAATACGATCCTACCTTTTTTATTGGACTAACTCTTCTTCAGATCGGAAATGGTCTTTATTTGAAACCAATGATAGCATAGCCCTGTTGCAGGGTTTGTTAAAAAGTCCACAACTTTTCCCTGGGCTGTTGAGGTTTCAGGTTTTGTTTTTTTTATTTTGCTCTAGTTTGGCATGATATCCTCTCAAGTTGATTGATTAAGCAAATTTAATTATTTTTGTGATATTTGATTTTTGCTTTCCATTTTATAGTGATTCTGATATGTGGTCAGGCAATCTAATATAAATTCCTTAAGTAGGCCCATGACCATGCTACCACATTTCAGGAACTGAATATTTATCACTTCCACCACATACAGTACATGATGTCACACCAGAACACCACCTTCTTGTTTACCAGCTCCCCCCCCCCCCCCCCCCCCCCCCCCCCATTTTGAGTGCCATGACTATCAGGAATAGCTCAAAGAAGGTTGTGTTCCTAGTCACCCTGTTCTCCCTCTAGGTTTCCAACAATTCCACCAGACTAAAAAATATATAACCCAGCTAAAGAACTTTATTTGTTATTTTTAAATTGCAGTGCTCAGTAGTGCTGTAGTGTCCTTTAGACCAAATCTAGGGTTGCCAACTGGCTGGTTTTCAGCCAGCCTTGCCGGTTTGTAAATGACCAGGATGCCTGCTGGCAAACCTTTAAAACTGGCAACAGAAAAAAAAACAAAAACTTTTTTTTGTGCCTCCAGCTCCCTGCCCCCACGGACCGGCAGCTTCTATTCCCTTCCCACCCTCCCACAAGTCTAATCTCTCAACACCTACCTCTCCTCCTACTCCCAGGCTCCCGTGGGTCCGGCGGCATTTCTCCCTCCCTTCTTCTCCCCCTCACCGCGGTAATCCTCCAATAGCAATGAGTCACCTCACCGGCAGCAAGGAAGACGCACTACTTCCAGCTGCCCCAGGGCTTTCCCTCTGCTGTGTCCCGTCTCCTCTTATGCACATTCCTGTGAGCGGAATGCAGCAGGGAGAAGGCTCCAAGGGTAGTGGAAGCAGTATGTCCTCCTTGCTGCCAGTGACTTTTGTGTTTGAAGGATCGTGTGTAGGAGGAGGAGAGGGATTGACGCCAGACCAGCACGGGAAGGGGGGGGGGGAGGAATTGATGCCAGACCTTCATGGGGGGGGGGGGGATTGAGAGGATTGATGCTGGACCTGCACTGGGGGGGAGGGATTGATGCCACATCTCTACCAGGGGAGGGAAGGAGGGAGGGAGGGATTGATGCCAGATCTGTAGGGGGATGGTGAGGAGGGAGAGAGAGAAATGCCAGACCCACATGTGGGCAAAGAAGGAAAGATATCAGATCCACATCGGGGGGGGGGGGGGGGGGGGGAATGCTAGACCTGCATAGAGGGGGAAGATAAGGAGAGATGCCTGACCTGCATGGAAGGGGAAGAAGGATTGATGCCCAACCTGTGGGAAGGGAGAGGAGGGATGCCAGACCTTGAGGGAGAAAGCAGAGAGGGGAGAGATACTAGGAGGGGATGGGGATGGGGAGAAAGGGGAATAGATGCGGGGGGGGGGGGGGAGAAGGGAGAGCTGTACACACTGGGAGAGGAGAGGGGAGGGGAGGAAAAAAAGAGAGAACGACTGGATCTGGGGGGAGAGGGAAGAAAGAGTGATTCTGGTCAGGGGTGAGGGGAGTGGAAAGTTATGAAAAGAGGAGATCAGGGACACAGAGAAAAGTTGGTAGGCATGTAGAGAGTATAGGGACACCAAGAGGGAGGAGGGATGCCAGACCTTGAGGAGGGAGAAAGCAGAGAGGGGAGAGATACTAGGAGGGGATGGGGATGGGGAAGAAAGGGGAATAGATGTGGGGGGGGGGGGGAAGAGAAGGGAGAGCTGTACACACAGGGGGAGGGGAGGAAAAAAAGAGAGAACGACTGGATCTGGGGGGAGAGGGAAGAAAGAGTGAGAGAGATTCCGGTCAGGGGTGGGGGGAGTGGAAGGAGATGAAAAGAGGAGATCAAGGACACACAGAAAAGATGGTGGGCATGTAGAGAGTATAGGGACACCAAGAGGCAATGCTAGATAAAGAAGGAGGGGTAGGGACACTGAGAGGGCAGATGCGGAACATGGGGAGAGGATAGAGACAGGAATATAGAGGAGAGATGCTGGACAGGACAGATAAGGGACACAGAGAAGGTGGTGGATAAGGAGAAATGTGAAATGGACAGGAGATCCTGGCAACAGAATTGAAAAAAAAAAGAAAAGATAAAAGCTAGAAAGAGACACGGATCAAAGGAAATGGGAAAAATAAAATGCTCAGACAACAAAGGTAGAAAAAAAAACATGATTTTGAATTGGAATATGTCAGCTTTTGGACATGTTCACCTCTGATATCTTGCATTTCAGTATCTATTTCTCTAGTGTTGCTGTATATGTAAAGACTGACTTTCTGAGGCTTTTGTCTTCATATCTCTATTACTGATGTGTAGTTCTTTGTTTCATATTTGTTGAGGGTTTGACTTTGTTTTGTGCATGTGACCAAGGTGTGGTATTCAGCTAGTGTTTAGTTTCTGTAGCAGTCTGACGTGTTCTGTTTTGTTTTTCAATAGAAAGTATATTGGTATTCTAGGGTGCTGCTGCCTTTTTACAGGTAAGGTTTTTGCTATTTGAATCCTGGACATTCTCTCTCTCTAGTCCCTGATGCCCAGGAGCAGCAAGCTCTGAAAGACTTATGGGGCCCCTGCAAGTGTGATGGTTTTGATGACAGGCTCTAAATGGGGTGAGGGTGGCCATTTTGAGCCAATAGAGGGTTAAGTGGCTTGCCTAAGGCCACAAAGACAAAGAGCCACCATGGGATTTGAACTTGGGCCCACTGACTTCTAGCCCAGTGCTTTAACCATTAGGTTACTCCTCTGCCTCATACCAGACATCAGTGCTACTTTATTATGACAGGTTTTCTATATAGGTCTAGACTGTGGGGGTTTTTTTTTGTTTGGTTTTTTTTTTTTTTAGAGTTTGGTTACTGGAGCTCTGTTTCTGTTATGTAAAGTTCGTGAAATAATCATAGAATGTATGTACATGTTGCAGGTTTTTTTCTTCTGAGATGACAACCCTAGGTGTAGAGGGGTGGGGTAGGACAAAGATGCAACAGTAGGTGTGGAAAGGGCAAGGCACGGGGGGGGGGGGGGGGGGGGGGGGGAGTAAGACAATGGCAGAGCATGACAGTGGCATTCCTTGGTTGGCTGCCATCCGGGGTGGTTCACCGCTGCGCATCCCCCCCCCCCCCGGCGCATTACCCTCAACCCCTCCCCCCAGGTGCATTCTTCTTACCTGCTGAGGTACTGGGTTCCCTGCTCCCTCTGCCCCGGAACAGGAAGTAAGAGCAGAGGAAGCAGGAACCGGCAGAGCTGACAGCCGCATGGCTGCTCTCTGCACCCCTCCTGCAGCATGCACCTGGGTGGACTGCCCTCACCACCCTGCCCTCGGTACGCCACTGGGGCATGAAGTGGGGCAGGCGTGGGGTTTTTCTTTGTCAAAAAGTTGGAAACCTTACCTTCAACTGTCTGGCCACTGGACTGAACACCAGGAGCCCTGACAAGAAACTCCAAAGTCTGTCCGCTCTGAAGCATCTGAATATACAGTGGGGGAAATAAGTATTTGATCCCTTGCTGATTTTGTAAGTTTGCCCACTGACAAAGACATGAGCAGCCCATAATTGAAGGGTAGGTTATTGGTAACAGTGAGAGATAGCACATCACAAATTAAATCCGGAAAATCACATTATGGAAAGTATATGAATTTATTTGCATTCTGCAGAGGGAAATAAGTATTTGATCCCTCTGGCAAACAAGACCTAATACTTGGTGGCAAAACCCTTGTTGGCAAGCACAGCGGTCAGACGTCTTCTGTAGTTGATGATGAGGTTTGCACACATGTCAGGAGGAATTTTGGTCCACTCCTCTTTGCAGATCATCTCTAAATCATTAAGAGTTCTGGGCTGTCGCTTGGCAACTCGCAGCTTCAGCTCCCTCCATAAGTTTTCAATGGGATTAAGGTCTGGTGACTGGCTAGGCCACTCCATGACCCTAATGTGCTTCTTCCTGAGCCACTCCTTTGTTGCCTTGGCTGTATGTTTTGGGTCATTGTCGTGCTGGAAGACCCAGCCACGACCCATTTTTAAGGCCCTGGCGGAGGGAAGGAGGTTGTCACTCAGAATTGTACGGTACATGGCCCCATCCATTCTCCCATTGATGCGGTGAAGTAGTCCTGTGCCCTTAGCAGAGAAACACCCCCAAAACATAACATTTCCACCTCCATGCTTGACAGTGGGGACGGTGTTCTTTGGGTCATAGGCAGCATTTCTCTTCCTCCAAACACGGCGAGTTGAGTTCATGCCAAAGAGCTCAATTTTTGTCTCATCTGACCACAGCACCTTCTCCCAATCACTCTCGGCATCATCCAGGTGTTCACTGGCAAACTTCAGACGGGCCGTCACATGTGCCTTCCGGAGCAGGGGGACCTTGCGGGCACTGCAGGATTGCAATCCGTTATGTCGTAATGTGTTACCAATGGTTTTCGTGGTGACAGTGGTCCCAGCTGCCTTGAGATCATTGACAAGTTCCCCCCTTGTAGTTGTAGGCTGATTTCTAACCTTCCTCATGATCAAGGATACCCCACGAGGTGAGATTTTGCGTGGAGCCCCAGATCTTTGTCGATTGACAGTCATTTTGTACTTCTTCCATTTTCTTACTATGGCACCAACAGTTGTCTCCTTCTCGCCCAGCGTCTTACTGATGGTTTTGTAGCCCATTCCAGCCTTGTGCAGGTGTATGATCTTGTCCCTGACATCCTTAGACAGCTCCTTGCTCTTGGCCATTTTGTAGAGGTTAGAGTCTGACTGATTCACTGAGTCTGTGGACAGGTGTCTTTCATACAGGTGACCATTGCCGACAGCTGTCTGTCATGCAGGTAACGAGTTGATTTGGAGCATCTACCTGGTCTGTAGGGGCCAGATCTCTTACTGGTTGGTGGGGGATCAAATACTTATTTCCCTCTGCAGAATGCAAATAAATTCATATACTTTCCACAATGTGATTTTCCGGATTTAATTTGTGATGTGCTATCTCTCACTGTTACCAATAACCTACCCTTCAATTATGGGCTGCTCATGTCTTTGTCAGTGGGCAAACTTACAAAATCAGCAAGGGATCAAATACTTATTTCCCCCACTGTATATGTTGAGGTCCTCACTGGATACCGATGCCTCCTGCCACAAACACATCATTGTACTCACTCAGAAAGGCTCCTTACATGTGCAGACCCTCTGTAATATCACATGTAAAGCATATCCAGTGATGACAGCACCTGACACTTAACTGTTGCTCTTACTGTAACTGTGACCTCACCCTGGGCACGATACTTTACCCTACAATACCCTTAGAATACCTCGGGCAAAATATCGTGTATCGGACAGGGTTAAAGTACAGACATTAAAACTAGCCCCGTCTCCCCATTTCTAAAATGGGAAGAGGAAATAAAACTAAATTTGTTATTATATTTTGTTATGACTCAGGAAAACAAATGACTTTTACATTGATAATTCAATAAATTATTCTTTTTTATTTATGTTATGGATATGTGTCAAGTTCCGATCCGTTTAACAAATTCAATATATTTTTTTTTAGTACATCAACAATCCAACAGATCAACTTCTTCAACTTTTTATCAGATAAGTATAATTTGAATTTAGCAAAATTCATTAACTAAATATGTATCTAAACTTAAAATTTTGTCTAAACATTCCCCTCTTCTATAAGAATTGATTCTTTGTTATTATTTATTTTTCAGGTTCCTCATTCAACAAGCAGGTAAGTATAGTTTGTGGTTTTTTTTCCCTGTTCCTTCAGTTAGCTCCTTATAAGTCAGTCTTTGTGCTGTTTGTATGTTAACCTCAGTACACTTAGCTTTCTTCCCGCTTTCTTGTATATCTTCAGTTCTTCTTCTTTCTTTAACGTTGGGTACCGTACTTTTGCTGGAGACTGAAGCTGGAAGCTGGCTGAGGAATACCTACTACTCTAATCTTTAAAAATGAAAAGAAGAAAAACCCTATCTTTTTCTTGCTTAAGCAGTCTCTACTGCTGTAGAATTCCAAAAAGAAAATATTCTATATTCTATCTCTTAATGATCGCTTGTATTAAGCTTAACTCATTCCTAGATTAACTAAACTCATCCCTAAATTAACTATCCCAGAGAAAATAAACAGATAATTGAGAAACCCTATGCTTCCAACCCCCCCCCCCCCCCCCCACTTCAGTTTTTTTAATGGTATAATCAGAAATATCAAATACCCCCTTTCAAACATTTATTACCTACTTTAAGTTAATTTTTATGTCAGGGGTTTCAATATTTATGTGCTTACTATTAATTTATTTTTGAATGTAAACAGCCAATTTCCTCTCACTAAAGTTTATTAGCACCTCACTTGTTTGCAAGTGCTGTCAATACAACAACTTTCAAATAAATTAATTTTCATCAAAAACCGACAGACTTGGCTGTTCAATAAATAAGTCAACTGGTAATTTTTTTTCAGTACTCTGCCTGAATATCAAAGTGGATGTCAGGAACTTTTAAATCCCACCACCTTCCAATAACTACTAGTAGTTTCAAGACACAGAGCATAAAGTGGTGCAATACCTCTCAGATTCAAACTGAGTTTTAAAACTCTATCTCCCACTCACACAACTCGGAGCCTCTAACAACCGCGTAGCTCCTCTGTATTAGACTTAATAAGAATTCATACAGGCACACTACTTTCAGGCTCAAATATATTTTTTTTCTCAGACTTTTAAAGTAATTTTTGAGTACTTCTGAAAGGACTCTCTTATAGACGTCCATTCAGTTACACATTGCCCACCCAACTGTCCCTAAAGACAGTTTAGAATCTTTAATTAATCTCCCCGAGCTCGTGCCTTAAGCACGAGCCTCCTGCCCCGTTAAACCTCTTTTTTGTTAAAAACACAGCCTTTTTAGACCCAATCAAACAATTTTTAAACATTTACACAAACACAGCTGTTCAATTAAAAACAAATATTTGTACCTTGTGGCTCCTGAAGTCCAAAAATCCTCTTTTCCTTGTGGCACGAGCCTCCTGCTTCTCTCTTCCACGAGCCAGCACCGGCTCGTGCCACCTCCGATACACCCAGCTCTCCTCCTCTTCAACCTGGCGCATGCAGCGCCCACAACATGACCGGCCACGTTATTAAAACAAAAAAACGCTGGGAGAGTGCACCGGAGCACTCCCGCACTCTTCTTCCGGTCCCACGCCGACTTTATCTTTTCTTCGGAACCGGCTCTGCACTTTTAAAAGAGCCGGTTCCCTTTAAGCCTAAAGAATCCCGGGCCCTGCGTCAAAAACGTGCGTCTGACGTCATTACGTCAACGTCAGACGCCGACACAGGGCCAATCAGAGCCCAGAACACTCCCCAAGCTCTCCCCGGCTTCCCTTCTTCGCCTTCGCTCCACCCACCACCAAACAGCAGACCCACGCTGCCGCCGGAGCGCCTCTCTCTCCCTGACGCGGTCTTGCTTTAGCGCCCACGCGCCTAAACACCCCAGAAGACTAGTGCGAATGCTGCACCTCCTTCCTCCTTCCGCATCGCTGCTCCCCCCCCCCCCGAGCACTACAAAAAAAAAAACCCACCCTGAATCCGCCCACACCATTCCCGCGATGATGTACACCCCACCGCTCCAGACCTCAGCCACCCTCAGAGCCACAGGTACCGGAATTATTTAACCCCTTATGGGTTACATTACCATACAACCTAGGAAAATCCTGCACATGGAGATCAAACTTCATGCAAAGCTCAAATGTCCTATCAGGATTTGCATTTGCTTTAGAGTCCCTTTTTTTTTTTTTTAAAGCAGATTCTAGGTTTTTGATGAGGCCTTGCACTTACACAAGCTAGGACTCTGGACGATGCAAACCATTTCCTTAGAGTTGAACTCTGTGCCTGGGACATGAGTTCTGTGATCAGGCCCTCTGTCTTGTTGTCCCTCATCAAAAGAATGGCAAAGTCATCCGTCATACTGTGAAATTCCTACAGCATATCTGTGCATGCCGATGTACCAGCAGGGCCCAAGAATAGGAAATTGTATAGGTAATGAAGAATGTTATCATTACCTGACTTTTGAGCCATTACGCGGTGCACATAAGGGCTGAAGGTTTCAAAGTATGCATATGAAATGGAGTACCCCATCAGCATATATCTGTCAAAACAGTGTTATCCCTAGAATCTGAAGCCCAATTGATGCTCTGGCAGTAACCGAAAGGTGGACTCTATGTCTGCCTTTGCCGTGAGGGCCTCCACTCCACAGCTCCTCACCAGGTTAACTGCACTGTTGAAAAAGGCATATCTGACTGAGCACCAATCCAGTGGGAGGTAGTCATTTACTGACTCCCCCGCTGGGTAGGAGAGATTGTGAATCAGCCGGAACTTCCTTTCTCCCTTCTTAGGGTCCACAGCTATGGGAGACACCACCGAGTCAGGATAAGGGCAGTCTGCAAATGTGAAAAATGAACTTGCAGAGCTGTTGTTAGTTGTCATTTGTCTTTAAAATAAAGCATGGTACTGGAAGACTGGAGAGTGGTCAAAGTAATGCCAATTTTTAAAAAGAATTCCAGAGGTGATCCAGGAAATTATAGACCGGTGAGCCTGACGTTTATGCCATGCAGAATTAGAGACTATTATAAAGAAAAAAATTACAGAGCATATACAAAGGAATGGATTAATGAGACAAAGCCAACATAGATTTAGTCAAGGGAAATCTTGTCTTACCAATCTACTTCATTTCTTTAAAGGGGTGAATTAACATGTGGATAAAGGTGAGTCAGTCGATATTGATTTTCAAAAGGCATTTGACAAAGTACATCATGAAAGACTCCTGAGAAAATTAGAAAGTCATGGGATAGGAGGTAATGTCCTATTGTGGATTAAAAACTGGTTAAAAGATAGAAAACAGATAGTAGGGTTAAATGGTCAATATTCTCAATGGACAAGGATAGGTGGTGGGGTTCCCCAGGGGTCTGTGCTGGGACCACTGCTTTTTAACATATTTATAAACAATCTAGAAATGGGAATAACTAGTGAGGTAATTACATTTGCTGATGACACAAAGTTATTCAAAGTTGTTAAATCGCAAAAGGATTGTGAAAAAGTGCAAGAGGATCTTACAAGACTGGGAGACTGGACATCCAAATGGTAGATGATATTTAATGTGAGCAAGTGCAAAGTGATGCATATAGGAAAGAGGAACCCAAATTATAGCTACGTGATGCAAGGTTCCACATTAGGAATTACCGCACAGGAAAAGGATCTAAGTGTCATCATTGATGATACCTTGAAACCCTCTGCTCAGTGTGCAGCGGCAGTTATGAAAGTAAATAGAATGTTTGAAATTATTAGAAAAGGAATGGAAATCAAAAATGAGAATGTTATAATGCCTTTGTACCGCTCTATGGTGCAACCGCACCTTCAATACTGTGTGCAATTCTGGTCCAGTATCTCACAAAAAGATAGCGGAATTAGAAAAGGTACAGAGAAGGGCGACAAAAATGATAAAGGGGGTGGGACAACTTCCCTATGAGGAAAGGCTAAAGCGGCTAGGGCTCTTCAGCTTGGAGAAGAGATGGCTGAGGGGAGATATGACAGAGGTCTATAAGCTACTGAGTGGAGTGTAACAGGTAGTCATGAATCGCTTGTTTACCCTTTCTATAAATACTAGGACTAGGGGGCATGCAATAAAGCTAAATTTTAAAAAAAACTGGAGAAAATATTTCTTCATCACCCCTTCCTTCCTCCACCCCATTCCCTGATTTTACCTTCTTTTTTTAAAGCCGGCGGTGGCAGCGATTCCCATACGCTGCCCTGCTGCTGGAACCGGCCTCTTCTCTACTTTCCTCTAAGGAAACAGGAAGTTACATCAGAGAGGTGGCCGCAGTAAAGGGATGAGGTGGGTGCTGGTGGCAGGGCAGCGTATTGGAATAGAAAAAGAAGATAAAATCAGGGAACAAGGTGGAGGAAGGAAGGGGGAAGATGCCGCTCCCGAAAGAATGCTGCCTGAGGTGGCTAATAGTCGGGCCACTTCTGATCTAACAGGTCAGATATTATGGATATGTCCAGTGGCGTACCTAGCTCGGTTGCCCCCCCCTCCCCGGAGCAGAGCACCCCCCTCCTCCAGGCAGTAAGGGGATGCATGGAGCAGTCGCAAAGCCACAGTCTACATGTGTGCAGCTGTCAGCTCTGCCGGTCCGCTGCCCCAGAATAGGAAGTTGACATCAGAGGAGGCAGGGGACCAGCAGAGTCGACAGTCACATGCATGTAGACTGTAGATCCACAGCTGGTCCATGTACCTCCTTACTGTCTGCACCCGCCACCTTGCCCTTGGAACACCACTGGATATGTCTTTTAGGCAGGCAACATTACAAATACAAGAAAAGTGAAAATCCATTTATCTCTATTCCTAGGCACCCTCAGCTGCCTTTCTTACCCTTCTTACCTTCCAGCAGAGAAAATATGTCTGTGTATCTCCACTTCCAGATCTTTTTCTTCACGATCTTGGGGACATATTGTCACTCCAGCTCAGGGGCTTCCTTAAATTTAACTATGAGACTTACCTTCTTCCAGTGTTGTTATGACCACATAACCCCTCTTTTCAAGTCACTACATGGGTTCCCCATCTGCATCAGGGGCGTAGTGGGAGGGGGCCAGAGCCCGAGGTGGGGGGCACATTTTGGTCTGCCACCCTGCTGCTGCCCCCCCCCCCACTTCGCCTTTCCCCCCCACTGCCCTGCTGCTCTCACCCACTGCCGCAGCAAATACCTTAGCTGGCGGGGATCCTCAACCTCCACCAGCTGAAGCGTTGTCCAGCGCCAGTCTTCGGCACCACCGCATTGCCTAACCTGTTCTGTCTTTGCTTCACGTCCTGCACACTCCTTTTAGTGAAATTGAGCATGCTCAGTTTCACTAAAAGGAGCGTGCTGGACGTGAGGGGAAGACAGAGCAGGGCAGGCAATGTAGCGGCACAACGCTTCAGCTGGCGGAGGTTGGGGACCCCTGCTAGCAAAACCAGGGGCCCACAGGAAATGTGGGGGGGGGGGGGGCAGGCCCCCGTGGCCCCACATAGCTACACCACTGATCTGCATACAGTTTAAGCTTGTACTCACATACAAGAGCCTTCACTCCACAGCTCCTCATTGCCTCTCCTCTCTTATATCTCCTGTGCTCAGTACCTTAGTTCATTGGACAAGCTGTTCTTATCTGTGCCCTTCTCCTCCACTGCCCACATCCATGTTTGCACCTTATTGCATTATGGTGCCTTCTCACCATATTCAGATTCTATCTAAAACCCCTTCTTTTGGGCAGTTTTAAATCTGAAACCCTGGTACTCTCTGACCATGGCTTTCTTTCTGATTTAACCATTTCATGTGTCTTGTTTGTTGGACTAGCCATGAAATACAAACTTAATTAATCCTTCAGCTAAGGAAAAGGAGGATCTAAGCCAGATTCAGACTCTAAGCCATATCATCAAACATTATCTGCATTAATTTACCTTACAGAATAATTTTCTCCTTATTTTAGTCTTTGGTTGTTTGGTGCTGCTTAATGATTTCTGTTTTGTTACTAATGTTGGCATTTTTATGTTAACAGATATATAACTGATGAATATATATTTTTTAATCATCCTGAGCCTCATTGACAGGTGATTCAGTAAATGCACATAAATAAATAAATAAATAGGAGCAAAGGGCAAAGTAAATTTCAATCTTTAAAAACAGAACACAATGCTGCAGGGAAGAGGGTGAGCAGGGCACCCGGCACAGTGCCCACTGATAAGGGACATAGCCAGGATTGACACACAACTCACACCTGAAAATTGTGGGCCACTTAGGCCCTTTAATGTCACTCTGTGCAGGGCTGTCCCGAGGACTGTGTGGGCAATGTAGCCACCCAGGGTGCAAGGGAGTTGGGGGGGGGGGGGCGCAAAAGCTGTTCCTTGTTCATTGTTTCCCCTGCAATAGCTATGGTGCAGAGGGCAGCGTAGACTAAGGTTGCCAGCTGGATCCAGAGTCACCCAACAGGGTTGATCTAGAGGAGTAGCCTGGTGGTTAGTGCAGCAGACTCTGATCCTGGGGAACTGGGTTCAATTCCCACTGCAGCTCCTTGTAACTGTGGGCAAGTCACTTAACCCTCCATTGCCCCAGGTACAAAATAAGTACCTGTATATATGTAAACCGCTTTGAATGTAGTTGCAAAATACCACAGAAAGGCAGTATATCAAGTCCCCTTTCCCTTTATTTATTTAGATTTTGCTCACACCTTTTTCAGTAGTAGCTGAAGGTGAGTTACATTCAGGCACACTGGATATTTTTCTGTCCCAGGAGGGCTCACAATCTAAGTTTGTACCTGAGGCAATTGTATGCTGGAGCTTGTAGTCTTGCAATTCGTAAGAAATGAAATGGGGAAAATCAGATCTAAAAAATATCCCTGCATGCAATGAGGTAAACCAGGACTGGATCAACCCTTTCAGGCAAATCTGGATCCAGCTGGCAAACCCAGGGGTTGGGCATGATTCTGGCTCTAAACATTCCTAAAGCTGTGTGTGTCTTTGTCCTGTGACTGCCAGCTCTGACCTGCTCAGAGGCTGCAGATTCACAGCCAGCAGTGCAGGAAGAGGTGAGAAATAGCAGGCTGAATTGCTAGTTAAGTTACTGACTCCACCTCCAGATACGGAGAACAGGAGAGAAACAGAGAAAAAGAGGGTAGATAAAGGCCATTCTGCCCAGCCATTACATCCACTATCTCTTCCTCCCCCCTAAGAGATCCCATGTGCCTGTCCCACAGTTTCTTGAATTCAGATACGGTCCTCATCTCCACATCAGCAGGCTAAGTTACTGACCCCACAACCATGAGCTACTCTCATATTAACAGTGCCCCAATAAGGCATGCATGAAATAAATCTGTCTCCAGTTCTCCCAGGCTACTTGCTGACTCATTCTCCATGAGCAAGTGCAGAGATACAGTAGAGGGAGGAGTATATTCCCCTTCTCTTATTACCTTGTAACAAGAGGAAGCTAGAACCCTCTTGGTATACAGTGAAATCTATCCAGGCTCTTTTCATGCAAATATCCTTCCATACTCTGTGTAACACCTGCTTTCCTCCTTTAGTTTCTTCTCTGCTCTGCTTCATGACCTTGAGGTTTCTACTGTAAACCTGTTAGGGAGCACGTCCCCCTTATTTGTGTGGCAAAAGCACTGACACTTTCTTGATACTCCCAGGGCTGGACCTGGACTTGCAGAAGCCACTTGCCAAATATTCCCCTTGCCTGGCTCAACAAAGTACCTTTTCCTCTCTTTCAAATTGTTCCCTTTCTGCACTGAAGAGGAGGATGATAACATGCCACCAATTCCAGGCATCTTTAATGAGTGAGCATTATAAGAAAGCGACAGATTGACAACGATGATGAAAAAGACTCACCCTTGTGCAATCCTGACAATCAATTAAATCAAAGTTACATAAGACAAGGTTATGGCAACAAAGCTTCCAGGGAAATAATTTAATGCAAAATGTTATCAAACTAACCAAATGCTAACATACACTGTGTTAAAAAAAAAAAAAAAGCTATACAAAGCTTGTTTTCTGCATAACTGTCAAAACGTGACCAATTTCAATAAAATTTAGGATATGCCATCCTGAATAAATTTGCAATACGCCTACAGCAAATGTTCAAAATGGCTCCCATCGGTGCACACATATGCATGGAGTTGTTTTCTCCACTGATCAGCCACAGCATCAAAGACACTCTCACTCAAGATGGTCCACACCTCAGCCAGACGCTGCTTGAGATCATCAGTGTCATGAATCAACCTTTCATAAACATGTTGCTGCATGCGACCCCAAAATCCTGTAATCAACAGGGTTTAGGTCTGGACTGTTAGGGGGCCATAAGTCCAGCAAAATGAAATCCAGAGTCATTCTCTGACTGCAGCGGCTGGATGGTTTCATGAACATGATGATTGTTGAAACATTTAAACGTTGCCAGCAATATGCCGAATGGCCAGTAGCAGTTGCAGGAGCGACACAAGCAGTGAATGAGCCCTGTGCGATACGCCCCCACCTGCTTGCATTACACTCCTGCTCCATCCACTTTGATGACATCAACAAGGAAAGCCAATGGACAGGGTGCAATTTTGGCACACCAACTTCCCTTACGCTTTGTACTGGCTGCACATACCTAGCTATGGCCCTGAACAGTTGCTGTGATAGTAAAACTTTACAATAGCACTCACTATTAATTTTTGCACTTGGGTCAATGAAGAAAAGCTCTGTGCATCTCATTTTGGTCACTCCAATAGAGACTATGACGGATTGGAGTGGAGGAGTGGCCTAGTGGTTAGGGTGGTGGAGGAGTGGCCTAGTGGTTAGGGTGGTAGACTTTGGTCCTGAGGAACTAAGTTCAATTCCCACTTCAGGCACAGGCAGCTCCTTGTGACTCTGGGCAAGTCACTTAACCCTCCATTGCCCCATGTAAGCCACATTGAGCCTGCCATGAGTGGGAAAGTGCAGGGTACAAATATAACAAAAATAAAATAAATTTAATGGAAGCCAAGGGAGTATGCAGAAGACAATCAGCAGCAATATTGCACTTCTTCACTGCAGTTTGTGCCTAAGACCATTCATTTTGGATGTTGATAGGTGGCTCAACAATGAAAATGTTCTCATTTGCAAAGCCAAATGAAATCGACAATATATGGGGGGAGTTTGCAAAGGAATTGCTCGGACCATGTCATACAAGCAATGTAGCTTGTTCTCGGTTAGCTCGTCTCTGCATAAGACACCATAGGTCAAGATAATTGTGGATGATTTGACTCGCTGTTGACTGAGAAATGCTGAATGCTCAACTAATTTGACTAATGGACTAGCGAGTTTTAGGTGCATCCTCTTGACTCAGCCCAAGTTCTTCAACTGTCAGAATGTTATCTTCAGTTCAAACTGATTGGGCCCTGCTGTTTCCTAATTTGCGATCAGTTGAGCCCATTTCTCACAATTTCTTTTCAAATCATATTCTACGCTTACCCTCTTCCACATTTCTGACAACTCTTGCACCAGTCTATGAGAACCATAACCCTTCTCCAAATACAAATTTGTAATAAGGATCAGATCCTCTGACTGAAAACCATGGTAACTGTTTATGTTTAAAGAAAACTGGCATCTGCACATATTATGATGATAATTGCTAGGTATTGGCAACATTGTTTAAGTGAGGTGGCCAGCGTGAGTGTAGGGTTATTGAAAATTTATTCAGGATGATATATCTGAAATTTTAATGAAATGGGTCAAGTTTTGACAGAGTTATGCAGAAAACAAGCTTTGTATAGTTTTTTTTAAACACAATAGTATAACAAAACATAGTGCAGACATGTTTAATATGTTGGCTTTATTCACAACAAATTATGTTGACGTACAAGAAATCTTTGTCCTGAGTAGGAGAAGAGGTACTTGAGGCAAATCGGCATGCCCAAGAAGCATTTGCAAGGCAAAGCAAGACTTTAGCCCTGATCTCTTGATTCCCAGCCTATTATACACTCCCCCTAGGCCACACCCTCAACCTTTTGACTGAAAACAGAGCATGAATAATGCAAGATAAACCAGATCCAAGGCCATAGCGTGCAGATCTTGTGAAGACATGAGAACAATTTTATAGAAGTATGATGTGAAAACACAACAGCTTGAACTTAAAGTGCAAGAATGCATACGAGGGCTAGAAATAATTAGAAATCCAGTACAGAAACCCAAGGTGTATTTCAGCAAGGGTACCTGGGGTTGTCCATGTGTTAAAAAAAACAAAACAAAAGAAGAACTAATCTTTGCATACACAATAATAAAAACACAAACAGAAAAAGTGACAAGAAAGTCCTAAAGCAAATGGTGCAATATAACAATTTATTGTAGATTTCAATAAATCATCTTGTCCTTGGGTTAACTTTTTTTTTGTTACTTAAGAGCTCTGTACTGCAATGTGCAATCAACAAACGAGGGAGCTATATGGGAATGATAGGAAAAACTGAAATATTTGTATCAATCAAACATAATATCCTAATAACAGAGATGCTCATGAACAAGATTATGTATGCCATACTGCCGCACATTTTAAACAGTGAGGCGATCAGAGCATACTTCACCAGTTTTGCAAGACTTGCATTGACTCCCAGTAAAATTTAGAGATACATTCAAGACTTGTTCTCAAGTTCATTCTATTGCTGGCCTGCAACAGTAGGACATATTACCGACCAAGCTGTATTATAAGAAGGAATTTTTAACACTTCAGAAAAAATTAAAAACATAAAAATGTTCCATTTAGATTTTTAACTGAATTATGCTGGAATTACATGATTTTATGTCTGTACTTAATGTTATATTTGTGTATGTGTTAATTTTATGTTTATGTGTTAATTTTATGATTATAAAATTAGAAAATGGATGGTATAAAAAAAAAAGCCCTAAACTTAAATGGCTGCATGTGTGTGGATGTGTCAAGTGACACTTAGATGGTGACTCTGGCTGTGATCAACTAGGGCTGGTGCCGGGCAGACTCATACGGTCTGGATAACTACAAAATTAAATGAAATAAACAAATTGTCCTTTTATTCTGTGCAGTTCTCAGAGAGAGATATATCCAGCCCATCTCCTGGATCATTCCTGGTATTTTGCCATCAAGAATTTTCTAATATATTTACAGTGTCAAAGTTGTCTGCATGTATTATGTTTCTTGATCCTAGAATACCTAGAATACCACAGCCAGACTCATATTTGGGAAAACTAAATATGAAAGTGCAAAACCCCTAAGAAAGAACCTACACTGGCTCCCACTGAAAGAACGTACCATGTTCAAGATATGCACGATTGTTCATAAAATCATGCATGGAAACGCCCCGACATACATGTCAGACCTAGTGGACCTTCCACCCAGAAATGCTAAACGATCTTCCCGCACCTTTCTCAACCTACACTTCCCCAGCTGTAAAGGGGTCAAAATACAAACTAACACATGCGTCCAGCTTTTCCTACATGAGTACAAAGATGTGGAATGAACTACCAACTCACCTGAAAACGATCCACGAATTAAACAACTTCCGCAAAGCATTGAAAACCTATCTCTTTAACAAAGCCTACCACGAGAACCCTTAACTACTTGAACACAACCTTTACACTCCTTTACTCAGAATGTCTCACTTTACAGCTGCATAACCAGATCCTCTTGTCTTCTTTTATCTCTTTGCTACAACAACTGTATTTCTTCCCTGTTATGGCACTGCCATAACAGACCTTTGTAAGCCACATTGAGACTGCAAATAGGTGGGAAAATGTGGGATACAAGTGCAATAAATAAATAATAAATAAACATATCAAATCCCCTCCTTAACAACATTTTTTCTGATTTTCATTCCATTTCACTTATCTTCAAAGTATACTTCATTTTTACCTATTTAACACTTTTTTTTTCATGACATCCAGATCCCTATTTTAGAAAGGACCACCAGGGAATCTTTAAAAGATTTGAGTGGGGGATCACAGGAGGCACCTGAGGGGTTGCCTGGAGAGGGGGGAGGGGCAGGAGGGTGCACAAGTAGGCAGCTTTTACAGCTGACTGTTTGTTTCTCTCCTCTCCAACAGCTCCAGAGTAGCTATAAATTAGTTCATTAATGCTAGGGTCTCCAGAGCTGTGCATCGCCCTGAGTGCTCATTAGAATGCTAATGAGCTCATTGTAATACATTTGCATGGGGCTTGTGCATCAGACCCACAGAAACCTCATTAAAAAAGAGAGAGACCTTCCCCCTGATATTCAGCCAGTGGCAGGCAGCACAATTAGCTTCCGGTGGCACTGACCCCAGATATTCCATGCCGGGCCATTTTTGGTGACCGGATATCCGGGGTTTTTTTTGCCCACATCTAGCTTAACCAGCTATATGAATATTCAGTGCTGGCTCGATAAGTTAGTAATGGGCAAAGATAGGACTGTTAATTATGTGGTCTGATTTGCCCGCTAATCTTAGCCAGCCAGCGCTTAAATATTCGCGGATAGTCGGCTATATGACACAATAAAGCCTGTTAGCTGCTATGTGCTAAGCACAGTGGAGATAACCAGCAATCTTGCTTTGAATATTGATGCTTAGCCAGCTAAGTGCTATTTAACTGTCCAGGAGCCATTTCTGGCCGGTTAAATAGCGCTGAATATTGGTCCCCTTATATACAATACATTGAAAGCTTCAGTTCAGTGTGAAGTATTAGTCACAGAAAAAGAATGTTAAGAATTATTTGGAAAGGTATAGAGAATGAACTATATAGATCCATGGTGCAAACCCTTCTAGAATTTTCCATCATGATGGAAGGCACCAGATTCAGCTGTGTGAAGTAGAAATCCATCAATAGTTATGTAAATTAATTATGTCATTGTACTGTGTCAGATGCTATGATACTGTATCATGATTTCTATTACTTCAAAACAGATGTTGACATTTTTGCTTTAAAATGTCAGTTATGGAAATACCTTGTACAGTTTATTTAGAACTTGATAGACTGCCATTTGCATTATTGTTTGTAAGGGGAAAGGGAAAGGGACTTGATATACTGTCTTTCTGTGGTTTATTTTGCAACTACATTCAAAGTGGTTTACATAGTATATACAGGTACTTATTTGTACCTTGGGCAATGGAGGGTTAGGTGACTTACCCAGAGTCACAAGTAGCTGTGGTGGGAATTGAACCCAGTTCCCCAGGATGGAGGTCTGCTGCACTAGCCACTAAGGCTACTCCTCCGCTCCTCCATAAGTCATATCATAGCTGGATTGAGAAAACATAGTAACATAGCAACATAGTAGATGACGGCAGAAAAAGACCTGTCCGGTCCATCCAGTCTGCCCAACAAAAGAAATACAATATCATATATAGAGAAAGAAAAGATAGAGCAGACTAGTCTAATTACCTATTCCAGTCCTCCAAATCCAGTAGTGATAGCTGGACAAGTATCCACCAAAAGCATCCAGTAGTGATAGCTGGACAAGTATCCATCCCAAAAGCATCCATAAGAAGAGGGGTTTTCAGATCTCTCTGATCTCCCTGCAAGATATGAAGTTGCAAAGTGTGCCAGCATATATCACACAGTAACTCACATGGGAAAAACATTCAGCATACACATGCTCTTCTTCAAATTAATGTATATTATTCAACTCAAAAAATGTGAAAAAGGATGCTATGTTGGCGAGACAGGCCAAATGCTTAAGACCAGATTGAATCTACACAGATACCACATCAGAAACTATAGTGCTAACCAGGGTGACACCTTTGTAGGACAGCATTCTGCCAGACCAGAGCACTGTACTATGCTTTATGGTGAGAATACTAAAAGGAAGTTTCAAAACCATCCAGGAATGAAAAATCTTTGAAGTTAAAATGATTAAATATGTTGGCACCCACCAGACAGGACTTAACAAAGATCTGGAATCCTATCACATTATAAACCATAAAATTATACTCCATCTCTCCCTGTTTCTCACCCCACTCTCCACCTACCTTCCCCATGAGACTGCTTTTATGTTTCACAGGTATATTCTGATATATATCATTATTTGCTCATTTCTGATCTGAAGAAGAAGGGTTACCCTCAAAAGTTCTTCAAAAAATGTATTGTTAGTCCAATTTTAAAAAATGTATCTTCTTTTGTTTATCTTGGTCTAGTGCACTAAAAATAAAATGCCGGATAGAGTCTAAGTGAATGTCTGAAAAAGGGTATCACAAGAAGATTTTGTTGAGTTGATCTAAATGCTCTAGATCAGGGGTTCTCAACCCAGTCCTAGAGGCACACCTTGCCAGTCAGGTTTTCAGGATAGCCATAATGAATATGTATGATGCCGATTTGCTTGCACTACCTCCATTGTATGCAAATTTATCTAATACATATTCATGGAGGATATCCTGAAAACCTGGTCCACAGATTGAAAGTGGCAGAAAGATCTAAAGAAAATTGAAGAACTGATAGATCCTTATCTAAAAGCATCTGAATACATGTGAACAGGGGCGTAGCTA
This sequence comes from Microcaecilia unicolor, assembly GCF_901765095.1. NCBI lineage: Eukaryota > Metazoa > Chordata > Amphibia > Gymnophiona > Siphonopidae > Microcaecilia > Microcaecilia unicolor. The sequence continues at coordinate 291,124,423 of NC_044034.1, forward strand.
CGGGTGGGCCTGGGTGGGCCCAGGCCCGCCCACCCAAGCGCCACACAACTACAGCAGCAGCCTAGCGTGATGGCAGAGACGGCACAGCACCCGCAGCACTCTGGCAGCTGATCACTCCTCTCCACATACCTGCTCTGATTTCAGGCCCACCCACCACCCAAGCGCACACACACAGCCTAGCATAGCGTAGGTCGCACCCGCGCTCAGGCTCAGTTCATCGATGATCGATATCATCGATCCCATCAGATTCAGGCCGCCTACCTTCAGGAGAGAGGCAGAGAGTGTGTCCACAGATTCGATCCTCCTACACGGAAGCGGAAGTGGACCCGGACGTGGCTGACAGTGGCTGTGCGCGGCGGCGTGCTCGCAGCCTCGCTCTCGCTCCGGTTGACTCCTCCGCTCACTCGTGACGTGGTCTGAGGGAGGGCAGGCTAAAAAAATTGGTGCACATGGCCATATGCACGAATGCAGGGTTGTACGAGCCTCAGCCTGGCCCTGCTTGCTTCCCTGGGAAGGTGGTCTTCGAAAGTTCGAATTGATCATTCGAGAATCGGATCGGACTCCAGTTCCTTCCAGTCTTGGTCTCGGCCCCAGGTAACTTTACTGCCAGTGCCAAGCAGCAGCAGCTGCCAGCCCAGCAGCAGGTAATAAAATTGCAAATGCTTTTTGGGTTTTTTTACAACATAATTTTATTATCATGTAATTTTTTTTTCTTAAATTAAGCTAGCTGGGGCCTGGTGGGCACTATTAAAAATGTTTTTCACATTAAGTAACTGGTTTATGTTGATGCAGGTCAGCTGTTGGGCAGAATACTTAGAAATCCATCATCAAGTGCAAGGCATTATTTTGTAGTATCTCAAGAAACACTACTCGTGTCTCTCTCTATATCTACAGTGGAGGAAATAAGTATTTGATCCCTTGCTGATTTTGTAAGTTTGCCCACTGACAAAGACATGAGCAGCCCATAATTGAAGGGTAGGTTATTGGTAACAGTGAGAGATAGCACATCACAAATTAAATCCGGAAAATCACATTGTGGAAAGTATATGAATTTATTTGCATTCTGCAGAGGGAAATAAGTATTTAATCCCTCTGGCAAACAAGACCTAATACTTGGTGGCAAAACCCTTGTTGGCAAGCACAGCGGTCAGACGTCTTCTGTAGTTGATGATGAGGTTTGCACACATGTCAGGAGGAATTTTGGTCCACTCCTCTTTGCAGATCATCTCTAAATCATTAAGAGTTCTGGGCTGTCGCTTGGCAACTCGCAGCTTCAGCTCCCTCCATAAGTTTTCAATGGGATTAAGGTCTGGTGACTGGCTAGGCCACTCCATGACCCTAATGTGCTTCTTCCTGAGCCACTCCTTTGTTGCCTTGGCTGTATGTTTTGGGTCATTGTCGTGCTGGAAGACCCAGCCACGACCCATTTTTAAGGCCCTGCCGGAGGGAAGGAGGTTGTCACTCAGAATTGTACGGTACATGGCCCCATCCATTCTCCCATTGATGCGGTGAAGTAGTCCTGTGCCCTTAGCAGAGAAACACCCCCAAAACATAACATTTCCACCTCCATGCTTGACAGTGGGGACGGTGTTCTTTGGGTCATAGGCAGCATTTCTCTTCCTCCAAACACGGCGAGTTGAGTTCATGCCAAAGAGCTCAATTTTTGTCTCATCTGACCACAGCACCTTCTCCCAATCACTCTCGGCATCATCCAGGTGTTCACTGGCAAACTTCAGACGGGCCGTCACATGTGCCTTCCGGAGCAGGGGGACCTTGCGGGCACTGCAGGATTGCAATCCGTTATGTCGTAATGTGTTACCAATGGTTTTCGTGGTGACAGTGGTCCCAGCTGCCTTGAGATCATTGACAAGTTCCCCCCTTGTAGTTGTAGGCTGATTTCTAACCTTCCTCATGATCAAGGATACCCCACGAGGTGAGATTTTGCGTGGAGCCCCAGATCTTTGTCGATTGACAGTCATTTTGTACTTCTTCCATTTTCTTACTATGGCACCAACAGTTGTCTCCTTCTCGCCCAGCGTCTTACTGATGGTTTTGTAGCCCATTCCAGCCTTGTGCAGGTGTATGATCTTGTCCCTGACATCCTTAGACAGCTCCTTGCTCTTGGCCATTTTGTAGAGGTTAGAGTCTGACTGATTCACTGAGTCTGTGGACAGGTGTCTTTCATACAGGTGACCATTGCCGACAGCTGTCTGTCATGCAGGTAACGAGTTGATTTGGAGCATCTACCTGGTCTGTAGGGGCCAGATCTCTTACTGGTTGGTGGGGGATCAAATACTTATTTCCCTCTGCAGAATGCAAATAAATTCATATACTTTCCACAATGTGATTTTCCGGATTTAATTTGTGATGTGCTATCTCTCACTGTTACCAATAACCTACCCTTCAATTATGGGCTGCTCATGTCTTTGTCAGTGGGCAAACTTACAAAATCAGCAAGGGATCAAATACTTATTTCCTCCACTGTATCTATCTATCTATCTATCTATCTATCTATCTATCTATCTATCTATCTATCTATCTATCTATATATAGTGCCCACCCATATTAGCTCTGGGCCCACCCAAAATGTCAGGTCTGGCTACGCCACTGCATGTGATAAGACCCAAGGGTGCAGATTCAGTGCTATGTGATTTGCAAAAACTTGTTTGGTTTGAGTGGAGCACATTAGCCTGTACTAAGTAGTTATGAAGTTGTTCCAGTACAAACTGACATTTAGTAATTGCATTATAAATTGATACTGTGATATTGATCACCTCTGTAATATTTCAGTTTTTTATCAATTAAGTTTTTTGTTTGTTTGTTTGTTTGTAGCTCTTTTACTCTCAGGTAGTATGAAATGGGCTTTGTAGGGTTCTTGTCTGTACTGTGTGTTTATGGGGGGGAAACACATCTTTCAAGGCCCTATTTGTGGGGGACAAAAACCAGACTACACAGAGGTATTGCAACTCTCAAGGTGTATCTTTTCTTTCAAATTTGAAGCAGAGGATCCAAAACTTCACAATAATTCTGGAGGTGTACACACTCTTCTCAGGTTAGATCAAGCCATAGGCACTCTCAGACCTAATGAAAAAACAGGAAAGAGAATAAACATTGGCAAGTTTGATGGAAAACATTAATTTTTATTTATTGCATTTGTATCCCACATTTTCCCATCTCTTTGCAGGCTCAATGTGGCTTACAATACATCATGAATAGTGGAGATATATAAGAAAATAATTAATGACACTGACCACTGGGTTTGGTAGAAGTGCAGCCACTGACCGATCAGAAGTACAGATAACAGAGTTGATTACTGTAGTCTAGGGAGCTAGGAAACAAGCAAGGTGATCTGGGAGCCTGGAACCAAGGACAATCTGAGAGTTAGGAACATGGTAAATGAGCTGTTGCACCACCCAAGGCCTATCTGTTAATTCAGGCCTTATATCCTGCTCTTTACTGGAGCTACACCCTCTCCTACCCCAATCAGTAAACCCTGGAGGAGTATCCTAGAGCTCTCCCAGAGAAGTCAGATGTTCAGCCTGTGGCAATAAGTGGCTTGTAAGCCTCTTCCAGCTGCAAGCTGACCTAACCCTGGATATTCAATGCTGGGGCATGCGCAGCTCCAGACATTAAATATCTGGGTACGTTCGCTGGCTCTGAAGTTAACCAGGCGTTGGCCAATATTTCAATTGGTGCCCAGTTAACCTGGCATATAAAGTTAGGACAGTCTTTTTGCTGTCCTTACTTTATGCACTCGAATAGCCGGTTAGCAGGCTGAATATCATCACTAACTAGCTAAGCTCTGCTCCTGGACAGCTCCTAACCTAGCAGAGATATTCAATGGCACTACCCAGTTATGTACCACTGAATATTGGTAGCTGGCCAGCTCAGCAAGGTTTAACCGAGCAGAAGCTTCTCCTGCCCGGGTAAACCCTTTTGAATATTTACCCCATTATGTCTAAATCAAGATTTTTGCTTCCCTTATGCTCCTATGGTTTTACTACTCAGTCTCCTGCCTCCAATGTGCCATGGCTCCTGACAACTCCATTCAAAGGAACAGACAAAATGTTCAATACAGATCCGTTCTTAGAACTGTTCTCTATCTTAGCCCAGAAGAACTATATTGACTCAAATCAAATATACAGAGGTCTTGTACTAGCACCAAGCTATCTCTACTTCTTGCCAGTCTCAGATATCAAATTAATAAACTGATCCTCTTTGTGTGTGTGGTGGGTTTGCTCTGCAATATTTGATGTAATGCCTTAAAGGACAAAATTTAAGATTATGCTACAGATGTTACTTTCATAGGGTGTTTGATATGCTTTATATTATATTTATTTATTTAGATTTTGCTCACACCTTTTTCATTAGTAGCTCAAGGTGAGTTACATTCAGGTACACTGGATATTTCCCTGTCCCAGGAGGGCTCACAATCTAAGTTTGTACCTGAGGCAATAGAGGGTTAAGTGACTTGCCCAAGATCACAAGGAGCAGCAGTGGGTTTTCAACCGGCCACCTCTGGTTTGCAAGACCGGTGCTCTAAGATACGCTGAAGGTGGGAGTTTTTAGAGTCTTTCTTGATTATGGATTATCTCCCGGATTCTATATAGCATAACTTAAGTTGCGCGTGCAAATCTGGTCACATTCTGTATTTGCTCAAGCAATTTAATTAACAAGCCAATCAGCGCTGAAAATTGCCAATTAGCAAGCAATTGACTCTAATGGGCATTAATTAGAATTTACGTGCACAACTAAGTGTATTCTGTAACATGATGCACGTAAATTTTAAGTCGCATAGTTGAAAAGGGGGTGTGGCCATGGGCGGGCCATAGTTGTTCCTATAATCTATGCATTTTATTATAGAAAATACCTGTCATCATTATCAGCTAATTATCTGGGAGGACTACAGATCTGTTCAAACTACTAATTTATAATTACATAATTATATTTTTTGTGATCCACTTTGAACTGAGAGGTAAAATGGAAAATAAATGTTTATAAAAAATTAAGTTGAAATAAATTTTAAAAATTTTTTTGCAACACAAATCACCAATAAACCTCCATTTTTCAACCCTGGGAAAGTATCTAATTGCTTAAAAAATAAAAGATTCCAGTCTATGAACACCTAGAATCAGAAGCCCTCTGTGCTATAATCACATGATTACACAGAAAGCTGACTGACAACTGAATATAAAGGGAATATGTGGGGGGAGGGGCAGTACATCCTTACATACCACATCATATGCTGTCATCTCACACCCACACACCTAGGCTGTAAGCAGGTATGTAAAACCACGGTTACAATGTATACACACAGACACTCCTTTCCTCCGCCAAATCTCGGCAGGAGAAGATAGCTTCATATTTTTTCCTGATTACAGCATCTCCTTTATTCTTCTTCATAAATCAAAACTGCACTTTCACCCCAACGTCAGCAGTATAATAACCCATGAAATGTTAAATCAATAGCAAAAATCTTCCACGTCTACTTTCCAGCATGCTGCCTCTTTATCTTTTTTTGCTGTTGGCAGGGAGCCAACAGTCCCAATGCCTGGTTCTACAGGGCACATTAAGCCTCCTGTTACTATAGAAACCAGCAGCACACCTCATTCTGTGGAACAGGATGTACCCCAAGGCCTGCAGGACATTAGGCTGGTAGCCAGAGAAAGAAAGAACAGAGGGAGCCAGACTAGTACAGGGTGGAATCTGCTGGGAATATTTCAGAGCTGGAAATGCTAGCGCTGCCTCTAGGAAACCTAATTAGCCCTGCACACAATAGACCCAGTAGGCCTAGGGGGAGAATTCAAACAGCTTATCAGAAGATTGGAAGGAGAAGGTGAATTTTGAAGTACTTTCATTGGAAATAATTATTGGGTCTCTCGTGTTTTTATAGAGACATGTGCTTTATTTTCAGTACAATGAAACCTCGGTTTTCGTTGACTTTGGTTATCGTCGGTTTCGGTTTTCGTTGATTTTTCAGTGAAAATTTTGTCTCGGATTTCGTTGGTTGCCTCGGTTTTCGTTGCTAATTTTGCAAAAACAAAGGGCGACCCACGTGTTCTCCTGCTCATTGTGGCGCTGTTTCTCGTTGTGTGAGCATCACCCCACACGTCTAACGCAACACACGCAAGATAAAATCACATGTGCTCAAATCTCATTTTCCCTGTTAAGTGTTTCCCTTGCTAATAAGTTAACCCTTTCCCTTTAGCTCCATCATGGGACTATATTTATTCTCTATAAAATGTGTTTTTGGTACGTATTTTGGAGTGTCTAGAACGAATTAATTGGATTTACATTTATTCATATGGAAATAATTGCCTCGGTTTTCATTGATTGTTTTCGGACGGATTATTAACAAAAACTGAGGTATCACTGTAATTTCACATATTTATTTATTTGGATTTTGCTCACACCTTTTTCATTAGTAGCTCAAGGTGAGTTACATTCAGGTACACTGGATATTTCTCTGTCCCAGGAAGGCTCACAATCAAAGCTCGTACCTGAGGCAATGGAGGGTTAAGTGACTTGCCCAAGATCACAAGGAGCAGCAGCAGGATTTGAACTGGGCACCTCTGGATTGCAAGACCGGTGCTCTAACCACTAGGCCACTCCTCTGCTCCAGGATAATGGTCTTCTATGCATGACTGTCCTCTCTATGGCGCTGAAGTTGGCTGATGAGGCCTATCTGGGATTGATAGACTATGCCGCATTTTTGGTGTGTTTCTGAGCAGGATAGTTGTCTCTGGCTTTCTCGATCAGCTTGTGTCGCATTGTTTCTGCCACTCTTTCTTTTCCATCTCCTGTTGCCATTGCGCAGTCTCAAAGTGTCAGATCATTGTCAGATCATTCTAGCATACTCTACATCTACCTGGAATGGTCCTAGACAATAGTATCTTGGGTAATGCATACCTTCAGAGTAATGAATCTCACTCTTAAGCCACCATGCATTGGGACTTATCTCAGTCTCCGAAGCTTACTGCCAGTATTCGCCTTAATACTAGCCAAGGACAGCTTTCTTCTGGGGCTTACAGGGAAGTGCATCAAGGTACACCTTTTTTGATTGCTACTGGTGAAAGAGTATATCACATTCAAATTAATGTTGACTGTTTTAAAAATGTTATGGGCCCTGTTTACTAAGGTGTGTTAGTGTTTTTAGCGCATCTACACTTAGCATATGCGCTAACCATGTAGGCGCCTATAGGGATATTGTGGGCATGTATATGGTTAATGCGCATACATGGTTAACGCACGTTAAAAATGTTAACGTGCCTACGATGCTGCTTAGTAAACAGGGCCCTATATGAGATGGCTACTTGCTCCCTCAACCCTTGCCCATCAAAGATAGTGCAGCAGGCAAGCAGGAGCCTCATAGAAGGTGCCACAAAAATCATGAACTCCTCTCTTTCTAATGGGCAACTACCAACAGCATTAAAAAGGGCAGTGATGTGTCCTATGCTAAAGAACAACCTTGACCAGGACATGCTTGAAAGTTATCAGCTGGTATCTAACATCCCATTTCTAGGAAAACTTACAGAACAAACAGTTTGTGTTCACTCAACATTTGGCTAGATTCAGATGTGGCTATAGAATAGAAACAGTCCTCGTATCCCTACTAGATGATCTTCACAGAAACCTAGACAAACCAAGAAAGGAGAATTGCCTAGGTGTGTCTATTGCCTGTGTTTCACATATTCTGGCTGTACACCTCAGTGAATTTCTTCAAAAAGGCTATAAATAAATAAGTACATATTTTAGCTATTTCTTAAAGCTCTATGTTATGTAAAAATAGCTGCACTCCTCAACTGATATTAGGTTGATGATGTCAGCCATAAAAATCTTTGGCTGTGTGATACCTGGTGTAAACCAATTCAGGGTCAAAGTCCTATAGGGTTAGATTCTACATATCATGCCTAAAAAATCGGCACAAAACAAAATACTTCTAAATTTAGGCATGGTTTATAGAATATACCTAGTGTCCATCTGCATGTGGGCAATTATGCCAAATAAAACTTGGTGTAAATGCCTATGCCTAAATTAGGCAAGGACAAGGTGGATTCTATAACGTGCATAGTTTTTAGAAACACCCATGACCCACCCCTGGCCATGCTCCCTTTTCAATTAGGAACCTTAGAATTTACGCTCATTACTGTACAGAATATGCTTACAGAATATGCAGAATATGTAGTTGTGTGTGTAACTTCTAATGAATGCCAATTAGTGTCAATAGTTGCTTGATAATTGGCAATTCTCAGTACTGATTGGTTTGTTAAGCTAATTAAGTTGTGCACGCAAATCCAGAATATGACCAGATTTGTACGCACAACTAGGTCACACTATATAGAATCTGGGGGAATTAGGTGGAACTCCTTGCTATCAGATATATGTCATTTACATATTATATTCCAAAACAGTACCCATGATCTTAATGTGAGGGCTCAGCAAACATCTCCAAAAAAGAGGCCCAGTGCTAATGCAATTTTTCTTCTTAATTCTTTATTACAAATCAGCTCTTAAATAGACCAACCGACAAGGCCATGTTTTGCAACTGCATCAGACACAGTCGTCAAGCTGCAATTCACTTTTTTAGATCACATTGTTCTTAAACTGTGGCTTGATGATCGTCCCTAATGCAGTTGCGAAACATGGCCTTGTCAGTCGGTCGGTCTGTTACATTTAAGAAAAATTGTATTTACTTAATTCTAAACATTTCAGGATAGTATTGAGAACATGGTCATTTGCAAGAATTTATTCTGAGTTAAACTAATTAAGGTTGATGATGGTGTATTAGTGATTATGTGTATGACAGAGATGTTTAAACACTTCCATGGCATAAATACACAAGAGGCAAGTCTTAGTTGAAAGGAAGCTCTGGAATGAGGGGGCACAGGATGAAGATGAAAGGGAACAGGCTCAGGAGTAACCTAAGGAAATACTACTTCATTGAAAGGGTGGTGAATTTGTGGAATGGCTTCTTGATGGAGGTGATGGAGATGAAGACTGTATCTGAATTCAAGAAAGCTTGGGACAAGTACATAAGATCTCTAAGGGAGAGGAAGGGATAGTAGATGGCATGGATGGGTAAACTGGATAGGCCACGTGGTCTTTATCTGCCTTCAATTTTCTACGTTTCTATGTATTCTTAGATATACATTGATGTTTTATTTTGTGATCCCTTTAGAACTATAACGTTAGGCATAATATAAAACCTTGGATTAAATAAAATTAATAAAGACAACTTATGGAAACATATTTTAATCAAGCCAGTGGCACATAAAACAACGGACTATTGCTGTATCTTTCTACCATATTTTCTTCGCCTTCAATTGCATTTTTGGTACTTGATGATCTTCTATTCCATGGTTTGTGTCACGTCTGTGGCCGTGACCACCCTCAGCCTTACCTTCTTTCGGGGGGTCAGCAGCTCTGCTGGCTTCTGTCTGTGTTTGTCTTGTCTCTAGTCTCTGGGCTGATTGCTTCACTAGACCTCACCTGTGTGGGCTATGCCTCTCTAGGGAGCCAGCTTCTAAGATGGCTGCCACCGGCTCTGTGCCAGCTTCCAAGATGGCTCCTGCTTGTCTTTCCTGTGGGCTCACTTCCTATGTGTGTCAAGCCTCTCTTTGGGGTCAGTGTACTTCCTGCTTCTGTCCTACTGCTGGTGACATCAGTGAGAGCCTTCATAAGGAAGTGTTGTGCTTGCAGTCAGGGCCTTTGCATGAAGTGTTATGCTCTTAGGCCAGGTCAGGTTAGTAAGTGTCTGCTGCACTATTGCTTAGCCTCTCTCTGGGTTCCAGCCCAGCTTCTTTCTGTGTCTGTGTCTCTGTTGTCCTTCCATGGGGGGTCTTCCCTGCCACTGTCTGTCTGTGGACTGCGGGTCCTTCCTGGCTTACCCTGTGTTTGGGGTGAAGCCTCTGCTCCAGGCTTACCCTGTGTTGGGGTGAAGCCTCTGTTCCTGGCTTACCCTGTGTTGGGGTGAAGCCTTTGTCCTGGTTTACTCTGTCTGTTCTCCTGTCTGCCCCAAAGACCCTTGGCCTGTTATTCCTGGTTACTCTGTTTGCTCTGCTGCCAGCCCAAGACCCCTGGCCTGTTCTTCCTGGTTTGCTCTCTTTACTCTGAGTCCTGCCTTGCCTAGCCTGTGTGCCTACCCTGCTTGTATATCCTAAGTGTATATCCTGAATCCTGTATCTATCTAGCTAGTGTGTATTTCCTGGGTGGTTATTCCTGTATCCTGTCTCCACCTAGCTAGAGGGTTTACCCTGTGGGTATTCCCGGATCCCCGTTCTGCCTAGTGTGTATGCTGCCCTAGTCCTTGCTCCTGCTAGGCTTCTGTACGCCTTGTGTTCCTTGGTCTGTCTTCTGGGTCTTGCTAGTGGCTCTTCAGTTCCTGCCTTATCCTGCAAGTCCTGCCGGCCACCTGCACTTCGGAGCTCAACTCCGGAGGAACGGTGGCTAAGTGCAGGTAAAGCTGTTCCTGTTTCGTCTGTTCTAGTTGCCTGCCTTGTACTACTCCAGTCCAGAGTTCCAATACTGCTCTTCTGTGTTTCCAGTCCCGAGGTGGTCTTGCCTGCCGCTGCCGCTCCTCGGCAGTGGCCCAAGGGCTCACGAACTCCAGTCCTGCCTCGAGGACCTGACAGAATGCCAAGGCCCTCGAGAACGCGACAGTTTGGTATTGATATTGCTTTCCTCCATGATGACCTACCCTGGAAGATAGCCTGGAAGCACATTCCCTGTCCAATTCTTAAGTGCACATCTTGGCTAAGATGTGCTTTGATAATCAGATATCTGGATGATGTGACTGGCCCAAGAAAGTTGTTGTTTGATGATCATGACTTTGATAATCAAGGGTGATTGCTTGTAAAAACAAAAGCTTCCAAAGAGATAGCTATGTTAAGCTGTAGCAGCAAAAATGATAAAAAGGCTTGTGGAACATTGACTAAGCAATTTATTGAGGCATGAGCTGTTGAGGACAAAAGTCCATTTTGTCACATGCTTCTGATATAGTGGACTGTTGCCCTCAAAAGCCCTTGCCTCAATAAATCAGTAAATCCATAAGTTGCCAACAGCCTCTATGTCATTTTTTGCATATGAAAGCAAATGTTGGTGCATCTGCCTTACAACTGGACTCAGATCTTTCCCAGGAAACACTGATATTACTCTTAGAGGGGTGGACATCCACAGTCCATGAAGGCCACAATCCAGTCAGGTTTTCAAGATTTCCACAATGAATATGGATGACATCCATTTGCATACAATGGAAGCAGTACATGCAAATTAATCTCATGCATATTCATTGTGGATCATGGTTACCCACCCCTTGAAGACACACTGTGAACATGATTTAGATTCTGATATCATGACTGTTAAGCATTGTTTCTTTACTTGACCAAAGGCTAAGTTGAAGGGATGCTCCTTATAAAAGGTTTTCAGTTCCTCAATGTCTTGGTTTCTCACAGTTATTTTTTGATCCTTCCTCATTTCCTTTGCCTATACATGTCTCTGTCTCTGCTAGAATCATCCTCCCAGCTCAGCTTGACTTTCCTCCCCAAAAGCTGTTCTGCAGTGGCAGACAAAGCAATCAGATTTAGTACTCAGGTCTCCTGGAAGGTTGACCAAAGGTTTTCTTTGGGTATTTTGGTAAAGACTGGAACTTAAAACATTCTAAACTTAGATTCTAGTTTGATACTCTTGATCTTTATTAGAAGGCAAACATATACTGGGCCTGATGTTCAAAAGCACTTTACTGACTTTGTGAGTAGAGGAGTTTGTTTATGAGAGCATCTCTCCACTTGATCTTATGCGAAGTCTTGGCATCTATATGATATTTTCTCAGTATATTGTTTCCATCAAACATACTGACTGTTATAACATAGCCGTACATACTCTGCTACATTTTGCGACCCCTGACGCAGGCGCTACGCACCGAAACAAGGACCATGTCGGGTACATTCAAAGATATGCTCCTTTAAATGCATGATTAAAAGTTGTTTCTCCTGTTTTTGAAGGCTTCTGGTACTTTTTTGTTTTGTTCTTTGTGTTATATTATTGTCAGCTGAAGATGGTGCTGGTGCTGATGTCTTATAGTACACATCTCCCTCAGTATAACGCGGTACTTGGGAACCATAACCAGTACTGCTTAATAACAAGGGTTGCACTGCCAATACCCAATCAAATAAAGACTCAATTTAAGAATGAATTCAATTTTTTGAACCATTTTAACGAACACAAATCGAATTTACAATGCCAAAACAAGTCTAATAAAATCCTTTTCCTGACTGCAAATCAAACATACAATACATGGTGGTGGGGTTTAGTATTATATAACCTCTGTATTGTAGCAAATAAAGAACCATTTTATGAATGCAATCAAATTACTGTAGAATATAAATTCAGTACCTGTTCACTTAAGGGTTCACATATTTACTTAATGAAAAAGTCTGTAATTCGCAACTGGGTCTTCAAGGCGTATGGTTGACGCTTAGCAAATTATAGAATGTGTCTCAGCTGCAAAAAATTTGACAGGTTTTTGATCCAGAGTTTCAATCCATTTTAGAATGGTTTCTAGAGCATGTACTGCCTCAGATGAGGTTGGAACAAAATTATCCACTTCTTCAGGTAACTCGAGTGCATCATCTTCGTCTGAAGCGTTGTCCACAAATTTCATTATTTATTTTTATTACATTTGTACCCCGCGCTTTCCCACTCATGGCAGGCTCAATGCGGCGGGCAATGGAGGGTTAAGTGACTTGCCCAGAGTCACAAGAAGCTGCCTGTGCTGGGAATCGAACTCAGTTCCTCAGGACCAAAGTCCACCACCCTAACCACTAGGCCACTCCTCCACTCATTATCCCCACGTATCCAGGATTCTACATTTGCAGGTGCAACAACTACTCCAAGCCATGATAAATTATTTGAAGTTTCTCGCATCCATTCAACATCAGGCTTTCCCAACTCCTCCTCTGAAAACCCTTCAAAATTGCTACTGTCTGAGTCATCTAGATCAAGTGCTGCTCTGCCGAATGCCCCTGAAAGTCCAGCCATTCAGCAACAGTTTATTGTTTCAGCGCTTATTAGACTCTTTGCCTCAGCACAAATGTAAAAGAAATCCTTTATAGATAAACCTTTCAGAAAATCAGGAACAGATAGGTTGCTTAAATATAGGAATGACCCCTTGGTTCAACGGGTGGGTATTCATCCCTATCTTTGCCATCCTAGAAAATCAGATTTTCAGGTGGTGGGTGGGCAGGACAATTATCCAAGAGCAGTATTGAATTCTCTTTCAAATGCCTTGCCTGCAAATGTTTTCAAACAGAAAGATGGTCTTTGGTTGATTTTTCAACCATGCAGAGTTGATTCTGAAACATGTAGGTCTCTGGAGATGTTTGCTTGTGTTTCGCCATTATCACTGTGCTCTACTGCTCTTAGTTTCTCTTCCAATATATACGATTTGCACTTCAATGAACCGCTTGCCATTTTTAAGAACAATGAGCTGGATCCACGCTTCAACTGGAAGGATGCATCAACTGGAAGGGCACATTAAACATGAGCCAGAAGTGAGCTTCAACCATGTGAGCCAGGACTGCGCGTCAACCATGTGAACTGGAACTGTGTGTGTCAACCATATGAGCCAGCACTGCATCTCAATCATGTGAGCTGGAAAGGTGCTTCAACCGCTTGCCATTTTCAAAAGCCACGAACTGGACCACACTTCAATCATGTGACTTTTCTTATACTAGGCTTATACAGTATTAGATTGTAAGCTCTTCGAGCAGGGACTGTCCTTCTATGTTATATTGTACAGCGCTGCGTAACCCTAGTAGCGCTATAGAAATGTCAAATTGTAGTAGTAGTAGTATAATTACAGAAAAGGTACAAAGGTTCCGGGACTCATACTAGGTATGTACAGTATAAGCAAACAAATGGTACAAAAATTCCAGAAGCTATATTCGCTTCCCTGTTATATTCAAATTTGCATTATAACAGTGCGTGTTATGATGAGGGAGTGGTGTACTTGAATTTTCTTGTTGCTGTTTATGTGGTTTTTATTTATGATTATGTATGTTTTAACTATTGTAACCCACCTAGGTTATAGAAGGGATGTGAGTAAAATAAATTAAATAAATACATATTTAAATCTTTAAGACTGTCCCAATATGCTTTGTGATAAAAATTGACTATTTTAATAGGTGCCCTCTGGACTGACTCCATTCTGTTTATATCTTTTTTGAAGATCCAGAACTGTACACAGTACTCCAAATTAGATCTCTCTAAAGTCTTATACAAAGGTACTATCATATCTCCTTCTTTTTCTTGTTAGCCATTCCTCTCCCTATGTAAGCAATTTATTTACCAGTTTGGCCACCTTGATGTAGCCAGCCCCTTGGACATCTTGTTTTTCTGGATGTATGGAAAAGCTACAGTGTGTGTAGGGAGAGTGCACTCTCCTTATCTTCTGAGTCTTGTGGTGGAAAGCAGCTTTAAGGCCCACATTCACTGATGCTTGGGAGCAATATCTCTATCTCTTTCCAATCTTCTCACACACCTAAAACGAAATCAGCTCCAATCCAAGGTTTGAATGTATATATAAAAGTAAAGTCTTTACTTGAAGATGAAATGCAGAATAAACATTGGTTAATTTCTCAGAATAAAGTAAAAAATAGTTAAGTCAATTGGAAACATCTTTGTTTCTGCTTCCCCTGATTGAAGACTTCTGCTTATAGCTTCCACTCCAAGATCTTTCCTGCCCCATAGTAAGGAATTTTCCTCTTCACTACAAGCTTACAGTCAGCAACTTGTTTTTCTGGCCTGCAGAATGTATTACCATTCTCGTCTCTCCTCTCTCTCAGTCAGGAACTCACTTATCTGGCTTGTCAGATTTCTTATAGAATTCTCTACTTCCAACTGCTTCCTCTTCGTTCTCAAGTTTCTTTGAACCCAAAGAGGGAACTACAACTAGGCACTCTTCCAGCTTCTCCCAATGACATCCCTTTTAATAGACACACTGAGCCTACAGAGACAATTGGATTACTACCCCCATGGTTCTCCAGTTACCTAGCTTTTTCAATCCTCCAGGACTCTTGACTGCCAAGACCTTGGACGGGATGCTCCAGCAACTCCAGACTTTGAGCACTGACCCTGCTCAGGCAGGATTTCAGAACTAGGAAGTCTCACCTTTCAAATTCTGGCACTTCTTCCTTCTAGGCCCCACCATAGCAGAAGAAAGAATTCTCTTCTCCTATTCCTTTACCATAACCATTTAGGCAGTTTTGTTTCTGGATTCCATAAGCTCTCTACTTGTTTTAGGATTGCAAGAACAAGGGCAAACTCTATTTCCTTCATACAGGGACTAAGCCAGTACCTCAGACCCACCCTTTCAGGAGCTCTATGAGCCTTCTTGAGTGATTGATAGAAAGCAGGAAAACAAATCCCTCCCAAAACAAGGGTTTTATATTCCTGCAAGACATCATCTAATCTCCTCCCATTGTCTTCCACATGGGGAGTCATCTACATATACTTCGTACTTTATGCACTACACAGCTATCAGAGCCAGTGCTGCTCCTCCAGCACACACCTACACACTATCATCATCCCAATATCGAGATAATGACTGATTAAACTATATCAGTCACATTAAGATCATCATCCTGAGATCTTGTTTTTGTTTCATGACAGAAGAACTTCATTCTCTAATACTATACCACTCCTTTAGGTTTTTAAATCCCAAACGAGTCAGGGGATTCTTCACTACCAGGGTTATGCAGATGATTTGCATACTTACTCAGAGATAGGGGAACAGAGACCATAACACACTGGATAAGTTAGAAGAATGTCTGAGGGACATAATTAGATAGGAGAAAATGGGTTGCTTCATAATCTCAGTGGTAATGGCAAACTGTTCCACAAACTGGACCCAATGACATAAAAAATTGAGGACCTGTATTCCTTTAAATGGCATGCTTTACTTACTCTGCACCAAGCTTTTGAGAATTATAGGCGATTTATAAAGAAATAAATGTTTTCCACACCTTCCATGGTGTCTACCTTGTTGCAGATTTTAGTAGAATCTGCAAAAGAAAACAAAACTTTTCTCAATAGCTCTTCTGTAGTATTGCTTATCAAAATGTTGAAAATATATATCTGTTAAAATCATGCTGCCTCAGATTCTGTAATCCACTGGGTTAAAGAAATTGCATGTCTCTTTCAGTACCATTTCTATTAATTTACTCATCATCAAGGTCAAACTAACAGGCTTGTAGTTCCCAGTCTCCTCCTCTTCCACTTTTATAAGAGAAACTACATCCACCCATCTCCAGCTCTCTAGAACCAATTCTCTCTAGAGAAGCAAAGTAAGGCAGCACAGCAGCTATAATTTCCCTTAATTCCTTCAGAGTATTGCATTGCTTTGTTTACTTTGGGGCTGCTATTCAGCAGAAGATAAACAGGTAGGAGAAGCTCCTACCACATTATCTCCCTATCCCTTGATTTTCAGCCGCACACAAAGTGTTGCGGAAAATCAGGGGAGACTACTGCAGCACAATCTGGTTAGTGTTGCGTGTAGCCCAGGCAAAAAGTTAAGACAGAGCAGGCCCAGGAGTTTCCCAGACACCACCCACATTCAGCAGTGGTACCATTAACTCAGGACAACAAAAAGGCTATCCTATGTTAACTATGTACTAGTACTGCCATTGAATATCAGCAGTGCCCAGGTTACTCTCAGCAAGCCACTGACTGTCCGAATGTCAGTACCTGGATACGTGTTGGCACTAAATATCAAGATACAATTTTAGCCAGTAGAGGCCATCATTTAAAAAAAAAACACTGACCATTGCTGGAAGAATACTACTCCCTTTTACTTTAGCTCATCATGAACTTTAAGTTTCCCAAAGAATCTCCTTAAGAGTTTGTAGCTTGTACTCAAGTCACTTTGGCTCCAACTTAGCATAAGTAATCTCCAGTACTGAGCCAATGCCCCAGCACAGTATTGGGATAATAAATTATCCATATCTGTTAGCATTGATCTAGTGCCTCAGAACGATATTGGTCCTTCCCAGAACAAGGTGCTGTCGGTCAGGCAAGACCTAAAAGAGTTTCTATCTGTGAATTTTAAAGGAACTGCATGTTTGCAGGATTACCAATATCAATCCTTATGTTCAGGGCTTTTTTTGAGGGGGTACTGAGTACCGGCACCTTTTCCATTGTCTGCTAAAATTGACCCAGGGACCCCAAATTTTAATTAAAGAGCTCAGGCTATCCACACCAATTCTGCCTTGTCATAGATACTGTGACTGGTTTCAGGGGACCTGGCTATTGTGGGGTGTGGGTCCCACAGTGATCACCCCACCCCTGAAGGGTGACCTAGCATTTGAGTACCTGCACCTTTTTTATTTATTTATTTATTTGTAGCATTTGTATCCCACATTTTCCAGGCTCAATGTGGCTTACATTTGCAGTAGTGGCAGTTGCCATTTCCAGTTAACAGAATTACAAATGGTATTGCATTAAGGTGCGTACATAGATGGTAAAGAATAATACATTATAGTATTGCATATTGGTTCCTGAGTGATAGATTAGATTGTAACGTGTTAGGTCATATCATATGCATATGTTTGTGGTTAAAATCCGTATCAGGCAAATTCCCTCACATCTGCTAATACTATCTCCTCCTCTGCAGTCCTCGGCTCCCACCTTATTAATATAGTACCAGCAAAAATGCCTGAGTGCTCTGGTGGTGTTGCCAGGCAAGATGGCAGGACCACCACTAGCACTAGGATGGGCAAAAGTTCTTCTTGCCTCCCGCGGGCCGCGCCTATGCAGCTCTCGTTGCTCTCGGGAATATGAGTGGTGTATTGTATCTTTACAACAGCTAGTGAGCTAGACGTGCTCTGTGCACATTTAAACATAAATCAGTGCAATCCTTTAGCTTACATTTCAGGAATTATGGGCATTTCACACTTAACATTGATTGAGGAGGCGGAAGCAGCTGTAATCGACGACGAGCAGCAGGACAGAGTTTACGCCACAGTTGAAGCACTCGACGCAGCGGCCATGTTTGTGACGCGTCTCAGAATGAAAACTTCACCCCGAGATTTGAGTCCTGCGCTTTATCTGTTCTTTCTGTCCTTTCCCTTTTTATTCTGCTTTTTTGTTTCTTAATTTAGACCCTTTCTTATTCATTGTCTGGCTTTTTGTTTAGCGTTGTGTGAGCTTCCGCCTATTATTTTCCCCATCGTATCATATTTGCTAAATAGACTCTGAACCTTTCTATCTCTTTTTTTTTGTGTTGCCTTTTTCATTTTCTGTGTACTCTTTTCTCATTCATTACTATTTAACTGTGCTACGTGCCCCTTGCTTTCCGTCCCATTTTCTCTAGCAGCTACCTTGTCGTTTTTGTCTTGTATCCTCTTTTTTTTTTTTAATGCTCTCTGTATTGTGCTTCTAGTTTCTCCATCTTGTGCCTTCATAATCTTTTTCCTTATCATTCTTTCCCCGGGACGGTGTAAAAGCCAGATCTGCGGGATCTTCCGGATCCACGTACGACCTTAAAAACGTCTGTGTTTCCCGCTATATCCGGTTTTTACACCGTCCCTTCTATCCCCTCTGCCTTTTGTGTCACAGACATCCCTCCTCTTCATGGCCACTTTGTTTCTCCCCCTTGTACTTCTTTTCTCTCCGCTTTAGTACCCCACAGTTCCACTTTCCACATTAAACCATTTTACACTGGTGGTCATCAAGCAGAATGAAAAATGGAAGCTAGTCTAACTGAAGCTACATAAAAGGGAGGGGTATGTAGAGTGGAATTCGGGAGTTAATGATGCAGAAACTAGATCTGTTGTGGAAAGAGGATACTGGACTCTGAGCTCCAGCAGCTCACAAAATAATTGTTCACATCGCAGGCTGTATCTGATCAATAAAGAAGACCAAAGTAGTAGCTCAGAAAGCTAGAGAGCTAATGCTTATGTGCTTGCGGACACAGCAGGCATAGGGGCTGCCTGGTGCTAGCCTGTATCTTCTTTTTCACCTGTTGAATTATGAATCTGCTACTGCATGACTATGCCCAGCAAGTCCCTGGCATTTCCAAATCCTGCATTTTGCTAGTGCCTTTGGCATGTACAGCTCCTGTGCTCTGCCTTTTGATGGACTCGCCAGAATTTTCAGACCCAATGCTCCACATCTGAGTGCGTTGTAACACAGGGATCGATATTCAATATGATTTAACTAGCCAGAAATTACTCTTGGCTGGTTAAATCGCCTGTTCAGGTCTAACTGTTAATATTCAGCGGCACTTAACCAGCTTCTTGGAGGTGTTCAGGGGGCGGAGTTGGCACTTGGCTGGTTAAGTGTCAATATTCAGCACTTAACCTACCAGGTTAATTGTATAAATAGGACTGCATAAACAGTCATTCCTGTCTTTATATGGTAAACCATAGCTGGTTAAGTGCCAAATATTGCACTTAACCAGCAATGCACAGCTAGATCTGCAAACCCAGAAGTCTAGACATGGCCCGGCACTGAATTTTCACGTATAATGCCAGCAGCAGTCAGCAAAACACTGATCATCACTGACTGAATATTGAGCCCATAGTAACGTAGTAGATGACGGCAGACAAAGACCTGCATGGTATCCAGTCTGTCCAATAAGATAAACTCATAGCATGTGTTGCAATATAACATTTATTTTTGATCTTGATCTGCCCTTGCCATTTTCAGGGCACAGACCGTAGAAGTCTGCCCAGCACTAGTCATACACCCCAGCTGCTGGGGTTCCTTCAAAGCCCACTCCAGCCCATCCAGATGTGTCTAGCCATAATCGGGACACAGATCGTAGAAGTCTGCCTGGCTTTGGCCTTATTTCCCCAATTACTGGAGTTACTGTCTAAGCACCACTAAGTTTTGTTTTGCTTCCATTCTCTTTCCCTATAGGAATCCTTTGAGTTTATCCCATCCATTTTTGAATTCCAATACTGTTTTAATTCCTACCACTTTTTTGCGGGAAGGTATTCCAGGCAACCACCACCCAATTCGTGGAAAAATATTTTCTGACATTACTGCTAAGTCGACCCCACTGTTACCTCAATGCATGTCCTCTAGTTTTACTACTTCCTCTTCTCTGGAAAAGATTGGTTTGCTTATTAATAACTTTCAAATATTTAAATGTCTGTGTCATGCAGTGTCCAGCTTATTTAGCACTTGAGAAACCATCACACATATCTGACGTGGTACCTTTTTAATAGTCCTTCTCTGGACTGCCTCTACTCTGTCTAAATCCTTTTAGAATTATATTAACTTTTATAAGTTGATATTCAAACTCTGGTTTCTGAGCTAAGGTACCTGAATGTAACTCATCTTGAGCTACAACTGAAGAAGATGTGAGTCAAATACAAAAGAAACAAAAATACATTGTTTCAAGTTACTCCAGTATTCAGGGTCAACTACTATTCGGATATTGGTGCTGAATATCTGGATATTCAGCACTGTTAACCATCTGGATAACATAGGACAGTGTTTCTACTCTCCTAACTTACCTGAGCAGTTATCCAAATACTGATGCTGGATATTGGGGGGAAAGGGGAAGGGAAATGGGACTTGATATACCGCCTTTCTGAGGTTTTTGCAACTACATTCAAAACAGTTTACAGGTACTTATATTGTACCAGGGGCAATGGAGGGTTAAGTGACTTGCCCAGAGTCACAAGGAGCTGCATTGGGAATCGAACTCAGTTCCCCAGGATCAAAGTCCACTGCAGTAACCGCTAGGCTACTCCTCCACTGGTCTCTGGGTAACTCCTGGCTGTGCCCCTATACCAGCCCAGGTTGGTCTGCATAGATTGTCAATGGTCTTATTTGGATAATGCTGGTCAGGGATTTACCCTACCACTACACAGACTAGAGTGCAAGCCTCAGGGGCAGCAGTGCAGCGCTGACATAACCTGAAAAAAACAACCCTTTAAAGCCACAATCAATTCAGGCCTTTGACCATCTGTGCACATGATCAAGGCCTGTTGCATCCTACTTCCTCCAATATTGGAGGGTGTGGGATGGGGCAGGCCTTGAGATTGTGTGCTTATGTGTGGATGTTTAAAGGCCCACTGCTTTCTGGTCGATGCAGGCTCTGTTCTTGCAGTGGTGGTGGTGGCAGCAGGGGGAAAGGAAGAGACGAGAGATGGTGGTGGACATCATGGGGAGGGGAGGGAAGTGACATGGGGGGAGGGGAGATAGACAACTTGAAGCAAAAGGAAGAGGGTGGTGATGCTGGACATTTGGGTGGGAGGGAAGGAGAGAGGTGCTGGTCACCTGGGGAGGGGGTTAGGAAAGGGGAGATTCTGAATCACAGGGGGGAGGGAAGGGGATATGCTGGAAACAGAAGGGTAAGGGAAAGAAAGGGGAGATGGATTGCAGGCAGGGCAGGATGGGGGCACATGGCTGATGGCATGCCTAGGGCCTCAGATATCCTTGGGTTGGCACCGATGCTGCTAAAAAGCTGGATATTTGCACTAGTCAGCAGCTCTTAGGGTAGCAGCACCTGCATAACTACTGCTGAATATTGGGTGGTTAGTTACATAAGTACATAAGTATTGCCATACTGGGAAAGACCAAAGGTCCATCAAGCGCAGCATCCTGTTTCCAACAGTGGCCAATCCAGGTCACAAATACCTGGCAAGATCCCAAAAAAGTACAAAACATTTTATACTGCTTATCCCAGAAATAGTGGATTTTCCCAAGTCTATTTAATAACGGTCTATGGACTTTTCTTTAGGAAGCCATCCAAACCTTTTTTAAACTCCGCTAAGCTAACCGCCCCTACCACATTCTCTGGCAACGAATTCCAAAGCCCAATTACACGTTGAGTGAAGAAAAATTTTCTCCGATTCGTTTTAAATTTACTACATTGTAGCTTCATTGCATGCCCCCTAGTCCTAGTATTTTTGGAAAGTGTAAACAGACGCTTCACATTTACCCATTCAACTCCACTCATTATTTTATAGACCTCTATCATATCTCCCCTCAGCCGCCTTTTCTCCAAGCTGAAGAGCCATAGCCGCTTTAGCCTTTCCTCATAGGGAAGTCGGCCCATCCCCTTTATCATTTTCGTCGCCCTTCTCTGCACCTTTTCTAATTCCATTATATCTTTTTTGAGATGCGGCGACCAGAATTGAACACAATATTCGAGGTGCGGTCGCACCATGGAGCGAAACAAAGGCATTATAACATCCTCATTTTTGTTTTCCATTCCTTTCCTAATAATACCTAACATTCTATTTGCTTCCTTAGCCGCAGCAGCACACAACAGAAGGTTTCAACGTATCATCAACGACAACACCTAGATCCCTTTCTTGGTTTGTGACTCCTAACGTAGAACCTTGCATGACGTAGCTATAATTCGGGTTCCTCTTTCCCACATGCATCATTTTGCACTTGCTCACATTATAAGTCATCTGCCATTTAGACACCCAGTCTCCCAGTAACGTAAGAAACTCTTGACCATTCCTTGAACTTTTCAAGATCACTTTTTTTTTGTATTCCATTAGGAGTATCCATCATCTTGCAGCTTTTAATATCATCTGCCAGAAAACAAGCATTTCCTGCAATTCATATTATTTATTTCATAATACTGAATAGAATCAGAGTGAACTAAATTTACTGATACCCTCTGTTATCTTCAGTACCCAGAGTATAACCCAATTTACCACTTTAAGACTAAGCTTCCTGTGTAGAAGAGTATTGGTGCTTTTACTTGAATAAAGTTGTATGAATAGCATGATAAGGAGAAGGGGCTTTGGGCATTAAATAGCACAAAAAAGCCACAGCTGGGTATTGCACAAATAATTTCTCACATAATTTAGGTACCTAATTTAAATGACCCAGGAGCTCATTTGCATATACCATTGCTAAATTTCACGAGAAATGTTGTACTGGAATCCAGGCATTCCACATTATCTTACATTTCTTTCTTTTTCTTCTTCTTTGGTGTATTTTCTTTTCAAATTCAAATAGTTCTCTTTTGGTATCTTGTGCACTTTTCATAAGTTTATTTTGTTATTTGCACTGTAGTACCCTAGAAATCAGGCCATCCAAGCTTAGCACTTTTGTATCTCAGAGCAACCCTGAGCAATGAGGCCACCCTCATTTCAACACCTGCAAAACTGTCGTTGCATTTTAATAAAATACCCATCCTTTGTACTGGACACGAAGTCACGAAGGGGTACTAGGCGCGTCATGTTTGTCTTTGAGCACTGTGCAATCCTTCTAGGTTCTTATCTGATTGAAAGCCACATCTTACAGTTATTACTACTGTGCAAAAGATAAGCTGCAATCTTTGTATTCTCTTCCAACACATTTCACTGAGTTGGCAAATCTGATTTCAAGTAGATTACACATAGAATAGGAAGGTTCTCATAGCCCAGTGGTACATGATGCCTATTCTTGAAAACATTCAAACAAGCTCAGGGTTTCAAAATAGCCAAAACTATGCAAATTAACCAGGTTCTTGGAAAAAAAAAAACCCTGCAAGCTAGACCTACTTGTAACATTTGCAGACCAGAGTTTGTCATGATATGCTGTAGGATAAACAATAGAGCCAGATTAAATTGTCAATGGGGAGGAAAAGACGTGTCCTACCTGTATTCCCCAAACTTGCCATCTTCTGGCCTACCCTCTTATCTGTCGCCTTGATCCTTCTTGATCCAGCCCCTGAGTGGCAGCAAATCCATTTCATAGATTCCTTGTGGGGCCTGCAAGCTCTGAACTTTGACAAGCGCTATGATGCCCTGCCCCCCTCCTCCAATACATGCAAAAGGAGGGGATGGGGTGCCACAGGGCTTGTCATAGTGCAAGAGCTTGCAGGCCTGGTGCCAAATCTTTGAAAATGATTTGCTGCTGCCAGTGCTTAAGGACCAGGTTATTCAGGGCTAGCATTAAGAGGTGGCAAAGAGTGTAGTTGCCCAGGGCCTCTATGCCACAGGGAGCCCCAAGCCTGCCTCATGCTGAAGGAGGCACAGTCTGCAGGTGGGCTATGAGGCCACCTCCCCAGTTTTTTCTCTGAGCCCCTGCTTGTCTATCATCAGTCCTGGGAGCATTGAAGAAGACAGTGAGCAGGCCTGGATTGAGGCATGACAGTACCAGCAACACTCCAATACCTATCAGAAGTTAGCACTTAAGGCAGCTGCCTAAGCTGGGCCTGACAATCTGCTGCCACTACTCAGAGTAACATAGTAATTGACAGCAGAAAAAGACCAAATCCAGCCTGACCTACTCATATTTTTTCACTTTGAGCTATATGAACATACAAATTCTCATATTCAACCCAACACCAACAGTCCTCCTCCATCTTGTTTTCTACATGAGCTGTTGCCTCTCAACCTTTTCCCGTCATACTTGATTTCAAGTATGCCCAGAATTCACAAATTACTGGCTTCCACTTCCTCCTTGTTGGGCTACTTCAGGCCTTGGCATCTCTTTCTATAATACTTATCTAACTGAATTTCTTCAAAAAGGTGGTAAATAAATCCTAATAAATAAATAAACAAACAAACAAAGATGCCCAGTCCAACATCCAGGCCCCCTACAATGGATTATCGCTAAGCTTTTTAATAATCCACACAGCCACTAAAACCAGAAAAGTCAACATCCATAACATCCAGCCTCTCTATGCTCCTTGAATTTTGGTGACTTATAGCCAGATCCAGCCCTGTCTTTATCCCAGTCCGGGTCCCTGCTTCTATTAAGCTTAAAACCAAGACTGCCTTACATGGAAGGAACAAACTGTCACAAAATCTTAATGACTAGTACAGGGTTAATTTAATAACACGGGCCCTTTTACTAAAGTGCATTAAGCACTTAGGACTAGATTCAGTAAATGGTGGCAAAAAAAATCAATGCAGAGTGCTATTCTATAAACAGTGCTCCATGTTGTACGCCATTTGTAGAATAGTGCTTAGAGCCAGTTTCTGTGCCAAACTTTGGACACGAGGATTTACACCAACTGAAACCTGGTTCAAATTTTGGCGTGCAAGTTAGGCACGGATCCATGCATCTTTAGCGAATGCCCCTAACTCACCCATGCCCCTCCCATGGCCACACCTTCTTATGAGTTGCGCGCTTAAGATTTGCATGTGGATCTTTATAGAATAGAGCGTAGCAAGATCCGCATGCAAATACAAATTGTTGCCAATTAATGCCAGTAACTGAGTGTTACCATCCAATTACTGGTGCTAATTGGCTCATTAGCCAAATTAGTTGCAGGTGTAAATTTATAGAATCTGGGGGTTTATTTATTTATTTTTGGTACATTTATACCCCGCATTATCCCACAAGAGCGGGCTCAATGTGGCTTACAATGTTTCAAAAAGGTTACAATTCAGGGAGGATACAGAGTCAAGCGAACAAAGGGTGAGATAAGAACATGAGGATAGGGCAGGGGTGATGTAGACAGTGTTTAGGCGGGTACAGATAATTTGAGGAAAGTTAGGGCTATTGTTAGTTGGATAAGCTCTCTCAAATAAAAATGTCTTTAAGGATTTCTTAAAGAGTTGGTGGTCATCATACTCTTAGTTGTCTAGGCAGGACATTCCAAGTTTTTGGGCTGACATAGGAGAAGGTTGATGTGTAGAGAAATTTGTATTTAACATTCTTGCAACTTGGGTAGTGTAAATTAAGGTAAGAACATGCAGACACTGAAGCATTTCTGGATGGTAGATCTATCAGATCACAAGTGCATCAACTGTTATCACGGTGGGTTCGGAGTTTTTGTGTGCTAATTTGTGAATTAAGTGTTTTTGTGTTAGGGGGCAGGAACTAGGCAGGGCATTGTGGAGAACGCATACAGATAGCATACAGCAGCGCAGAGTACACACTGCACACTTTCTGTTGTGCAGTTAGTTCAGCCGTGCTAATTGCGACCAGGTTCTAATGCATATGCCCATGCATTAGAACATGCAATTAGCACACAGCCTTTGCACCTAACACTCTGATTTTTGCTGTTAAGGCACATTAAGTGCAAAACACACTTTAATAAAAGACTCCCTTAGTACATACTGATACCACTAATGCACACACCCTCTTGTTTACTAAGCAGTGTTGACACAACCCATTGAAAGCGAATGGGCTGTGTCGGCATAAGTGCACCAGCAGCCGTTAACACAGCTTAGTAAACAGGGGGCATAAGTTGCCATTTTATGCAATAGGACCTGCAGTTTAAAAAGAAAAACACAGTCGCGACAGGATTGTGAAAAATTACAGAAGGACCTTACGAGACTGGGATACTGGGTGGCTAAATGGCAGATGACGTTTAATGTGAGCCAGTGCAAGGTGATGCATTTGAGAAAAAAAGAACCCGAATTATAGCTACGTGATGCAAGGTTCCACATTAGGAGTTACGGACCAAGAAAGGGATCTGGGTGTCGTCGTCGATAATACACTGAAACCTTCTGCTCAGTGTGCTGCTGCGGCTAGGAAAGCAAATAGAATGTTGGGTATTATTAGGAAAGGTATGGAAAACAGGTGTGAGGATGTTATAATGCCATTGTATCGCTCCATGGTGCGACCGCACCTTGAGTACTGTGTTCAATTCTGGTCGCCGCATCTCAAGAAAGATATAGTAGAATTGGAAAAGGTGCAGTGAAGGGCGACTAAAATGATAGCGGGGATGGGACGACTTCCCTATGAAGAAAGACTAAGGAGGCTAGGGCTTTTCAGCTTGGAGAAGAGACACCTGAGGGGAGATATGATAGAGGTATATAAAAT
The DNA here is from genome assembly GCF_901765095.1 of Microcaecilia unicolor. Classification (NCBI taxonomy): domain Eukaryota; kingdom Metazoa; phylum Chordata; class Amphibia; order Gymnophiona; family Siphonopidae; genus Microcaecilia; species Microcaecilia unicolor. Next base: position 291,151,156 of record NC_044034.1, read on the forward strand.
ATTGAGTGGAATGGAACAGGTGGATGTGAAGCATCTGTTCACGCTTTCCAAAAATACTAGGACTAGGGGGCATGCGATGAAACTACAGTGTAGTAAATTTAAAACAAATCGGAGAAACTTTTTCTTCACCCAATGCATAATTAAACTCTGGAATTCGTTGTCAGAGAACGTGGTGAAGGCGGTTAGCTTAGCAGAGTTTTAAAAAGGGTTAGACGGTTTCCTAAAGGACAAGTCCATAAACCACTACTAAATGGACTTGGGAAAAATCCACAATTCCAGGAATAACATGTATAGAATGTTTGTACGTTTGGGAAGCTTGCCAGGTGCCCTTAGCCTGGATTGGCCGCTGTCGTGGACAGGATGCTGGGCTCGATGGACCTTTGGTCTTTTCCCAGTGTGGCATTACTTATGTACATTAATGGCTTTAACACACACTGCTAATTGATGACCCTGATAATTTGCAAACAATGTACATAGAGTAGATGACCTCCAATGTTGATACCTTTATTAAAAAACAAAAGAGAGAGAGAGGTTTTATGTAATCTTTACACCTCTCACCCCCTTCTTAGTCTGAGTAGGATGTTTTTCTTCATCATGAAGGAGTAGCCTAGTGATAAAGGCCAGGGCAGAATTTATTCATATTGTGGCCCTTAAGTTGTAATATTTAAGATGCCCCCCTCAGTTATATAGGAAGTGATTTGTAGGTTTAATAGACATTAAGGTTAAAAAATATGTAAAACAACCAACAGAAGTTAATAAAAATTATGATTTTATACTGTAGTTTTCATTATTTTACAAATACATGTATTTATTTATTTATTTAGTGACACTTGAGCCTCTTGTAATATGAGGCCATAAGCTGTGGCTTGTCTAGTTTATATGTAAATCCAGTCCTGATTGCTGCCACTCCTTGTGATCTATCACCAGTCACACAACCCTCCATTGCCTCAGGTACAAAATCAGATTGTGCATGCGACAGAAAAATACTTACAATACCTGAATGTAACTTGCCTAGAGCTACTACCGAAAAGGTGCAAGCTAAATCCAAATAAATAAATAAATACATTTCCTGAAGCTGAAAGTGAAAACTGACAGCTTGCGCCAGAAATCACACTGTTAACTTGATGGTATGAGGAAAATTTCTAGGTCCTGGGCAAATAAGTAACCAGTTAATCCCTTAGCCACTGGCAATAGAAGCAGAGAGATATGGAAAGGAAAGGGGATGAGATTTGATATACTACCTTTCTGTGACTCAAAGAGCAAGAGGGTGAAGACCTACAGGTCCATTAGCTGTTCTCAAGCATTTTGGATAAGAAAGAAACAGGACCCAGGCAATGTGGATTTTGTCGCCTGCTCTTGTGCCTTGTGCAATCAGTTGAAACTGCAACTCACCACTCTCCATTTTGTCTAGAACCTTTTGTAGGACACAGAGGATAACCATCAGTCCTTGTACCTGCTTGAAAGCCACAAGAGAACAGTGATTTCATGACTATAGGGCCGGCTCTGCCCAGCAACTCTTTGTGTTAGGGAACTAGATAATAAACCAGGTGCAGATAATTAGATAATAAACCAGAAACTGTGAGCTGAATGCTCTGTTCCTGAATAAGTGACTCCCAGTCAGTGCACAAATTAAATTACATGCTTGTTTTATTCAGCATTCTGGATCCAGACACAGAAAGTGAGAGACAGAATTTCTGTGTAGAATGTACATATGTTACTTTTTCGATTAAGTTGTTGTTGTTAAGTGCCATTGAGTTGGTGTCAATTCATGATGACCCTCTGTTGAGTTGCCCTGAGCTGTGTTCGGTCTTCAGTCAAGTGATCTTTGACAGGGTGACATCCATACAGTAGCTATTAGGGATGGGCTGCCCTTTGAAATGGATGTTGTTTGCCAATAAGAATCCACACCATTTGCCTATAGTGTGCATTTTACTTACAGAATGCACACTAACCCCTGGAGTCTATATCTGGCGTCTAGATTTGCGTGCCCTAATTTGTGCATGCTCCCGAGATGGCTTTGTCCACCTTTAGATTTTCAAGTTGTTCATACACACTCTCTTCCATGAACGGTGCTATATCCACTCCATTCTCATATGTACTTTTGCCAGTCAATCGTGGTCCTTCTCCAGGATTTTCTTCAGTGAAAACAGAACAAAAGTATTTGTTTAGCAAATTAGCTTTTTCTTCATCATTATTCACATAGCGGTTCGCAGCATCTTTCAGTCTCACAATTCCCTTTTTAGTCTTCCTCCTTTCAATAAATACCTGAAGAAATTTTTATCATCCTTCTTTACATTTCTAGCCATTTGTTCTTCCGCTTGCGCTTTTGCCAGACGTATCTCTCTCTTGGCTTCTTTCAGTTTCATCCGGTATTCCTCTCCGTGTTCCTCTTCTTGAGTTTTCTGTATTTCAGGAACGCCAACTCTTTAGCCTTTATTTTCTCAGCCACTTGCTTGGAGAACCATATCAGTTTCCTTTTTCTCTTGCTTTTATTTGCTCTCCTTACATAAAGGTTTGTGGCCATATTTATAGCTTCTTTCAACCTGGACCACTGTCCTTCCACTTCTCATATGTCCTCCCAGCCCATCAGCTCCTTCCTCAGGCTTTTCCCCATTTTACTAAAGTCAGCATGCTTGAAATCCAGGACTTTGAGTTTTGAGTGGCTGCCCTTCACTTCAGCTGTTATATCAAACCAAACTGTTTGATGGTCACTGCTGCCCAGGTGGGCACCCACTTGGACATTTGACACACTATCCCCATTTGTGAGCACCAGATCCAGCATTGCTCCCTCCCTCGTGGGTTCTGTCACCATTTGTCTGAGCAGAGCACTTTGAAAAGCATCCATGATCTCTCTACTTCTTTCCGATTACGCAGATGGAACTTTCCAATCTACATCTGGCAGATTGAAATCTCCCAGCAACAGCACTTCTCTTTTCTTTCCCAACTTTTGGATATCTGTAATCAGATCTTTATCTAGTTCCTCCAATTGTGTCGGAGGTCTGTAGACAACACCAATTTGGAAAGAGGTTCTATCATCTCTTTTTAAGGTGATCCATATTGCTTCTTCCTTTCCCCAGCCCCTGTCATTTCAGTCGCTGTGATATCACTTCTCATATACAGAGCTACTCCTCCACCTTTAGGACCATCTCTGTCCTTCCTAAATAGATTATAGCCTGGTACGTTTGCATCCCATTCATGGGAATCATTGAGCCATGTCTCCGTGATTGCAACAACGTCTAAGCCTGCCTCCAACATCAGGGCTTGCAGGTCATGAACTTTATTGCTTAGACTGTAAGCATTTGTGGTCATCGCTTTCCACCTACATTTCAGTGGCATTTTTATCTCCTGTTTAGTATTTTGTTTAGTCTCACTTCCTGCTGTTTGTAAGAAGTGATTTGCTAAGATTGTTGTTTTCATTGCTTTCTTTTCTACTGTCACATCTTGTCTTTAGCTTTAGCTGGGGGTGAGCACTTGAAGTGACCTGCCTCCATATGCCACCCCCGACTTCTAGTTTAAATGCCTAGAAATATATTATCTAAATTTCTCCCCAAGGATTTTTTTTCCTGCCACAGTGAGATGCAGCCCATCCTTACAATATAGTCTTTTGTTTTTCCATGTATTGCCCCATCCTCCTATGTACCTAAATCCTTCTTGGTGACACCAGGTTTTGAGCCAGTTATTGAAATTTTCAGTACTTTGCAATCTTTTCTCTCCCTTTCCAAAGGTAGGTAGTACTTCAGAAAAAGCACTTTGTACCAAAGGTTTTAACCCCTCCCCCAGCTCCTGAAAAGCTCTCTGCAGGGCAAGTGGGGTATTACTGGATAAGTCAGTTGTTCTCAGGTGGATAACAACATCAGTGTTTGACTCCTTAGTTTCTTCTCTGATTATAGAGAATCTATAGAGAATTGGAGCGAAGTGTAATTCTGTATAGGGTGCATGCCCTTTATAGAATCACGCTTAGTGCTGTTCTTTACTGGCACCCACTTTTGAGCGTGATTTATAGAATCTGGCCCTATATATGCAGACAGGGGGCAATTGTATAAAGGTTGCTTAAAGTTATTTATTTATTTATTTAGAAAAACTTAATATACTGCTTTAAACTAATGGGTAGATCTAGGCGGTGTACAATAAAAACAATAATAAAAAGAAAGGAAAAAGAACTACAATGTAACGACAGGAAAGTATCCCCATTCATTCTACAAGAGCTAGGGTAATACAGTAAAAGGGTATAGGAAGGTGAGGGGCAAGGGGAAAAGGAGCAAATATGTCAAAGGAGGGGGGATAGGAAATAGTCAACCAAAAACTGATCCTTCAGTAGTAAAACATCCTATGAAGCGTTAAAGGCCTACTGAAACAGCCAAGTCTTTATGGCTGGTTTAAATTTTTTAAATGAGGATTCGGCTCTGATATCATGAGGCACTAAAATGAAAGTACCTGCATATAATGTGATTCATTGATAGTGCGATACCCCTTCGTGAAAAACTACACTTGCTACCAATCAAAGAACGAATTACTTTCAAAATCTGCTCACTGGTTCATAAAATAATCCACGGTCTAGCTCCGGAATACATGTCTGACTTGATGTGACCTACCAACGAGAAACACATCAAAATCAGCAAGAACATACCTAAATCTGTACTTCCCAAGATGTAAAGGACTCAAATACAAATCAACATATGCGTCCTGCTTTTCCTACATTAGCACAAAACTGTGGAACGCTTTACCAAAAACCTTGAAAAACACAAATGGCCACCTAAACTTCCGGAAAGGCCTAAAAACTCACCTGTTTAAAAAGGCATACCCCACTGATCCAACATAAATGCCCGATCTCTGCAACACAACGTAACTAATGCACGGTTCAACCAGGACACATATCTTCCATTGCATGATCCCCCAATGTGGTTGCACCACATTAGCTTTATCTAACTATTTAACCACAACATCACTTTGTATTTGTCTACACCGGAGTCCGCAAGTGCCTCTCCGGAACAATGAAGCCACATTGAGCCTACAAATGAGTGGGAAAATGTGGGATACAAATGTAACAAATAAATAAATAATGTGTACAGCGCTGTGTACATCTAGTAGTGCTATAGAAATTATTAGTAGTATTAGTAGTAGTAAAATGCTGGGCACCAAACACAGATTGTATATCAGCGATGACATGAATAATTGCCATTATAGAATACTAGCATAAGTCTGCATTTAAGTGTCCATCTTTAGTCACAAGAACTTACACCATGTCAAAGGCTGATATAAAGGCTTTCACCTAAGTGCTGTCAGCCACACATGTAACCAGGGTCGGACTGACCATTCAGACAACTGGGTAGTGCCTGAGGGCCCAGAGGCTCTGCCTAGATGCCCGCCATGCCAGTGGTGATCTAGTGGCCTCTGCAGGGGGGAACATGCTCTTTCCTGCCCGGCCCACTAGGCTGACACTATTCCCACCGCCTGGCACGTGGCACCACTGTATTTTAAAAATGGCAGCCGAGACTCCGTGGGAACAGGGGCAGGGATGGAGACTTTGTCCCCATGTAATTTTCCACTTTGAAGCCTGTTAATGAACTGGATTGTTATTTATGTTAGAATGATGCAGATCACGATATTTTGATTTTTTTTGAAAAACAAGCAAACATGCTGACCACAACTAGCAAAATTTGCATGGGGGATCCTATACATTCCTCCTACCAGTACATCTTCTAAAAAGACATCTTCTACTGCAGGAAGGACTGTGGAAGACAGGAGAGGTATACTGAATCCTGAGATTGTTGATGACATTCATCCACAGATTAAAAAATCATAACTTCGTAGGGCACATTTCTCCCCTGCTAAGGCATACAGAACGGGTTGTATTTTGTAAACCTAGACATTTTAACAGGGTGTATTAGGATTCCTTGGGGTAGTTGAAGTCAGCTATTGTGGAAGTTGGAAGGGTAGAGGGTGGGGGGTTATTATAGTTGCTTGTTGTTATTGTTTTCTATTTGTAATTTATAAACAGTTGCTCAGCATATTGTTCCTTTTCATAATAACTGTTAGTTTGTTTTTTTTTTGCTCAGCTTGGATGGTTATCATTAAATGAGTCTGGCAGCTATTCTCCCATGTTCAGATACTAACCCTTCTCCATTCCCACACATCCTTTCAGTGAATCTCTCCCACTGTCCCACCCCCTCGGAGAACTGCTTTCTGCAAATACTGTCACATCACCCTCCCCTGCAGACCTTTTCTAAAGAAGCAAGAGCTGGGCCTGGGCCTGACCGTGATGACAGCAGCAGGTACTAATGGAGTGTGATGGAGTCACTGTGGGGCCTGCAAGCAGAGCACATGATCTCTTGACTTCAACTTGTGCTCTCTCACTATCTGCTACATCCAGCTTGGTCAGGCCCAGACTTACCCCTCCTTCATAGCAGAAAATCTCAGGGACAGGGTGGAGTAGAGAATCTCTCAGGGGCCTGGTCATTTATCCTGTTTTTTAAAGTTGGCAACCCTACTTCCAGAGGACTTTCTCCTTTCTTAACTATTTTCTTCACAGTTGAATTTCAGTAGGGCCTGGCAAGTAAAAAAGCAAGGTTGCTAGGCAACGTACACATTCCCTTCTCCAGAAAATGAAGGCTGTAGTGGTGGGAGCCTAGTCAGGTGATGAGGGGGTTGCATGATCTGCTCAGCATTGCCTGCACTTGAAGGGACAGAACCAAACCAGAACCAAAGACAACTTTCAGCCTTTTGGTTTTGCTGCATGGTGCAGCTGTATATAACATCTTTGTAGCATAGCAAGTGTTGCATACAATCAGAGCTGCCAAGTTACCCATTCGAGGAGGGAGACTTTTTGGCCGGTCCTGGATTTCTGCCAACTTCATCCTGGTGCATTATGGGATCTGCAGCACTGATTTCAATGGATAGAATCATGGACATCAAATACTACACTGCTTTGGGATGTAAGTTTAAAATCAAGACTGGCCAAAAAGTCTCCCTCCTGGAATGGGTAACTTGGCAGCTCTGCATGCTTGTTTTAACATGTGAAGGAAAAACAGAGAATTAAACCTGTGATCTTTTGTCCCTAACATCTGTGTCAGGAGAGTTAGGTTGATGCACAGCACAAAGGGAAGGAGGGACAAAGAGACACATATAAAGAAATACATTAAAGCAGACACATCACAAGAGAGAGGGATGAGGATAAAGTTAAAAAGGGAGATATACTGCAAGAGTGAAGAGAGACTGAAAGACAAACACTACAATGAATTGGAAGAAGAGATGGGAGCTGTAAATGGAGAAAAATAGACAGATTGAAAAAAGCAGGGGAAAAAACCTAGAGAAACGTGGAAGGGGCATTTTCGATATGACGTCTAAATCTGAATTTGGACGTTTTACACAAAACGTCCAAATTCTGAACAGGAAAGAAGGTCAGTTTCGAAAAAAGAAAAACATCTATCTTTTTTTCAAAAATACTATGGATGTTTTGTATTTTGGACGTTTTGTGATTTGAACTTTTTTTTTTTTTGGTCCATTTTGAAAAAAAAAACATCCAAGTGCAAAACATACAAAATCAAGCCACTGGGATGTAGGAGGAGCCAGCATTTTTAGTAGACTGGTCCCCCTGACATCCCAGGTCAGCAATAGGGCACCCTTGGGGGTACTGTAGTGGACTTCATTAAATGCTCTCAGGTACACATCTGACCATTGCTCCCTTACTTTGTTCTGCTGAGCCCCCCAAAACCCACTACCCTCAACTGTACACCACTACCAGAGCCCTTACAGGTGAAGGGAGCATCTATATGTGGGTACAGTACAGTCAGTGGCGTTCCTAGGGCGGCTGACACCTGGGGCGGATCGCCGATGCGCCCCCCCCAGTACATTTTTACCTGCTGGGGGGGGGGGGTGCCGCGCGCCTGTCGGCTTTGCTCGTTCCATGCTCCCTCTGCCCCGGAACAGGAAGTAACCTGTTCTGGGGTAGAGGGAGCACGGAAAGAGCGGCGCTGACAGGCATGTGGCACCCCCCCAGCGGCGTGCACCCGGGGCGGACCGCACCCCCCCCCCTAGGAACGCCACTGGGTACAGTGGGTTTCTGGTGAGTTGTGGAGGGCTCGCAGACTTTTGTAACAGGTAGGGAGAAGTAGGAGGCTAGGTCCACCTCTCTGCAGTGCACTGCACCCACTACTAGACTACTCCAGGGACCTGCATGCTATTCTGATGGACATGAGTATAACATCTGCGGCTGGCACAGAGGCTGGCAAGTAATGGTTTTCATCACATTTTTTGGGGGGGGGTGGGAGGGAGTTAGTGACCACTGGGGGAATAAGGGGAGGTCATTCCTGATTCCTTCCAGTGGTCATCTGGTCATTTAGGGCACCTTTTTGTGCCTTATTTGTACTCTTAAATTTTAGAGAACAATTTAATATCTTTATGTTACAGACGGTTATACCGACGGGCTTAAATGCAGAAATTGAATGGGCTACTCTTATTTAATCATTTCCAACCTACCACCGATAGCAGTGAAGGGAGGAAGGCTATCGGTGGAACGCCATGGGGGGCGGGGTTTTAAAGGTGGATACGTCAGAGATCAGCTGGTATTTAAATGATTTGAAAAAACGCTGGCGCCATCTTGGCTTTTGAATTACTTTTGCTGAGCTGGCGCTAATAAGATCATGGGGTAAGTTTCTTTGGTTTTTTTTATTTAAATAAATATGCGCTCTAGACATAGGTTGACTGCCGATGTATGGGGTGTAGATACTAATAAAATATTTTCTATATTGTAGGGGATGTCCTTGAGACAGCTCATTTCGGAGCGAAACGTGCATGTCGGGCAGCCTAATCCCCGGGTCTGATAAATAAATAAAAGAAAGAGAAGATAAGTTCAATTTAAATTATGGGCTTTAATAATTTGAAAGGAAATTATAAAATTGTAAAATTATTTGACTAAACCGATGAAGAGGTTGATATGTGTGAGTATCGTCAGTTTCAATAATTGCTGGTGATCGCACATTACTGAGGTTTATGGGAAAGCTATATTGATATAGTGAAAGTTATTGCATTGCATTGAAGATCGGAGGAATATGGGATTTTGAACATAACATCTAAACTAAGTCTGGACTGGTTGGGAAGATTTTCTATTTATGTTAATTTTTATCCGGTCCTATTGAGAATTAGTTGTGCCTGGTTAGTGAGTTGAATACTTAATCATTATTTGTAATAAAAACAGGTCTAGCTCAAAACGTCTAAGTTTTAGTCCTGGATGTTTTTGTTTTGTTCCATTATAGCTGAAAAACGTCTAAGTCCTGCCCTGAAATGCCCCCCTTGAGATTTGGACGTACTTCTGACGGACTTCAGAGCAAAATGTCTAAAAGTAGGTTTTGAAAATACTGATTTGGACGTTTTTGTGAGAAAAACGTCCAAATACAGACTTATGTCATTTTTTAGACGTTTATCTCTTTTGAAAATGAGCCTGAAAGTCAGAGAAAACGATCAAGCAGTAAGTCTTTGACCTCTAATTTTTATGTTAGAGAATCAGGGAGATACAGCCCAAGTGAAATAAAGAGTGAAGGAGAACAAGAAAGAAAAGGGGAAGGGACAAAGCTGAAGAAAAAGAGTAACGAGAAGGATAAGGACAGTGAAATAAAGTAAAGTAAGTAGTGTGAGTGTATGAGATCGAGGAAGTGTAAGAACATATATAATCATATTATATACATATAGAAAGAGAGAGGGTAAGCTTGGTTAAGAACAGTTAGATAATAGAGAAACGGAAGATATAAAGATGAGTGATGCAAGAAAGAGGGTGCTTGATTCACTCCCTGTCAAGGATCTGCATAATGAGTGAGCAGACACCCTCTCATTCTCCCACCCCCAATAACCCTCTCCCAAATATTACAATGTCCAAGGCCTACCTTATCAAAGACTTTCCTGAAAGATACAGACTTATGAAAATGAGACACTAATCTGCACAACAGGACAGAAATGCTAGGGTGATTAGGTCTGACTAGTTCATCTTAAGTATTGTGTAGAATTCTGAAGGCCATATCTCTCCAGAGAACGTAGGGGCTCAGTTAATGTCTGGAGGTTAGGCCCACCACTAGACAAATATTTACTCTCATAAAACGTATTTGGAAAGACCCCAGAAAAGTCATTCATGTATACCAGAAGTGAAGCCTGCCTACATTCAACATAATTTCTCTCTGCCTCTAGCCTCAACCACAAAAGACTAATTACTCACTTAAAATAAGTCTCTTTTATTTGCTTCCTGAAGACTTTATTGTGACTCTCATGGTTACAGTACTGGACCATGATTCAACAGATGGTGTTGTACATGAATTAATGATTCTTCTCCACTACAGGCAGAGCTCCAGAGTCTCAATGTGTGGATGAGGCGATGGTACAGGGAGGGTTTTTTTAAAAAGATTTATTAGGAACTGGGCACCATTCTGGGGAATGAGGAACCAGGCTGCTGGAATCAACGTTTAAAAAGGAGATAGAGCAGCTTTTAAACTAGAAATTGGGTGAAGGTCAACAGTTGCTCAAAGCGCATGGTTCAGAGCAAGATGTCTTTAAAAGATATTGCCAAAGCAAGGTTGCAATAGAGACCATAGTAGACAAGTGGGGCCATTTTCAAAGCACTTAAACTGACAAAGTTCCATGGGTTACTATGGTGTCTTTAAATAAAGATCAGGCAGATTTTAAAAATTGCAAATTAGAACTGTCAACTGCTGATAAAGTTATAAATAGAAACAACAAACATGATTTGAAATGTCTATACAAATGCCATAAATTTAAGAAATAAAGGGTAAAGAGTCATGGATTTGATATACTGCCTTTCTGTGGGTACAACCAAAGTGGTTTACATATACTAACTGCAGGTACTTTTAAGATGGGAGGGTTAGAATATGTTGCACTAAATGAAAAGATAGATATAATAGGCATCTCTGAGACCTGGTGGAAGGAAAAAAAACCAATGGGACACTATCATACCAGGGTACAAATTACATCACAGTGATAGGGTTGATCGAATTAGTGGAGGGGTATCAATATACATTAAGGAGGGCCTTGAATCAAATAAACTAAAAATTCAGCAGGACACAAAACACATCTTGAAATACCTATGAATAGAAAAGGATAGTGGTGGGAGTGTACTACCGTCCACCTGGCCAGGATGAACAGACAGATGCAGAATGTTATCAGAAATTAGGGAGGCTAACAAACTGGTGAACACAATAATAATGGTGATTTAAATTACCCCGACATTGATTGGGAAAATGTGACATCACGACTTGCTAGGGAGGTAAAATTTCTTGATGAAATCAAGGACTGCTTTATGGAGCAGCTGATCCATGAACCAACAAGAAAGGGGAACCATTCTAGACCTAGGCCCAGATGCACTAAACGTTTTTCATCGTTAAATGAGCCCTTAAGGAAGAATTTCCGATCCTTTCCATGCACTAAAGCCTATTTTTCGACGGTAGTAGCAGCTAACGAAAACGGAATGGAGATGAGCAATTAGTGTGAAAACCCCATTGAAACGACATGCACTAACCTTTTCCGATTGCCTTTACGCAGGAAAAAGGCAGGAAAACTAACGAGAGGTCTGGACCTCTCGTTAGGACAGCTCTGTGCCAGGAAAAAGTGTTAAGTGAAAAAATAAACAAACTTTGAGCCAATCCCAGCGCATTAGCAGAGCTAAAAGCGCTGTGATTGGTCCAAAGGACCTCAGAAAACACATAAAAAAATAAAAATAAAAAAAGGATCGGGAGGGGGCAAGGGCGCTCATCAGGAGCGTCCTGTACGGACGGCCTTGCCCCCCCCCCCCGCTGCTCCCCACTTTCCGCCGCTCCCCCCACCCCGAAAAAGCAAACTTCTAGAAGCCCCTGCCCCCCTCCCTTCCTCACTACTCTCTCACCTCAGCTCCGCCTCCCGACATCCTCCGTCCGTGCCCCGCCCCCTTTTGGGGTCGACGCCGCCATTCCCCTCCTCCATCGGGCCCCCCTTCCTCTTACCGGGCCCGTGCAGCGCCTCTCTCCTCTGTCCGAAGGCGCTGCACGGGCAAGAAGAAAGCTGAATCAGCTGATGCCTGCCTTCGCCTAGCTTCGATAGAGCGTCTTTCTCCTCCTGGGCCCGCCCCTGTCTGACGTCAGTAACCTACGTAGGTTACTGACGTCAGACAGGGGCGGGCGCAGCAGGAGAAAAACGCGCCATCGCGAAGGCAGGCATCAGCTGATTCAGCTTTCTTCTTGCCCGTGCAGCGCCTCCGGACAGAGGAGAGAGGCGCTGCACGGGCCCGGTAAGAGGAAGGGGGGCCCGATGGAGGAGGGGAATGGCGGCGACGACCCCAAAAGGGGGCGGGGCACGGACGGAGGATGTCGGGAGGCGGAGCTGAGGTGAGAGAGTAGTGAGGAAGGGAGGGGGGCAGGGGCTTCTAGAAGTTTGCTTTTTCGGGGTGGGGGGAGCGGCGGAAAGTGGGGAGCAGCGGGGGGGGGGGCAAGGCCGTCCGTACAGGACGCTCCTGATGAGCGCCCTTGCCCCCTCCCGATCCTTTTTTTATTTTTATTTTGATTTGGGAGCCATGTGCTTGCGATTTGACTGTGTTTTGAACGTTTCTAGCATGCGCAGAGCAGCCAGCATAACGCTTGGCTGCTTTGCGCATGCTTTACGAGCCGATTACCGACGGGGATTGGTGCATCGTTCTTTCCAATACCGCACCAAACTTTTTGGGGCTGTGTTTTTGGAGCATGCTTCGTTATTTGAAATTCGGTAAAGGTTTTAACGTTTCTGATTTTTTTACGTTTGCTTGATGCATCTACCCCCTAGTCCTTAGTGGAGCGCATGATCTGGTATAGGAGATAACTGTGCTGGGGTCACTTGATAACAGTGACCATAACATGATCAGATTTGATATAATCTCTAAAGTACACAGAGGAAATCCAATACATTAGCATTTAACTTTAAAAAAAGGAGACTACAATAAAATGAGGAGAATGGTAAAAAAAAACAAAAACCCTTAGAGGAGCAGCTGCAAAGGTAAAGAATTTACATCAGGTGTGGATGCTATTCAAAAATACCATCCTGGAAGCCCAGACCAGATATATTCCATATATTAAAAAAGGAGAAAGGAAGGTCAAGTGACAGACGACATGGTTAAAATGTGAGGTGAAGGAGACTATTAGAGCTAAAAGAAAATCCCTCAGAAAATGGAAGAAGGCTCCGAATGAAAATAACAGGAAACAGCATAAGGAATGGCAAGTCAAATACATAGTGTTGATAAGGAAGGTAAAAAGAGACTTTAAAAATAAGATTGCGTTGGAGGCAAAAACACATAATAAAAACATTTTTGGTATATTAGAAGCAAGAAGCTGGTAAGAGAATCAGTTGCAAAGCTAGATGACCAAGGGGTAAAAGGGGCCCTTAGGGAAGAAAAAGCCATAGCAGAAAGCTTGAATTAATTCTTTGCTTTGGTTTTGATGTGGGAGAGATACTAGTTTCTGAAATGGTTTTCAATGCTGATGAGTCAGAGAAACTGAAACAAATCTCTATAAACCTGGAAGATGTATGGAGCAATTTGACAACTTGAAGAGTAGCAAATTGCCTGGACCTGATGGTATACATCCCAGAGTACCGATAGAATTGAGAAATTAACTTGCAGAGCTATTGTTAGTAATATATAATGTATCTTTAAAATCAAGCATGGTACCGGAAAATTAGATAGTGGCCAATGTAAAGCCAATTTTTAAAAGGGATCCAGAGGTGATCCGGGAAATTATAAACCAGTGAGCCTGACGTTGGTGCTGGCCAAAATGGTAGAGATTATTATAAAGGAAAAAAATTTCAGAGCATATACATAAGCATGGATTAATGAGACAAAGCCAACATAGATTTAGTCAAGGGAAATCTTGCCTCACCTTTCTATTACATTTCTTTGAAAGGTTGAATAAACATGTGAATAAAGATGAGCCGGTCGATATTGTGTATCTGGATTTTAAAAAAGGCATTTGACAAAGTACCTCTTGAAAAACTCCTGAGGAAATTAGAAAGTCATGGATAGGAGGTAATGTCCTATTGTGGATTAAAAACTGATTAAAAGATAGAAAACAGGGAGTAGGGTTAAATGGTCAGTATTTTCTACTACTACTACTACTACTAGATGGCGGGATTCCCCAAGGGTCTGTGCTGGGACCACTGCTTTTTATCATATTTATAAATGATCTAGAGATGGGAACAGGGGCGTAGCCACGGGCGGGCCCGGGTGGGCCTGGGCCCACCCAATTTGGGGTCAGGCCCGCCCAGCAGCACAGCGATTCCGGAGGCTCCGGTCCCCATCATCATCCCTTTCCCCGTGGCGTGCCGCAACTTTCATTCCCATCTTCCCTCACCCTCACCCTCGCAGGCCCGCCCAGCAGCGATTCCGATCGCAGGCAGCTTCTTCGGCTCTCGCACATGCTGCCTGCCGGCTGCCGCTCAAATCTCCTTGCAGCTACTAGCAGCGCTAACCCGGAAGCTCAGAGGAGAGGCTTCCGGGTTAGCGCTGCTAGTAGCTGCAAGGAGATTTGAGCGGCAGCCGGCAGGCAGCATGTGCGAGAGCCGAAGAAGCTGCCTGCGATCGGAATCGCTGCTGGGCGGGCCTGCGAGGGTGAGGGAAGATGGGGTGAAAGTTATGGCACGCCACGGGGCAAGGGATGATGGGGAAAAGATGTTGAAATGGGGGAGGGAAGACGGGGACAGCAGCTGCACGGGGGGGGGGGGAGGGAAGAAGATGGAAGGAAAGATGCTGCACAGGGAGGAGGGAAAATGGAATGATGAGGCATGGTGGGTGGGGGAGAAGCTGCATGGGGAAGAAGGGAGAGATCCAATAAAGGGGTGGAGGGGTCAGGAAGGGAGAAGTCTTGGCTGCATAGGAGGTGGAGGAGAGGGAGACATGCTGCATAGAGAGGGGATAGGTGGTGAGAGGGGGAGAAATGTTAAACATAGGGGTGGAGAGGAGGGCAAAATGGTGGGCATAGGGGTGGAGGGAAGGGAGAAATGTTAGACATGCTGGTAGAGGGGAGGAAGGTAGATATGCTGTATGGGAAGGGGAGAGAGACGTTGGACAGTGGGAATGAGAGGGGGGAGATAGACATGGGGTGGATGAGAGGTACACAGTAGGTGGTGAGGGCCGGGGGGAAAGGCTGGGCCATGGGGGAGAGGACTACTACTATTACTATTTAACAGGAATGAAGAGAGAAGGGGCAGGAAAATATAAGGCTACCATGGTGGGGTGGGGAGGGGATTAGATGCTGGTTAGAAGGGTGGAGGGAGAAGATGATGGGAATGGTGGAACCCTGTGGGAGAGGGCAAGGTAATGAATGAGAGTTAGTGATTACAGAGAGTAGAAATATGGTAATGGGAAGTAGATTAAAGATAAAAAGAGAAAGTAGAGATGGGGAATGGGAGAGCTAGTGGGTGAAAGAAGAAGATGGAAATTTGATAGGTAGTTGAAAAGTAAAAAGGAGACAAAGAAGGGTGAGAGAGAGGCAGAAAAGAGCTACAAAGGAATGACCAACATGTCAGAGGCAGGAATAGTGAGGGAACAGACAGGAGAGAGGAGAAAAGACAAATGGACTACAGCCACTTGAAGAAGAATTAGCAGACGGCAGAGAGGAAAGCAGAAAAGAGAAATTGGAACCAGCAAGATGGAAAAATAAAATGTCCAGACAACAAAGGTAGAAACAAAGCATTTTATTTCGAATGTTTTAAATGGAATATGTGAGCTTTTTGGAAATGTGCATAGGAAATGTCTTTGTATTGTGTTCTGTAGAAAAGGAAATGCATGTTTTGTGTCTCCAGTGTTGCAGTAATGCTATGTTTAACTTCTTGGGGTTCCTTTTCAATTTTTGTCTAAATATTTTTATTTCTAATTTGTGATCCCTTGTTCTGTATTTGGTGAGGTTCTTTTGGTGTGATAGTAATGGCAGGTGGGAAATTGGAAGGGAGGCAAAGAGGAGAGGGAATCGGGGAGGGGAGCCCTCCTTTATTTTCTGACCTGGGCCCAAGCAGGTCTAACACCAGTCCTAACCCTTGCTGTATAGCTGGTGAGGATTCCCAGACATCCCCAGCTAAGGACCTCCTCCAAAGGCAGCTAGAACTCCCTTCTACCAAGCTCTGGCAACAGCATCCTTGAGCCATCAACAGCTAAGCATGTGTGGGGTGCTGGCATCAGTGGCTTAGGGTCATTGCTGCTGCCTGCCAAGCTTGGTAAAGAGAGTTCTGGCCACCTTCAGAGAAAGTCTTCAGCTGACTGAGCTTGAGGATCCTCATTAGCTAAAGTATTTATATTTTGAGGTGGAGGTAGGGCGGAGCAGAGAAAATTTTGTGCCCACCCACTTTGGGCTCAGGCCCACCCAAAACTGGCTGTCTGGCTACGCCACTGGATGGGAATAACTAGTGAGGTAATTAAATTTGCTGATGACACAAAGTTATTCAAAGTTGTTAAATTGCAAGAGGATTGTGACAGATTATAAGAGGACCTTACGAGACTGGGCATCCAAATGGCAGATGACATTTAAAGTGATGCATGTGGGAAAGAGGAACCTAAACTATAACTACGTGTTGTAAGGTTCCACATTAGGAATCACAACCCAGGAGAAGGATTTAGGTTAGGTGTCATTGTTGATGATATGTTGAAGTTCTCTGCTCAGTGTGCAGTGGTGGTGGCTAAGAAAGCAAATAGAATGTAAGGAATTATTAGGAAAGGAATAGAAAACAAAAATGATAATGTTATAATGTTTTTGTATCACTTCATGGTGCAACCACACCTCAAATACTGTATTCAATTCTGGTCACCACATCTCACAAAATATATAGCAGAATTATAAAAGGTACAGAGAAGGGCAACAAAAATGATAAAGTGGTTGGACGACTTCCCTATGAGGAAAGGCTAAAGCGGCTAGGGCTGTTCAGCTTGGAGAAAAGATGGCTGAGGGAAGATATGATAGAGGTTGTTGTAAGAGGCGGAAGGCCTCCAATTATTTAATATACAGAATTAATTCCTCATATTTCTGGACAGAGAGAAATGGAGGTTTCTGTCTTTCTAATCATGGGAAAAGCTTGCTGGAATAGCAATTACTCTCTACCCCTCCTCTTGCCAAGTCAGGTAATTGAACCTGATTGCCCACAATCTCTCCCATTGAGCAAGGCCAGGCCTCAGGGAATACTGCAGACAGAAGTCATTTCCATGTTTTCTGTATAAGGCTACTTCAAAGCAAATGAGATTGACTGTATCTTGTAACAGTGAGGGAAATAACACTTGCAGAGACATCTTAACACTTGCAGAACATCTGTCCAAAACAAAAAGATCAATACTGTATCTCACAAAGGAGAGGCAATTGAACTTCTCTGGGAAGCAGACTACTGGAGCCCCTTTTGTAGCTTTCTTTATTATACATTTCCTTGAAAAACAAGAGAAACTATGTTCTGACATGTTATGACATAAACACAGGGTCTGGGCTGACAGGAGAGAAATCTATCACCTTATTTTAATAGTAAGAGAGGAGCGCCCTAAGAGATTTAAACACCCACATGTTTAAATCTCTGAGGGCACTCCTCTCTTAATATTAACATAAGTTCTTAGGATTAGTACATTTTTCTGGTTATGTTTGTTCTATGCCCCCTGGAACATCGATTTGACTAGGGCAACTTATGAATCAAACATATCTAGAATATTATTTGTGAAAGTGACTCCCAAAATAACATGCATAATCAGACACATTAATAATACAACGAGCAACAGACATCATCCAGGAGGTGGAAGGTTTAAAACTATGCTGTAGGGGATTTTTTGTTTTGAGTTTTGGTTTACCAGGCGGCATAGAAACAGTAATATTTAAAATCAATATTAAAACATGAACATAATGTACAACCATAAAAACAGCAGCATCCTGCACCACTCCTGCTGTTATTATCTGATCTCTCTATTTCCCAGGTGCCATTAAGGGGCCCTTTTACCAAAGTGTGATTAAAAAGTGGCCTCAGTGTGCCATTACATGGGTCTTTCCCATGTACTGAGGCCATTTTTACTGCAGCAGTAAAATGGCCACTCTGTTAATGGCCATGTGCTAATGTTCCCACTAGTGCTTGAGCCCTTAACTGCAGCTAGTTTGGTGGCGATAAGGGCTCACATACATGCCAACCATGCACTAATCGGTTAGTGTGTGGTAGTGTAGCTATGTTAACCGATTAAAATAGTGCCTTAATTTCAGCACAGAAATCAAAGCGTATTCTATAACAATGCGTAACTTAATTGGTAAACTAGCTAATCAGCACTGCTAATTGGATGTTAAGCAATTATCAGCACTAATTGGCATCAAAATGTACGTGCACAACTCACTAAGCATATTCTGTAATGTGGTGCACATAAATTCTAAGTGTCATAGTTGACAAGGGGGTGTGGCCATATGTTAGCCATCATTCCACACTCTTGTATTTTTTCAATGTTCCAGGGTATGGTTAGGCCTAGAAAGGCAAATACTATGCAGAGCTGCCAAGATACCCATTCCAGGAGGGAGACTTTTTGGCCAGTCCTGGAACAGGTAACTTGGCAGCTCTGTATCATGTGTAATTTTACATTTCCAAAATGTTGTGCACAGTGGCGTACTAAGGGGGGGAGCGGTGGGTGCGGCCCGCCCCGGGTGCACGCCGCTGGGGGGGTGCCGTGCGCCGGTCAGCTTCGTTGTTTCCATGCTCCCTCCGCCTCGGAACAGGTTACTTCCTGTTCCGGGGCAGAGGGAGCATGGAAACAACGAAGCTGACCGGTGCGCGGCACCCCCCCCTAGTGGCGTGCACCCAGTGGGGGGTTCTTTCGCCGGGGTGGGGGGTGACAAGGGGGTTCGCGCTGCACGGGGGGCGTGGCGCTGCACCCAGGGGGCGGGGCGCATCGGCAACTGCCCCGGGTGTCAGCGCCCCTAGGAACGCCACTGGTTGTGCATTGGTCTTGATAGAAAAAGTATATTCAGAAAAAAAAAACATATCATCTCTATAGCTATTTTTTTTCCTTGGGCTCCTGCCTGCACAGTTTTAAAAACTGTCTTATAAGAGGGTAACTTTTAAAGCTTTTATGTGGGTAAACATATGTAAAAAGCCCCACTGGTAACTGATATTGCCCCCCCCCCCCCCTTCTGCCCTTCCCACTGTCACTGCTGTTAAAAGTTTACTTTTGCCTGTATTCAAAAACATGAGTTGGGTAGGTGGGGGAAGAAAAAGTCTAAACAGGGCTTCCTTTTTTAATTTAAAAGCCTCATGCAGATTTTCCCGAGGTACATTTGCATTGCATCTACTTCAGTCCCACTGCTGCTCCTTGTAATCTGGGGCAAGTCACTTAATAGATTTGTGTTGCCCTATCCATCTAAGGCAAAATGACTAGATCAAGTGCTTTTTACTTCCTAGCACCTGCATTATAGAATTCATTGCCACATGATATCCTTAGAACAATCCTATGGCTCTTTTCAGGCAGTGCTGAAAACACACTTGTTTTATTCAGCATTTGACAACAAATGAACAATTGGACCTGCAAATCAGAATTCACTGGTTGGAGAGCAGTTGGTGGCAATTTATGTATGAATGGTTGTTATTTATTTATTTATTTATGTATTAAGACTTATTTACCACCATTTTGAAGGAATTCACTCAAGGCAGTATACAGTAAGAATAAATCAAACATGAGCAATGGACAATTACGGCAGTAAAAATATTCAAATAACAATACAAAGTATGCATAGTATACTTCTTACAATGTCCACACAATGCATAGCAGAACATTTTAATTGACAATGTAGGGTATAAGTAAAGATAGAACATATAGATAGGTAAGAGAATAAAATGAATTAGAAAGTAAGGTGACTAATTTAAAGAAAGTTGCACATGAGGTCAGAAAGATGGTTAACATAACATATAGATAGGCAAGAGAGTAAGAGGAATTAGAAAAATAAGGTGACTAATTTAAAGAAAGGCGCGCATGAGATCAGAGAGATGGTTAAATATTATCTTATGATTATCTTTTGACTGTTCTGGTCTATTAATTTATGGCGTACTATTTCTTAGATTTGTTTGTTAATATGTAACCCACCTTGACTCATGTTCAAAAGAGGCAGAATATCAAATCAATAAACTATTAACCCTTCATTGCCTCAGATACAAAAATTTGGATTGTGAGCCTTCCAGGGACAGGGAAATACCTAGGGGCCAATATTAAGACTGT
The DNA here is from genome assembly GCF_901765095.1 of Microcaecilia unicolor. Classification (NCBI taxonomy): domain Eukaryota; kingdom Metazoa; phylum Chordata; class Amphibia; order Gymnophiona; family Siphonopidae; genus Microcaecilia; species Microcaecilia unicolor. The sequence goes on from NC_044034.1 coordinate 291,171,356, forward strand.
GGGAGTTAACCTGGCTAACTCCTGTGGCTCACAGTAATGTCAGATATTCAATGCCAGGCCATTTCTGGTGACCAGCATTAAATAGCCGGTTTATTTTTAGGCAGTTTAAACATAACCGGCTAAGTAGATATTCAGATTTAGCTGGTTATCATGAAATTGACCAAAGAGAACCCATGTTTTCAACTCGGGCTGAAAATCAGTGAATAATCGGTTATCCGCTAGCCGCTAACTGGCGATATTCAGCGGAGGAGGGTTGTGGGGCATTTAACAAGTCAGATGCTGATCCAGGCCAGTTAAATGCTTTTGAATATTGGGGGGGCTAGTGTCCCTGAATGCAATTCACTCTGAGCTACTACAGAAAAGATGTGAGCAAAATCCAAATAAATAAAAGCAGGAGCAACACAACATAAGACTTTTACTATACTGAGTTAAGCACTCAGGTGGCAGTTCTATAAATTGGCACCTCAGTTTAGGTGCTCCTTTGCTGTGCATGTAGTGCCAATTCTATAACACCATCTTGGTGCCAAGATTCCATCCTATATAATAATTCTCACCTCCAACGTTCTAATGTGCCTGGTACCGTGGTTCCCTCGGAGGTGGTCTGCTAGGCAGTTTAGAATGCACTGACGTCAGTGATGTCACTGATAGCTGATTCCAAGGCAAGGGGAGGAGTAGGGAAACACATGGAGCGTGTTTCCCTACTCCTCCCCCTGCCTGGGAAACAGCTGTCAGTGGCCCCCCCCATCAGCGCAACACCCAAGCCCCTGCCCTGCAAAACCGCAAGCCTGCCTACCAATCAGCTCTCAGTGTCCCCCCCTTGGCGCAACACCCAAGCCCCTCCGCCCCGGCACAGCACCCAAGCCCCTACCCCCCCTCTACGCATTACCCAAGACCCTCCCCCAGGCGCATCACCAAAGCCCCTACCCCCCCCTCGGGCACATCAACTCCCTCGCCACCCGCAGCCGCCAATACTATCGCTGTCCGGCCGCTGCTGCTTCTCCTGTGGAGCAGCAGCGGCCGGTACAAAAAGAAAAAAGCCAAAAAAAGATTTTTAACCTGAAATGTGGCTCCGTAGACAGCCATCTGGCATTGGCTGTCATCACTGCAGCCGCTCCTCCTCTCCCCTCCACGTCACTGCCCCTGCAGGAAGACCCTGGAGGAGCGCAGCAGCCGGACAGCGTTAGTATTGGCGGCTGCGGGTGGCGAGGGGGTTGATGTGCCCGAGGGGGAGTAGGGGCTTGGGTGATGCGCTGGGGGGGGGGTAGGGGTTTGGGTGATGCACCGAGGGGGGAGAGGAGGGTCGCTGGACATGGGTGGCTGCATGGGGAGAGGAGGGTCGCTGGACATGGATGGCTGCGGGGGGGGCAGGGAAGAGGGAGGTGGGGAGGGGGTCCTGAGACCAGATGGGTGGCTGCAGGGGAGGGCAGGAGAGACAGAAGGGACGCTGCAGGGGGGGCAGGGGAGAGGTGGGTCGTTGGACATGGGTGGCTGCAGGGGGGCAGGGGAGAGGAGGGTTGCTGGACATGGGTGGCTGCAGGGGGGGCAGGGGAGAGGAGAGTCACTGGACATGGGTGGCTGCAGGGGGAGCAGGGGAGAGAGGAGAGCCGCTGCACATGAGTGGCTGCAGGGGCAGAGGAGGGTTGATGGGGAGGGAGTCCTGAGACCAGATGGGTGGCTGCAGGGGAGACAGGAAGGACACTGCAGGGGGGGGATTACCTTGCTAGCGCCCGTTTCATTGCCTACCAAAACGGACCTTTTATACTAGTTATAGAATATTAGTGTATGTTGGCATTGACGTGCCCATGCTTAGGCACACCCTGTTATGCCATGTCAATGGCAGGCATAAGCTGGCATGCCTAAGTGTGCCAAGTGTCGCGTGTAACATATAGTATTCTATAATTGCCCATGGTTTTATTTATTTATTTTACATGCTTGATATCTGCATGAGGCCTAACATAGGCTTCAATGTGGTTGACAGAAAACTAAAAAACAATAAAAAAAAAACTAAAAACTTAAGAAAGAAATTAAAAGAGGAAGGAAAAGAAGAAAAGGGAACGGGGGGGGGGGGGGGGGGGGGGGGGGGAGGAAGGCACACCAGGAGTGAAGAGGGAACAGAGGGAAAGGAAAAAGAAGGACAGAGAGTTACAATAAGAGAGAGCTGATGGGAAAGGTTATGATGGTAAGGCAAATGCAATTCTGAAAAGGTGAGTTTTTAAGGCTGATGTGAAAGAAGCAATGGTGGGTTGATCCCGAACATGCACCATCTACAATTCATACAGTACTGCAACAAAGATATTATCATGGAGCAACAGTTCCAATCAACACCACTTATACTGTAGAAATATTAAATGCTCGTTGAAACAACAAAGTCTTTAAAGCCATTTTCAAATCATTTATGTGTATGCCCCCTTGCAATTAATAGAATAATGCCTAGTGCACACAGGTCCCTAATTGTCAATTAATGGCATCTTTGATGCACCTAAATGGCAAATACCTGTAGGTTCCAGCTTCATACAATTACCCCATAAATGCGCAGTAAACCACATGGTAACTACTAGAACACAATTGCATTAAGAGGTTTTGCATTATTATAGCAGTCAGCACACAGTAAACCATATGTTAAGTGCTTTTCATATGAGGGGACATAGCAGGGGAAATTCTATCCCCCCCCCCCCCATTTACTAAGCCGCACTAGTGGCTGCCATGTGGCAATGCCGACACAGCCCATTCAAAGTGAATGGGTTGTGTTGGTATTAGCGCATGGCAGCCTCTAGCGCAGCTTAGTAAACAGGGGGGTATATATGGCGCCGAACGTTAGGCTGTACTTCTGCACTGAATTTTCAGAATAGAAAAGGTTCTGATGGATGCAAGGCACCAAAATGGGGCAGAAATGGCAAATCCGCACAGAAACACACGTGCCCATTTATAGAATAGTGCCTGTGTTTCCATATGGCTCTGCAAAGGGGACATGGCCCTTAAAGGCGTGCAGTGTTATAGAGTTTTAGGGATTTGCACCCAACTTGCATGCCAGGATTCACACCTGGTTTAAGTTGGTGTAACTCCTCATGCCCAAAGTTGAGCGCAGATCCCAGCACTATGTGCTGTTCTATTAAGGGTGCCAATCCTGGAATGCCCATTATAGAATATTGTTCGGCACTGATATTTTTTGGTGCCCAATTTTGAATGCCATTTGTAGAATTTTCCCCAGTATGGGCGGATACTTGATGTGGAAGCATTAGCCAGCTAGCACACTACACTTACCATGCAATAAATGGCTAATGCACAGTTAATGTGGCACTAAGTGGCACTAAGTTTTTCTGTGTTAACTGTGGCCAAGTACCACGTACTAACTTGTGCTTAAACACAGGACCAGAATAAGAAAATTCTGGTTCCAACCCCACTGGTTGCCATATAAAATTTGCAGCTACCAAATGGTATATTCCTGCGTTAAGCCGCGGTAACTATAAATTTTACTTCGGTTTAGAAGAGCCCCTAAGTATCCACTGGCTCCCCATCTGGATGGATTTCCACAGGAAACCCCTTCATGGAGTTTTCCTTTGAAAATGTGCTGCAAGCTCCACACACACAGATTAAAAATCACCCTTTATACATGTTTGAAAATTGAGAAACTATAAGCATGTTTTATTTCAAACAACTATCTTCAGGCACAACACAGTGGATAAGAATGTGTGGGTGGGTGTGTGCACATGTGTGGAGGAAGGGTGGTTAATAGCTCGCTGATAACCAAGGAACAGAAGCAAGTTCAATTGCCAGCTATGGATCTGACATCCAAGGCCAGCTGCACATCGGGGCAAAAATATTCATGAATCCTAGGGAAAAAGCAACAAGTAACTCCATTTGCATTAGAAGATTGGCTCACTGCAAAAGGAAGCAAGGGATATATTTGATAAAAGTAAATGGTAAGGGGTCATGGATTTGATATACCACCTTTCTGTAGTACAACCAAAGCAGTTTACATTTATTATATAAAGGTACTTTGTTCCTACTGGGCTCACAATCTAAGTTTGTACCTGGGACAACGAAGGGTAAGTAACTTGCATAGGGTCATTCAGTAATTGCTAAATTATCATGCCTGCTAGTTTAGACCTGCAATTGAAGGAAGCGTTATACATGGCCAGTGCAACAGTATTAGACACCCTAGATGACAGTTCAGCCTTACCCCTCCCCAGTACATTTTTTCTAGTGAAAAAGGTGCTGGTACTTATATGCCAGGCCACACTTCAGGGGTGGGGTGATCACTGAAGGACCCACCCCACAATAGCCAGGCCCCCTGCAACCAGTCACAGAATCTATGACAAGGCAGAATTGGTGTGTAGAGCCTCTGAGCTCTTTCATTAAAACTTGGGGACCATGGGTCAATTTTAGCAGAAAATGGAAACGGTGCCAGTACTCAGTACCCCCAAATGCCCCCTCAAAAAAAGCCCTGCCCCTACCCCCATTAACTTTCAGGCCCTTAATCTGCCCCCCCCCCCCATAAAAATAAATATAATGCTTTATAATTATTCAAACTTTTTAAATATGTGTGTAAATGAGCTATTTGAAAATTGCCCACCCTTCCTGCAGTTTTCCTGAAACACACAGACATATGAAAATGAGGCACTGATCTGCACAACAGGACAGGGATGCCAGGGTGATTAGGTCTGAGGACATCATCTCAAGTACTGTGTTGAATTCTGAAGGCTATATCTCTCCAGAGGAAGTTGAGGCTCAATTTATGTCTGGAGGTTAGGCCCACCACTAAGCAAATATTCACTGTCATGAATCTATGCATTGATGGTTCTTTGAGTTTGTGTGGCTGTTTTGCTTTGACTGCAACTGCTCTTTGCTGCCCCCTCCAGAAGCTGGTGCCCTAGGCAAATGCCCAGTTTTGCCTAATGGTTGGGTCAACTGTTGCATGATGGCCAGCATAAGGACATGGATTAAAAATGATGTTGGAAAGCAGTGAAATATAGAGCTTGGGAATGTTGGTGTGGATCTTCAAAAGGTTTCACCCTACGGAGATGTGGTCAAAATCTAGTATTGTCCCGAAATCTCAAGCCTGGAACTGGATAACTTGGCATCTCTGTCTTCTTCTTAAACACCTTTAGAAATACAGTGTTAGACCAGCAATAGTCAAAAGCAACCCTACAAACTCCTCTGCTTATTCTGTATTACAGACTCAGAACCATAGACCAGGCTCTCTCCTCTGGCTACTTTGTCCAACTCTGGATAAGAACTGGTTGCAGCCTCTCCCAACCAAGGCAGAGACAGGCCTCATGCCTTCTCTTTCCTCATACTTCCTAGAGTTGCTTCTTCTCTACTACCTTGAAAGCAACTCTATAAAATTTCAATGACTTCTCACTGGATTCTACCATATATGGTCACTCCTGTGGGGTGCACAGTGCACCTTACAAGTGGCTTAAATCCTCCTGCTCTCACTCTACCATAGCACGTTCCATGTGCCTCCCAGTGAGGATGCATATATATTTAATAAGGGGAACTAGGGCACCCTTACATGGACTAAAATTGTACAGCTAAGTACAGATGTTAAATTAAGAAAAAAAATGCCACGTTTATCAGTATGCAGCAGTAGTAAGTAGAAAGAGAAGTGTGAAAGTCATCTGTGATTGTTCTGTACTGGCCACTTTCCCTTCCTCTTTAACTCCAAGTCATAGGCCACATCCCTACAGATTTTAGCTCCTGTTTCAAACATATTGAGAAACTCCTAACATGCTTTGTTAAAGGAGATCAAAACCCAAGACTGGCTCATCTGTTCCTTTTGACTTAAGGATTGCCTTCCTCTTGTTACTAGAACATGTACTACTACTACTACTATTTAGCATTTTTATAGCGCTACAAAGCGTACTCAGCGCTGCACAGCACAACACTGGAGAAATAAAAACAAGAAATGCACTTCATTTTCTACTTAACACAATCAATGGTATAACCATGGGGGGGAGCCTCAGCCCCCCCCCCCCAAATTAGCTATTTCCCTTGTTGTGACTGATGGAGATCCCCAAGCCACACAAGCCGAAGACCACCTATACATATTAGTTGATTGTAGGAGTGATATGTCTATGTAACCCTTGCTTGTCTAGTGAGCATCAGGACAAGTTATTTTTAGCACATTTAAAGTTTCTACAGAAATCAGAGCTGGGACCAGATGGAATTGGGAAGCCTATTCCATCTTTATGCCTACACGTTTAGCCTCAAGCTGTACAATGGGGACCTGAGTGAAGATTTAATGCTGCAGGAGTTTTGTGAGACTGTGTTGGGGGTGTCTGGGGTACTAAACTCCAGGCAGGTTTTCAGTTCAACCGCTGAGGCCATGCAAGCAGGCGTCCAGGCTGTGCTGTCTGGGAGGTACACCAGTGACCCCGAAGGACCCTCTGAAGCCATGAAAAGTGTGGCTCATGTACTAATGGGAGAAAACAAGACCAGCCAGAAGTACTATACTCTAGCAGCTTTATCCCATCTCGCTGGACTACTGAGAAATGCCAAGAAACTGGTGGAGAAAGAATGCAAGAAGAAACTCTTTGAAGCCCCCAAAAAATGTGAATTTCTGCTTGCATGGGCTAATGAGCACGAGGACACGTTAATGCTCCTGGCTGTGGAAGCGCAGATGGAATTCAAGATCCACAGGGACAGGTTAAAATAAATTGAAGTTATTACTAAGGAGTTAGAGAAGGTCTGGGGCAGTAAAAAGCCCCCAGAGAAAAAAGTGCTTATTCAAGAATTGGACTGATAATTATGTTATTTTGAACTGTCTTTAGTTTGCTTCTGATTCAGGAAACCAAACTGTTATACCCTACCAGAAAATGTCAGGTTCTAAATCCAGAAAAGCCAACAATTATTTGTATTAATGTCAACCTACACCTTATCCCCCCCCCCCCAAAAACAAAAAACAAATGTCTATTAGATTGTAAGCTCTTTGAGCAGGGACTGTCTCTCTTTGTTAAATTGTACAGAGCTGCGTAACCCTAGTAGCGCTCTAGAAATGTTAAGTAGTAGTAAGTAGTAGTAGTAGGAATTGGGAAGCCAATTACCACAATAATTCACTCACCCAGGACTCTCCTTTCACTCAATAAGTCAGTCAAGGCCAGAAGGTGCAATTCTGAACTGAACATTTTACTTAAACTTGGCTGATGCAGAAAATGCGTAGGACAACTTCTCAACATTAACTATATACAAGCAGTATTGTAATAAAGCATTGTCCAACACTTACAGTCTCAAGTAGATTTTCTTAGCAACACTCTACCTTGGTAGAAGTTCTTGGTAAGAGTCCTTTATAGCTGTACTCTCAAAGAGATATTCTTGTAAGTCTTTATCTGGTAGTAAAGCTTTCTGAGCTTTCCAGTACAAAGTCTTTGTAGGTGGTCCCTTCTCTGATGGGCACATTACTATGGAAGCTATTTATCCTGTGGGTTCTCCTGGGACTCTCTTCTGGTCCCCTCTGTTCTTCAGGCTTTATCTTCACTCTTTCTCCCTTGACATGATTTGTGGAGAAGGGCTGGTTCCCTATTCCAGTTCTCTCCTTGTGCAGGTTCAGCAGATTAATAGGCTCTCTTAGGTGCACTCCAAGTAGATTTAATTGACAGGAGACAGCAGGAGCATGCCTGGCCCATTATCTGCCATATTGAGTTACCCAAAACAATAACAAATGCTTATTAGAAATAAGGACTGCCTATGTGTGGCTTGGTACAGACCAATAGTTTGCTTTGTTTTGAGTGTATCAAGATGATGGCTACCGCTTCAGCCTTGTCACGTAACACTGTTGCTTGTCAATTAGACCTCCTTGGTGCATTCCATGCCTTGTTTCTCCATGTGCAGTAGCCATGATAGCCAGAGACCGTCTCCCTTTTCAATAAAGAGGTATGTTATTATTTATTTATCTATTGGGATTTATTATCTACATTTTAAAGAGGTGTACAGCAGGTATAGCTTGACATAAAGCTTACAATTTTGTTAACAGCATAACAACAGTAAAATGATCAAATATGAACAGAAATACAATCAATGAGGTCAACTTGAAGACAGACATATTGAATCCTAATAATAGGAATAACACGATACTGTATCAGAAATAAACACTTTCAAACTGCACAGGAGAACAATTATATAACAGAAATTAATGTCATCGGGGTACAAATGATATATCATAATCGTCAGCATGGAAGAGCATTCATATAACACAGATATGATGCATATGTCCCCTGATTCTATAAATTGTGCATGCAAATTTAAGCATGGTCCTTATTTGTGTGCCATAGGTGTAGTTTGACTGTTCTATTGTGGGGGGGGGGGGGGGGGGTGCTGTGACATATTATCATATTAATTTGCATATATACATCTCATACATATCCATTATGGTTCATATTCACATTTGTGATATATGCTATATGCAAGGAACTTAACTTATCAAAACGTTGTCACAAGGACTAATGTTATGGATCCTTCTATCACTTATCCCTACAGTGGCCATACCATTTTGCTTTATGGCTTCATTAGGGGACATATGTATGACAACTAAGACATTTACCAGCATACTCATTCTTTGAATGGCTCTGAATTTTATTATTCAGAAATTTAGACCCTTTTGGCACTGGTGTAAGAGTTCAGCAGCAGAAAGTGTATTAACTGTATCAGCTGTACCTAATGGTTAGAGCAGTAGGCTGCCAACCAGTAAAACCAGGGTTCAAATCCAACTGCAGCTCCTTGATTTCTTGGACAGGTCACTTAACACTTCACTGCCTCAGGTACACACTTAGACTGCAAGCCCTCCAGGAAAAGGAAATATCTACTGTACCTGAAAGTAACTTGCCCTAAGCTACTACTGAGAAAAGCATAATCTAAATTCAAATCCAAAATCCAGTATCGGGCATATTTTAAATTTTAAAAACCCCCTACAAATGTCACTCAAGAACTATAAAGTAATTCTACCATACCATACCAGAATAGCACTAATTTCCAAGAGTTACACAAGAAGAGCTTACCTAAGGAAAGATTGCAACATAAACATTGTGGTGGGCACTAGAATATCAATATACCTATTGGAAAACTAAACAAGCCAGATTAGTACAGAATGATCCTGCACAGACACTCAACGCAAACAGAACACCTGGGAGCTCATTTTCAAAGGACCAGACTTTACAAAGTTCCATAGGTTTCTATGAAACTTTGTAAGTCTATGTGCTTTGAAAATATTGCCATACTGGAGCAGACCAAAGGTCCATCAAGTCCAGCATCCTGTTTCCAACAGTGGCCAATCCAGGTTACATGTACCTGGCAAGATCCCAAAACAGTACATTTTATGCTGCTTATCCCAGAAATAAGCAGTGGATTTTCCCCAAGTCCATTTTAAAAATGGCTTATGGACTTTTCTTTTAGGAAGCTAGCCAAACCTTTTTTAAACCCCGCTAAGCTAACTGCTTTTACTACATTCTAAGGCAACGAATTCCAGAGTTTAATTACATGTTGTGTTAAGAAATATCTTCTCTGATACGTTTTAAATTTACTACTTTGTAGCTTCATCGCGTGACCCCTAGTCCTAGTATTTTTGTAAAGAGTAAACAAGCGATTCACGTCTACCCGTTCCACTCCACCCATTACTTTATAGACCTCTATCATATCTCCCCTCAGCCATCTTTTCTTTAAGCTGAAGAGCTCTAGCCGCATTAGCATTTCCTCATAGGGAAGTTGTCCCATCCCCTTTATAATTTTCGTCGCCCTTCTCTGTACCCATTCTAATTCCACTATATCTTTTTTGAGATGCAGTGACCAGAATTGCACACAATATTCAGAAATGCAGTCGCACCATGGGGCAATACAAAGGCATTAAAACATCCTCATTTTTATTTTCCATTCCTTTCCTAATAATACCTAACATTCTATTTGCTTTCTTAGCCACTGCTGTACACTGAGCAGAGGATTTCAACGTATCGTCAACAATGACAGCTAGATCCCTTTCCTGGTCGGTTACTCCTAATGTGGAACCTTGCATTACGTAGCTATAGTTCGCTTTCCCACATTCATCACTTTGCACTTGCACACACTAAACATCTTCTGCTATTTTCAGCTGTGAGTCAGGCTGTTTAAATAATCTGATGACTACCACTTGAGCAGCGTTTTTGGACCGGGTGTTCGTGTTTCCCCTGAAGAAGCCCTTTCGGCAAAACGGGACCGTTGAGCGGGGAACCCCATTTCCGAGGCTGCATGGAGCTAAGTGGTTTTTATACACTATATGTTGTTTGAATTTTGGGACACACGGAGGGGAATCGAATGGCGACGGCGAAATACATGGCCAGCAATGTATTTTGGCGGCGCCGCCGCAAACAGCTGGCCAGACCCATATTTTTTGAAAAAGATGGCCGGCCATCTTTTGTTTCGATAATATGGTTCCGGCCAGCCAAGTGCCTTGGATTTGGCCAGGGTTTGAGATGGCCGGCTTCGTTTTTTAGCGATAATGGAAAGTTATGTCGGCCATCTCAAACCCCGGGCAAATTCAAGACATTTGGCCGTGGGAGGAGCCAGCATTTTTAGTGTACTGGCCCCCCTGACATGCCAGGACACCAACCAGGCTCCCTAGGGGTCACTGCGGTGGACTTCAGAAAAGCTCCCACGTGCATAGCTCCCTTACTTTGGGAGCTGAGCCCCCCAACCCCCCCACAAAACCCACTACCCACAAATGTACTGCACCCACTAAAACTGCTCCAGGGACCTGCATACAGCCTCTAGGACTTATTGCTGCTGTATAACTTTGGCACACCAGCTGACACCTGAAGACTAATCTCTTTGAAAAAACCCTTATTTTAATAAGCACATTTACTCACAGTTAACTGCAGATCAGAGGTTGTGCCCCACTGGCAAAGAGTCCCCTGGTACTAAGATGAGCAGTAGGTCAGAGCTGGCACAATGGTGTACAATGCCCTCTTTCAGCACCATTCAAGGTAAGAACTACGTTCTCTAATGTGGGTAACACAGGAAAGGGAACTAAAACTGGCTTACAAAAATGGCCACTACCGCATGGACTACAACAGAAAACAAAACAGGGCACACTCTGACCCAGTAAGCAGGGGGAAAGCACCAGGGGAGTAGAGCCTACCAACTACCAATACCTACACCCACCACAATGCATTGCTGATGTGACTCTGCAGTGCAAATAACAGAAAAGGTGTCACACTCACCCCAGAGCCACATCACAAGCAGGAAAAGGCTGTCGGAGGACAGAACACATTCTGCTGTCATGGAGGTGGGTACGGCATTTGAGGCTGGCATACAGGCTGGAAAAAAAAGTGTTTAAAGTGGGTTTCTTTTGGTGGAAGGGGGTTAGTGACCACTGGGAAGTACGGGGAGGTCATCTCCGCTTCCTTCCGGTGGTCATGTGGTCAGTTTGGGCACCTTTTTGAAGCTTCAACCTCAAAAAAAAGGGACCAAGTAAAAGTGGCCAAATGCTCTTCATCACCACCTTTTTTTTTCCATTATGGGCTAAAGCCGGCCATTTCGTAACCCCGCCCATGCCCGCCCATGTCCCGCCTTCGCGTCGCTGCCAACATGCCCCCTTGAACGTTTGTCGGCTCTGCGATGGGAAAGCGGCGATGGTATCAAAATAGCGGCTTTTGATTATACCGATTTGGCCGCCGTTGTGAGATCGCCGGCCATCTCCCGATTTGTGTCGGAAGATGGCCGGCGATCACTTTCGAAAATGAGCTGGACAGTGGATTAAGCATTTTTTTAGAAAATATTTAAAAAAATATATTGTTCCACGTAAAGGGAGGTGGTTGGGCTGAGACCAATGATTGATTTACGGTGACTCTCTAATCAGAGTGTTACCATCGGTTGTGCTGGATTTTCACCAGTCTGAGGTCTCTTCCCTCCCAGCATAGCAAACACCCACAGAAGGTGAGCTCTCCACAAGGAAACCAACGATAGGCAAAATACACAGTGGATCCAAAAAAGTCCTCTCACAATGAGTGTCTTCCTGAACAAGGTCTTTATTAACAATAGCAGACTTGACCCGACACGTGACTTGTTTCGGCCGTGCGGCCTGCGTCAGGGGTCTATAAAATAATATACATAAATGCATGAAGATACACATATATTTAAAAACATACATAAAAAATACATAAAAACATGAACATGCACATAAACTAATTTATGTGTTTAACACATCAGAATGAAAAATTAATCCTAAAAAGAATATGGAAATATAAATATAAATATAAATCAATGAGAAAATCAATAAGAAAATAAGCTTATCCACGTGGAAATAATAAGGATGGAAAAATAAAATACAATGCATAACATTAAATGATATCAAAATAAGGAACATACCTAGTATTTCTGTAGAGAACAGTGCCTTGTAGGTCAAGTAAAGAAATAGCACTAAAATTGCTAAAAACGATATCTATAATAAATGTGTAGAGCAATGAAATGAATAAATAAATACATACTGTCCATTTAATCATATATAAACAAAATAAAACAATAATGATAGAATAATAAGAATAATAGTAGCAGGGAACAGAAGTATGGACAGGGATCCCAAAACGAAAATGGCACATGAGATGATGAACAGTAAAAGCATAATAATGGTGAACACATGCATAAAGGATGAAAAATAAAAATAAAAATAAGAATAGAAATAAAATTAAAATGTTCTGAAAAATGAAAATAGGAATGAAGCAAAACTGTGGTGATACGCCCAAAAGGAATTTTTATTTGCAACGCGGCCCATGCCGAAGGCTATCTAAATAATGATGAATCAAAAAACAAAACCAGAAAAAATGCCTAATATTACTTTTAAAAGTAACACTTAAAATGGTGATGAAATGTAAAGATGGCAATCAAAATCAAATTAAAATGAAAAATGTGGCGTATACTGAAAAAGGACAATGGGGTCTCACATTAAACTACAAGGGAAACACGACACAATGTAAGAGGAATCCCCTATATGTCATATATATTGTCCTTTGCAGATGTGCAGTTGATAAGCGCAAAAAAATAATAATAATAAATAAAAAATAATTAAAAAAATAATTAAAAAAAAAATTATATATATGAAAGATATATCAGCATCTATGAGCATGACGCTGTACAAAAACAGATGATGACGTCACTGCCCTCGGTATAATTAAAAGACGAGGAAAATTTCAACAAGATACAAAATGAAAATAAAAACTGTTGGGACAATGGAAAATATATGGGTATATGACATACTATGAGCTGCTGCACCAGACAACATAGCTATCAGCATTGCAAAAATTATATAAAATAAAATAAAATGAGGCCTTGGGAGCAACAAAAGCAATGCTGGGTGTAGGAAAGCGCGCTTATTAATGTGGAGGCGAATTTCCTTCATGAAGTCATCGCTCGTTGTATGAAGACGCAATGAAAGCTGACTAAACAAAAAAAGACAAAAAAATGAAAATACTCACCATGCACGAGAATTCGCTGTACAGCTATGTCATATGCAATTGTAAGTAAAACGTAAAAAAAGCCACCGGAAGAGAGATAAATACCGGAAGTGGAGATAACATCGCTACCCCAGTGGAAAAAATGTGTAAAAAAATGTGTATCGTTGCTAAGGTGAAATGGCGCATACACATGATATGTGAACCGGTGAAAGCAACTACACTCCTCAAAGAAATATGAGGTGCCTAAGCCAGTGCTTCGTTAAAGCTGACAACAATGAAACACGAAAGTTGGTTGTATACCGCGTATAAGGAAATCTCATATATACTTTGAACTGCGTATTAAAAAATAATAATGCCAATGAAAAACATAAAAAATTGTCAAAACCGTATAGTAACTGAACACATATGGGGTCCTTATCTAAAATATATGCTATATAAAATCCAATTTCATACTATGAGCTGTTACACCAGACAGCATGGCTGTCGGCATGGCAAAGAAAATTTTTTTGGGAGCGCCAAAATGAGAAATGGGTACTGGGAAACGCGCTAATTAATGTAGAGGCATGATGCCTTCACAATATCAGCAAAGGTTGTGTGAAGAAATAATAAAAGCTGACAGAACAAGAAGCAATGAAAATAAAATAAATAAAATAAAACAATGCTTACCATGCACGAAAAACCGCTGTGCAGCTCAATCATACGCGATTTGAAAAGCAAAACGTAAAAGAGCCCACGAGGGAGGAATATATACCGGAAGTGGAGATGACATCACTTACCCAGTGAAAAACGTTTTATCGTTGCTAGGGTGATATGGCGCATACACCTGGGGACGGTATTTGATAGTGTGAATCGGAAAGAGCAACTACAATCCTCAAGGAAATATGGGGTACCTGAACTAGTGCTTCGTTGGAGCTGACAATGATAAAACACAGAAGTTGAGTATATGCCACACATGATGTAGACCACTATATACTTGAACCTACGTGTTAAAAAATAAAAAATAAAATATAAAGAATAAAAAATAAAAAATGCTAATGATAATCATCAAAAATGAAAACATGTACACAATAGCTTATAAAACAAAATGACTCGGCACGTGTGAGTCTGCTATTGTTAATAAAGACCTTGTTCAGGAAGACACTCATTGTGAGAGGACTTTTTTGGATCCACTGTGTATTTTGCCTATCGTTGGTTTCCTTGTGGAGAGCTCACCTTCTGTGGGTGTTTGCTACGTTGGACTTGGAGGTATACCATGGCCTTTGAGCCGTGGGACGACGTCCTCAGCTTCAGTGGCGAGAGGTTACAAAGATTAATGCAAGATTTTACACCATTGGAGGCAGAAGAATGCCCCGCTGCATCTCTTGTAGATTTATGGACAGATATGATTAAGAATAATAAATCTATAATACAAAATGAACTACATTATGCCACTTTATTACAATATTGTAGGAACAAAAAGATACCTAGGGGCCTCAGAATTATGAAGGAACCTCGCCTGTTCACTGATGAGGACTTCCTCACTCAGTGGTGTTCGATTCTGAACAAGTGTTCTCTTGATCTAATGATTCTTATTATAGAAACGTCAAAAAAAAGGAATGATATTTTGAGACCATCAGTTAATGAAAAATTAGAAACATTAAAGAATACCGATCCAAAGTTTGATGAGATCATAGTAGATGTCAATAAAAGGATGGACAGTTTTAGAAATGAAATAAAAAAGAGTAAAATCAATAAGCTACATAGAGATTCTGAAGACTATAGGAGGGGTTCCATCTACCCCTGGTCTAAACCAAAAAGGAATATAAAAAATTTTCAATACAAATCTAGGCCACGTTTTCAAAGTAACTATAATTCCAAACAAATGATTAGTGACATTCATCAAAAACCTAGAAGACCAGTAGAAAATATAGAATCACCCAGTAGGAGAAACAATAAAAGGATTAGGAGTGACTCAGATGAATGTTTCACTTCCCCTTTATCTAGTCCCACCAATGTTCCAATAGCTGGTCCTTCCACTACTTTTTTAGATCAAATTTGGCCCACGAGGACCCCGTCTCTAGAACAATCACGACAATACAGAGGACAACCACTAAGAGGTCGGGGTTACAATCGAGGCAGGGCAAGAGGAAGAGGCAGCAGCCATCCTTACCACTATCGATACAACCCACAATATTAAATATAAGAGAAGAAAATGTAGATACTCCTATAGTTAACCTTTCACATTCTATTCTTTCAGAGCATCAACTGAACATTTTAAAGAAAGGCTTTTCATTTGTCCCCACGGCAAGATATGATCCCTTTCAAACAAGGGTGGATATGTTTAGGTTTTATAGGAAATTACTGATAAAAAACTTTTTTTCTAATAACATAGAAAGTTACCAAGATGCTTCAGTGATCAAAGGTAAATCCAAATGGATCCCGCCGGGACCTCCAGATCCAGTGGTCTTCACTTTTTATAAGTGTGTTCTTTTAGACATAGAACGCCTCAAAAAGAAAAATCGTAAGGCTCATTATAACCTCACAAAAGATGAGCATGATGCCCTATTAACACTCTCTCAGAATCGAGATATTGTTATAAAACCAGCCGACAAGGGTGGAGCCATTGTTATACAAAATAGACAAGAATATATCATGGAAATACATCGACAGATCTTTGATATAGAATATTACATCCAACTGGAAGAAGATCCCACTAACCAACTTCAGAAAGACATATCAGAATTAGCGTCTTACGCTTTCGATGCCAGATATATTACTCTCAAAGAAAAAAATTATCTTACAGTCAAGTGTCCTTCTATTCCCACCATATACACTCTTCCCAAGATACATAAAAGGTTAGATAAGCCACCCGGTCGTCCAATTATCTCAGGCAACGGTTCAGTTTTAGAGCCACTCTCTCAGTTTGTAGACCACTTCTTAAGACCTTTTGTCCCAGAGATCGATTCATACGTCAGAGATTCATCCCATATGATCAATATTCTAGAAATGTTTGATGGAGACCTTGAAGATGTAACTATGGTAACTTTGGACATAGAAGCTCTCTACACTAATATTCCTCAGTTGGAAGCTCTGATAGTAATAGAAAACACACTTAAGAGAAGAACCCAAGAGCGACGTATTCCCAATCACTTTATACTCGCCTTGGCCACTATTGCTCTCACCAAGAACTATTTTGGTTTTGATGGTAATTTTTTCCAACAGATTAAAGGGACAGCCATGGGGTCAGCCATGGCCCCAGACATTGCAAATCTATATGTTGCCCAGTTTGAAGAGAGATTTCTCAGAATACATCCATATAAAAAAGAGATTAAAATGTACAAACGTTATATTGATGACATCTTCCTACTATGGAAAGGCAACACAGACAGTCTTTCCTCTTTTATGACCTGGTTGAATACTAGGGACCCTAATCTACGGTTCCAAATGCACCATCACCATAGTGAGATTCCTTTTCTAGATATCTTGATACAAAAAACCACATATGGGTTCAAAACTACTATATACAGGAAACCTACAGATAAGAATAACTATTTACATTTCACTAGTTTTCACAATAGATCACTAAAAGAAAACTTACCATATTCACAGTTCTTGAGGTTGCGTAGGCTTTGTACAGATTTCGACGATTTTCAAGCCAAATCAGTAGATATGTCTAATAGGTTTAAATCCAGAGGATATCCCCATATGTATGTAAACAACAGTCTAAAGAAGGCTATCGACAAAGATAGGAATGATCTCCTTAGTGCTAAGCCAGACAAACTCTGCCCAGATCTGGTCTGTACTTTAAAATTTTCACAATTATCTGGTGGTATTAGAAACATCATTAGAAAACATTGGCATATTTTGGAGACACACACCTGTTTCACAAATCAAGTTCCAGTCATTGCACACTCTCGCAATCGCAATATTAGAGAGTTTGTGGTCCCCTCTACCCTTCCAGAGCTTAGGCCCACGAGAGGAGACTCCTTTGGCCATATACCATGCGGAAGATGCTCAGTGTGCAAACATTCACTCACCATTACTTCATTTCATAATAAGCACAATAATAAAAATTATACTCTTAGACATTTTTCTGATTGCAACACTACTGGAGTTATTTACATCATAATATGTCCCTGTGACTTACTTTATGTAGGGAAAACTAAGAGAGCCATAAAAACAAGAATTATAGAACATAGGAGTTGTCTCACAAGGCAGGTACACAGCGCCCCTCTTGTTACACATTGGGTTGAAAAAAATCATACAATTGAACATTTAAAATTTTTTGTCTTCAAAAAAATATATATGACTTGGAGAGGTGGCAATATAGATGAGAAATTGTTAAGAGAAGAACAGAGAACTATATATACATTAGGCACAGTTGTACCGCATGGACTTAATATGGACATGGATTTCAGTTCTTTTTTATGATTCATCCTCATTCGTTGATCCCATTATTCTTTTTTCTTATTTCTTTTTTATTTTTTGTTCAGTTTTATTTTCATTTTTTCATTTATCCCCTTTTTTGGTTATTTTTTATTTTTTAATTATTAATCATTAATTATTAATTATTAATTAATTTTTAATCTTTTTATTCTGTGGTGTGTAGCGTCAATATTAGCATAATTCATTTTTTTAATTCAACATTTTTTATATAGCATATTTTTTAAGACAAGGACCTCACACGTGCCGAGTCATTTTGTTTTATAAGCTATTGTGTACATGTTTTCATTTTTGATGATTATCATTAGCATTTTTTATTTTTTATTCTTTATATTTTATTTTTTATTTTTTAACACGTAGGTTCAAGTATATAGTGGTCTACATCATGTGTGGCATATACTCAACTTTCACCAGTCTGAGGTCTCTTCCCTCCCTCCATTCTTTGTTCTAGTCTCACTCTCTGTGTGAGTAGACCCACAGTATTAACTTTTATTGTGCTTGCAAATCACAGCAGGTTCCCCCACCTTTTTTGCATTGGATACAAATGTAACAAATAAATAAGTTCTAGGCAGAAAACAATCCAGGGAAAGATCACAAGTTACAACATGTAAACAGATCATAAGATGTAATAAGATTGAAAAGATTACTGTACATAAAATGTTAAATCTCTAACAGTTTTAATAGTATGATCCACAGCCATTCACTCTAAACATTATCCACTGTAATTTTCTTGTGGCATTATATATTCCTATAGATAGGAGAGATTAATGTGTCTGGCGGTCAAGGTTCTTATTGTTCCCTGTTCAAACCTAGAGACTATCGAGAGTGTGAATTACAATGTTTTATATTACTACTAACTAACATTTCTAAAGCACTACTAGGGTTACGCAGCACTGTACAATTTAAACATAGAAGGACAGTCCCTGCTCAAAGAGCTTACAATCTAAAAGACAAGAGAACAATCTAAAGACAAGTGAACAATCTAGAGGACGAGTGAACAGTTAATCTGATAGGGTGGATAGATTGGGGCATTTTATATTTCTCGAGCGGTTAGGCGCCGAAGGCAGCATTGAAGAGGTGAATTTTAAGCAGAGATTTGAAGATGGGTAGGGAGGGGGCATGGCGTATGGGTAAAGGAAGATTGTTCCAGGCATAGGGTGAGGCAAGGCAGAATGAGCGGAGCCTGGAGTTGGCAGTGGTGGAGAAGGGTACTGAGAGAAGGGCTTTGTCCTGTGAGCGGAGGTTGCGGGCGGGAACATAGGGGGAGATGAGGGTGGAGAGGTAGTGAGGAGCCGCAGACTGAGTGCATTTGTAGGTAAGGAGGAGGAGCTTGAATTGTATGCGATATCTGATCGGAAGCCAATGAAGTGATTTGAGGAGAGGGGTGATGTGAGTATATCGGTTTTGGCGGAATATAAGACGTGCAGCAGCGTTCTGAACGGATTGAAGGGGGGATAGATGGCCGAGTGGGAGGCCGGTGAGGAGTAAGTTGCAGTAATCAAGGCGAGAGGTAATGAGAGTGTGGACGAGAGTTCTGGTGGTGTGCTCAGAGAGGAAAGGGTGAATTTTGCTGATGTTGAAGAGGAAGAAGCGACAGGTCTTGGCAGTCTGTTGGATATGCGCAGAGGAGAGGGAGGAGTCGAAGATGACTCCGAGGTTGCGGGCAGATGGGACGGGGAGGATGAGGGTGTTATCAACAGAGATAGAGAGTGGAGGAAGAGGAGAAGTGGGTTTAGGAGGAAAGACGAGGAGCTCGGTCTTGGACATGTTCAGCTTCAGGTGGCGGTTGGACATCCATGCCGCAATGTCGGATAAACAGGCCGATACCTTGGCCTGGGTCTCCGCGGTGATGTCAGGTGTGGAGAGGTGTAGCTGGGTGTCATCAGCATAAAGATGATACTGAAAACCATGAGACGAGGTCAGCGAGCCCAGGGAAGAGGTGTAGATTGAGAAGAGAAGGGGTCCAAGGACAGATCCCTGGGGAACTCCAACAGATAGTGGGATGGGAGTGGAGGAAGATCCATGGGAGTGTACCCTGAAGGTGCGGTGGGAGAGATAAGAGGAGAACCAGGAGAGGACAGGGCCTTGGAACCCAAAAGAGGACAGCGTGGCAAGAAGTAAATCATGATTGACAGTGTCAAACGTGGCAGAAAGATCGAGGAGGATGAGGATGGAGTAGTGATCTCTGGATTTGGCCAGGAGCAGGTCATTGCAAACTTTAGAGAGTGCCATTTCAGTCGAGTGCAGAGGGCGAAAACCGGATTGAAGTGGATCGAGGATGGCATGAGAGGAGAGAAAATCAAGGCAGCGGCTATGAACGGCGCGCTCAAGTATTTTGGAAAGGAAGGGTAAAAGAGAGATGGGGCGGTAGTTGGAGGGGCAGGTAGGGTCAAGTGAAGGTTTTTTGAGGAGAGGTGTGACAACGGCGTGCTTGAATGTGTCAGGGACAGTTGCAGTGGAGAGAGGTTGAGGATGCGACTGATGGCAGGGGTGACAGTATGGGAGATGGTGTTGAGTAGGTTGGTGGGGATGGGATCAGAGGAACAGGTGGTGCATTTCGAGGAGGAAAGAAGGCGGGAAGTTTCATCCTCGGTGATCTCAGGAAAAGAGGAGAAAGAGACCTGGGTAGGTTGGTTGAGGGAGAGGGTTAAAGGGTGAAGAGGAGGTGGTGGCTTGGTCGTGAACTCAAGGTTGATCTTTTGCACTTTGTCGCGGAAATAGTCGGCCAGTGATTGAGGAGAGAGAGAAGGGGGAGTAGGAGCGGGGGGCACTTTTAGGAGGGAGTTAAGGGTGGTGAAGAGATGACGAGGGAGCTGAGAGAATTGGTCAATTGGGTGTAATAGTCCTGTTTTGCACGGAATAGGGAAGAGTGGAGGGAGGATAGCATGAATTTGTAGTGGAGGAAGTCTGAAAGGGTACGAGATTTCCTCCAGAGGTGCTCAGCGGATCGGGTACAGGAGCGAAGGTAACGGATGCAAGGAGTCAGCCAGGGCTGGGGATTGGTGCGTTTTGTGGGACGGGAGATGGATGGCGCGAGGGTGTCCAAAGCAGAGGAGAGAGCGGTATTGTAAGCGGAGACCGCTTTGTCGACAGTTGCGGAGGACGTGATGGAGGGGAGGAGATTAGAGATAGTAGATGATAAGGTGGAGGGGTCAATAGCCTGGAGGTTCCTGGAGGTGGTGGTTAAAGTTGGACGGGGTGGAGGGGGGGGGGGGTGAAGTGTGAATGTGATCAGGTGATGGTCGGAGAGAGGAAGAGCTGAGACGTGGAAATTGGAGGGTGAGCCGGAGGAGGAGAGGACGAGGTCTATTCTAGTTTCTTACATTGGTTTGCATTCCATAATATTTTTGGAATAACCAAACCACCAGCTCTGCCACCCATTCTAGGCTAAGCTCCTGAGGATCCCTTTCTTCTGCACAGGATGATCACCTAAAGGCCATTAAGCAGGCACTGAAGATCAATCAGGTGCAACAACCTGAAGATGGTAAAATTATGTATAATCATACCTGATAATTTTCTTTCCATTAATCATAGCTGATCAATCCATAGACTGGTGGGTTGTGTCCATCTACCAGCAGGTGGAGATAGAGAGCAAACTTTTGCCTCCCTATATGTGGTCATGTGCTGCCGGAAACTCCTCAGTATGTCGATATCAAAGCTCCATCCGCAGGACTCAGCACTTAGAGAATTACACCCACGAAGGGACACTCTGCCCAGCTCACCACCGCCGAAACGGGGGAGGGGAATTAACCCAGCTCATCCCTGTTGGATTATTTGTAGTAAATAATTAGCAGATTTTAGTACACACAGCTTCAGCTTTAGAAATGTTAATTTCTTTCTTCATCTCTCTCTCATTCACCCCTGAATAATTCACTGCTGAGTCACTTTAAAGTTGAAGTAACAAAACATCTGTTTACTCACAGTTTGTAGTTAGATTATAATCAGACAGGCTTATATATACATATTACTATACATTTGTATTATCAGCTCCTTCCATGTGCTTAGATGGTAATGGATGCTCACACCACCATAGATCCTCTCAGGTTAGGAGAGATCATGAGCTCCATGTGCTCCATGTGCTGCATCTGCTGTGTCTCACCCCCACAGGAAGTTGCATAGCAGTGTGACCTCTCTAAGTAATTCACATCAGAGGTCACAGAGTAATCACAGAGAAATAATAGGTGACAGGCAATGCATGTAAAATACAATTACATTCCAACAAACCCCTTCTCATGCATAACTGTCATGCAATTATTTATTCATACAAAGTCCAAGCTTTATACGCAGATTCACAAAATGTTCTCTGGGTAACGGTTTGGTCATGATGTCAGCTGTCATCTCACTGGTGTGACAATAGTGTAGACTGATGACCCCTTCTTTTGCCAACTCTCGCACGTTGTGGTATTTCGTTGCGATGTGCTTGGTACGTGACTGAACCTTGTCATTCTGTGACAGTCGGATGCAGCTCTGATTATCTTCCATTATCTGGATTGGTCTCTTTTCAGCTATTCCGAAATCCAGCAAAAGTTTTTCAATCCACATCAGTTCTCTGCACGCTTCCGATACGGCCACGTATTCAGCTTCTGTAGAAGACAAACTCACAATACTTTGTTTATGACTGGCCCATGAAATTTGTACATTTCCATACATAAACACATATCCACTTGTGGATTTATAATCAGAATGATCCCCTGCCCAATCTGAATCACAGTAACATATTAGTTTTGGATTACTATTGGCTGAAATCTTTAATTTACAATCAATGGTACCCTTTAAATACCTTACCATCCTTTTAACTGCAGTCCAATCTGATTTGGTAGGTGAGCTGACCCTTCTGCTCAAAATTCCTACTGCATTTGCTATATCAGCCCTGTATGTGGTAGCTAGATATAAAAGCTTACCTATGGCTGATCTATATTGGATGTTATCTGGTAAAGGTTCTCTTACTGTTTCATCCTTCAGAAAATCAGTGATCATGGGAGTGCTTACAACTTGGGCATCTTGCATACCTAAACTTTCAATAAGCTCATTTATTTTCTGCTTCTGGCTTAGAAGATAAGAACCATCATTTTGTTTCTCAATTTCTATACCAAGATAGTATGACACATTACCAAGTTCTTTTATCTCAACATTGAGGTTTAAACACTTTACAATGTCCTTGTACTCTTGCTCACTTTTGCTTGCAATGAGCAGATCATCAACAAAAGCTAAAATGTATGCATATTGTCCATTTGTGCACCTAGTGTACAAACATTTATCTGCTTCACCTTGCTTAAATCCTAAATTTGTCAATATTTCATGCAATTTTTCATTCCAACATTTTGCACTTTGCTTTAATCCATAAAGACCTTTGTTTAATTTACACACTAGCTGTCTTTGTTTTGTATTTATGAAACCTGTTGGTTGTTCCATGTACAAGTCTTCAGTTATTTCTCCGTGAAGAAATGCTGTTTTCACATCAATGTGGTTTACTTGCATGCCTTTTGAGACTGCAATGCTCAGAAGTGTTCTGATTGTCGTGTGTTTCACTACAGGTGCAAACACTTCATCAAAATCTTCTCCATATTTTGAAGATATCCCTTTGCCACTAATCTGGCTTTATACCTTTCCACTTTTCCTTGTGCATTCCTTTTTAACTTGAATACCCATTTGCATCCTATAGCTTTCTTGCCAGGAGGTAATTTTGTAAGAATCCAAGTATTATTTTTATCCAATGCATCAATTTCTTCTTGTGCAGCTTTATGCCATTCAGCAGCTTCTTCTGCTGACATTTTCTCAATCTCATCCCATGTTAAGGGCTCTTGAGCTTCTGCTGACTTTGTGAGGTAAGACAGTCTTGGGGGTGGAACACCTTTGTTTTCCCTGGATGAGCGTCTGACTACAGGTTGGTCTGACCTTTCCGCATCCTCTAAATCTGAGAGTTCTTCTCCAATTGATTCCCCTTCTCCAACTGTACTGTCTTCTTCAATGATCCTTTCTGTGTCTGCTTCCTCTGCCTGTTCCTCGTTAGATACAGATGAGTTGCTTTCAGACATCTGCCTTGGTATGGCATTTATATACACTGGCATGTCTATTATGGTTCTAGTTTCATATTCTGGATGATAAGGCTCATCTGGGATAATCCAGCCTTTATCAACCCTTTTGTTTTCATCAAAATATGTAACATGTCTTATGCCAACAATGCCAGTTTTCAGATTCAAAATTCTATATCCTTTATGTCCTGGAGCATAGCCAACTAAAATGCCCCTTTCTGTTGTGGAATCCAGCTTATGCCTTCTTTGCTTTGGTACATGAGCATATGCTGTACTTCCAAATGTTCTTATGTGTGACAGGTTTGGCTTCCTACCATGCCATGTCTCATGTGGTGTGCGCTCAGCGCCTTTAGTTGGCATTCTGTTTTGTAGGTACACTGCTGTGAGAATGGCTTCCCCCCATAGTCTTTTAGGGAGATTGCTATCTGACAGCATACATCTGGTCATTTCCACAAGTGACCTAAATTTTCTCTCTGCAACAGAATTTTGCTCTGGTGTATAAGCTACTGTTGTGATATGCTGAATGCCTTCTTGTTCTAGAAATGTGCGCATGCTTTGTGAAGTGAACTCACCACCATTGTCGGTCTGAAGAACCTTTGGTTTTCTTTCAAATTTATTGCTCACCATGGCTACGTATTTCTTCAGCATGTCTGTGACTTGACTTTTCTCTTTCAGCAAATAGGCCACACAATATCTAGAGAAATCATCCAAGAATATTAGCACAAATCTGTTATTTCCCAATGATGGGATATTAAACGGTCCACATAAGTCACTGTGTATTAAGTCCAGTACTTTATTACTCCTATTTCCTGTGTATGCAGGAAATGAGGGTCTCACACCTTTTTGAGTAACACAGTCTATGCATTTCTCCATTTTACCAGCATCTGCACTTATCTGAATGCCAGTGGCTAGTTGCTTACTGTGAAGATCCTGGATCACCTTAAAATCACGATGTCCCAGGCGGCGGTGCCAGATTTCCAGACTACATTTACCATCATTCTTCCTTACTTGCGCCAGATGTGAGGCTTCACCTGAAATGCTCAGTTTATAAACATCATTATGCATAAAAGCTTCAGCATACACTTCATCATTTTTAGAGATTGTGCACTTACTGTTTTCAAAATGAATCACAAATCCCTTCTTATCTAATGTAGATACACTAAGCATATTACAAACTGCTTGGGGAATATACAAGACATCACTTACAGGAATTTCTTTAACTTCATTAGACACTTTGCATTTTAAGAATCCAATACCTTTTGCTTGGATCTTAGCAGTCCCTGCGTTTGCAGTTTTAAGAATACCTTCCTCTGGACACATTTCCTGAAAGAAATCCTTACAATTGGTTAAATGGCATGTGCTCCCTGAATCCAAAATCCAAGTACTTTCATTTGAATTATTATTTACCATAGTCAAAGATTTTTCTGCCATTAGAAAGCCCTTGTGTTTATCTTTGTCCTTCATACATTTCCTGGTTTGAAAATTCTTTAGTTCCATTGGCTTAGGTGAGCTAGAGGGAGTGTTTTGTGTTTCCTTACACCATTTAGATACATGTCCCTCCTTTCCACATGAGTAGCAAATCAGCTTGCCCTTGGGTGGAGTTTTCCCATAGCTCCGCCTTCCTCTGTTCTTTGCCAAGAAATTTGTTTCATTTCTCTCTGACTGACTTTGAGAACACATCTCCTCAGAATCATTTATTATGCATTCCTGCCTTAGTTTTGATGTTGTCTGTTCAAAAGATTGCCCTTCAATGGCCTCATTTACAGACCTAAAAACATCAAACTTCTTTGATAGTGAGGTAAAAAGAAATGCTCTTTTCAATGCATCACACATGGGAATTCCAGAAAGTTCTAGCTTTTGAAATGAAGACATAAGATGCATAATGTGATCATTACATTTACTTTTATCCCTTAATTTGGTTTCATTCAACTCTGCCAACCAAATTGGTTGCTGCTTTGCATATGTAGTTGCATACATAGTTCTCAGTTTATATAAAATGTCCTTTGGTGTATCTTTTCCCTCCACTAATATGGCTTGTTTCTCTGAGAGAGCTTCCAAAAGCATGCACTTCACATAATAGTTTGCATTGTCCCATTCAGCCATATTTTCAGCTGTTCTGTCTTGGTCTAAGCATATATCTAATCTTTTTGCTCGAAGGAAACATATGAATCTTAATTCCCACTGCTGATAATTAAACTCAGTTAATCTAGGCACCTTGAGAGAATAGAAAAATGGTGAATTTCTTCCCTCAGCCATTTTCTTAGCCTTCTGTCTGCTGTGTGGGGGGAGAGAGAGACAGACTGAATCTTTCCTTTAAAACTTAAGAGAAAAATGTGGCCTTTTTTTCTGCCTGGTAATATTTCTCTTCTTTTTCAATTCCTGGACCCTGGGCCCATAACCCTTTTGTTGGATTATTTGTAGTAAATAATTAGCAGATTTTAGTACACACAGCTTCAGCTTTAGAAATGTTAATTTCTTTCTTCATCTCTCTCTCATTCACCCCTGAATAATTCACTGCTGAGTCACTTTAAAGTTGAAGTAACAAAACATCTGTTTACTCACAGTTTGTAGTTAGATTATAATCAGACAGGCTTATATATACATATTACTATACATTTGTATTATCAGCTCCTTCCATGTGCTTAGATGGTAATGGATGCTCACACCACCATAGATCCTCTCAGGTTAGGAGAGATCATGAGCTCCATGTGCTCCATGTGCTGCATCTGCTGTGTCTCACCCCCACAGGAAGTTGCATAGCAGTGTGACCTCTCTAAGTAATTCACATCAGAGGTCACAGAGTAATCACAGAGAAATAATAGGTGACAGGCAATGCATGTAAAATACAATTACATTCCAACAATCCCCACACAAGTGGGGGAGGGGAATCCGTCCAGCTCATCCCCGCGGAGCGGGGGAGGGACACCACACCCGCCGATGCGGGGGGATCTGGCTTATCCTGCAACCGCAACCGTGGGAGGAGCTGACTGACCCTAACACCGCCGAAGCGGGAGGGGTACAAAGCTGCCCTACAGCCGCACGAAGCGGGAGGGAGTGCCGGCAGAATTTTAAGTCTCAATCCAGCCCCGTAAAACGGAGGGGAGAGGAATGCAGCAGCTCACTGTAACACAAACTCGTCTTAACTCTTGAAGAATCCAAGTGAAAAAAAACTTGAACACGAAGTCTTCCTGAAGTAACTGAAGACTAAACTTGAACCTGAAATGCAACCAGAATAAAAACAGTACAGATATCTGGGAGGGGCTATGGATTGATCAGCTATGATTAATGGAAAGAAAATTATCAGGTATGATTATACATAATTTTACCTTCCATATCATCAAGCTGATCAATCCATAGACTGGTGGGATGTACCGAAGCAGTACTCACCCAGGGCGGGACATTGAAATCCCTGACCTTAATACTGAAGCTCCAAACCGGGCCTCCGCCCGTGCAGCCACAGTCAAACGGTAATGCTTGGAGAATGTATGAGCCGAAGCCCAAGTTGCCGCCTTGCATATCTCTTCCAAGGAGACGGATCCGGCCTCTGCCATCGAAGCCGCCTGAGCTCTCGTGGAGTGAGCCTTCAGCTGGAGAGGCGGCACCTTCCCCGCGGTCACATAAGCCGCTGCAATGGCTTCCTTGACCCATCTTGCCACTGTAGGCTTAGCAGCCTGCAGACCCCTACGAGGACCTGCAAACAGGACAAACAGATGATCCGATTTCCGGAAATCATTGGTCACTTCCAAGTATCTGATGATGACTCGTCTCACATCCAGATATTTAAGAGCAGAGTACTCCTCTGGGTAGTCCTCCCTACGAAAGGAAGGGAGACAGAGCTGCTGATTCACATGGAAGCGAGAAACAATCTTGGGCAGAAAGGAAGGCACTGTGCGAATAGTCACTCCTGCCTCAGTGAACTGCAGAAAAGGCTCTCGACATGAGAGCGCCTGGAGCTCGGAAACTCTTCTGGCTGAAGTGATAGCCACCAAAAAGACTGCTTTCAACGTCAGGTCTTTCAGAGATGCCCTCGACAAGGGTTCAAACGGCGGCTTCTGCAATGCTCTTAGCACCAGGTTGAGATTCCACGCAGGCACCACTGAGTGCAGAGGAGGGCGCAGGTGATTAACTCCCTTGAGAAAGCGCACCACATCTGGCTGCGAAGCCAGGGAAGCACCCTTCAGGCGGCCCCTGAAGCAAGCCAGAGCCGCTACCTGGACTTTAAGGGAACTGAGCGACAGGCCTTTCTCCAGACCTTCTTGCAGGAACGCCAACACTGAAGAAATTGAAGCAGTGAAGGGAGAAAGTGAGCCTGCTTCACACCACGCTGCAAAGATACGCCAAACCCTGGCGTAAGCAGTAGAAGTAGAGCGCTTCCTCGCTCTCAGCATAGTGGCGATGACCTTGTCTGAGAAGCCCTTCTTCCTCAGACGCTGCCGCTCAATAGCCAGGCCGTAAGACCAAAGGGGGAGGGATCCTCCATCACCACGGGACCCTGATGTAACAGGCCGTGCTCCACTGGCAGCCGCAGAGGATCGTCGACTGAGAGCCTGATCAAGTCCGCATACCAGGGACGTCTGGGCCAATCCGGACCCACCAGGATTACCCTGCCGGGATGCTTTGCCACCCGGTCTAGCACCCTGCCCAACATGGGCCAGGGCGGGAACACATAGAGGAGCTCTTGTGTCGGCCACTGTTGGAGAAGAGCATCTACTCCCAGGGATCGAGGGTCCCGTCCTCTGCTGAAAAAGCGCGGCACTTGGCAATTGGCCGATGACGCCATCAGATCTAGGCTCGGCTGGCCCCAGCGCTTCGTGATGTCCAAGAACGCCTGAGCAGATAGCTGCCACTCTCCGGGCTCCAAGGTATGGCGACTGAGAAAGTCCGCCTTGACATTCATGACTCCGGCAATGTGGGCCGCTGAAAGCTGCTCCAGGTTCGCTTCCGCCCACTGGCAAAGATTCATAGCCTCCTTGGCTAGAGGGGCGCTCTTGGTACCTCCCTGGCGGTTGACATAGGCCACAGCCGTGGCATTGTCCGACAGGACCCGTACAGGCTTCAACACCAGTACCGGGATGAACTCCAAAAGCGCCAACCGAATGGCTCTGAGTTCCAGGAGGTTGATAGACCACTTTGCCTCTGCAGGCGACCAGAGCCCCTGCGCTGTCCTTCCCAAGCAGTGGGCTCCCCAGCCCGACGAGGCGTCCGTCGTGACGACAATCCACTCTGGGGTCACCAGAGGCATTCCCGCAGACAACTTGTCTGTCTGCATCCACCAGCTCAGCGCCTTGCGCACTGCTGGATCCAAGGGAAGGCGCACAGCATAATCCTCCGACATCGGAGTCCAGCGCTGCAGCAGGGAGTGTTGTAGTGGTCTCATATGAGCCCTGGCCCAGGGCACTACTTCCATCGTGGCCGTCATAGAGCCCAACAGCTGCACATAGTCCCAAGCCCGAAGAGGAGAGGCTACTAGGAACTGGTCCACCTGAGCCTGAAGTTTGACAATCCGATTGTCTGGCAGGAACACTCTGCCCACTTGGGTGTCGAATCGAACTCCCAGATACTCCAGGGACTGAGTCGGGCGCAGCTGGCTCTTCTCCCAGTTGATGATCCATCCCAGGGAGCTCAAAAGAGCAACTACCCGGTCCACAGCTTTGCCGCACTCTGCATAAGAGGGGGCTCGGATCAACCAGTCGTCCAGATAAGGATGGACTTGGACTCCTTCCTTTCGCAGGAAGGCCGCTATGACCACCATTACTTTGGAAAAGGTCCGCGGAGCAGTAGCCAACCCGAACGGGAGGGCTCTGAACTGGAAGTGTCGGCCCAGGACTGCAAAACGCAGAAAGCGTTGATGAGGAGGCCAGATGGGAATATGCAAGTATGCTTCCTTGATGTCCAAGGATGCCAGGTACTCCCCTGCCTTCACTGCCGCTATAACAGAGCGGAGAGTCTCCATGCGAAAGTGCCGCACTTTCAAGGCCCGATTGACCCCTTTGAGGTCGAGGATAGGCCGGACAGAACCTCCTTTCTTTGGTACCACAAAGTAAATGGAGTAACGCCCCTTGCCAAGCTGATTTTCTGGCACCGGGACGACCGCACCCAGGCGGATCAGATTGTCCAAAGTCTGCTGCACTGCCACAGCTTTGACCGGAGACTTGCAGGGAGAGAGTACAAACCCGTCTCTTAAGGGTCGGCAGAACTCTAGCTTGTAGCCGTCTCTGATGACTTCCAGCACCCAAGCGTCTGAAGTTATTGTGGTCCACTCGCCCAGAAACGAGGACAGCCGTCCTCCAATCTGCACTGGGGCGTGGACCAAGACCCCGTCATTGGGTACGAGACCCTGGGGGAGGACCGGAGGGAGCACCTCCGGGACGGCGGTCTCTGCGAAAGGAATGCTGCTTGGGGGAGAAATTCCTCTTAAAGGAAGAGGGGGCAGAAGAACCCGACCTGCCCGGGCGGTACCGACGGGCTTCCTGAAACCGTCCTCTGGAGGTACCGGGACGAGCACTAGCCCGAGCCCTGACCTCTGGTAACTTCTTGCCCTTAGACGTGCCGAGATCGGTCACGATTTTGTCCAGCTCGACCCCAAAGAGCAGCTTGCCTTTAAAAGGCAATCTAGCCAGGCGGGATTTAGAGGCGTGGTCAGCAGACCAATGTTTCAGCCAAAGCCACCGCCGCGCAGAGACTGTCTGAGCCATGCCTTTAGCTGAGGCTCTCAAGACATCATACAGCAAGTCTGCCAAATAGGCTAAGCCCGATTCCAGGGCCGGCCAATCAGCCCTCAAGGAATGATCCGAGGGGGAAGCCCGCTGCACCATAGTCAGGCACGCCCTGGCCGCATAGGAGCCGCAAACTGAGGCCTGCAAACTTAAAGCAGCCGCCTCAAAGGACGACCTTAAGGCCGCCTCCAATCTTCTGTCTTGGGCGTCCTTTAGGGCCGTGCCACCTTCCACCGGCAATGCCGTTTTCTTAGTCACCGCAGTGATTAAAGAATCCACGGTAGGCCACAGATAGGCCTCACGTTCACTCACAGCCAAAGGATAGAGGCGGGACATAGCCCTAGCCACTTTAAGGCTCGCTTCCGGGACATCCCATTGAGCCGAAATTAAGGTGTGCATGGCATCATGCACGTGGAAGGTTCTAGGCGGGCGCTTCGTCCCCAGCATAATGGCAGAGCCAACAGGGGCTGAGGGAGAGACGTCCTCCGGAGAGGAAATCTTCAAAGTGTCCATGGCCTGTAACAACAGGTTGGGCAAATCCTCTGGGCGAAAAAGCCGCGCTGCAGAGGGGTCATCCGCTCCGAGCGGGGATCCGTCTCCTCCAAGGAATCCGCAAAGGACCGTTGGGAGACCTCAGACACGCTGCCCTCATCTACATCGGAGGAGACAAATTCCTCCAAGGCCTGGGAATCAACCCGAGGGCGTTTACCTCTGGGAACCTCAACCTCTTTACCAGACGAGGGAGCAGGGGCAGCGTTGTGCATGAGGAAGGCCTGATGCAGCAGCAAAACAAACTCGGGGGAGAAACCCCCCAGACTGTGCACTTCCGCAGCCTGGGCAACAGCCCTAGGCGCACCCTCAACCGGCGCTCGCAATAGCGGGGGAGAGACATGCTGCGCATCCAAAATGGCGTCCGGCGCGAAACTCCGTGAAGGAGCCGCGCGGGAAGAACGGCTCTTAACTTTAGCCGCTTCTGTGCCGTCGCCCAAATTAAGGGCGTTCATGGCATTAATGTCTCCAACCTCAAGGGCGGCCCAAGAAGAAGCCGTCCGAGCCGCGTGGCCGGCCAAGATGGCGGAGGCGAGGAGCGGGGGATGGGCATTTATGGCGGGAAAAACCGCCACGCCGGAGGAAGGACCGGGACATTCATCGGTCACGAAACTGTCACCCAACAAGGTCGAATCAGGCTTTAAGACCCCCGCATCCCCTCTAGAAGCGCTCAAGCGACCCGGGGAGCGACCCTTTGCGCCCTCGCCCTCCGACGCCATATGCCACGAGGAGAAGAATCGGGGAACCCCCTGCCCGCTATAAAAAGGTAAAAATTACCTGCTGTCCGCTCCGAGTTGTAACGACCTGGTGTCCCAGTGAGTAGCTGCAATAGACGCTTAAATAAACGTCGAAATAAACGCCTTTAAGGACGTTCAAAATTTTTTTTTTTTTTTGTAAACGGAGCCAGCGGGAGGGGGGAGAAAAGGAGGGACCTGGCACCACCAGGTTTGCACTTGCTCAAAAGAGCCCTCAACCCCAGGCACTCAACAAAACCTAAAAATTAGGCTTGGAGGCCTAGCCAGAGCTGCTGCTGTGTGTGACCACCACCTGCTGAGATAGAGAACATACTGAGGAGTTTCCGGCAGCACATGACCACATATAGGGAGGCAAAAGTTTGCTCTCTATCTCCACCTGCTGGTAGATGGACACAACCCACCAGTCTATGGATTGATCAGCTTGATGATATGGAACATATGTTTATGCTTAAAGGTAGTGCTCCTGCTCTCCTCAACCAGGACATGCCATAGGCCAAACTCTAGGAGCTACAATGATGTCCTGCTGCTCCAATCCAGAAGTTGCCACTACATGCTGGCAGTAAGAGAATACTGGCTAATCCAAGACAAGCTGTGTTCACTGACTCCATCTGCTGGTTAGGGAGCATAAATTCATATGTCTAGACTGATCTAGTAGAAAGATAAGGAAATTATTATGTTCGATTATTTGGAGTGAGG
The DNA here is from genome assembly GCF_901765095.1 of Microcaecilia unicolor. Lineage (NCBI taxonomy): Eukaryota > Metazoa > Chordata > Amphibia > Gymnophiona > Siphonopidae > Microcaecilia > Microcaecilia unicolor. The sequence continues at coordinate 291,203,938 of NC_044034.1, forward strand.
AAGAGGGTAAACACTTTTTACAAAGTTGTACACCACTTCAGACAGATTTTATTCAGGAAAGTGGTTAAACACAGGCTCTTAAAATGAATAAACAAATAAAACAAGCCTTTTAAGAATCAGTCCCTGATGAACAAGTTACAATGGCAATAACAAACTATGCAGGTATGTGATGCACTTATGTTCTTTGTCTGACTGAATAGTACCTGTAGACGCACCAGACCATCATCAGTGACTACAGTTTTCTGGATTGTCACACTTCTGCCAGCTCTGATTTGGAAACATATATATTATTTTCTAACAGATGAATTATTACTCTTTTGTGAAATACACTGAACAAAGCACCTTCCAGTAGATTTGTAAAAAGTAGTCATTAAGAAATTCTATTGATAATTTAAACTGAAATTGGGGTGCAATGTTTAGGACTTGAGGAAAAGGCCAACATAAACTGGTATTATTATTTTTACAAAAAGTGATGCCCACTCCTAAATTGCCATGATAATAATTATGAAAACAATTTGTCCAAATCCAAGGGAGAAGCCATACACCACTCTCTTAAGTGGCCTCAGGTAAGATGGCATCAAACTGGTTGGTAGTGTCATGCCATTAATGACATTATCGCTAAAACATGAGCTCATTCATGACACTATTACAAATATGACCAGTAAGGAAACTACTAGGGAGCAAAAGCTTTGTTTTCAAAACAGGGTTTGATTCTCAGCTCTAGCCTGTTGATCCAGGCCATCCGGAGATGTTGAAGCGGAAGCGTTTACAGCCCTAGGGGGGAAGCTCCAGTTATCATGCAATGGAGACACCTAGTGATGTGATTACATTATTCCAGAAGGAGCCCTGATGTGTGGGCTCATCACTGCCATGACTAGACTAATGTAAGTTGAGATGGGTATGAAACAAGAGAATAACATGCAGAAAGCTGTGAATGAAGGCTCATGGTGCCAGATCCTAGCCCTGGTGACTGAGCTAAAAACAAACAAAAAACATATTTTAAAAAGTCAGAACAAAAATATTTGAATGTATTGTAGCACTATACAAGTGATAAGTAGTAGTAGTAGTAGTAGTAGTATACTATACTCCCATGTCCAATAAACCTTTTTTGAAATGTTTTAAATGCAGTAGTTCAAGGTATTTGTAGAATAATATTTTCTTTTAGGGTGTTTCCATGCAAATGTTTTGAGAACATAGACTGGAGATTTGGCCGAGTTTTGCTGGACAGCTGCTGATTTTTGAGTTTGGGGTTGTAGCGCTATAGAAATGCTAAATAGTAGTAGTAGTAGGGTCTCTAAGGGACAGAAAGGATTGTAGGGCTTAGTAGTTTGGCATGGACGGACATTTGGCAGATTGCACAGGCCCCATGGTCTTTATTGCTCCATTTCTGTGCAAGCATAGGACAAGCACAGGTGATAAGAGTCAACGAGATCCTAGTAATATGAAAACATAACCCTGGCATTCCGTAATCTTAAAACATGCAGTAAACGAAATGAATCTAGAAGGGATTCCAGCAACATACAGGAGCTCAAATGCCAGTGAGTTTACTTTTCAAACCCTATTCATCTTTACTTAGAAAAAATAAAGCATCACTACATCGCGATGCTACTTATTTGTGCTTTCTTTCTTACTATTAACTATAAAACACTGAATTTTGTTAATCACATGAATAAAACCATCACTATTCCTTCCTTCCACAAAATGAACGCGGACTTGAGCCGGATTCTCCCGGTCAGGTCTACAGTGGGAGTGGGACCGATCCAACAGCGCCACGCAACAGAGGGGAGATCGCGGGCGCGGCATCACTTCTACTGCTTCCATAGGGTCTCTCTGATAGATCTGGTTTATGTAAAACGAATATTAATACCGAAGAACCACTTATTATCTCAATAAAAGGAAGAAAATTAGAAGTATTTTTTTTTTTAATTGCGCAGCACCATCGCCACACCCCTTCCTCTATCGTTGAAGACAAATTCTCAATTGCGCGATACCAGACAGAGGCAGAGGCCCGAGTTCTGTACTACTAAGTAAGCCTCCTTCTCGCGCTCTCTCCCTGCTGCACATTGACGCATTGGCGCGAGGAGGAGTGGCACCAGGCAGGGGTGGAACTGGAACCGACTACGCGACTGCCTGACGTCACCTGACGGAGATGCATAAATAGCCGCGCGCTTACCTCATTTGCCTTATTCTTTTACTTGTGACTGGAGCAATATAAACTTATACTCTAAACTCTATATATTTATTTATTCTAGTTGAAGATTTATCTATTAGTAGCACAAGGTGGCTGTTTTATTATTACTATTGTATCATTTATTTTAAACGTTTTTCCATAATAAGCAGCACCATGAACGGCCAGATGAACGGTTTCCACGAGTCCCTCATTGAAGAGGGCAGCTTCCTCTTTACATCCGAATCCGTGGGAGAAGGTCACCCAGGTAAGGACGTGTCGGGGGCAGGTTGATGGTGCGGTATAATCTCTGCCCTACTTAATTACTCATGGAGATTATGTTCTTGACTTGAGGAAAACCCACTTTAGACCTCGCGCCCTGTCGCGAGAAAAAAAAAACAACAAATTTTCCCAATCCGAGGACGACTGACTTGTTCAAGGTTGCTAATACATCAAAGAAACTTTAATCTTATTCCCTAACCTTCCCTTCGCGCTCTGTCTGGGTGGGGGAGGGGCGCAACGCACGCTTTGACAATGCGGCATTTCTCTTGCCGTTGAATTGTATGACGTCATTGATTCCTGCTGAGGGGAGTCGTGTTCTTAAATTTTAAGCCTATTTTTTTTAGGAGGGGGAATAGAACGAACCTGCACACCCCAACCAATTCGGTATAGAGTGCGGGTACCGCACACACCAAGCCCGCGCCTTTTTTTTGTTGTTTCACAATGAAGGGATGACCGTAGGATAATGGCACACAAAATTGCCCTTTACACACTCGCATAATAAAAAAAATGCATATATTGTGCCCTTCACTTCTCCCTCAGGTCATTAGCTCATTTTCATATAGGTGCTCGGATGAACATTCGGGAAAGCCATTGAGCGCGCCTTCAGCACCACCCTTCTCCCCTTCCTCTTTTTTTTTGGTAGTGCGCCTGCGCTGAGGAGGGTTTCAACTTCCGTCCGTTGCCGCCGCTTTCGGCCGCGTGTCAAGAGGCCGCTTTTTGTTGCGCATCTGTTCTTCCGGCTCTTGCTACTTGTGGTTCCATATTGAACTACTATTACTATAGCTTTTCACACAGCAGATCATGGCATTTAAATGACGTAGTGTATAACAATGTAACCATCTAGCCACTACCAATTTGCAGTTTGGGTTTGGCTTCCTGACACTCCTGCAGGGGAGGAAGAGCCTAGGAAAGGGTGCAAAATAAATGGTGCTTTCTTAAGTCAAAATAGCTGGTAAACGGAGCAGCATGGGGCTGATAGATCTGAAAGAACTCGGGCCAACAGCGTTCTTTGGAGCAGATGCAGACTACCTACCAAGGGCAGAACCCGTGGTTAAGTGTTAGGAGCAGTCCTTTTTAGTGTTGACAGGTAGTAAGTACAAAACAAGCAATATCAGTTTTTTCTTATAAAATGTCAGAAGGCTGCCCTAATACAGGAGCGGTTGATTAACTCTGGAAAAGGCATGACTGAGGCAGGCTGACACATTTAGTGTTATCACTGCAACAATTGAGATATCGAATCAAAAGAGAAAACGCCCAAAAACAAGCTTCTTGTGAGTTCAGAAAAAAAATGCAGCCTCAAAAAAAAGCCCAAACTTGTGGGAAATAATCTAGGTTGCCAACTCTGTACCTCTACTGGCTGCACACTGCAGAAAGGAGTTCACCTTGGCAGGGGCACAGTATACATGGGCACACAGTATTTTTTAAAATAGATTGATAATGAGGTTATTAGGTGGTATTATAAATTTTTTTTGTTACATTTGTGCCACGTGCTTTCCCATTCATGGCAGGCTCAATGCGGCTTACATGGGGCAATGGAGGGTTAAGTGACTTGCCCAGAGTCAAGCTGCCTGTGCCTGAAGTGGGAATCGAAAAATGCACAGAAGCGGGATATTTTTTATATCGCTTGAATTTTTGAAAACAAACTGCCAGGTGGTGTAGTACCAATGCAACAAAATGGTCCTATTTAGAAGTGGGATTTTAATTCTAATGAGAGATTTGCTGTTGGGGGGGGGGGGGGGGGGTACATAAAACTGTCTTTCTATTGAATTTTTGAAAAGGATCACTCAACAGATTGTTGGCAGTAACTCAACCCATTCTAATCAGAAGTGGTTATAAATAGAAATCAAACAAAATAAAACATGGAAAAGAAAATATACCTTTTTTATTGGCCATAACTTAATACATTTCTTGATTAGCTTTCGAAAGTTCCGATCTGACGAAGAAGGGCAACCTTCGAAAGCTAATCAAGAAATGTATTAAGTTATGTCCAATAAAAAAGGTATCTTATTTTCTTTTCCATGTTTTATTTTGTTTGATTTCTATTGATAACCTTAAGAGTGGCCTAACACGGCTACCACACTCCTCTAATCAGAAGTGGAATTTAATGCCAATGAGATTGCTTTCGGGATTTTCGTTTGTCCATACATAACTTTTGTTCTATGTATTAAAGTTGCAAGCAAACAGCTATGTAGGGAGGTAAGTAGCCTCACCGTGCATATGCCTTTTTTTGTCCATACATAACTTTACATTTTTTTTATTGTATCTTTGAAGTACCAGCACACATCAGGGCGTGTGTGTAAAACCTTTGTCCCTGTGTAGATGTGAGCCAGCATTTTTTTCCAGATATGCACATAATGAAGCAACCCTTACCACAGAACTTGTGTGTGCTAATCAGGGAAAGCATGCTGAACAAAAGTTCTGTTCCTTTGAATTTGCATCTTCTGCATCCTTGGGAATGTTCTCAGATTTCATGGTAGGAGCCATGTGTTTAGTCATAGGCACATGTCTACTGTGTGGCTTTCTGCATTGATGATCCCTCGAAGCTGGATCTTAGTTTGACTTCTGGAAAGGGGCATATTTCACCAAGTCTGAATGTCTAATTAAAAAAGAATTACTTATTCCTCAGTGACCCTCCAGACCGGTCAAGACGCTTGGGTTATGCACGCCTACCAGCAGAGGGAGACTGAGAACACTAACACTAAAAGCATAAGCCACCTGCCAACCCCCAAGCAGCCAGAAAATCTGTCTCCTGCAGAGGGAAGACATGCAGCCTGAGCAGTCAGTCTGGTCTGGTAGGCTTAGGGTTTATTTTTAGGCTCTTTCTTGCTTTTAGCACCCTGTACTTAGTCTGTGTGCTTCGGGGAAGTGGGCCTGGTGGGGCTCTGTTTTTTCCCGTGCGTGTTACACCCAGTGGTCGGGTCCCTCCCCCTGCTGTGCTCTCCTGAGCAGTCAGCCCTGTGCCTCGCTCCTGTTGTCTGGCAGGAACCTTGAGCCATAGCCCTTCTCAGCTTTTAGCAATTGGGCTGTCTGTATGTGTGTGTGTCTTTAAGAGTAAGTAGTAGTAGTAATTGATACTATGTTACGGTCCACCTCCTTCGCTTATGTCTGTGTGGTGAATTTTTGAGAATTGGTGTCAGGAGCATTCTTATTCTCCTTGGCACATTTCGGTTCCAGAGGTGTTGGAATTTTTGCAAGATGGTGTGGATAGAGGTCTTGTCCTTTCCTCTTTGACGGTTCAGGTGGCGGCTTTGGCTTGTTTCCGAGGGAAGGTACAGGGTATTTCCTTGGCCTCTTCTCTGGATGTGGTTCACTTTTTATGGGGTGTGAAGTTGATTCGTCCGCTGCGGCGTCAGGTGGTTCCTCTGTGGGATCTGAATCTGGTCTAGGTGGGTCCTACCTTTGAGCCTTTGGTTTCGAGTACTTTTAAGGATCTCGCTTTGTGAAGACGATGTTTTTGGTGGCTATTGCTTCAGCTCGCCGGATTTTGGAGCTGCAGGCTTTGTCTTGTCGAGCTCCTTTTTTTTACTTTTTGTAAGCAAAAGGTGTCTTTGAAGCCTGTGCCTTCTTTTTTGGCCAAGGTGGTTATTTTCATGTGAATCAGGACATTTCTTTGCCGGTTTTGGGCGATAGGTCGGGAGATTCAACTCGACGCCGTTTAGCTAAGCTGGATGTTTGCCGAGTTTTGCGGTCTTGTCTAGGACAAAAGTGTTTCGGTCCTCTGACAGGTTGTTTGTGTTGTATGGAGGACCTAAGAAGGGAGCGGCGGCTTCTAAAGCAACGATATCCAGATGGTTGAAAGAGGCAGTTTCTTCTGCATATTTGCTCAAGGGGCGTGAGGTGCCTTCGTTCCTTAAGGCGCATTCTACTCGGGGGGGGGGGGGCTTCCTCCTGGGCTGAGAGTAGTTTGATTCTTCCTCAGGATATTTGCAGAGTGGCTGTCTGGTCCTCTCTGCACTTGTTTGTGAAGCATTATAGAATTGATGTGCAGCCTAGAGAGGACGTGAGTTTTGGTGTGGCAGTTTTGACTTCTGGCTTTCAAGGTTCTCGCCCTTAAGACTATTTACTGCTTTGGTACTTCCCAAGCATCTTGACTGGTCTGGAGGGTTGCTGAGGAAGGTGAAATTAGGCCTTGCCTGCTAATTTTCTTTTCTCTAGACCCTCCAGACCGGTCAAGCTCCCTCCTGCTATGTTTTAAGCTAGCATGGTCTGCAGAGTGATTTTGTTTTGCGCCTCTGTGTTGCTATGGCTGATAGGTCTTTATTTTGGAACTTCTCGTTTGCTGAAGTTCGGTAGCTATAGCCTCTTGGTTGTCAGAGGCGGACCGCAGTGCTTTGGCGTTCGGTTGACAGAAGCACATTCAGATGGATTTTCAGTTCTAAGTTCTATGGTTGTTTCTTCTTTTCTGCTTTAATAATTTACTGGCTGGGGGTTGGCAGGTGGCTTATACTTTAGTGTTCTCAGTCTCCCTCTGCTGGTAGTGTATAACCCAAGCATCTTGACCGGTTTGGAGGGTCTAGAGGAAAGAAAATTAGCTGGTAAGGCCTAATTTCACTTTAAAGGTAATGGTCGGGATTATAAAATGTTGAATTAATTTGCTTATTTGGAGTAAATACTAAGGCCCTGATTATTAGAAGCAAATGTGGGTGCTGGACTAACAGAATGCTGAAATGTAGAGGAGTAGGGAAAGCAGTAAAAGGCACTGGAGCTGACCCCCCCCCCCCCCCCCCCTTTAAGAAAAAAAAAGTGGAGTACAGTTAGAGGGACATAAGGTTGAGGACAGAGTAGCTAGCAACAGACAAGTTTATTCTAACACCTAAACTCTGCTTCTGGGTGGTTAGCTGTAGTCCTTGCATTGTAAAGAGAGCAATCACTTAGCGTGAGACCTGGAACACAGAAGTTTTTTTTCTACTGAAGCACTATTGGCACCTCTTCCTCCTCTCTGGTGCTCTGGTCATGCACTGAAACTTCAGCTGTGCTTAACACAGCGCTTTAGCACATGCGCCAGACATTGTTGTCCTGCTGATAGCGTGCCTATATTTGCATCTCAGCATTGAATATAGTTCTGCACTGATCCAGTGGTATTTCTCTGGTGCTGTACTGAAGTGTTTCGAACTAGGTACAATTCATTGGCTAACATTGTCCAACAAAAGTCATGATTCAAGCAAGCCTTCAACACTTAACCATCTTGGGCTGGGAGATGACATTTTCTGATGTACGGAATTCATTTATATCCCTGAAGCAGAAAATTTTAACTTGTAAGTAAGATCAGTTGGTGGTTTTAAGCAGATTTAAACTGAAGCCCTGTAACTCTATATAACAAAAAAAATTAAATTGGTTATATCAGAAAGTGGTAAGGGAATAGTGCAGAGGACAGATTACAAAATGTAAACTGATCTCGTCTCATGGTTTTCAGTATCATCTTTATGCTGATGACACCCAGCTATACCTCTCCACACCTGACATCACTGCGGAGACCCAGGCTAAGGTATCGGCCTGTTTATCCGACATTGCGGCATGGATGTCCAACCGTCACCTTAAACTGAACATGTCCAAGACCGAGCTCTTCGTCTTTCCTCCTAAACCCACTTCTCCTCTTCCTCCACTCTCTATCTCAGTTGATAACACCCTCATCCTCCCCGTCCCATCTGCCCGCAACCTCGGAGTCATCTTCGACTCCTCCCTCTCCTCTGCGCATATCCAACAGACTGACAAGACCTGTCGCTTCTTCCTCTTCAACATCAGAAAAATTCACCCTTTCCTCTCTGAGCACACCACCAGAACTCTCGTCCACGCTCTCATTACCTCTCGCCTTGATTACTGCAACTTACTCCTCACCGGCCTCCCACTCGGCCATCTATCCCCCCTTCAATCCGTTCAGAACGCTGCCGCATGTCTTATATTCCGCCAGAACCGATATACTCCTATCACCCCTCTCCTCAAATCACTTCATTGGCTTCTGATCAGATATCGCATACAATTCAAGCTCCTCCTCCTTACCTACAAATGCACTCAGTCTGCTGCTCCTCACTACCTCTCCACCCTCATCTCCCCCTATGTTCCCGCCCGTAACCTCCGCTCACAGGACAAAGCCCTTCTCTCAGTACCCTTCTCCACCACTGCCAACTCCAGGCTCCGCTCATTCTGCCTTGCCTCACCCTATGCCTGGAACAATCTTCCTTTACCCATACGCCATGCCCCCTCCCTACCCATCTTCAAATCTCTGCTTAAAACTCACCTCTTCAATGCTGCCTTCGGCGCCTAACCGCTTGAGAAATAGAGAATGCCCCAATCTATCCACCCTATCAGATTAACTGTTCACTCGTCCTCTAGATTGTACACTTGTCTTTAGATTGTTCTCTTGTCTTTTAGATTGTAAGCTCTTTGAGCAGGGACTGTCCTTCTATGTTTAAATTGTACAGCGCTGCGTAACCCTAGTAGCGCTTTAGAAATGTTAGTTAGTAGTAGTTAGTTATTCATTATTCTTTCCTGCTTGTAAGCAGTTCTTTAAATTTTATTACATTGAATCTACTCAGCTCATGTTGTATCAGAGCTGAAAAATATAAAGGTTCAAAACTATCACTAGCTTGAGTTTGACTCCCAACCTATCTGTACAGTAGTAGTTATAAAGCAACATGGAATTTTCAGCCATATTTAACTGGTTCCTGTAGCTCTACCTCTAGTTCCACCTACTGTATGTTACACATCTACTGTTCTTTTAAAGTAATTAAATTTTACATGACTTAACTTACTATGTACGTTTTGGTTTGGCAGAACCATTTACTGTGATTATCTGGTAATGCTTAGCAAATATGGTCATTCAGTGCCTGTTTTTGATTATAACGATTACAAGTTACTAAAATTGTGCCTCATGTAGGTTGGTTAAGCAAAAACTTAATTTCTGTGAAAGCCTATACTGTAAATTAACTGCTACAAGAAGGTAATGTTAAAGCCCTGTTTGTGATAATGGAACAATTCAGACAGATTTTTTTTTTTGACGATTAGTATACCAAAAAGTTGTCTTTCAATCTTATGAATGCTTTGCAAGCTACCTATGCTTGAAGGCCCACTTAAACATACTAGATCAATTTAGTCTTTAATGCTAAACTGTAGTAGTACTTCAGTTAAATGTAAGCTTTAGATCAGTATTTGAAGCTGCTTCAACTTGTTTTACTAGCACTAGCTTGTATTAGTTTAGTGCTGAAGAGCACCAATAGTAATGGTTTGCCATAATTCATAATGGGGTGAATTCTATATATGGTGCTCAAAAAGCACTATTCTATAAGCCATGCTTGCACGTTAGATGCAGTTTGTAGAATAGCACTTACACCCAGGAATCGTGCCTAACTTTAGGTGTGGCCATTTGCACCAACTGAAATGTGCAAATGTTTATGCCTAAATTAGGCACATTTCCCCTGTATTATATAACTACATGCATACACTCCTGTTCTGCCTATGACCCTCCATTTCTGGGCCCCTTTTTTTTTTTTTTTAACTCTCTGCCTAGACCTAGATTATATGCATATTCCAGTTTAGTTCTAGTTGCTTGTTAACAAGCCAGTTGGTGCTAATTGGCTACATGGCCAAATTCGCATGTGCAATTTTTAGCCCCTCTTACAAAATTAGGGGGAATATATGTATGCTAAAACCTGTTCTCCGAGGACAAGCAGGCTGCTTGTTCTCACGACTGGGTGACGTCCGCGGCAGCCCCCACCAACCGGAAAGAAGCTTCGCGGGACGGTTGGCACGCAGGGCACGCCCACCGCGCATGCGCGGCCGTCTTCCCGCCCGTGCGCGACCGCTCCCGCCAGTTCCTTTTTTTCCGCGACTGGAGAGAGTTGTGCTTTTGCCACTCTCTCTGTTTTCAGCCGCCGGATTTTTCGACCGCGTTTACGCGGATCGTTGCTTCGCTCCGGATTACCGTCCGGTTTTTCCCTTTTCTTGTTAAAAAAAAAAAAAAAAAATCTGCGCGTGTGGAGCACGTGCTCCCCTTTTCCCTCGCTTCTAGCGGGGACGCCACGTTGCGGCCTAGTGGTCGCTCGGTCGTTTATTTTTTCGTGGTGTGATTTTAGCCACCATTGACGACTTTGACTTCGCCGACGCGATTTTTCCGTCGATGTCCTCGAAGGTCCCGAGTGGATTTAAAAAGTGTGGTCGCTGCGGCCGGCCGATCTCGCAGACCGACACCCACGCTTGGTGCCTCGGGCCGGAGCACAATCTCAAGTCGTGTGCTTTGTGTCTCGGTCTCCGGAAACGGACTCAGGTTGCGAGGCAAGTTCTGCGGGACCGTCTTTTTGGAACTTGCGCCGGCCCCTCGACGTCGACCTCGACGGCATCGGTATCGAAGGCCAGTTCTTCGGTACCGGTATCGATGCCCGAGACATCGGCACCGATGGCAGCGACCCCAGGAGAATAGGTCCCGTCGGCCCGCCGGTGAGAGTGGGGTTGAGAGGCCGCACGGGCAGTCGGCCCCGGTCACTCCCTCAGCTCGTGAGCCACGGGACCGAACCCTGTCTGACCCGGTACCTCGAGACCGAGGGGGATCGACCTCCTCCTCCTCCATGCCCTCCGGCGCCGGTGACGTGCATCGAAAAAAGGACAAGAAGCGTCGTCACCGGGCGCCCTCGGTGCATCCCGATGAGGAGTTGACGCCGAAGCGTCATCGTCGAGAGGAGAGGTCCCCGTCGGTTGTGGAGGTACCGACGCGTCGGGGTTCCGGCACCTCGGTGCCGTCTCCTGGCTCCCAGCAGCTTCCGGCACCGACACCCTTACCGGCCCCACCGCCTTTCCCGGCAGCGGGCCTGGACGAGTGCCTCAGAGCCATCCTTCCGGGGATCCTGGAAGGGCTGATGAGCCAGGCTGTGCCGGCGCCGATGACTGTGGTGCCGGCGAGCTGTAGCCCGGCGCCGGGGCTGTCGACACCGCCGCCGCTTGCGGTGCCGGTCTCGACTGCCACGCAGGTGGAGTCCCCGTCGACGTCGATGGAGGGAGCTCCGTCCCCGCCGGCGCGGGAGTCCACCGCTCGACGACACCGAGACCTCGGTGCCTCAACGTCGAGCCGGGCCCGGTACAGGACTCAGCTACATGAGCTAATGTCCGATACCGAGGATGAGGACTCGTGGGGGGAAGAGGAGGACCCTAGATATTTCTCCTCAGAGGAGTCTACGGGCCTTCCCTCGGACCCCACGCCTTCACCGGAGAGGAAGCTCTCACCTCCTGAGAGTCTCTCCTTTGCCTCCTTTGTGCGGGATATGTCTATCAGCATTCCCTTCCCCGTGGTCTCTGTGGAAGAGCCGAGGGCCGAGATGCTCGAGGTCCTCGACTATCCATCACCACCTAGAGAGTCCTCCACGGTGCCGCTGCACAATGTCCTGAAGGAGATGCTGCTCCGGAACTGGGTGCGACCATTAACTAACCCCACCATTCCCAAGAAAGCAGAGTCCCAGTACAGGATCCACTCTGACCCAGAGCTCATGCGGCCCCAATTGCCCCATGACTCAGCGGTCGTGGATTCTGCTCTCAAGAGGGCACGGAGTTCGAGGGATACCGCCTCGGCGCCCCCGGGGCGGGAGTCTCGCACTCTGGACTCGTTTGGGAGGAAGGCCTACCAATCCTCCATGCTCGTGACCCGCATCCAGTCATACCTGCTCTATATGAGCATTCACATGCGGACCTATGTGCAACAACTGGCGGACCTGGTCGAGAAGCTCCCGCCGGAGCAGTCCAGGCCTTATCAGGAGGTGGTCAGGCAGCTGAAGGCGTGCAGAAAGTTCCTGTCCGGGGTATTTTTGACACCTGTGACGTGGCATCTCGTGCTGCGGCCCAAGGTATAGTGATGCGCAGGCTCTCATGGCTGCGTGCCTCTGACCTGGACAACCGCACCCAGCAGAGACTGGCTGACGTCCCTTGCCGGGGGGATAACATTTTTGGTGAGAAGGTCGAGCAGATGGTGGACCAACTGCATCAGCGGGAAACCGCTCTCGACAAGCTCTCCCACCGGGCGCCTTCAGCATCCACCTCAGCAGGTGGACGTTTTTCCCGGGCCCGGCAGGCTGCACCCTATTCTTTTGCAAAGCGTAGGTACAACCAGCCGGCACGAAGGCCTCGTCAGGCACAGGGACAGCCCCAGCGCGCTCGTTCCCGTCAACAGCGTGCGCCTAAGCAGCCCCCTGCGCCTCCACAGCAAAAGCCAGGGACGGGCTTTTGACTGGATCCACGGGAACATAGCCGCCCTCAAAGTGTCCGTACCGGACGATCTGCCTGTCGGGGGGAGGTTAAAATTTTTTCACCAAAGGTGGCCTCTCATAACCTCCGACCAGTGGGTTCTCCAAATAGTGCGGTGCGGATACGCCCTGAATTTGGCCTCCCTGCCTCCAAATTGTCCTCCGGGAGCTCAATCCTTCAGCTCCCATCACAAGCAGGTACTTGCAGAGGAACTCTCCGCCCTTCTCAGCGCCAATGCGGTCGAGCCCGTACCACCCGGGCAGGAAGGGCAGGGATTCTATTCCAGGTACTTCCTTGTGGAAAAGAAAACAGGGGGGATGCGTCCCATCCTAGACCTGAGAGGCCTGAACAAATTCCTGGTCAAAGAAAAGTTCAGGATGCTTTCCTTGGGCACCCTTCTGCCAATGATTCAGAAAAACGATTGGCTATGTTCCCTGGATTTAAAGGATGCATATACTCACATCCCGATACTGCCAGCTCACAGACAGTATCTCAGATTCCGCCTGGGCGCACGGCACTTTCAGTATTGTGTGCTGCCCTTTGGGCTCGCCTCCGCCCCACGAGTGTTTACGAAGTGCCTCGTGGTGGTGGCGGCGTACCTACGCAGGCTGGGAGTGCACGTGTTCCCATATCTCGACGATTGGCTGGTCAAGAACACCTCGGAGGCAGGAGCCCTCCGGTCCATGCAGTGCACTATTCAACTTCTGGAGCTGCTGGGGTTTGTGATAAATTACCCAAAGTCCCATCTCCAGCCATCCCAGTCTCTGGAATTCATAGGAGCGCTGCTGAATAGCCAGATGGCTCAGGCCTACCTTCCCGAAGCGCGGGCCACCAATCTCCTGGCCCTGGCTTCGCAGACCAGAGCGTCTCAGCAGGTCACAGCTCGGCAGATGTTGAGACTTCTGGGTCATATGGCCTCCACAGTTCATGTGACTCCCATGGCTCGTCTTCACATGAGATCTGCTCAATGGACCCTAGCTTCCCAGTGGTTCCAAGCCACCGGGAATCTAGAAGATGTCATCCGCCTCTCCACCAGTTGCCGCACTTCACTGCTCTGGTGGACCATCCGGACCAATTTGACCCTGGGACGTCCATTCCAAATTCCGCAGCCTTCGAAAGTGCTGACGACGGATGCATCTCGCCTGGGGTGGGGAGCTCATGTCGATGGGCTTCACACCCAGGGTCTGTGGTCCCTCCAGGAAAAGGATCTACAGATCAACCTCCTGGAGCTCCGAGCGATCTGGAACGCACTGAAGGCTTTCAGAGATCGGCTGTCCTACCAAATTATCCAAATTCGGACAGACAATCAGGTTGCAATGTATTACGTCAACAAGCAGGGGGGCACCGGATCTCGCCCCCTGTGTCAGGAAGCCGTCGGGATGTGGCGCTGGGCGTGCCGGTTCGGCATGCTCCTCCAAGCCACATACCTGGCAGGCGTAAACAACAGTCTGGCCGACAGACTGAGCAGAGTCATGCAACCGCACGAGTGGTCGCTCCATTCCAGAGTGGTACGCAAGATCTTCCGAGAGTGGGGCACCCCCTCGGTGGATCTTTTCGCCTCTCAGACCAACCACAAGCTGCCTCTGTTCTGTTCCAGACTTCAGACACACGGCAGGCTAGCGTCAGATGCCTTTCTCCTTCATTGGGGGACCGGCCTCATGTATGCTTATCCTCCCATACCTTTGGTGGGGAAGACCTTACTGAAGCTCAAGCAAGACCGCGGCACCATGATTCTGATAGCGCCCTTTTGGCCCCGTCAGATCTGGTTCCCTCTTCTTCTGGAGTTGTCCTCAGAAGAACCGTGGAGATTGGAGTGTTTTCCGACTCTCATTTCGCAGAACGACGGAGCGTTGCTGCACCCCAACCTTCAATCCCTGGCTCTCACGGCCTGGATGTTGAGGGCGTATATTTCGCTGCGTTGGGTCTGTCTGAGGGTGTCTCCCGGGTCTTGCTTGCCTCTAGGAAGGATTCCACTAAAAAGAGTTACTTTTTCAAGTGGAGGAGGTTTGTCGTTTGGTGTGAGAGCAAGGCCCTAGAACCTCGCTCTTGCCCTGCACAGAACCTGCTTGAATACCTTCTGCACTTATCAGAGTCTGGCCTCAAGACCAACTCAGTAAGGAATCACCTTAGTGCGATTAGTGCTTACCATTATCGTGTGGAAGGTAAAGCCATCTCTGGAGAGCCTTTAGTCGTTCGATTCATGAGAGGCTTGCTTTTGTCAAAGCCCCCTATCAAGCCTCCTACTGTGTCATGGGATCTCAACGTCGTCCTCACCCAGCTGATGAAACCTCCTTTTGAGCCACTGAATACCTGCCATCTGAAGTACTTGACCTGGAAGGTCATTTTCTTGGTGGCAGTTACTTCAGCTCGTAGGGTCAGTGAGCTTCAAGCCCTAGTAGCTCATGCTCCATATACCAAATTTCATCACAACAGAGTAGTGCTCCGCACTCACCCAAAGTTCCTGCCGAAGGTGGTGTCGGAGTTCCATCTTAACCAGTCAATTGTCTTGCCAACATTCTTCCCCAGGCCGCATACCCGCCCTGCTGAACGTCAGTTGCACACATTGGACTGCAAGAGAGCATTGGCCTTCTACTTGGAGCGGACACAGCCCAACAGACAGTCCGCCCAATTGTTTATTTCTTTCGACCCTAACAGGCTAGGGGTCGCTGTCGGGAAACGCACCATCTCTAATTGGCTAGCAGATTGCATGTCCTTCACTTACGCCCAGGCTGGGCTGACTCTTGAGGGTCATGTCACGGCTCATAGTGTTAGAGCCATGGCAGCGTCAGTGGCCCACTTGAAGTCAGCCACTATTGAAGAGATTTGCAAGGCTGCGACGTGGTCATCTGTCCACACATTCACATCACATTACTGCCTCCAGCAGGATACCCGACGCGACAGTCGGTTCGGGCAGTCGGTGCTGCAGAATCTGTTTGGGGTGTAAATCCAACTCCACCCTCCAGGACCCGAATTTATTCTGGTCAGGCTGCACTCTCAGTTAGTTGTTCTTCGTAGGTCAATTTCTGTTGTACCCTCGCCGTTGCGAGGTTCAATTGACCTGGGTTATTGTTTTGAGTGAGCCTGAGAGCTAGGGATACCCCAGTCGTGAGAACAAGCAGCCTGCTTGTCCTCGGAGAAAGGGTATGATACATACCTGTAGCAGTTGTTCTCCGAGGACAGCAGGCTGATTGTTCTCACCTACCCTCCCTCCTCCCCTTTGGAGTTGTGTGTTTCATCTTTTGCTAGTCATTCAACTGGCGGGAGCGGTCGCGCACGGGCGGGAAGACGGCCGCGCATGCGCGGTGGGCGTGCCCTGCGTGCCGACCGTCCCGCGAAGCTTCTTTCCGGTTGGTGGGGGCTGCCGCGGACGTCACCCAGTCGTGAGAACAATCAGCCTGCTGTCCTCGGAGAACAACTGCTACAGGTATGTATCATACCCTTTATCCTTTTATGGATATCTTCCTATTAAAATGTTCTTTCAACATGACAGACTAGGAATTTTAAGAGCAGGCAAACAATGGGTTTCCTGTTTGTATTCACAAGCCTTTAGAAGTACAGTTCATACTAGCAGATTTCAACTTGTGCTCATGTCTTATCGTTGGCCAAGATCCAAGATGCTAGGCTTTAACTTGCGGTGTTCACTTGTCTCCATACCTTTAAGTATATAGGACAGAACTCTTAAGAGCGCTAAATGCTATTGTATAAAAAGTGCTTAAAAGTTGGGCTTTAATAGAATAGCGCTTAGTACCAGGATCAGCATCCAATTTTAGGTGCAAAGACTTGCAGCAACTGAAACCTGGTGTAAATCCATAAATTAAGCACAGATTCCCCAAATACTGCAATAGTGTGTGCACCTTTAGTGAATGCCTCTGACCCACCCATGGCTATACCCCCTTTTCAGCATGTGTAAATATATTGCCAGTTAGCACCAATTTAGCATCCATTATTGCCAGTTTTATTTGTCTGTGTGTGCAGTTATAAAATTAAGCCTGAGTGCCAACTGCACATTTTGGGCACCATATATAGAATCCAGGGAATAATGTGATGTTATGGCACATGCCATGTTTGGAATGAATTCCTGATCATTGAACAGAAAGTTAATTTCTTTAATTGACAATCCAATAGTGATTGGGTTTTAAATATCTTCTATCAGATAAGATTTGTGACCAGATCAGTGATGCTGTCCTTGATGCCCACCTCAAACAAGATCCAGATGCCAAAGTTGCTTGTGGTGAGTTGCTCAGTTTTGCCAAAACTATTGGGTAAGATAATTTAGCTAGATCACTCTGTGTATTAGTGGTACATTCAGACTTAGTTTGTCTTAATGTACCAAGTTATCCAAACAGTTTAACACATGAGCAGTACACTACTGATTAGTGATTGTATGAATTGTGACAAATCTGGCCTTTTGTTGGTCAGATAAGTCAGTGACCAGGTTTGGATGGTTTCCTGCCAATGTAGGAATTTTTTTTTTTTTTTTTTTTAAATATATGCAGACTTCAATATGACACTAGCTCCTTTCTGTCAAATTTTAGAAACTGTTGCTAAGACTGGAATGATTCTCCTTGCTGGTGAGATCACATCCAGGGCTTCTGTGGATTACCAGAAGGTGGTACGTGATGCCATTAAGCATATTGGCTATAATGATTCTTCCAAAGGTGAGTTGCATTCAGCTTCATAAGAATAGATGAGGGGTTTTCTTGACTTGCTGGTTTGGGTGCTCTGTAATACTTTCCAAAGTGTGAGGAAGAATGATTGCTACAGTAATGCTGAATTTTTGGGGTTTGGATAAATGCTAATGGAATTGTTTTCCTGATAGGGTTTGACTACAAAACTTGCAATGTGCTGGTTGCATTGGAACAGCAATCTCATGATATTGCCCAAGGAGTTCATTTAGACAGGAATGAGGAAGATATAGGAGCTGGGGATCAGGTGAGGAGGTTGCTGTGCTGAGGCATGGTTTCTTGCTATAAGGTTGGGTTCTTGGGAAGAGTTATGAATAAGTTCTCCTAAGAAAATGAGCATGGAGTTGTAAGCTTTTTTGGCCTTTTCATGTTAGGGCTTGATGTTTGGATATGCTACTGACGAAACAGAAGAGTGTATGCCCCTGACCATTATGCTTGCGCACAAACTCAATGCCAAAATGGCAGAGCTCCGTCGTAACGGCACACTACCTTGGTTGAGACCAGACTCTAAAACACAGGTAAGTAGAGGCTTTATACAGTACTGCTTCTTAAGTTTCTAATAAGCTGAGAATTAAAGAACTTCTAAGCTGATCAAATTCCAACTTAAAGCCATCTGAGGCGGAGATCCCTGCAAGTGGTCTTTTTAAAAAATAAAAAAAAATTGTAAAAGCATTGTTTAATGTAGCTCATAAGTGTCTAGTCCCCTCAACCTTGTATCTATTTTTGATTCCCTCTTTACATTTTTCCAGTGATTTTTAGCCTAAACAGGTCAGAAGGTAAAATGACCTGTCTCCCATGGTCAACTGAAAACTGGCACAGCTTGTCACAGATGTATTAAATTCCCTAATACCTTTTCTAGTATTTGGTTTCTTTATTGGCAAAGATGCTTGTTTTGATCTGTAGTCTCTCTTCAGGTCACAGTACAATATATGCAGGATCGTGGTGCTGTCATTCCCATTCGTGTGCACACTATTGTAGTCTCTGTGCAACATGATGAAGACATTTGCCTGGATGAGATGAGAGATGCCCTGAAGGAGAAGGTTGTAAAGGCTGTTGTGCCTGCAAAGTACTTGGATGATGATACAATCTATCATCTGCAGCCCAGTGGTCGCTTTGTCATTGGTGGACCTCAGGTAGGAAGCAACCCAGGATTTCTTAAGCTTTTTGTTGGATTTAACTAGTCTTGGTTACTGTGATGCAAAACTACATTAGCAAGAACATCTAGGCCATCCACCTCTGATCAGGAGTATCTGAGTTGGTATCCAGTATCACATCAGGATAGAAAGACATGTCTACAAAAAGACATACTTAGCCCTAAGCTCAACTATAATTTTAGTGACTTGGCAGAGCTTGCTTCCTTTGAAACATTAATTGCTTTACTTGGAAGATCTTAACATGGGTTTGTATATTTACAGGGAGATGCTGGATTGACTGGACGTAAAATCATTGTTGACACTTACGGCGGCTGGGGTGCTCATGGTGGTGGTGCATTTTCTGGTAAAGATTATACAAAGGTGGATCGTTCTGCAGCATATGCTGCTCGATGGGTGGCAAAGTCCTTGGTAAAAGCTGGCCTCTGCCGAAGGGTACTTGTTCAGGTATGTATGGCAATGGTTCTAGATTAGATGTTTCAGCATATGAGCTGTCAAGCATTGAGGCTTGTTCACAGTAGCATGTAGCCTAGTAAGCTATGTAAAGTTGGAGGGGGGCAACAGTTTTTGTTTTTTCTTGTTAAGCTATGTAAAGTTGGGGGGGGGAGGGGAGGTGGCGGCAACAGTTTTTGTTGGATTTTCTTGTCAAAGAATCCCCTGTAATAGTCTATCAACTGTGTAGGTGTCTTATGCGATTGGTGTGGCCCATCCGCTATCCATCTCCATTTTCCATTATGGGACTTCACAGAAAAGTGAAAGGGAGCTGCTTGAGATTGTGAAGAAGAACTTTGACCTTCGTCCTGGTGTTATTGTCAGGTAAAGATGGTAATGTATGCTGGAGGAAGTTAAATGTGAAAAGGACTGAGATAAAGTTGTATTTCTGTAGGGAGTATAGGAAGCAAAATATTTAGAACTAATTGGTCTCTCTCCTACCCCTCCCCTCGCTGCATGTAATCTTAGACAAACTTTAACATGTAGAATTTGCTTCAGGTGGCATAGCAGAGTGCTTTTAAAAGCAGTCTTCCACATACAGTACACAACTGCTGAGCTAATTTGATATAACCTCCAATTTAACTACTTATGCCCCTACACCCATAGTTTGGTATAAGTCTTCAAAATTGAGTGGGGTTGGCCCTTGGGCATTTAACCTTTTTTTCCTGTTCAAAAGTGAGTTCAGCACCTGGAGATTCATTAGCCTTGGAAGTGCAGTATATGTAGCTCTGAAAGGGGGTAAGTATGGAATCTTAGCCTGAAACAACTCTTGCCACTTCTAGCTTCTCAGGTTTGACATGAAAAAGTATTTGCAAAAGCAGGGGCTGAATGTCCTTCTGCTGGTGGATTAAGTACCAGTCTGAGAAGCTACAACTGGGTAGTTCAGAAGCTGAAAGAACAGTTTAGGCAGGAATGCTTAAAATACTCCATTGGTGGTAATGGAGATCAGATGATGATGGAACTGGAAGGTTGAAACTCACTTCTGACTTTCTTGCCTGCTGATGTGCAAAGACCTGTCAAGCTTTCAAGATGCTTTTGAATATTAGTTAAATAAGGGGGAGCAAGCTCAACTTCATGCCCATCAGCAGGGAAGGCAATGGCAGAAGTTCATGACTATCTATAACACGACCTTGTACATCTTTCAGTAATGGATACTGTAAATCATTTGCTCTTGGAATGCTGAGATGGCCAGATTTAAATGTCCATACTGGCCAGTGCCCAGAGTCATTTGATAATCTGTCATGGAATATTACTAAGCAGGGGCCTGTACATTATTTTTCCTATGGAAGGAAACCATTGTAGGTGCTCTAGCTTGGTATGCTATGGTGTTAACTATTTGTGTATTAAATAATTAACTTGTATATTCCAGGGATCTGGATCTGAAGAAGCCCATTTATCAGAGGACTGCAGCCTATGGCCACTTTGGTAGGGATGGCTTCCCATGGGAAGTACCCAAAAAACTTAAATATTGAAGTGTTAGGCTTTTTCCTTCCAGACCTGTAGGCGTAGGCTACAGAGAAGCCTTTAGGTTCTGGGAGGGAATGGCCCTTTTTTTTTCCCTTAAAACTGTCCTGTTCTCAGATCCTTATTAGCAGCAGTTGCTGTCCAGTGCTCTCATTCAACACTAGGCAGGAGGTCGTGAGTAAATTGGTTCTTTTCCTCCTTGTACCTGGTGTGTTGCTGTAGTAGAGGAACTAGTACTGTCCTACAAGTGAACAGGCCAGTCTCTTCTGTATTTTAACATACCATTTGGTTTTTGACCAAGTCAGCCTTTAAAAGGGCATTGACTTTTCCATGCAATGCTGAAAATTTGCCCAGTTCCTTTGTAAGGGGAGCAGTCACCTACTTGAAAGACCCAGATTAAAAATGCATGAGTTTTCAGTATTCTATGGACCAGAATCGAGCCTCTGTAGACTATTGTAGTTCAGTGGGTGTGTTTGTCTACAAAGTCAGCCTTTGCATGTATTGTCCTTCCTATGCCAGGAATGACGATTCCAGTTAATAGGGATACCAGTGTTTCTGGTGCATATAAATGGTCTACATTCCATCTCAGGAGCAGCACCAGTTTTAATATTTTCAGAGTTTTAAGATGTACGTAATAACATTTAAGTGGAAAAAGCATACTATGCATTTAGTTTCAGCACTAGCCAAACCTCACTAACCTCCTTAACTGTTAACACCACACAGACAGGTGGATCTCTTGTGATGTCATTCAGAGAAGTTAGAGTTCTCACAAGGTCTGTAGGCTACACACTTTGTTACCAGAGTGTTTTTTTTCTTTATAAGAAAGTTGAAGAAATTCCCGCTGCACAAAGGAATCTCCTCCTGTATGGGTCTTTCTCTTAGATTTTTTTTTTTGTCAAACCAGGTCCATTTTCCTGCCTACTGAAAAGCTGGTGTAAATACAGAGAAGCTGGCTCACTTCTGTAGCAGATTAAAAGGTTTGATTAGGAGGAGAGGAAGTGTCGAACTGTTTTAAAATTGCTTTATTTATTGTTTTTCTGAGGGATGGTGTGAGTACAGAGAAGCCAGAGCCTCAGATTGTCTTTTTTTTTTTTTTTTTTTTAACTGCTGCATGCCTTGGTTTGTGTTTCCAGCATTCCCTGGTAGACCAAGGTGTCCTACAGAAAAACCTTGGGTTGCATCTACAGGGGGTCTGGCTGGTGTAAAGATGAGCATAAGGCAGTAAGCCTTGGGAGACAAGGCTACTGTGGCTGGTGTTGTACAGAGAAGCCAGCTTGTTTACAGGCCCTCCCACTGCTGCTGCCGCCCTTGGAAGGCTGTGCCTTTTTGGCTCTTAAGAAGTTTATTACGTATGTCTCGAGCAGTGGAAAAGTCCAATGAAATCTTATTAAATAAAGTGCTAGGTTTTCCCTTCAATGGGCTCTTCTTATTTGTATGTCTTTTATTCAAACTTGTATATAAATCTATGGGTGTAATAGGTGGTGCTAAGCTCTATTACCCTTCAATTTCCCGCTACTTGTATCCAGTAAAAGTACTCTCAAAACAGCGGGTGCTGAAACTAGGGTTTATTTTTTTTTTTAAATAAAGCATTGAACACCCTTGCCTCTATGGCCTTGGGGCAAGCTTCAGTCCTATTGGTGATATTGTAAGCAAACAACCTCTACACTTTTTGGGATATGCTATATACATCAGTTATGCAGTGGAGAGAGGGCATGTAGATTTCTCAGGTGTCTCTTCATTATGGAGAGAGGTGTGGTAACCGTGTTAGTCTACTCTTAAAGGTTATCAATAGAAATCAAAATAAAACATGGAAAAGAAAATAAGATACCTTTTTTTTTTATTAGACCTAACAATACATTTCTTGATTAGCTTTCAAAGGTTGCCCTTCTTTCAGATCGGAAATAAATGCGTTAGCAGATAGTGTATATATAAGAGAAACATCAAAGCATTACTTTGACAGTGGGAGGGTGGGGGTATGCATGGGGACATCAAAGCATTTCATTGATACTCTAACAGGATGGGTGTTGGTAGGTGAGAGGAGGGTAATAAACAGAGAAATAGCTTTATGGTTTATAATGGGTTAGAAAACCCAGATCCTTAAGTCCTGTTTGGGTGTCAAAATAGACAAATCATTCTTATTTCAAAGGTCTTACGTTCCTGTATTGTTTTAAAATTACCTTTCAGTATTCTTACGGTGAAATCACTGGTGCAGTGATTATGGATAAACTGAAAGCCTGGGTAGCCAGGTGGCCTTAGTCTAGTACTATACTATGAGTAGAAAAGTAGGGCATACTAATGCTGTACCTGATTTTTAGTGCAGTAATATTCCACCCAACCCCTTAATTGCTAGTCAGGTTTTCAGGATATTCATAATGAATAGGCATGGATTTGATGATTTAAAATACAGTGCCTCCATTATGTCTTTCAGTATATTCATTTCAGATATCCTGAAAAGTGTTTCAAGTCCACAGTCCTAACTTACCACTTTAATTGCCTCTTGCAGGGTTTTCAGCCCATCCTTTTAGTGTCAGCAAGTTGGGCATGTTTTTAAGGTACCCATAATACTTATAGATGTAACAAATTTGCATGCATAATCCTAGTAGACAACTGATACCCTTCCTGCTTAAGTGTGTTCTGAGGACACACACTAAGTCCTAACCAGTCTTAGAAGGCCCTCTTTTATATGGAGGGGATTTAAGTTCTAGGTCACCTATAAACAAGAGTTAAATAGCTTCAACAGATAGGGGCTGGAAGATAGTCTATATTTTTTTTTTAACTTTGCAATGGACCAGAAAGGTAAGTTTATAGAGAGATCAGGCTGCTGCAGTAGCCATTACTACTGAGTTAAGGCAACAGTGGTTCAGCAGCAGCTGGCATCCAGACAGCAGTAAGATCAATCAACCAAAGGAAATCCTGATTGATGCTTTGGCTGTACTATGAAGAAGGTGAAATGGGGATTGAACTATTGCTTTCTGAATAGAGAAATACTAAGATATAGGTTTTAAGCCAGGGCCAGTTTTATTTCAGCTTGGCATAACTATTACATGATGATGGGGGAGGGGAAGTCTTCCTATTAGCATATCACCATACTTTATGATTATTTAACAAAATGTAACAAACACAGGCCTGCTGAGAGGTCTACTGTCTCTTCCCCCTGCCGTCCCTACACCAACTTTGTCTGCTGCATGTGCCACCCAGGACCTGGATGAGTGCATAATGCAATACAGTTTATTTTATGAGGATTCACCACCTTTTTGAAGGAAGCCACCCAAGGTGAGGTACAATAAGAATAAATTAAATGAGCAATGTACAATTACACTAAAAATACTCAACAATGCACAGTATACTACTGACCATGTCAATATAATACAAAATTTTAATTGACAGTGTAGGGTAAAAGCAAAGATGGAACAGAGATAGGTAAGAAGAGTTAGAAAATAAGGTGATTAAAGAAAGTTGCACATGAGTTCAGATATGGTTAACATACAGATGGGTAAGAGAGTGGATTTAGAAAATTAGGTGACTAAAACAAGGAGATCAAGAGAACTGGTTAATACTAGCATCTGGGTATTGGGCAGCACAAAGCAGGAGAGAAGACAAGACCTATCCCAGAAGAAGGAAGAAGCTTGCCTGGGCCCAGGGCATTTCCCCCCCCCCCCCCCCCCCCCCCAATCAGACAATGTGAACTTAAGTAAAAACAAAGTTATTCAATAGCAATTACTTTTCCACATGGGTATTTAAACTGAACGAGTTGCACCACCTTTAACAGTAATAATATCCAGCTACTTTACAAATCGATAGTCTTTCCCATCACTGTTAAGGAACCTTTATGCCTCAGCCACAAGTTTTCATACAAGGACTTTTTTTTTTCTTCTCAACCACTGTGATGTACTCTTCCTTTATAACACAATTATGCATGAGGGATCTCTCTCTCTATATATATATATATATAATATACTAGCCGTTAAAACGGGCGAGTATTAGTATGTTTTATTTTGATATGTAACTCCCTCCCAGTTCCAAGGGCCCCCCTCTGTCCCTCCCAGCTAGCTCCAAGGTCCCCCTTTGTCCATCCCTCCCAGCTCCAAGGCCCCCCGCCTGATCTCCCATGTCCAGCATCCTCCCTGCTTCCCTCCCAGCTCCAAGGCCCCCCTCTTGAGACCTATGTCCAGCATTTCTCCTGTGCTACCCCCTCTTCTCCACTGAACTTACTGCGCCGAAACCACAGCAGGCAGATCACCTCCCATCAGCCTTCCCGCCCTCATGTGACATGGCAGGGAAGGAAGGCCGACGGGAGCTAATCTGCCTGCTTCGGTTTTGGCGCTGTAAGGTCAAGGGAGAAGAGAGGGCCCAGGTGGAGGGGGTGCGGCGGTAGCGACCTCAGCGCAGTTTCCCTCTCCCATCATGTTGATGCAGGGGCGGGACAGAGGGAAGTCTCTAATGCGCATTTGCAAGTGAGTGGGTCACTTGCCATTTATATGTTTGATTCTGATACAGTACAGACATTGGAATGGTAAGTTTTCTAAGGCTTGAGATAGCAAAGGCAACCCCATTTCTCAAAGCATATATTACAATTAATAAATTCAGAAAAATATTTTTTTGTGTTGTCTTAGCATCAGTTTGATTGTAGTAGTACTCCTGTACTTTTCGGGGGGGGGGGGGGGGGGGGGGGGGGGGCCTTTAACACTGCAGGAGCTTATGTCTTTTTGACATTTCTCTGGCCATTGTCCCTCATGGCTAGCTTCTCTCTCCTCCCCTGACTTCCACCAATTTTGAGTAAGCTGGCATGTCTCTACCCCATCATCATCTGCCCCCTCGCCCAACCCTTACTGTTTGGAAAGGCTGGGCTGGGGGAAGAGGTTAAAGGGCGTGGCTATGGTCTGGAACAGAGCACTTTAAAATCCTTTGAGCTATTGCAATATGTCATGAATATTTTTCATTATGGTGTGTTATGTGTATGAGAAGTGCTTAGTACAGCCTGAGAACCAGGATTCAAATCTCGCTGCTATTCCTTGAGATCTTGGACAAATCACATGACTTCGGTTCGAGTATAAGCCCTCCAGTTACAGGCAAATTTACAACTGAATGAAGGCATGAGTCCTACTGTGAATACAACTCAAACCACAGCTGCACAACTGATTTAAAAGTTGTTAAGTTTGAACAAGCATCACACTGGTGAAGTAGGAAGTGCTCCTGTAGCCAGGACCTGCCCACTAGGGAAATACTATTCTCTCGCACGGAGGATATGTCTCCAAGACCTGCCCAGGCAGGAAGAGTTAGGACAACTGTTGTAGTTGGTGATTCAATCATTAGCCAGATCTGGTGGATGTGCAGATCGCCTGGTGCAAAGGTGGTAGACCTTGCACCTCACCTACACAGGATCTATAGGGATGAGGGATCACAACATTTCTGGGGAAGGGGGAGACTGTTCAAACAGGATAGGGCTCAGCCTTTACCGAGATGGAACCAGGCTGATGGTGCTAACTTTAGCTTTTAAACAAGAATGCAGGGGAGGAGGATAATATTGAAACAGGAAACAACAATGCTGAAAGTATGCCAGGTATGCTTAATAAGAGCAGGATAAAGAATGCACATTATCCCCTTCAAATTCTAAGCAGCTTGTACATCAACGGTAAAAATACAATTTGAACTGCCTGTATACGAAGCCTAGAAACCAAGATGGGAAAGTTAGATATATAAATAAATACATACATATAATAGGCATCTCAGAGACTTACTAGAAAGAAGACAATGGGACAATTAACAGTACAAATTGTATCGCAATGATATGATCAAATTGGAAAGGAGGGTTGCACTATATGTTAAAGAGGGAATCGAGTAAAAAAATAATAATAATAATAAACATGACACAGCAGTGTGGAATCAGTATGGATAGAAATTCCATGTGTGAAGGGAAGGAGTATTGTAGGACTGTACTACCGTCTGCTGGGACAGAACAAACAGACAAGATGAAATGTTTACAGAGATTAGGAAAGCTGGCAAATTGGACAACACTATAATAATGGGTAATTTCAATTACCCTGATATTGACTGGATAAATGTTACATCAGGGAGTGCCATGGAGATAAATTTTCTAGATATAATAAATGACTGCTTCTTGGAGCAGCTGGTCCAGGAACCGACAAGAGGGGGAGCCATTTTGGATCTGATCCTTGGCATGCAGGGCATAGTGCAAGAGGTGGTGGTGTTGGGTCCCCTGGGAAAGTGATCATAACATCATCAAGTTTGAGCTATCTGGGATGAACCCGCAAAGGAAATCTGTAGCTGCATTTAATTTTCAAAAGGTCAACTATAATAAAATTAGGAAAATGGTTAAAAAGAAACAGGATCAGCTAGCTGCAAAGGATAGGACACAGGCATGGACATTATTCAAAAATAACCATCTTGGAAGCCCAGTCCAGATGCATTCCACATATTTGCAAAGGTGGAAAGAAGAGAAAACAGCATGGTTAAAAGGTGAAGTATGAGAGGCCATTACAGCAAAAAGATTGTCCTTCAAAAAATGGATAAAGGACCCTAATGAAGAAAATAAGCAACATAAGCACTGGCAAGTCAGATGCAAAATATTAATAAAGAAGGCTAAAAGAATATGAAGGAAAACTTACTATAGAGGCTAAAACTCGCAGTAACAACTTTTTCAGGTACATCAGAAGCAGCCTGTGAGAGAATCCATGGGACCGTTAGATCACGAAAGAGCAAAAGGGGCATTCAGGGAGGACAAGGCCATAGCAGAGAAACAATTCTGTCTTTATGGAAGATTTAAGGGATCTGCCTGCACTGAAAATGGTTTTCAACGGTGATGATGCGGAGGAGCTGAAAGAAATCTCAGTGAACCTGGAAGATGTATTGAGCCAAATTGACAAATTAAAGAGTAGTAAATCACCTGGACTGGATGGCATACATCCAAGGGTACTCAAAGAACTCAAGCATGAAATTGCTGATCTGCTGTTAGCAATATGTAACCTATCATTAAAATAATCCGTAGTACCTGAAGATTGGAGGGTGGCCATGATACCGATTTTTCAAATGGGTTCTAGGGGTGATCCGGGAAGTAAGCCTCACGTCAGTGCCGGGCAAAATAGTGGAAACTATTATAAAGAATAAAATTATAGAACACTTAGACAAACATGGTTTAATGGGACAGAGTCAGCATGGGTTCAGCCAAAGGAAGTCCTGCCCCACCAATTTGCTTCATTTCTTTGAAGGCATGATTAAATGTAGATAAAGGTGAGTCGGTTGATGTGTATCTAGATTTTCAGAAAGCTTTTGATAAAGTTCCTCATGAGAGATTCCTGAGGAAATTAAAGGTCATCAGATAGGAGGCAAGGTTCTGGTGTGGATTAGGTATTGGTTATTGGACAGAAAATGGGCTAGGGTTAAATGGTCATTTCTCTCAGTGGAGGAAGGTGAACAGTGGAGTGCCACAGGGATCTGTACTGGGACCGGTACTATTCAACATATTTATAAATGATATGGAAATCGGAACGATGAGTGAGGTGATCAAATTTGCAGATGACACAAAACTATTCAAGGTTAACACACATGTGGACTGTGAAATATTGCAGGAAGACCTTATGCAATTGGAAGACTGGGCATCCAAATGGCAGATTAAATTTAATGTGGACAAATGCAGGGTGATGCACATTGGAAAGAATAATCCAAATCATAATTACCTGACACTAGGGTCCACCTTGGGGGTCAGCGCTCAAGAAAAAGATCTGGGTGTCGTTGTAGATAATACGCTGAAATCTGCTCAGTGTGCGACGGCGGCCAAAAAAGCAAACAGGATGCTAGGAATTATTAGGAAAGGTATGGTGAATAAGACTGAAAATTCTATAATGCCTTTGTATTGCTCCATGGTGCATCTGCACCTCGAGTATTGGCGTTCAGTTCTAGTCGCCATGTCTCAGAGAACATATAGTGAAATTAGAAAAGGTTCAAAGAACAGCAACCAAAATAATAAAGGGAATGGAACTCCTCTCGTATGAGAAAAGGCTAAAGAGGTTAGGGCTCTTCAGCATGGAAAAGAGACGGATGAGGGTAGATATGACAGGTTTACAAAATCATGAGAAGTAAATTGATTTTTTACTCGTTCCAAAACTACAAAGACTAGGGGACACTCGAAGTTACATGGAAATACTTCTAAAATAAACAGAAGGAAATATTTTTTCACTCAACGAATAAGCTCTGGAACTCTTTGCCGGAGGCTATGGTAACAATGGTTAGTGTATCTGGGTTTTAAAAAGGTTTGGACAAATTCCTGGAGGAAAAGTTCTTAGTCTGCTATTGAGACAACATGGGAAGCAACTGCTTGCCCTGGGATTTGTAGTATGGAGTATTGCCACGATTTGGGTTTCTGCCAGGTACTTGTGACCTGGCTTGGCCATTGTTTGGAAAACAGGATACTGGGCTAGATAGACCATTGGTCTGACCCAGTATGGCTACTCTTATGTTCTTATGATAAGATTGCACTAGCTTTCAATAAAAGCCACAACTGTTTTTAATCTGTATTGTATTCAATTATATGGGATGGCACCAGACAACATGCTTTAATTTGATAGACCTTCCTACAAGAAATGCTATACCAGGCCCTAGAGACTCTCATTCTCAATTTCCCCAGCTGCAAGTATATCAGATACAAATCAACTCACAAGTGGTTTCCCTTACTTAGCCACAAAATAGAATACACTCCCAAAAGACATGTAAATAATTACCTACTATTCTGGAAATCTTTAAAAGCGTTTTTATTCAAAAAATTTCTATCACGGGATCCCAATCAACTCTCTAAAAATGAAATACAGTTCTTATAATGCTGTATCTGTTAGAAAATGCTCTAAATAAATTTAAATAGCCACTCTTTTCTTGATTCTATGTTTATTTGTAATATAACTTCTTACTTAGTACGAGTTCAATGTGGCTTACATAACCTTTTGGCAAATGTGTGATACACCAATAAATAAATACAAAATCACTCAATTCTGCCATAACTACTAACTTCCAGGGGTCACACAAGGACCTGCCTAGGTTTAAACAAAAACACTATCTAGATTGTAAGCTCTTTGAGCAGGGACTGTCTTTTTTGTGTAGGGTGTACAGTGCTGTGTATGCCTTGTAGCCCTATAGAAATGATAAATAGTAGTAGTAGTAAACACTTTAGTGGGAAGTAGAACATCAATACACCTACTGTAAGACTAAATGGTATCTCCTCTGTCTCTGCACCTGGCATGTAGCATTGTCCCTGTCTCTTTTCTCCCACCTTCCCCTGTACCATTCAGCATTGTCCTTATCTCTTTCTATCTCCCACCCCCCAAACACCATGCAGTATTGCCTCTTTTGTCCTGCCATCCAGCATCTCCTAGGGCTTTCCTCCACCACCTAGCATTGCCTGTCTTCTGCTGACATGCAGCAATGGCCCCACCTCTCTACCCCCTGCACCATTCAGCATTGCCCCTGCCTCTCTCATCCCCTCATTCAGTATTGCCCCTCTCTGCCGTCTCTTCGCCAGCCCATCCTGCATTGCTTCTGTCTCTCTACCCCCATCCAATATTGCACCATCTTTCTCTGTCCCCTCCCATCTAGTATTGCCCAGTGTTCAACTTTCTTTTTCTCCTCCCAGTCTTACCCCATTTCTCTCTCCCTCTCCACCCATCCCATATTACCCTTTTCTCTCCCCTCCCCATCGCATTCACTGACACATGCAGCACAACTTTCCTCCCTCCCATTGTAGGTCTGCCGGTCCCACACTAATAACCCAAGAAGATGTGTGGAACCACAGCTCTCTGCCTGCTGCTATTGCTTCCTGTGCCATTCCCTTATGTTGGGAGGGAGGAAAGTTGTGCTGCATGTGTCAGTGAATGGGAGGGGAGAGAGACAAATGTTAATAGCATTGATGCTACTGTTGGATAGTGGCAGTTTTTGCCTTGCTTCTCCCCCATTAAATCCCACTTGGCCAATCTGGAATCTTGAACTCCGAGGTTAGAGAGACCTACAATGCTTGGGATGGGTGGGATGTTATGTGACTTCCCAGCTGAGTGATCAGTGTGCTCTTGGAGTAATTTGGGCAGGTTGGCCACATACGGGAAAATTCACCACTGTTTAAAGTCTTCTCCATTTTGAAATAATGGCTCTTGCTGGGGTTAGGTGGAATCCCCGTTCTCCAAGGACAATGAGGCCTTCATATTTTCACATGTGGGTGATGTCATCTGACGGACCCTAGTGCAGACGCTGAGTAGCAAGTATTATAGAAGTTTCTAGCAGGCTCACACCGCTTGTGTACGGGTGGCCTTCCCACCCAAGCACAGGTACCCCAGTCTTTTTCCACAGAGCTGAGAGGATGTATTTTGTTCTCTCCCTCACACTGCGTGTGAGACGTTTCTTGTGCCTTCCTGTGGTTTTTTTTTTGTTTGTTTTAAAGTATTTTTCCACCATTTATTCCTCAACCTTTCTCCTCAACTTTTCATTGCATTTTTTTCAGGTGTGGCGACACAGTTTAGGTCTCAGCCCTGTCCTCAATTTGAGTGCTGCCCCTTTTTGAGAGTTCAAGAGTGAGGAGTTTAATTTAGTCGCAATACTTTTTTTTGCTGGCTTCCAGAGGAGGAGCCAATACATCAGCTTTGACACCATCGACCTCCATGGAATAAGCATTGGTCTTCGACACACGGTGCCGGGATCACAAGGGCATCAGACCCCCCCATATCTGAGAAGCACTGGGAGGAACTACTACTACTACTATTTAGCATTTCTATAGCGCTACAAAGCATACGCAGCACCTCCTTAGAAGAGGAACTAGTGTGCACATGGATTCGGTGTCATCCTCATCGGCTCTGGGGGACCAAGACTGCATTGGAGGAAGCCCAAGAAGCATAAGCATTGGTCTTTGACGCGCGGTGCCGGGAGCACTGGGGCATCAGACCCCCCCCCCCCCCCCATACCCAAGAAGCGCTGGCACTGGGAGGAACACTCCCCCTTATGCTTCTTGGGCTTTCTCCAATGCATAGTCTCTGTCTCCCAGACTTAATGAGGTGCCCTCGATGTTAGGTCTAATGTTGACCTGTCCCAGGGCCTGCTATCAGTGCCCATAGAAGTCTGAGCAGCCATGGATGTCGATTGTGCTGAAGTTGATGTATCGTCTTCTCCTGCTCCTTGGAAGAGGTGCCAGTGCACAAGTCAATCGAGCAGTTGGGTGCCCACTATCAGTTCGGCACAACACCTCAGGCTGCCTGTTCCCCGGTTCCCATGCCTTTGCCGATGCCTGCCTTCAATGAGTGATTCCGGCACATGCTAAGAGTAGCTGGCAGAGTTGTTCCAGGGGCACATCACTCAAGCATCAAGGGCTCTTGCTTCACCAGCAGAATAGCTTCAGGCCTCCTCTGAGCTTCCACTGATGCAAATGCAGCGATATTTGACACCGGCGCCCCGCAGGGTGTCTGTCAGGGGGTAAGGAAGGTTCCCTGGAATCAGAGAATAAGACTGTACCTTACGGCTCTTCAGGGCATGGACCTCGTTCCGCTATGCCGAGTTCAGTGCAGACTCAGTTGCATCTGAGTATGCTGAAGAGTCTGATTAGGACCACTCATGGGAGTCAGATGAGGATCCATGTTACTTCTCAGAGGAGTCATGGGGTATACCATCTAACACCTCTCACTTCAAGATGGACAGAAATCTCCACCTGAGGCTCTCTTGCACTGGTTTTGTGAAGTAGATGGCTGCAGCCATCTAATTTCAGTTGGAGATGGAGGAGGAGCCTAGGGCAGAGATGTTATCTGCCATTGCACTCTATCCTTAAGGATGAACTGTTGAAGAAACTCCCCTCACAGTGCAGGTTGCACCTAAGAAGGTGGATACGCAATATTGTATCTAAAAGACTTCCAGATTTGAAAGGGCAGAACTGCCGCACCACTCCATGGTGGTCGAATCTGCTTTCAAATGGGCCAAGAGTTCTAGGTGTTATGCCTCGGCACCCCCTGGAAGAGAGACCAGGACCTTGGATTCATTTGAGAGGAAGATTTTTCAGGCCTCAATGCTCGTTGCCCGCATGCAATCCTATCAGCTCTACACAAGCCTATACTTTAGTTAACAGTACACTCAGTCTGGCAGATTCTCTCCCACTAGAGCAGGCTACAAAGCTTCACCAGCTGGCCAACAAGCAGATGGACTTGTAGGCATTATCTGGCTAGGGGTGCCATTGACACTTCTGATGTTACGTCCAGCCTCTCTGGAATGGGTGTGGGGATGCTCAGACTCTCATGGCTGCATGACATCAAACCTGTAGTTCTAAAGAGGTTAACAGGCGTGCTGTGTCAAGGAGACAATCTGTTTAGAGAAAAGGTGGAAGAGGTAATTGACCTCATAAAAACAAAAAAAAATACAGACACCATCCACACACTGTCTCTGTATCTTCTTCAGCAAGATTATTTTCAAGCGGACCTAGGTGGCAACCCTATTACTCACAGAGACGTAGGTTCACACCTTCCACTCAAGCATCCCAGGCCTCACCAACCCAGTCCTCAGAAAACCCAGCCGGCTCCCCAGTCAAAGCAGGGCATGGGTTTTGACTGGCTGCAGGAAAGCATAGCCACACTAAAGGTAACCGTCCCAGGTGGCTTACCAGTAGGGAGGAGACTGATTTTTTTTTTAATCACAGATGGCCTCTTATAACTTCAGACAGGTGGGTTGTTCAAATAGTCTGTCTCACTTATGCTCTGAATTGGCATCAAAGACCTCCAAATTGCCCATCAAGAGCATCTTTCATCAGCTCTCAGCACAAGCAGGTACTTGTAGAGGAAATCTCTGCCCTTCTACAGGCCCAAGCGGTCAAACCTGAGCCACCAGAAGGAAAGGGATTCTATTCCAGGTACTTCCTTCTGCCCAAGAAAATGGAAGGATTCTATCCCATCCTAGACCTATTTATTTATTTATTTTATTTAGTTGCATTTGTATCCCACATTTTCCCACCTATTTGCGGGCTCAGTGTGGCTTACAATACATTGTAAATGATGGGAATACAGTTTCTTACATTACATTTCGATTATGGGTTACATTGTGAGCAGATTAAGGATGACAAGATCAGATCAGTCACCTTAGGGGCGTGGAAACTAAAGGATGTGGTGTGGGGGAGTTACTACGCTGATCGAATAATAACAAGTGAGCGATGGGGTAGACAGTTTTTATCTGTGGGTAGATATTGAATGGGAGAGTACGGGGACGTGGAGTACGTGGGGTAATATCTTGAGGCATTGTTATGATGTATATGGGATTTATATGTTTTGCTCCTTGCGGTATGTTTTATCAAAGAGATGGGTCTTCAATCGTTTGCGGAAGTCTGTCAACTCGTAGACCGCTCTCAGGCCGCGTGGTAGTGCGTTCCAGAGTTGCGTGCTCTTGTAGGAGAAGGTTGAAGCGTGTAGTCCTTTATACTTTATGCCTTTGCACTTAGGGAAGTGGAGGTTGAGGAAAGTTCTGGATGATTTTTTGGCGTTTCTGGGTGGCAGGTCTACCAAGTCGGACATGTATGCTGGGGCTTCACCGTGAATGATTTTATGCACTAATGTGCATATTTTAAAGGTGACACGTTCCTTAAGTGGGAGCCAGTGTAGTTTCTTGCGTAGTGGTGCTGCACTTTCGTATTTTGGTTTTCCGAAGATGAGTCTGGCCGCTGTATTCTGAGCTGTTTGAAGTTTTCTCATTATTTGTTCTTTGCAGCCTGCGTATAATGAGTTGCAGTAATCCAGATGGCTTAATACGAGTGATTGTACCAAGTTGCGGAAGACAAATCTTGGAAAGAATGGTTTTATTCTTTTCAGCTTCCACATGGAGAAGAACATCTTTTTTACTGTGTTGTTCGCGTGAGTTTCAAGTGTAAGGTGGCGGTCGATTGTTACTCCGAGGATTTTTAAATTTTCTGAAATTGGCAAGTTTAGTATAGGTGTGTTGATAGTAGTAAATTTTGTTGTATTGTATTGGGAGGTTAGTATGAGGCATTGAGTTTTTTCTGCGTTCAATTTCAGTCAGAATGCATCTGCCCAGGTGTTCATAATGTGTAGACTTTGGTTGATTTCATTAGAGATTTCGCTGATGTTTTGTTTAAAAGGGATAGATATCGTTACATCATCGGCATATATGTAAGGGTTAAGGTTGTGGTTTGATAGAAGTTTTGCTAGTGGGGTCATCAATAGGTTGAAAATTGTTGGTGAGAGGGGAGATCCCTGCGGTACTCCGCACTCAGGTGTCCATGCAGCAGATGTGGTTGAATTTGATGTGACTTGGTATGAGCGTGAAGTTAAGAATCCCTTGAACCAATTTAGGACATTGCCTCCGATGCCGAAATATTCAAGAATGTGTAATAGGATTCCGTGGTCAACCATGTCGAAGGCACTTGACATGTCAAATTGTAGGAGGAGTATATTGGAGCCAGTTGCTATCCGTTGCTTAAATTTGGTCAGTAGGGTAGTTAGTACTGTCTCTGTGCTGTGATTCGAGCGGAATCCTGATTGGGCATCATGCAGTATTGAGAACTTGTCGAGATAACTTGTGAGTTGCTTGGTTACCACTCCTTCTGTTATTTTAGTTATTAGTGGTATGGATGCAACTGGTCTGTAGTTAGTTAGGGCCCTGAACAAATTCCTGGTCAGAGAAAAGTTCAAGATGATTTTCCCTGGGCACCCTTCTCCCTCTAATTCAGGAAATGACTGACTATGCTCTCTGGACTTAAGAGGCCTATACCCTCATTTCTATACTTCCCAGTTACAGAAGGTATCTCAGATTCTGAGTAGGGAAACACCACTACCAGTATTGTGTTCTGCCATTTGGCCTAGCATCCACTCCCAGAGTATTTATTAAGTGTCTATCGGTAATAGCAGCGTATCTATGTAGACTGGGGTGTGTGTGTTTCCCTATCTAGATGATTGGGTTAAGAGCACATCTCTGAACGGAGCACCAGAGAAGTCCCACCTCTAACCAGTTCGCCAATTGGAGTATACAGAAGCCCTGCTAGACACACTGCAGGCTCAGGCCTTCCTTCCCTAGGCGAGGATAGATATCTTAGTGATGCCTCTCAGGTCTGCAGCAGCAAGCAGGTTTCAGCTTGGCACGTGTTGAGATTAATAGGCCACATGGCCTCCACAGTGTATGTTACTCCCATGGAATGTCTCCACTTGAGAGCAGCCCAGTGGATCTTAGCTTCCCAGTCATCTCAAGCGACACGGAACCTAATGGATATTATTTGCATTCCCTCGGAGTTGGCTCACACCCTTAGCTGATGGCCAATCAGGTCCAATTTGACCCTGGGACTTCCAATTCCAATAGATACATCAAATTTGGGTTGGGGAACTCATATAGATGGGCTTCACACTCAAGGGATGTGATCTGCCCAGGAGGTGCAATTCCACATCAACTTCCTTGAGCTTCAGGCATTTGGAATTCTCTAAAGGCTTTCAGAGATGCAGAACAAAATTGTAATGATTTAAATGAACAACCATGGTGCGATGTTATATGTCAACAAGCAGAGGGGTACTTGTTCCTACTCCTTGTGTCAGGAAGTGGTTTGCATATGGTAGTGGGCTCTGCTTTACAAGATGGACCTCTGTGCCACGTACCTACCCTACAAGAACTGCTGCCTGGCGGACAGACTGAGCAGGATATTTCAACAACACGTGGTCTCTCAACACAGGCTTAGCCCACAAGATCTTCCAAGAGTGGGGCACTCCCTCAGTAGAGTTTTTGCCACTCACCTGAACAATAAGGTCCCTCAGTTCTGCTCCAGGCTCAGGTCACATGGCAGGCTAGTGTCAGATGCTTTTCTTCTGCATTGGGGAAAAGGATTTCTGTATGCGTATCCTCTGATAACTCTCATAGAGAAGACTTTGCTGAAACTCAGGCAGGATCAGGGGACCATGATCTTGATTGCCTCTTACTGGCTGCAGCAGATCTGGTTCCCTTTCTTTTTCATCTAGAGTTGTCCTCCAATCTGTGGAGATTGGACTGTTTTCTGACCCTCATCACGCAGAGCAAGGGTTGCCTTTTGCATCCCAACCTTCAATCCCTGGCTCTCATGGCTTAGATGTTGAGAGCAAAGAACTCAAACACCTGGACCTGCCCAAGGGCATCTCCCGTATCTTCTTGGCTTTTAGGAAAGAGTCCACTAAGAGGTGTTACTCTTAAGTGGAGAAGGTTTGCCGTCTGGTGTGAGGGCCAGGCCCTAGATCCTCTCTTTTGCCCCCCAAAAATTGCTTGAGTACCCCCTACACCTGAGTCTGGTTTGAAAACCAAATCTGTAAGGGTTCACCTCAGTGCAACTGGCGCTTATCACCATGTAGGAGGCAAGTCCATCTCTGTATAGCCTTCAGTTCACTTCATGAGAGGTTTGTTGTTAACAAAGCCCCCTACCAAATCTCCCACTGTGTCATGGGATCTCAACATGGTTCTCAACCAGCTGATGAAAGCTCCTCTTAAGCCTTTGGATTCCTCTCATCTGAAGAATTTGACCTGGAAAGTTGTGTTTCTGGTGGCAGTCACATCAGCTCGCAGAGTCAGTGAGCTCCAGGCCCTGGTAGCTCATCCACCATATACTAAATTTCATCACGACACAGTAGTTCTCCACATGCACCCTAAGTTCCTTCCTAAGGTGGTGTTGAAGTTCCATCTTAAGCAGTCAATTGTTCTGCCAACATTTTTCCCAAAACCACATCCTGGTGAAAGTGTACGGCATACCTTTGTCTGCAGGTGAGCCTTAGTCTTCTATCTGGAGCGGACTAAAGCCCATAGACAGTCCACCCAACTTTTTGTTTCTTTTGAACCAAACAGGATGGGATGGCCATCGGCAAACACACAGTTTCAAGTTGGATAGCAGATTGTATCTCCTTTACTTATGCCTAGGCTGAGCTCTCTCTTGTGAGCCATGTCACAGCTTATAATGTCAGAGCCATGGCTATGTCAGTAGCTCGCTTGAGATCAGCCTCCATAGAAGAGATCTGCAAGGCTGCAACATGATCTTCAGTCTACACATTCACATCCCACTACTGTTTGGATCAGGATACCCGACACGACAGCCGGTTTGGGCAGGCAGTCCTTTAGAATTTGTCCGGTGTCTAGAATCCAACTCAATCCTTCTAGGCCCTGGTTTATTCTGTTCCAGGCTGCACCTACACAGCTACTATGTATATAGTTTCAAGTTCATTGGAGCTTTAGTCTCAGTGTTTCAAGACTTGTTTATCCTAACTTTGCTTTCTCAGAGGATAAGCAGGCCTTCATATTCTCACATATGGGACTCCCTAGCTACCAGGCTCACTGAAAACAGCAAAGATACTTACCTGTAGCAGGTGCTCTTCAAGTACAGCAGACCAATTATTGTCACATACCCTCCCACCTCCCTAGGATATGAATTTAGTTCTACTCTTTTTGCTTTTTCATCTGACTGGGTTACCCATTCTTGCATCAGGCAGGAAGGCCCTCGTGCTCGCATGTAGGACACTGCTAGAAGCGTCTACACTACTCGCTAGTCAGAGTCTGCACCGGTCTCAAGTATCTTTGCTTTTCCTAAATGTATTAGTCGGGAAATGGTTACAAAGCCAGCAAATGTTTTTTCTCATCACATGGGAATTTTCTTTGCTTGTGGCAAAGTATTCTTGAACAACCTTTGTGATGACTACTTCACTCTCTTGATAAGCATCAATATCTAATGAGGTTTAGATGTAACTCAACTGGCTGCAGTTAAGCCCAGCTATGTTCAATCAGCTGCCTTTATCAATTAAAACTAGTTAATTGGTGAATCAAGTAACTAAGGGGGGGGGGGGGAGTAGTTTTTTTTCACTTGCATGTTGGACAATTTAGTTTTTTAAATAAATGAAGTTATAATTTTTGAAACTTATGTGGTTGTTCAGGTTCCCTTTGTCTGGAGATCATAAACCATTCACTAGGACATGCAATAAGAGGAGAAAGCGAAGATACTTACCTGTAGCAGGTATTCTCCGAGGACAGCAGGCTGCTTATTCTCACAGATGGGTTGATGATCTGCATCGGCCCGGGAGCCGGTGTAACGCATAGCAAAAAAAGAAAAAATTTTGCTAGAGCCTTCTGGCGTACGTGCAGTGCCACACTGCGTATGTGCGGACTGTCTTCCCGCCTGTCGCGCTCCTCGGTTAAGTCCAAAAGTATAAAAAAATAACTCCAAGGGGAGGTGGGCGAGATTGTGAGAATAATCAGTCTGCTGTCCTTGAAGAATACCTGCTACAGGTAAGTATCTTCACTTTCTCAGAGGCCAAGCAGGCTGAATTATTCTCACAGATGGGGTATCCCTAGCATCCAGGCTCAACCAAAACAACAAACATTGGTCAACTGGGCCTCGCAATGGCGAGGACATACATAGATTAACTGAAACTATATACAAGCTAACTGAGAGTGCAGCCTGGAACAGAATAAAACGGGCCTAGGTGGGTGGAGTTGGATTCTAAACCCCAGATTCTGCAAAACCTACTGTTGCATCGGGTATCCTGCTCAAGGCAGTAGTGTGATGTGAATGTGTGGACTGAAGACCACATTGCACCTTTGCAAATCTCTTCAATGGAGGCTAAGTGAGCCACTGACGCAGCCATGGCTCTAACATTATGAGCAATGACATGGCCCTCTAGAGTCAGCCCAGCTTGGGCATATGCGAAGGAGATGCAATCTGCTAGCCAACAGGAGATTGTTGTTTTTGATCCCAATGGGAGGAGAGTCGCCATCGGAAAATGCACAAACTGGACGAACTGTCTGAAGGGCTTCGTCCGCTCCATGTAAAAGGCCAGTGCTCTGTTGCAGTCCAAGGTGCGCAAACTGCTTTCGCCAGAGTAGGCATGAGGACGGTTAAAAAATGTTGGCAAGACAATTGACTGGTTCAGATGGAACTCCGACACCACCTTCGGCAGGAACTTAGGGTGTATGCGGAGGACATCTCTGTTGTGATGAAACTTGGTATAAGGTGCATCCACTACTAGGGCCTGAAGCTCACTGACCCTATGAGCTGAAGTAACAGCCACCAAGAAAATGACCTTCCAGGTCAAGTACTTCAGATGGCAGGAATTCAGTGGCTCAAAAGGAGCTTTCATCAACTGGGTGAAAATGACGTGAGATCCCATGACACTGGCGGAGGTTTGACCGGGGGCTTTAACAAAAGCAAACCTCTCATGAAGCGAACCCTTACTGAGTGGGTCTTCAGACCAGTCTCTGATAAGTGTAGGAGGTATTCAAGCAGGGTCTGTGTAGGACAAGAAACAGGATCTACGGCCTAGCCATCACACCAAATGGCAAACCTCCTCCATTTGAATGAGTAACGCCTCTTAGTGGAATCTTTCCTGGAAGCAAGCAAGACCCGGGAGACACCCTCCGACAGACCTAAGGAAGCAAATTCTAGGCTCCCAACATCCAGGCCATGAGAGCCAGAGACTGGAGGTTGGGATGTAGAAGCGACCCCTCGTTCTGAGTGATGAGGGTTGGAAAACACTCCAATCTCCACTGTTCTTCGTAGAACAATTCCAGAAGAAGTGGGAACCAGGTCTGATGCGGCCAGTAGGGCACAATCATGATCATGGTTCTGCGGTCTTGCTTGAGTTTCAGCAAAGTCTTTCCTACCAGAGGTATGGGAGAATATGCATACAGAAGGCCTGTTCCCCAATGTAGAAGAAAGGCATCCGATGCTGGTCTGTCATGGGCCTGAAGCCTGGAACAGAACTGAGGAACCTTGTGGTTGATTTGAGAGGCAAAAAAAATCCACCAAGAGGGTGCCCCACACTCAGAAGATATTGCGCGCAACGCC
Organism: Microcaecilia unicolor; assembly: GCF_901765095.1. Lineage (NCBI taxonomy): Eukaryota > Metazoa > Chordata > Amphibia > Gymnophiona > Siphonopidae > Microcaecilia > Microcaecilia unicolor. Next base: position 291,244,207 of record NC_044034.1, read on the forward strand.
CATATTCAGCAACCACTCGTGAGGTTGCATTACCCTGCTCAGCCTGTCGGCAATACTGTTGTTTACGCCTGCCAGATAAGTGGCTTGTAAAACATGCCGTGATGGCGCGCCCAAAGCCACATCTGGACGGCTTACTGACACAGAGGGCGAGATGTTTGAATTAAGATAATTTGGTTGGACAGCCGATCTCTGAAAGCCTTTAGAATGTTCCAGATCGCTCGGAGCTCCAGGATGTTGATCTGAAGACCTGTTTCCTGGGGGGACCAGGCTCCCTGAGTGTGAAGCCCATCTACATGAGCCCCCCACCCCAGGAGAGATGCATCTGTCGTCAGCACTTTCTGTGGCTTAGGAATTTGGAATGGTCATCCCATGGTCAAATTGGATCGAATTGTCCACCACTGAAGAGAGTTCTGAAAGCAGGTGGACAGCTGAATGACATCTTCTAGATTCCCTGCAGCTTGATACCACTGAGAAGCTAGAGTCCACTGAGCAGATCTTATGTGTAGACGTGCCATGGGAGTAGCATAAACTGTGGAGGCAATGTGACCCAATAGTCTCAACATCTGCCGAGCTGTGACTTGCTGAGATGCCTGAACCGTGGACACCAGGGACAGAAGATTGTCTGCCCGTGTCTTGGGGAGATAGGCCCAAACCGTTCTTGTGTTCAGCAGTGCTCCAATGAATTGCAGGTTTTGAACAGGAGTGAGATGGGACTTGGGGTAATTTATTACAAACCCTGGTAGTTTCAGTACCTAAATAATCATCCACATGAACTCTCGAGCACCATCCTCCGAGGTGCTCTTCACTAGCCAAACGTTGAGATAAGGGAACACATGCACTCCCATTCTGCGTAGCGATGCTGCAACTACTGTAATGCATTTGGTGAATACTCTGGAAGCTGACACTAGGCCAAATGGCAGTACGCAGTACTGAAAGTGTTGCATTCCCAGCCGAAATCGAAGATACTTCCTGTGAGCTGGAAGTATCGGGATGTGTGTGTAAGCATCCTTTAGGTCCAGAGAGCATAGCCAATCGTTTTGGGGAAAAGGGTGCCCAGGGAAACCACCCTGAACTTTTCTCGGACTAGGAATTTGTTCAGGGCGCTTAGGTCTAGGATGGGACGCATCCCCCCGTTTTCTTTTGCACAAGGAAATACCTGGAATAGAATCCCAGACCTTCTTCCCCTGGTGGAACGGGCTCGACTGCATGGGCCTTTATAAGGGTGGAGATTTCCTCTGCAAGTACCTGCCTGTGCCAGGAGCTGTACGAATGAGCTCCCGGTGGGCAATTTGGAGGTTTGGATTCCAGATTGAGGGTGTATCCTGACCAGACTATCTGAAGAACCCACCAGTTGGAGGTTATAAGAGGCCACCTTCGGTGAAAAAACTTTAACCTCCCTCCAACCTGCCAAGTCATCTGGTACGGACACCTGTATTGTGGCTATGCTTTCTTGGAGCCAGTCAAAAGCCCGTCCCAGGCAGGGGCATTGGGCGCACGCTGTCGACGGGAATGAGCATGCTGGGGCTGGGGCTGAGCCTGAGTAGGCTGTCGAGATATGGGAGTGTACCTACGCCTAGAGTAGGAATAGGGAGCACTCTGCGACCCACCAAAATACCTCCTAGATGAGTAGGTGGTAGCAGAAGGCGTCCGGCAGGAGAGAGAGACCATAGCAT